>NC_091624.1:55213338-55877921 GCF_027580195.1 Bos mutus
CGGCAGCCCACCAGGCTTCCCGTCCCTGGGATTCTCCAGGCGAGAACACTGGAGTGGGTTGCCATTTCCTTCTCCAATGCAGGAAAGTGAAAAGTGAAAGTGAAGTCGCTCAGTCATGTCTGACTTAGCAACCCCATGGACAGCAGCCTACCAGGCTCCTCAGTCCGTGGGATTTTCCAGGCAAGAGTACTGGAGTGGGGTGCCATTGCCTTCTCCTACGTGCTGTTTTAGCCATTGGTAATTTAATTATAACTGCATAGGAAGTTAATACCAATGCCTATATTGGATTTTATGTATAATTTTCTAGTTCTTAGCAACTGTGATGGAGCATGTTCCTTAAATCAGAAGAATGCACAAGATAGCAAAAAATAATATTAAGATGGAGAAAGAATGAGAAGCAGTAGAAAAGTTTAAAATTATAGAAGATTTTAACAGTTCAAAGGATTTCATGGATTATTTAAAATAGCTATTTGTTTTGTGCAGATGATGATAACCTGTGACCAGATAAATCAAATGACTTGTACAACTTCATGGAGATGGTTCATGCCATAATTGAGGCTGAAACGAAGCCTGAATTTTAAAGGCACATGCTACTAGGTATATAAACACTATATAGAGTGTTTATTTTCTACTTGTGTGCACTATGATTAAATGCTTTCTCTAGACTATTTTTGGAGAAGGCAGGGCACCCCACTCCAGTACTCTTGCCTGGAAAATCCCATGGATGGAGGAGGCTGGTGGGCTGCAGTCCATGGGGTCGCTAAGAGTCGGACACGACTGAGCGACTTCACTTTCACTTTCATGCACTGGAGAAGGAAATGGCAACCCACTCCAGTGTTCTTACCTTGGAGAATCCCAGGGACGGGGGAGCCTGGTGGGCTGCCGTCTATGGGGTTGCACAGAGTCGGACACAACTGAAGCAACTTAGCAGACTACTTTAACTCTTTTGACCCTATGACATGAGTAATTATTAGCCTATTTTACAGATTAGAAAGTTGAAGGTTAAAGAGGTTTATGTAATTTGGCCAAGTTACAGTTTAGAAAGAGGCAAGACCGATTCATTTTAGTTTTAAATGGGATTACTGTTAATATGTGATTCTTTTGGCCAGTGACACTCCTCTTTACTAATAACTGTCATGCTCATCTTTATATTGGGAATTCACATTAAGAACTAGTAAAATGGTAATACAATTTTTCATCATTTTCATCAAGGGGCGATGCTAAATTTCTCTGAAACTATTTTAGAGTTTTATAGCAAATAATTTTGGGATCTCTAAAGCCTGTTTTACAACAGTTCAGTTCAGTCACTCAGTTGTGTCTGATTCTTTGCAACTCCATGAACCGCAGCACGCCAGGCCTCCCTGTCCATCACCATCTCCCAGAGTCTACCCAAACCCATGTCCATCGAGTCAGTGATGCCATCCAACAATCTCATCCTCTGTCGTCCCCTTCTCCTTCTGCCCTCAATCTTTCCCAGCATCAGGGTCTTTTCCAATGAGTCAGCTCTTCACATCAGGTGGCCAAAGTATTGGAGTTTCAGCTTCAACATCAGTCCTTCCAATGAACACCCAGGACTGATCTCCTTTAGGATGGACTGGTTGGATCTCCTTGCAGTCCAAGGGACTCTCAAGAGTCTTCTCTAACACCACAGTTCAAAAGCATCAATTCTTCGGCTCTCAGCTTTCTTTATAGTCCAACTATCACATCCATACATGACCACTGGAAAAACCATAGCTTTGACTAGATGGACCTTTGTTGGCAAAGTAATGTCTCTGCTTTTTAATATGCTGTCTAGGTTGGTCATAACTTTCCTTCCAAGGAGTAAGTATCTTTTAATTTCATGGCTGCAATCACCATCTGCAGTGATTCTGGAGCCCAGAAAAATAAAGTCTGATACTGTTTCCACTGTTTCCCCATCTATTTGCCATGAAGTGATGGGACCAGATGCCATGATCTTAGTTTTCTGAATGTTGAGCTTTAAGCCAACTTTTTCACTCTCCTCTTTCACTTTCATCAAGAGGCTCTTTAGTTCATCTTCACTTTCTGCCATAAGGGTAGTGTTATCTGCATATGTGAGGTTATTGATATTTCTCCCGGCAATCTTGATTCCAACTTGTGCTTCCTCCAGCCCAGCGTTTCTCATGATGTACTCTGCATATACGTTAAATAAGCAGGGTGACAATATACAGCCTTGACGTACTCCTTTTCCTATTTGGAACCAGTCTATTGTTCCATGTCCAGTTCTAACTGTTGCTTCCTGAACTGCATACAGGTGTCTCAAGAGGCAGGTCAGGTGGTCTGGTATTCCCATCTCTTTCAGAGCTTTCCACAGTTTATTGTGATCCACACAGTCAAAGGCTTTGGCATAGTCAATAAAGCAGTATTACAACAACTATGACATATTTGTTCCTCATCCCAATTCTGAAAATAAAGATTAGAGTAACTTTTGTACTTGTTTCCTATAGTTGGGAAGTAGAGGTGATGGGCTTGTGTAGCTGTAAGGTCTACTTCATTGTGTATAGGTAAATGGAACAAATCCTTGTTAGCAAAAAATTTACTGTGCTCGATTTTTAATAGAGATAGAAGGTAAATAATCTATGTGAGCAATGGTCTTACATCAATGTCTATATTAGTAAATAGATATGAAGTATAATTCTACTATGGATACAAGGCTCCTTATTACCAGGTTTGCAATTCAATTACCCAGGGAGCCTCAAGTACCATTGATTATTCATTGGATTCTGAGACGGACTTGCTACACAACTACTCATTAATCCCTTCAGTGCTCCCGGGCATCCAGAGAATTTCAGTGCAGCAACAGTTCCCTGGCTCAAGAGTTTAGCCAAAGACAGGATCCAGGGGTTGGGAAGCTTTTCCCCAGAAATAACAGCACGTCATTTTGGATTCAGATGTACATTCCCGCTGTCTTATCCTTGACCCTTTCTGATGCACTTTTCATGCAGAAAAGTTTCCCTGCAGGTATTTTCTGTTGTTACACCATAGCCATGTTTCTAACACTGAAAAGAGTTAGCTGTATGTCTGAAACCCAAGATCGGAGCACAAGTTTGTAACAGATGTTTTGGCAAATGTTGACACTATAGCTTAGACAGTGAAATTTGTGCTGACTCCAAATTGACCTCCTCAACCTCTGCAGGACCAATTGAGAGAAATCCTGAGTGTCATAAAGAATACTATTGCCTGGTCTCTATCCAAGACCTGTTTAATAAGAAACCTGAGGGATGAGGGCTCAGGCTGGATATTTTAAAATGCTCCTCAGTTAATTCTAATGTGTATCTAAGTATGAGGGCCACAGTCCTGGAACACAGCAGATACCCATAAATAATCCTAGATTCCTCATTCTTATAGAACCCCCACGTCTTGGTCAAGTAAAAATCTACTTTCTAAATCAATCTTTTTTTCATCTTCTCTACTATTGTCTAAGAATTTTTCTTCTAGGATCTTCTAGAAGTTTTCCTTTTCTCTGAGCTTCTCATTTTCCATTATGGTGTGTTATTACTGCTAGCATAGAGTGATCTTTCTAGAACACAAATCTAATCATGCTACCCACCCTCTTTCTTAAAATTCTTCAGTGATTCATCAGAACTTTAGAACAAAGTCATGCAAGCTGTTTATTTTCTGACTGCCGCCTGCCTCTTCACCCCCATCCTCTCCATAAACCAAATGGCTGACATTCTCATGCCTTCACATCTTTGCCCTGCTCACTCTCCATCTTCTTGCTCAGCTGTCAAGCTGGAAACTACCATACTTCCTTGGGTATCCTTGTTCCCATTAAACTCTGTCCCCCTGATTGCATTGTGCCACTGGCCATATTAAGTTTATACAAAATCCAATGCTGAGGAAGAATCTTGTTTATTCCTACACTGAGCACGGTGTCCCACACTTAGGCCTTGATAAGTAAATGTGAAATTCATGGAGAAATGAGTGAATACATTACATGGAAACCTATCACTGGGAGCATTTTCATTGAGGCTTTCTCCATGTCAGTGCATGATTGTCACAAAATATGTTGTTGGAGAAATAATAACATGAAGATGGTAAGAATCTCCCATTATACTTTTTGGGAAGAAATTAATAATGATTTTCACTTGAGTTAAGGTTAAAATTGTATATACACAGGCCATAAAACATTCTATAAGACTCTCATAGGGAAGGAAGGAGGAGGCAGATTTTATGGCTAAAATTTTCTGCTCTAAAAAACCATTAGCTATCTGATAGAGAGGAATTTGTAGCTGGTTCTGGCATGAAAGAATCTTAGAGTGACCATGGCTTCACTCTAAGACCTTAGTCCTGCTCTAGGATGATGTCACTCAGGGAAGCTGGCTTTTCCATAGCCTTCAATTCTGATGACATGTTAAAACCGTAGATTAGTAAATGGACAGCTCTCCATAGTCCTTTTGAGTGTAAAAGGTCTTCCAATTACTTGACATATAATACTGTGTAAGTAATAGAAGCATTCTGCCTATGTGTCTTGCTCTAGGGATGATTCTGTGCAAGCAGCTTGTCTTTTTGGAAACCTTCTGCCTGTTCAACATGACAGGGGATACTACACAGTCCTTTGCCATGGCTGACACAGAAGAAATCACTCCTCGATGTGGTGTGGGGATATATGGATTGTATTTCTAAAAGACACAGAATATTTGAATAATAGGATCAGCATTGTCAGATGCCTGGTTTAGCATTTGCCAACAAGAAGCCTGGCTTATTTCCCTTTCCCAGTCAGGAGATTTACTTACTTCTTAAAATAAGTGATTCTAAATGACTTAGGTGTCAATATTTGATAGGAAGCATTGTTCCTTGTAAGAACTATTACTCAAGAAAATGAGGTGTCATTCTCCCCAGATGTTTTTTACAGTGAATTTTTTCAGGCTTATACTGAACTCCGTTAAGGGAATAGTTAACCTCGATAACCTCATGCAATAACTTGCTATCCTGGGGAGAAAGTCTTTTTTTTTTTTTTTTGGTATATCGTTATTCTGTGTGGCTTTCAGATGCAGGACTTGTCTTTTCACTTTTCAGAATGTGGTC
The DNA here is from genome assembly GCF_027580195.1 of Bos mutus. Taxonomy (NCBI): domain Eukaryota; kingdom Metazoa; phylum Chordata; class Mammalia; order Artiodactyla; family Bovidae; genus Bos; species Bos mutus. Next base: position 55,218,385 of record NC_091624.1, read on the forward strand.
TGCAAAAATGATAGAAACGTAGAATTGGAAAGGAAATACTAAATGAGGTCTTTGGGGCTAATCGTTCCTCCAGTTCAGGAACCATTCCCTCACAGCTTGGGCAGGGGCTACACTTCCTCATCATAAGTTGTCTCAGGAATGGGGCACTCACTACTTGGGAATTCATACATTTTCTTGGTGCTCAGCTTTCTTTGTCAGAAAGTTCTTTCTTGCTAAGGTGACAGTGGGGAAAAAAATGTCTAAATATTTCAACTCATTTTGGGGGATTGCTTGTAGCCATGTAGCTAGATCAGAAACTAGGGTGATATGTAGGTCACTTGCAGAAGGGATGGCAGCTCCTCAACCATCATCCCACATTCTCTGAAGTCAGACAGGAAGTCTTGCAGAGGCAAGTCTTAGCATGAAAGGGTTAATTTAAACATTCCTCTTCTCTCTCTAAGACCAAGGAGAAAATGTGGCCAGGACCACCCCTTCCTTGTGGCAAAAGATTAGGTGCTACTGTCCATGTGGAGGCAGGCTGGGAGTGAGCCAGAAGTCATCCAATTCAGATGGTTCATTTTAGCCATGATGGGCTTCCCAGGTGGCTCATCTGCCTGCACAGGGGACGTGAGTTCGATCCCTGGGTTGGGAAGATCCGCTAGAGAATGAAATGGCAATCTACTCCAGTATTCCTGCTGAGATAATCCCATGGATGGGGAACCGGGTGGGCTACAGTCCATAGATTCTCAGAGAGTCAAACATGACTGAGCATTGCACTGAAAAAACTGCTGGGCATGAGACACGTTGAGTGATTTTTAATTTATCTTCAGAGCATTTTTCTTCCATTGTTTTGAACCATCATTAAAGCTGTGTTGAAAATGATATAGCTAAAGTATTCGTGTCCATAGTGAGAAAAAGGGCCATACAGGTTGAGAGTGTTATCTTCTCTCTTGGTGGCAGCGCTCTCAAAGCTTTCTTCCAGCGCTGTAATTCTGAATTTTAATGTTATAGCCCTTTACATACTTGAAACACTTTCCCATGCTCACATTTCTCTTTCCAAATTACTTTGATGCACGCAGGCAAATCCAACTCTCTTCCTTCACTAGCATTTCCTAGGCTGTGATTTTGATGTTCTTTGCAGCCCATCACTGGTATCTGGATGCTTTATAGATTAATGATATCCCACAAAAATCTAGCCTGAGTGGAACACATTTATCCTGCTAAAGGGCAGAAGCAGAAAGTTCCAGTAAAAAGGACACTGACAATGAATTGTATTAACTACCTGTGTTGAGGATACTTCAACACAGGGCCTGGCTTACCACCTTGATTTCTGTGAGAGTTCAGACCCTGGTGTTCTAGGTACTGCTAAAGGTAAGCCAGGGAGTGTGGCTAGTGAAAAAGTTTTCAAGAGGGTCCTGAAGTTTGAAGTTGGGTGCTTGATTCTAAGGTAATTTTTTCTAGGTCTATATTGTCAGAGAAGTACTGGCAGCTTCTGGGAATTTTTTATTTCTAATAATTCTTGGTTTGAGGACTTTTGCTCCCCATTCTAAATAATAATATTGTGAGTACATTAAACACACACAGACATACACCCAAAACTCCTTAAGCACATGAAAACCTTGCCCAGGCCTCTGGGTAGCATGGCTGAAAAAAATATCTATTCTTGTTAAATTGCAAAACCATTATTTTCCTCGGAAAAACTGCTAGAGTTTTATTTTGGCATCTGGGCATCTAGTGGCTGATCTGAAAAATGCATCTAGAGGATTTCAAAGGAAAATGAATGAATGCTCCAATCCTGGAGGAAATTTCTCAGATGTGCTCAGAAAGAGGGACTAATAAAGGACAGTTCTTCTTGTTAAAAAGAGAAGAATGGGGACACACAATAAACATGGCCAGGTTTGTAGGCACATTTATGACATGAACCTCAGCAAGTTTACAGTGTGCAGTGGATAGGCAGGGTGATGCATGGGGCACGTCTGTACTCTGTGAAGCAGAGCAAACAGTCAGGCAAACGCACAGGCCTATCACCTCTGCTCCCAAACAGAATTGATGTCACAGATGGGAAACTGTTTGGAGATTGCAATCCCATTCCACCGATTGCTTACCCGTAATAAAGCTCCTCTGCTGGTGGCTGCAGCCTAGACTTGGTTCTGGAAAAGCAAGGAATGGTTTGCCCGGGAGTGGCTGATGAGGTTCTGAACTAACCAGGACTACTCGTTCATCACGCCTCACATTAAGTCAGCAACCTGAGTTTCCTAAGCTGAAAAGCAAAGAAATATAATAGAGTTCTTGTAGTTCAGGATTAGGTAACAAAGGTTGTGTTCACTGCAGATTTTCTGTCCTCTGAGATGTGGCCACATTGAAGAAGCGGTTCTCTTGTTTTCCTTTCTGAAAGTATGCACGGTGTTTTGATAAAGCAAGGCATCCTGAATAATGCTAGATAAAATAAGTAGACTTGGTTTTTAGGATGTGATGACATTGGAGAAAAAAAGATAATTAAGATAGTATTTTCCCCTTCCTTTTTCCAGGCTTAAAATAGAAAATGTTCGGATTTCTTAAAAACAGCTCCTAACTCTCTGACTCATTAATCTTTTATCTCTCTTCCATGAAGCTTGAGCAGCAGAGCCAGACACTAGCCTATACCCAAACACGTAGAGAAGAGTGGGTAGAGGCTACTAAATGCACACGTTTGTGGATTTGTTTTGCTTACCTTTGCTCTACAGGGTTACTGTTGACACCCGTGATAAATAATTTATTATGTGATTATAGAGAAATTTCACTGTTATGCTGACTTCATCAGAATATACCAATTTGGGAGCAAACATATTTAAATATTTAAACAAATATTTATGGCATGCTTGTTGCTGCTGCTGCTGCTGCTGCTGCTAAGTCGCTTTAGTCGTGTCCGACTCTGTGCGACCCCATAGACAGCAGCCCACCAGGCTCTACCGTCCCTGGGATTCTCTAAGCAAGAGTACTGGAGTGGGTTGTCATTTCCTTCTCCAATGCGTGAAAGTGAAAAGTGAAAGTGAAGTCATGCTTACTGTGTACTAAACAATGTGTGAAGTATTGTGTACACTGTTGGATGCTAATGGGAGTTGTACAGAGCAAGGACAAAATTTAGGAAATGGATCTTCCCACAGGAATAATGGAATGGATTTTAGCAGTATTTTATAGGTGGCCAGATTAGCATGTTTGATTTCATTTTATATGGATATTCAGCAGTTTTATGATTTTTTGTTTGTGGCATTGAGGTCTATTCTAAAGAGAGGACGGGGGCTTCCCTCATAGCTCAGTTGGTAAAGAATCCACCTGCAATGCAGGAGACCCTGGTTTGATTCCTGGGCCAGGAAGATCCACTGGAGAAGGGATAGGCTACCCACTCCAGTATTCTTGGGCTTCTCTTGTGACTCAGCTGGTAAAGAATCTGACTGCAATGCTGGAGACCTGGGTTTAATCCCTGGGTTGGGAAGATCCCCTGGAGAAGGGAAAAGCTACCCACTCCAGTATTCTGGCCTGGAGAATTCCATGGACTATACAGTCCATGGGGTCACAAAGAGTTGGACATGACTGAGTGACTTTCACTTTCACTTAAAGAGAAAACATCTTAATCCAGCTTGTAATGTGAACATTCTTTCTGGAGATATAAAGCCAGGCAGTTCCTTTTTGTATTGCTTTTAAAGTCTGTGAGCCTTTCCTATCTAGGAGGAATGTGGAACTCATTTTTTTTTCCATGACAACTATGTTCTTCAAATTTTATTTTTAAAATATCCTATAGGAAAATTGACTTTTTGTGTTCAGTTTTACAAATCTTAATCACTGCCACAATCAAGACAGATATGTTGCATCACCTTCACACTTAATTTTTCTCTGTTTTGTTTGAAGGATCTCTGCAAGGGGCACTATTTGAGCCTCAGCAACTAACTTCTCAAATACTCAGTCTTTGCGTGAGACAGGACTTCATTTTGCCAGGGCCAGACATGACTCGGTAATTGCTTGATCTTGTAAGAGTGGGCTCTTTCTTCTTTCAATCTACACTAAGCACTTCGTGGGCTGACACCTAGGATTTAGTAACCGTTACTCATGATAGCTAATCATTACTCATCACCTTTCATCTATCCCAATGCCTTCCTACAGGATTGGAAAACTGTCAGACCACAGATGACCTGAAGCATCTGTTGAGATGGATGTTATAGACTGAGGAAATTGGGGAGAATCTTCTCTTGTATGGAAACTTGGGGTTTGAACTAAGGACCTAGAGCACATACAGTGGGCAATGGTTAACACTGTTAAAATCACAATATGTATTTACTTTAGAAAACTAGATAGTTCCAACAAAAGATTTATAAAATTCTTGGCAGTTTGCTTTGAGAGTTTCTCAAATAGTTATTTCTCAAATACTTATTTGAGAAACTATTTTGGTGTAATTCTTTATATATGTATAAAATGTGTCTGAATCTCCAAATATCACCAAATAGAAAGCAATTATCATTTTCTCAATAGGAAATTAAAGAAAGAGTTTTTGGCCAGATTGATGATTTAAGAGATATGGCAGGTAATGGAATATACTCAGTCAGAAGAAAGAACAAAATAATGCCATTTGCAAAAACATGGATGGACCTAGAGATTGTCATACTAAGTGATGCAAGTCAGACACAGAAAGACAAATATATGATATTGCTTATGTGTGGAATCTAAGAAAAGGGTACAAATGAACTTGTTTACAAAACAGAAATAAAGTCACAGATGTAGAAAACAAACTTATGGTTATCAGGGGATAAGCAAATTGGGAGGTTTGAATTGACATATGCACACTGAAAAAGTAAAAAAATTAGAATTGACATATATACACTGCTATATAATAAATAGATAACTAATAGGAACCTACTTTGTAGCACATAGAACTCTACTCAGTGCTCTTCAGTGGCCTATATTAGAACAGATTCTTTAAAAAAGAGTGGATATATGTATGGTGGTGATTTAATCACTAAGTTGTATTGACTGTTGCAACGCCATGGACTATAGCCCACCAGGCTCCTCTGTCCATGGGATTTCCCAGGCAAGAATCCTGGAGTGGGTTGCCATTTCCTTCTCCAGAGGACCTTCCTGACCCAGGGATTGAAACTGCATCTCCTGTATTGAAGGCGGATTCTTTACCACTGAGTCATCAAAGAAGGCTGATATATGTATATGTGTAACATATACACTTTGCTGTTCATCAGAAACTAACACGACATTGTAAATTAACTATACTCCAATAGAAATTTTTTAAAAAGAGAAGAGTGTACCAGTCCCTAATGGTGACATTTAATTTGTAATTTAAGATATATGTTTAAATCATTTAAAATACCATAATAATTAAGAAATAGTGCTTTTATAAACACATATTTCCTAAAATAGTTGAACTGTTGTCTTAATTTGGTCTACTATTACAAATTACTATAGACTTGGTGACTTAGACAGCAAGCACTTATCTCTCAAAGTTCTAGAGGCTGAGGAGTCCAAGCTTAAGGTCCTGGCCAACTCAGTTTTTGCTAAGTGTACTCTTCCTGGTTTATAGACAGCCTTCTTCTTGTGTCCTCACATGGCAGAGAGAAAGAGGAAGAAAGGAAGCAAATTCTCTCTTGTCTCTTGTTAGGCCACTAATCCCTTCATGACGTAATTACCTGCCAAAGGCTTCATCTCCAAATACAATTACATTGAGGACTAATATTTCAACATGTGAATTTTAAGGGTTACACTTAGGCCATAGCAGCTGCCACTGGAGTTTTCATTTTTAGACCCATTTTCTGTGTTTCCTAGAGCACAATTTCTAGAGCACATGATCTTGTTTTCTAAGTAGTTCTAGATGCAAGACTTTTTTTTTTTTTTTAAGTTTTTTTTAAAACAGAGGATAATTACTTTATAATATTGTGATGGTTTTTGCCATATATAAACATCAATCCACATTAGGTATACATAATGTCACCTCCCTTTTGAACTCCCCTCTCACCTCCCTCCCTATCCCACTCCTCTAGGCTGTCACAGTGCACTGGCTCTGGATTCCCTGTGTCATATATCAAACTTCCACTGGCTATCTGTTTAACATATGGTAATGTATGTGTTTCAGTGCTGTTCTCCCATATCATCCCATTTTCTCCTTCCCTTACTGTGTCCAAAATGTCTGTGTCTCCTTTGCTTCCTTGAAAGTAGAATCGTCAGTACTATCTTTCTAGATTCCATACATATGTGGTAATATATGATATTTGTCTTTTTCTTCTGACTTACTTCACTCTATATAAAAGGCTCTAGGTTCATCCACATCATTAGAACTGACTCAGATGCATTCATTTTTATAGCTGAATAATATTCCATTGTGTATATGTACCACAACTTCCTTATCCATTCATCTGTTTTTAGACATCTCAGTTGCTTTTATGTCCTAGCTATTGTAAATAGTGCTGCAGTGGATATTGGGGTACATGTGTCTTTTTCAATTCTGGTTTCCTCAGAGTATATGCCTAGTAGTAGGATGTTTTTTAATCACTGAAAATTTTATCCTAATTACATGTATCCATTCAAGCAATATTGAAGCAGTCATTCTGTCTCCAATTAGTTTGTAAGTATATATTTGTGATTTGTACAATATAACCACTTAATTCTAGTTTTTTAGTTTCAGTTCAGTTGCTCAGTCATGTCCAACTCTTTGCAACCCCTCGGACTGCAGCACACCAGGCCTACCTGTCCATCACCAACTCCCAGAGTTTACTCAAACTCATGTCCCATTGAGTCGGTGATGCCATCCAACCATCTCATCCTCTGTCATCCCCTTCTCCTCCTGCCTTCAATCAACAGGTCTTTTCCAACAACCAGCAACAGGTCTTTTCCAAAGAGTCAGTTCTTCGCATCAGATGGCCAAAGTATTGAAGTTTCAGCTGCAGCATCAGTCTTTCCAATGAATATTCAGGACTGATTTCCTTTACTATGGACTGTTTGTATCTCCTTGCTGTCCAAGGGACTCTCAAGAGTCTTCTCCAACACCACAGTTCAAAAGCATCAATTCTTCGGCACTCAGCTTTCTTTATAGTCCAAATCTGACATCCATACATGACTACTGGAAAAACCATAGCTTTGACTAGTTTTTCAGTCCGTATTTAATGTACCATAGTCTGTCAGTTTCTATCATGGTAGATTTCAAAAATGGACACAAAATCGTTCCACCCTTGAATGTACTTGATTTTTCAATGTAACTTTATAGCTTCTTCTATAAGAGGTAGTCTGTATTTCTCTATCCTTTGAATCTTGACTTGGCTGTATAACTTGTTTTGGCCAGTGTGTCATTAACAAGCATGATACAAGCAGAGGCTTGAAATTGGGGTTTGTTTTATTACTGCCTTTGGGAGCACTGTGGCTACCACTATGTAAACAAGCCCAGGCTAGTCCAGTTGCCTCCATTGAGCCAGGTGACAGCCAACCAACTTCCAAGAACATGCATGAAGCCATCCACTATCAGCTGACCACATACACATGAACGAGTCTAGCTGACATTGTATGGAGCAGAAATGAATCATCGTATTAAGCACAGCCTAATTTGTTACCCAACATAATTTTGAGCAACTGAAATGGTTCTTGTTTAAAGCCACTAACATTTGTAGTTGTTTGTTATACAGCAAAACTAACAGATTTATTAACTTTAAACATTTTTTATTGACTTCCGTTTCCAGTATAGTGAGAATTTGACTCTGTTATAGTCCTCTCTCTCCTACAACTTCACCTCTCCACTCGTCTCTCAGTGGATCTACGGTACACATCTTGGTTACTCTAAAGTCAGTGATCAGGTTGTTATGCCTTGCATATTACATTAGAACCAAATAGTCTCTCGGAGAAGTTCTTCCTTTTAAATTCTTCCTGGGAATAATCATTGTCTCTCTTTTTAGAATTCACTTAGCTTTCTATGTACCTTTTCTTTTTTTCAAAATTCTCTTTTAGATCAATTGATCACAAATATTCTTTTATTGATGATCAAGTATATCAGGCGATTCATTATTTTGGTTTTATTTTTCTTGGAGCCCTCTTTTGGAGCCCCTACTCCTCTTGCTTTTATCTGATCTGATTGCTCTCCAGACTGGCAGCATAACTGCCACTTTGCCAACTCTTCAGTATTGGGATATTCTGATTCTTGGATTCCTATGTCTATCTGTTCTTCGGTTATCTCCATCCAAGTTTTTTAAGTACTTTCTCGTTGGTCTTGAGCAAGTGAGTGCAGTGGGGGAATGAGGTGGGCAGACATACTGCAGATGGCTCCAAATTCTGGCACAAGAAAAAATGTACTTTCTAGAATCTAGATGTCACTTCCAAGAGTCAGCCAGCCAAGGAGTGACAATGCAGGTACATTTCTCACTTTCAGTGTCTTTAACAGTGAACTGAGAATGATGTCTTGCATGCTTTGTCTCAAACTTTCTTTGTGAAGGGCAATGAGATGTTTGTGGTTGTATTTTGTGACTTGTAAAGTTTAATATAAATGATGTTATTATGTGAGAAAATATGAAGCCTAGATCAGGAATGAGAAGGTGCTACACCAGGTCCAAATGTGACCTTCACAGAATCTCTCTGAAGCCCAAATCTGACTTCTAGGTGAGGGGTCAGTGCAGGGAAGTGCCAGAAGAACTAAACTGAATCTGAAGATCTAAGTCTTAGCCTTGGATCACAACTAATAGAGCTATGTGACTTTGGATGAACCACTAAGCCTCTCCAAGTTTAGATTTGCTCTTCTGTAAAATGGGGTTTGAAAGGGGGGCCTCTATATGAATTTCAGCATTAAAATTCTATGAGGTCAGCCACCTTGATTTCAGAAGACATTGTGTGCTTTGTCTGAATATACAATACAGATTTCTGCTGTGGTGAAGAGATGGTTAAATGTATCTTTGACAACAAAGTCAAATAACACTCAGTAATGAAACTCCCTGATTTCATTTTCTCCCTCCTGGATATGATGGTGTACCTGCGTTCTCTCTCCTTGTCTAGCTGCTTCTCAGAAGTGATGTCCAGACAGAATGGCCTCTAGACAGTGAACTTCCCTCACACAGCAGAGTTTGGGGCCTCCTGCGGCATGTCTGCCCACCTCATCTCCCCACAGCACTCACTAGAGCAGAGAAGATTAACTTTCCGAAAATGAAAAGGACAGAGAGAAGACGAGCTGCTTATCAAATATGCACATTTCAGATGGAACTTCACACTCAGTAGAAAGATGTTAGATTGCTGTTAGCTCTCTGGAGCGCTCCTGACAATGTGTTATCAGGTCATGTTTGCATGACAGAGGCAGCCCAAGCAGGAAACATTAAGTCATATGACTTCTAAGACGGAATCAATCAAGTGAGCAGTACAGCTCCTGAAAACTAATTTCACCTTCATAAGGTCTGGTTATCTGTGCAGCAGACATGAGGTTTGTCAGCCCCATTTCAGTCTGACCAGGTTCAGCACTGCATCAAGAATTTTAATGAACCGACACTGTAATATGTATGAAAGATGACACTGAGATGAATTCATGAAAAACCAAGTCCCCATGAAATATGAACAATTACTTGCGGGCTTCTCCACCTACTTAGCTCATTTGAAATGTCCATTTCAAAGGCCTTTGTCTTTCTGGGGTTCATTTGCAAGTTTGTGCACAGATTTTCATCATATTTAACCAGTTTAAAAATCAAAGGAGCTACGTACAATCAAACAGTTCAGTGAACTCTAGTTTGATGGGGGCAGAGCCAAGGCTGATCAGAGCTTAAATCTTCATTTGGCTGCAGAAGCACAGATTTCCTTGTATGGGGAGAAAGGGGCCTGAAAAGACTGGATCCTTATGCCCACTCCATTCTAGGCTTTCAGTGTGGCCCTAAAAAAGGTCCTAAGTTCTCATCCTAATGACAGCATACCCTCTCTGGTAGTAGTAAGATTTATAGTTTTCAGCTTCAAGATAGCACTACCAGGGTTAGCCTTATTTTAGAAACTCTTAAAATTTGTTAGTAGATACATGTTGAAATTACAAATAGCTGAAGATTATGGTTTTCTCTTGGTACGTGGCATCCCAATCCATTCTCCAGATCTTGTATCCCTTTTATGAATACCGCTGCCATGGACATGCATTTTATTTGCTGATCTGTATAATTTAGGATGTTTCATATACTGTTAACCACAATTCTTAGCTTATTCTCAGAGGTTATGGGCCATATATTACTGTCCTTATTTAGCCGCACTTTCACTGTAAGCTCCTTATCCTTCAGCGGACCTTGCTTCCCACATTACAGACACACTTTCGTCACCTAGCTCGAGGACATGATATGTATCTCTCTTCTGTCTTTCTTTACCTTATTTCTTTATCTTAAATGTAAAATATTTCAAATATACAGAAAATACAGAGATATTTTAAAAACAATATTCGTGTATTTACTATTCAAGCAACCTTAGCCAGTTTTACTATTTTGTTGTATTTGGCTCAGATCTTTTATCTAAATAAACAAAAACCTCCATGATAAGGACAGTGGAAGACCCCAATATTCTCTCCAATTTTTTCTTGCCGCCTCCAACAAAGGTAATTACTATCCTGGACCTGGCAAATACATTCCCCATACATGCTTTATTATGAAGAAAATGTTTATGTGTTCCATTAAACAATATGTGGCACTGTTTCCATGTTATACAAGTGTTATAATGCTGGATACACACTTTTGTAAATTGATTTTTCTCTTACTATTATACTAATGATAATTCATATTATTTCATATGGTTTTATTTCATTCATCTCTATTATTGTATAGTATTCCATAATAATAATTTTATAAATAACTAGTTCCGTTTGGAAGGAAATTAAGTGTTTTATGTCAAGTATTGATGAAAGACAAGTGAAAGTGTTAGTCACTCAGTTGTGTCCGACTCTTTGCAACCTGTGGGCTATAGCCTGCCAGGCTCCTCTGTTCATGCAATTCTCTAGGCAGGAATACTGCAGTGGGTAGCCATTCTCTTTTGCAGGTTACAATGAATATTCTTCAACATATGAGGAAGAAGACATCTAGGGTGTATGGTATAATTAGAAGTGTATACTAGGTTAAATGGCATGCACAATTCAACTACATTAGATTATTCTGTAATGTAATTCAACCAATTTTTAGATCACTTTTTATTTATTTTTCAGTTCAGTTCAGTTCAGTCACTTAGTCATGTCTGATTCTTTGTGACCCCATGGGTTGCAGCACACCAGGCCTCCCTGTCCATCACCAACTCCCGGTGTTTACCCAAACTCATATCCACTGAGTAGGTGATGCCATCCAGCTATCTCATCTTCTGTCATCCCCTTCTCCTGCCCTCAATCTTTCCCAACATCAGTGTCTTTTCAAATGAGTCAGCTCTTCACATCAGGTGGCCAAAGTATTGGAGTTTCAGCTTCAACATCAGTCCTTCCAATGAACACCCAGAACTGATTTCCTTTAGGATGGACTGATTGGATCACCTTGTAGTCCAAGGGACTCTCAAGAGTCTTCTCCAACACCACAGTTCAAAAGCATCAATTCTTTGGTGCTCAGCTTTCTTTATAGTTCAACTCTCACATCCATACATGAAATCCATACTCACTGGTATGGAGTGAATGAGATGGAGTGAATCTATCTCACATCCAAAGTACTGGAAAAACCACAGCCTTGACTAGACAGACCTTTGTTGACAAAGCGATGTCTCTGCTTTTTAATATGCTGTCTAGGTTGGTCATAACTTTTCTTCCAAGGAGTAAGCGTCTTTTAATTTCATGGCTGCAATCACCATCTGCAGTGATTTTGGAGCCCCCCAAAATAAAGTCAGCCACTGTTTCCAATGTTTCCCCTTCTATTTTCAATGAAGTGATGAGACCAGATGCCATGATCTTCGTTTTCTGAATGTTGAGCTTTAAGCCAACATTTTGACTCTCCTCTTTCACTTTCACCAAGAGGCTCTTTAGTTCTTCTTCACTTTCTGCCATAAGGGTGATATCATCTGCATATCTGAGGTTATTGATATTTCTCCCAGCAATCTTGATTCCAGCTTGTGCTTTAATAAAAGACCACTTGTATTCCCAATGCTTACCAATATATGCATGGTGAGTCACTTCCATCATTTCTCACACTTCATTGCCCTATGGACTGCAGCTTGCCAGACTCCTCTGTCCATGGGATTCTCCAGACAAGAATACTGGACTGGGTTGTCATGCTTTTTCCAGGGAATCTTCCCAACCTAGGATTGAACTCGTGTCTCTTGCATTTCCTGCATCTCTTATATCTCCAACCTGTAAAGGTGGGTTCTTTACCACCAGTGCCACCTGAGAAGCCCACTTACCAATACTGAGTATTTATTTAATCATTTAAGAAATATTTATTTTGCAGCTCCCATGAGCTAGGCACTGTCCTAGATGCTGAAGACTCAGTTCATTTCAGTTCAGTCGCTCAATCAAGTCTGACTCTTTGTGACCCCATGGACTGTAGCATGCTAGGCTTCCCTATCCACTACCATCTCCCAGAGCTTACTCAAACTCATGTCCATAGAGTTGGTGATGCCATCCAACCATCTTATCCTCTGTCATCCCCTTCTCTTCCTGTCTTCAATCTTTCCCAGCATCAGGGTCTTTTCCAATGAGTCAAATCTTCTTATCAGGTGGCCAAGGTTTGGAGTTTCATCTTTAGCATCAGTCTTTCCAATGAATACTCAGGATTGATCTCCTTTAGGATAGACTGGTTGTATCTCCTCACAGTCCAAGGGACTCTCAAGAGTCTTCTCCAACACCACAATTCAAAAGCATCAATTCTTCAGTGCTCAGCTTTCTTTACAGTTCAACTGTCACATCCATACATGACTACGGAAAACTATAGCTTTGACTAGACGGACTTTTGTTGGCAAAGTAATGTCTCTGCTTTTACAGATAATAGTAATCTGTAGTAGTTGGATTACAGATAGGTTATTGTGACTATCAATAACCTAAAACTCAGTAAAACTCAAAACAACATGCACAAATTTCTTAATCACATAAAGATTTCTTTTTTCTTTTTTAAAAAATTTAAATTGAAGCATAGTTGATTTTGGAGTAGGAAGTGCTTACTCACTCCAGTACTCTTGCCTGGAAATTCCCATGGAGAGAAGCCTGGAGCTACAGTCTATGGGGTCACAAAAGAATTAGGCATGACTGAGCAACTGACAACACAGTTGATTTACAATGTTGTGTTAGTTTCAGGTATACAGCAAAGTGATTCAGTTATATATATTCTTTTATAGATTCTTTAGCCGTATAGGTTCTTACACAATGTTGAGTATAGTTCACTGTGTTACACAGTAGGTCCTTTCTGTTTAAATATTTTATATATAGTAGTGTATATATCTCCAGGACTCTAGCCTGGAAAATCCGATGGGTGGAGGAGCCTGGTAGGCTGCAGTCCATGGGGTCACGAAGAGTTGGACATGACTGAAGCAATTTAGCAGCAGCAGCAGCAGTGTATGTATCTTCACCTGTGAGAACTTCAAAATTACAACTCACTGCTGAATAGCCATTGACAAGAGAATGTTTGATCAGACCAAAAAAGAGACCCCACATCCAAGGGCAAAGGAAAAACCCCAGTAAGATGGTCACTTCAGTTCAGTAGCTTAGTCGTGTCTGACTCTTTGTAACCCCATGAATCACAGCACACCAGGCTTCCCTGTCCATCACCAACTCCTAGAGTTCGCTCAAACTGATGTCCATCGAGTCGGTGATGCCATCCAGCCATCTCATCCTCTGTCATCCCCTTCTCCTCCTGCCCCCAATCCCTCCCAACATCAGGGTCTTTGCCAATGAGTCAACTCTTTGCATAAGGTGGCTAAAGTATTGGAGTTTCAGCTTCAGCATCAGTCCTTCCAAAGAACACCCAGGACTGATCTCCTTTAGGATGGACTGGTTGGATCTCCTTGCAGTCCAAGGGACTCTCAAGAGTCTTCTCCAACACCAGAGTTTGAAAGCATCAATTCTTTGGCACTCAGCTTTCTTCCCAGTCCAACTCTCACATCCATACATGACCACTGGAAAAAACATAACCTTGACTAGATGGACCTTTTTTGGCAAAGTAACATCTCTGCTTTTTTTTTATGCTATCTAGGTTGGTCATAACTTTCCTTCCAAGGAGTAAGTGTCTTTTAATTTCATGGCTGCAATCACTATCTGCAGTGATTTTGGAGCCCCCCAAAATAAAGTCTGACACTGTTTCCACTGTTTCCCCATCTATTTCCCATGAAATGATGGGACCAGATGCCATGATCTTAGTTTTCTGAATGTTGAGCTTTAAGCTAACTTTTTCACTCTCCTCTTTCACTTTCATCAAGAGGCTTTTTAGTTCCTCTTCACTTTCTGCCGTAAGGGTGGTGTCATCTGTATATCTGAGGTTATTGATATTTCTCCTGGTGATCTTGATTCCAGCTTGTGCTTCCTTCCAGCCTAGTATTTCTCATGAGTAAGATGGTAGGAGGGGCAAAATCGCATTTTCAATCAAACCCCATAGCCACAAACTGTAGAACAATTATACCAAAGAAATTCTCGCACTGTTAAGAGAGTTCTAGGACCCACAACAGATTTCCCAACCTACGGATCTGGCAAGGGGACTGAGAACCGTCAAGAAATTTGAGTTTGGAGGCCAGTGGGATTTGATTACAGAATTTACACAGGACTGGGGAAGCAGACTCTTGGAGGGCACAAACAAAATCTTGTGCCACCAGGACCCAGGAGAAAGGAGCAGTAACCCTACAGAGACTGATGCAGACTTGCCTGTGAATGTCCAGGAGTCTCTGGCAGAAGCATGAGTCAGTGGTAACCTGCTGCAGGGTCAGGAGCACTGAGTACAGCAGTGCGTGCACGGGACCTTTTAAAGGAGGTCGCCATTATGGTCATTACCTCCACCAGAGTTTGGTCTCAGGTCAAGCAACAGGTACGGAACACAGCCCCACCCATCAACAGAAAATTAGATTATAGATTTACTGAGCATGGCCCTGCCAGTCAGAACAATACCCAGTTTCCCCACAGTCAGTCTCTCCCAACAGAAAGCTTCCATAAACCTCTTATCCTTCTCCATCAGAGGGCAGACAGAATGAAAACCACAACCACAGAAAACTAATCAAACTGGTGACATGAACGACAGCCTTGTCTAACTCAATGAAACTATGAGCCATGCCGTGGAGAGCTACCCAAGATGGATGGGTCATGGTGGAGAGTTCTGACAAGATGTGGTCCACTGGAGAAGGGGATGGTAAACCACCTCAGTATTCTTGCCTTGAGAACCCTTGAATAGTATGAAAAGGGAAAATATAGGACACTGAAAGATGGACTCCCCAGGTTGGTAGGTGCCCAATATGCTACTGGAGGAGAGTGGAGAAATAACTCTAGAAAGATTGATGAGATGGAGCCAAAGCTAATACAATGCCTGGTTGTGGATGTGATTGTTGATGGAAGTCAAGTCAGATGCTGTAAAGAACAATATTGCTTAGGAACCTGGAATGTTAGGCCCATGAATCAATGCAACTTGGAAGTGGTCAAACAGGAGATGGCAAGAGTGAATGTCAACATTCTAGGAATCAGTGAACTAAAATGGACTGGAATGGGTGAGTTTAACTCAGATGACGGTTATATCTACTACTGTGGTCAAGAATCCCTTAGAAGAAATGGAGTAGCCATCAGATTCAACAAGATTCCAAAATGTAATACTTGGATGCAATCTCAAAAACAACAGAATGATCTCTTTTTGTTTCCAAGGCAAACCATTCAATATCACAGTAATCCAAGTCTGCCCCAACCAGTAATGCTGAAGAAGCTGAAGTTGAACGGCTCTATGAAGACCAACAAGACCTTCTACAACTAACACCCAAAAAAGATGTCCTTTTAATTATAGAGGATTGGAATGCAAAAGTAGGAAGTCAAGAGATATCTGGAGTAGCAGGCAAATTTGGCCTTGGAATACAAAATGAAGCAGGACAAAGACTAACAGAGTTTTGCCAAGAGAATGCACTGGTCATAGCAAACACTCTCTTCCAATATCACAAGACTCTACACATGGACATCACCAGATGGTCAATACTGAAATCAGATTGACTATATTCTTTACAGCCAAAAATGGAGAAGCTCTATACAGTCAACAAAAACGGAATGGGAGCTGACTGTGGCTCAGATCATGAACTCCTTATTGCCAAATTCAGATTTAAATTGAAGAAAATAGGGAAGACCACTAGACCATTCAGGTATGACCTAAATCAAATCCCTTACAGTGGAAGTGAGAAATAGATTCAAGGGATTAGATTTGATAGACAGAGTGCCTGAAGAACTATGGATGGAGGTTTGTGACATTGTACAGGAGGCAGGAATCAAAATCATCCTCAAGAAAAAGAAATACAAAAAGGAAAAATGGTTGTCTGAGGAGGCCTTAATAGCTGAGGAAAGAAGAGAAGCTAAAGGCAAAGGAGAAAAGGAAAGATACACCCATTTGAATGCAGAGTTCCAAAGATAAGAAAGCTTTCCTCAGTGATTAATTCAAACAAATAGAGGAAAACGATGGGAGGGGAAAGACTAGAGATCGCTTTTAGAAAATTATAGATACCAAGGGAATATTTCATACAATGATGGGCACAATAAACAACAGAAATGGTATGGACCTAACAGAAGCAGAAGATATTAAGAAGAGAGGGCAAGAATACACAGAAGAACTGTACAAAAAAGATCTTCAAGACCCAGATAACCATGATGGTGTGATCACTCACCTAGAGCCAGACATCCTGAAATGGTAAGTCAAGTGGGACTTAGGAAGCATCACGATGAACAAAGCTAGTGGAGGGGATAGAATTCCAGTTGAACTATCTCAAATCCTAAAAGATGGTGCTGTTAAAGTGCCACACTCAATATGCCAGCAAATTTGGAAAACTCAGCAGTGGCCACAGGTCTGGAAAAGGTCAGTTTTCATTCCAATCCCAAAGAAAGGCAATGCCAAAGAATGCTCAAACTATTGCACAATTGCACTTATCTCACATGCTAGCAAAGGAATGCTGAAAATTCTCCAAGTCAGGCATTAACAGTATGTGAACTGTGAACTTCCAGATGTTCAAGCTAGATTTAGAAAAGGCAGAGGAACTAGAGATCAAATTGCCAACATTTGTTGGATCATCAAAAAAGCAAGACAATACCAGAAAAACATCTAGATCTGCTTTATTGATTATAGCAAAGGCTTTGACTGTGTTCATCACAACAAACTGTGGAAACTTCTTAAAGAGATGAGAATACCAGACCACCTGATCTGCCTCCTGAGAAATCTGTATGCAAGTCAAGAAGCAACAGTTAGAACTGGACATGGAAGATCAGACCTGTTTCACATTGTGAAAGGAGTACATCCAGGCTGTTTATTGTCTCCTTGCTTATTTAATTTCTATGCAGAGTACATCACACAAAATGCTGGTATGGATGAAGCACAGGCTGGAATGAAGATTGCCAGCAGAAACATCAGTACCATCAGATATGCAGAAGACACCACCCTTATGGCAGAAAGCGAAGAAAAACTGAAGAGTCTCTTGATCAAAGTGAAAGAGGAGAGTGGAAAGGCTGGCTTAAAACTCAACATTCAGAAAACTAAGATCATGGCATCTGGTCCCATCGCTTCATAGCTTATAGATGGGAAAACAATAGACACAGTGAAGGACTTTATTTTGGGGGCTCCAAAGTCACTGCAGATCGTGACTGCAGCCATGAAATTAAAAGATGCTTGCTCCTTGGAAGAAAAGCTGTAATCAACCTAGACAGCAAGATAAGAAGCAGAGATGTTATTTTGCTGACAAAGGTCCATCTTGTCAAAGCTATGATTTATCCAGTAGTCATGTATGGATGCGAGAGTTGGACTATAAAGAAAGCTGAGCACTGAAAAAGTGATGCTCTTCAATTGTTGTGTTGGAGAAGACTCTTGAGAGTCCCTTGGACAGCAAGGAGATCCAACCAGTCCATCCTAAAGGAAATCAGTCCTGAATAATCATTGGAAGGACTAATGCTGTAGATGAAACTCCAATACTTTGGCCATCTGATGCAAAGAACTGACTCATTAGAAAAGCCCCTGATGCTGGGAAAGTTTGATGGCAGGAGGAGAAGGGGACAACAGAGAATAAGATGGTTGGATTGCATCACTGACTCGAGGGACATGAATTTGAGAAAACTTCAGGAGTTGGTGATGGACACGGAAGCCTGGCATGCTACAGTCCATGAGGTTGTAAAGAGTCGTACATGACTGAGCGACTGAACTGAACTGAGTGTATATATGTTAATCCCAAACTCCTAATTTATCACTCCTCCCCTAATTTATCACTCCTCCCCCTCTTCTTTTAGGTAATCATATGTTTATTTTATTTCTGTTTTGCATATAAGCTCATTTGTATTTTTTTTAAAGATTCCATGTATAGGTGATATCATATTATATTTGTTTTTGTCTGACTTACTTCACATAGTATTATAATCTCTATAATCCATGTTGTTGCAAATGACATTATTTCTTTATCTATGGCTTATTAATATTCATATATATTTACTTCCTAGGTGTTTTATATACATATATAAGTAAATGTGTGTGTGTGTGTATATATATATATATAATATGTATGTGTGTGTACATGTATTAATATATACACAAGTACATATATACATGTCTATATACATATATGGGCTTTCCTTGTGGCTCAGTTTGTGAAAAATCTGCCTGCAATGTGGGAGACCTGGGTTGAATCCCTGGGTTTCGAAAATCCCATGGAGAAGGGAAAGGCTACCCACTCCAGTATTCTGGCCTGGAGAATTCCATGGACTGTATAGTTCATGGGGTCACAAAGAGTTGGACATGCCTGAGCAACTTTCACTCATTATATACATATATACATATAGTTAGACTATACAAATAAGGAGATATATATTAATTTTCCTTATAATAATGAAGATCCACTTCATAATACTTACTGATCCAAATATTAATCATTCAGCCTCAACTTAAATTTCTCCACTTCTATGAGTATAGCTGGATCTCTCATCTCCAAAATTATTTCATGTTTTATTTGTGGTTTATCTTATACCATCTAGTAGCATTACTTTGACTGTACAGCTCTCATTTTAAGATTCAAGCCATTTGAATGTTATTTGAATGTCTTTGATGTGGTTGTAGTGTCCTAGAATTCACCAGTCATATTCTCCTAAAAACACATTATTCTCATTAGCATGAACAATTAGAAAATGAACTTGAGAATAATTTCATTTATAAAAACAAAAATTAATACAATTTCCAAAATATAACATATAGGTATAAGACTTATACACTTAAATCTACAAAATATTTTTGAAAGAAATTAAAGAAGATCTAATAAATATAAAGATTTCTCATTTTCATAGATTAGAGGTTTTAAGAGGTTAAGATGACAATACTCCCCAATTTGACTTTGTTAAGTCATGCAAAAGAAATTAAAGAAGATCTAATAAATATAAAGATTTCTCATGTTCATAGATTAGAGGTATTAAGAGGTTAAGATGACAATACTCCCCAATTTGACTTTGTTAAGTCATGCAACCTTTATATAATTTTAAAGTTAATGCAACTTTTATCTAAATCTCATGCAATTTATTTGCAAAAATTGACACATTGATCCTAAAATTCATATGGAAATGCTAGGGACCCAGAATAACCAAAACAATCTTGAAAAAGAACAGACTTGGAGGACTCATATTTCCCTATTCAAAACTTACTACAAAGATAGTGTAATCAAGAAAGTGTGGTACTGGCATAAGGATATACATATTCATCAGTAGAATACAATTGAGAGTCCAGAAATAAGTCCATACATTTATGCTCAATTGACTTTTGATAAGGGTGCCAAGAAAATTCAATGGTAGAAAATAGTCTTTTCAACAGTGTTCCTGGGACAAGTGGATAACCAAATGCAAAAGACTGAAATTGGATCCCTATTTTATGTCATATACAAAATAAACAAAAAATGAACTACAGACCTAAATATGAGTTAAAGCTATGAACTCCTTTAAGAAGAAATCTTTACTACTTTGGATTAGTCAATGGTTTCTCTTATATGACACAAAAAGTACAAAAAATAACAGCAAAAAATAGATACATTGGTTATCATCAAAATAAAAACTCATGTGCATCAGGAAAATAAGAAAATAGCCCACAGAATTGGAGAAAATAGTTGAAAATCTTATGTATCCAATAAAGGACTTATATCCAGAATATGTTAAGAATTTGTACAGCTTAACAAAGAAAAGACAAGTAACCCAATTTTAAAAAATGGGTGAATGACTAGGATAGATATTAAGTCAAAGATATACAAACATCCAATAAGCACAGGAGAAGATACCCAACATTATTGATTATTAGGAAATATACATTAAGACTGCAGTGAGATGGTACCTCATTGTGGTTTTGATTTGCATTTCTCTGGTAATGAGTGATGTTGAGCATCTTTTCATGTGTTTGTTAGTCATCTGTATATCTTCTTTGGAGAAATGTCTGTTTAGTTCTTTGGCCCATTTTTTTGATTGGGTCAATTATTTTTCTGGTATTGAGTTGCATGAGCTGAAACATGTGTATTACCATATGTGAAACAGATGACCAGTCCAAGTTCAATGCAGGAAACACGGCACTCAAAGCCGATGCACTGGGACAACCCAGAGGGATGGGATGGGGAGGAAGGTGGGAGGGCGGGTTCGGGATGGGGGACACATGTACATCCGTGGCTGATTTATGCCAATGTATGGCAAAAACCACCACAATATTGTAAAGTAATTAGCCTCCAATTAAAATAAATGAATAAATTAAAAACAAACAAACATAAAAACTGCAGTGAGATAATACCTCATACCTTCTAAGATGTCTAGAAAGAAGTCAGACAGTAACAAGTATTAGTGAGTATATGGGGAAATTGGAAATCTTAAACATTATTGGTCATATTTTAAAATGGTACAACTACTTTGGAAAATAGTTACCTAGTTCCTCAAAATGCTAAACGTGGAACTATCGTATTATCTAACAGTTCCATTCTCAAGAAAAATGAAAACATAGACCCCCAAAAAACTTGTATATGAGTGTTTCCAGCAGCATTATTGATCACAGTCAAAAAGCAGAAACAACACTAGTGTCCATCAATGAAGGTTAAATAAAATGGAGTATGTCCACTCAATGAGACATTATCTGGTCTTAAGGTGGAGTGAAGTACTGATTTATGCTATGACACTGATGAACTTTGAAAACATTATGCTAAGAAATTAGACACAATAGGCTACATATTTTATGATTTTATATAGATGAAATATCCAGAATAGGCAGATCTGTAAAGACAAAAAGTAGATTAGAGGTTGCCAGGGGCTGGGGGAAGAAGGGAACAGGGAGTTCCCACTACTAATAGGTGGGAACGGGATTTCATTATGGGGTTATAAAAATGTTCTAAAATTAGATAGTGGTGATGACTACACAACTCTGTGCATATATTAAATACCACTAAACAGGTGAATTTATGTTACTTTAACTATATCTCAATAAAGGTATTATTAAAAAGCAGATTCTTTCATTAAAAGACAAAAGACATACACAATATTTATGTTATTTAGTTCATATGTAAAAAGCAAGTAGACCAAACAGAACAAGCTCCTGTCTACCCCAAATTCTTCAATGAGGCATGAATGATGACAAGTGACAGGCAGCCTTCTGAACATACATAAAAACAGTTGGGATGCTTCATATACAGTAATGTGACTTACTTTTAAGACCATGTAATTGTCCTTTTAAATGACAGTTTATCCATGATTTCCACTTTGCAAAAATTGTTGTAATGTCTTTATCTGTAGTGACATTCATTAAATGAACACACAGTGTTGTATGCCTTTGCATGTTTGCCAATATCAGGCTTCCTCTTGGGGTTCCTGTGTGGGAGGTTGATGGGATAGTCTTTTTAACAAAGTAACATCAACTGCGTGAGCTGAAACTTTATCTTTTTTGTGACTTTCATGAATGCGATGTGGGCTGATGCAAAGCTGCATTTCTCTCTCCTTCCTTTGTCTGTGAAGTATAGCATTCTAGAGAGTGGAATCATTTACACTTTTAGCCCAGGGATACTTCAAACAAAACAAAGCCCTGGCAATGAGCTTCATGAGTATTTATTTAGACTTTTCTAAATAAAAAAACACATGATGGTGTGAATAGAAACAGGTTGTTTTTCAAAAAGAACTTATATTGACAGAGCATATGGATACTCCTGGGGGACCTCTGGTTGTATTACATTTTTTGGGCCACAAAATCTTTACATGCTAGGTATGACCAGTTAATATTGAATCTTCTATCTGAAGCTTTGCCAGAGAAAAACCAATATGGTGCCAAAACCTCGATAGTGTATCTCCAAAGTGTCTCCAAACAGTCGGACATGACTGAGCGACTGAACTGAACTGAAAATGTCTGGGATGAAAAGTGTAAGCATGAAAAAAATCTTCCAGATTCAAGGGGTACATGCCTTCTTTCCAACTGTATTATCTTTCAGTTTTGCTTAACAGAGTACCACAAATGTAATGGCTTAAAACAACAGAAAATTGTTATCCCACATTTTTTGTAGGTCAGATATTTGACATGGTATTACTGGATTCCATGTTCAGAGTCTCACCAGGCTAAAATTAGGGTGTCAGCCAGGTCAGCATTTTCATCTGAGCTTGGAGTCTTCTTCCAGACTCACAGGTGATAGGCACAACTCATTTCCTTTTGGTTGCAGAATTCAAGGTACTCATGTTTTCCTAGCTGTTGTTTGGGGACCACCCTCAGTTTCTAGAGACAATCTGCAGTTCTTTCCCATGTGACTGTCTACATGGATGTTTCACACATGGATGCTGGCTTTCTTCTACACCCATGGGTGCACATCTTTCTGACCTTCTTTTGTGTGACTGGAGAAGAGCAAGGCCTCATATGATTGGGTCAGGCCCACCTGGGTAATCTTTTTCTTTTTCCTTTTTAAACATCATCAGTTATTGGGTAAAATCCATCATGCTAGCAATCTCAGGGATTATTCAAGATATGTAGGTCAGGGATATGGGAAATCTTGCAAACCATTTTAGAATTCTGCCTACAGGGACTTCCCTGGCAATTCAGTGATTCAGACTCCACCTTCCAATGCAGAGGGTGCATGTTCAGTCCCTGGTCAGGGAGCTATGATCCCACATGTCTTGCAGCCAAAAAGCCAAAACATAGAGTGGAAGCAATATTGTAACAAATTGAACAAGTACTTTAAAAATGACCTGCATCTAAAAAATCTTAAAAAAAAAAAAATTCTGCCTACAGCACTTTGCTTCTCATTTTGAAGAACTGAGATTTTTTTTTTTTAATTAACCACAAACAAAGGATTTGGGGTGATGCTTAACTGAATGATTGTGTTGTATGTGTAATAAAAGTCCTAAAAGTTGGGTCCAGGAAAGGCTGAGTTAGGTGAAAGATGAGGAAGACACAATGGCCATGCTTTAACCACATGGAAACTTAGGTTTAGTTCTATTTGCATCTGCCTTTAGGGGATCTGATCTCTATGATCTGTCTTGAATAAAGATTATCATAGGTATTTGATTATCTTGCCTTTAAAATGATACATACATATTTTCATGACTGACAGTTGTTGAATTAGACCATCAGGAATTTAGGTAACTGCTTCACTGATAAAAGTTTTATTTGCTTTTCTTCTTTTGAACACTTAATATGTGCTAATAAGAATGGAAACTGGTATTGAATTCAACCTACATTTCTAAAAATAGCACATCAGCTATGAATTATGAAATCTGTAAATATAAGTACTATATATGTGAGAAGGCAAAGTTTTCCCAGGTATCCTTTAGTCAGTCAGTAAGGGTGGCTGACATACTCTGAAGACTAGTGAGTTCAGATGATTCCAGTGACTCTTTATTTTCATGGTTAGAATTTAAAGTCAGAACAGCTAGGAAGCTAAGGCATTTTCCTGCTAGAAATAAAGAGGTGAGTTGAATGTTGTGTGGTAAAAAAGAAAGGGGTGAGAAGAAGAGCAAGAATAGGGTTTCTTCCTAGGAAGAAAAAAAGCTGTTTCTAGAGAAAAAAAAAAAAAGCAAATGTGAAACTAAATTATACTAATCTATCCGTTAATTCCTTAAATTCAGCACCCATTAAAACATGCCTCAAAGAAAGCCTGGGATGACCTGTTCTGCCCAATTAATTCTGAAGTATTGGAAATCAATTAGTTACAATAAACAGACCCATTCTCATTATTTGAAGCAGTTTGCAATTAGCTTCATAGAAAGATGATTGTACATAGGGCTTTGAGTATAAAGACACACTGCCATTAACAAAGAATACACTGTACCCCGCTCTTTCTAAAACTAAATCTTTTTTGTATTACCAGACCAACTTCTGAAAGGGAATTCAAACTTTTACCAAGTGGTCTGCTTTTTATAGAACTGATTTAAATATCGAAACATTGCATTTTTCCTTTGCAAGTATGTGCAACAGAAACTGAAGTTCTACTGTGAATGTACACATGACATGGTACCAGTTTTTGTTTGCTGTGCTTTCAGCCTGCAAGGGGCTGTGTTTAATCCTTTTCTCATTCCTTTTAACCACCAAGGCCCTTGGCTCACCAAGGTACCCCTAACCAGAGCCCCAAATGGACTCATTGTTCCCAACATATTAAATGCAGTAGATTTGCTTGATAGAATCTGTTTGTTTTCCAGCCTATCTGGTGTGCTAACTATTTTGCATCTATAGTTTCCAAGGTATTCATGTGATTACCAAAAAAAAAAAAGGAAAAACCATAATCTACATATTTCCCATGTTAGTACATTTATTCTTTATGTCATTTCTAAAAGAGGGACAATATTATGACTTATGAGCACAGAGGGGAAAAAAATAGAACACTTTCTTTGTTGGTTCAGTAGGTGTACATTTGGTAGTGACATGAACTAATTGCATAGTTACCATGAAATAACATGTTTTATTTTTCTGTAATAATGTAGTAACTACATAGTAACTTCTTAGGAAACAATGGTAATTATACAGTAACATGATGATAGTGCTGTTTTATTTTTCCGAACAACTCTGCAATTAACTGTATAAAATGTACAGAACATGCCATTTTCCAACTAATGTGCACACTTGCCTGTAAAGAGTTTCCTCCTTGGTTTTCTGGCCCCTAACTTCCTCTGTGGGGCTTCCCTCATCGCTCAGTTGGTAAAGAATTCACCTGCAATGCAGAGACCTTAGTTTAATTCCTGGGTTAGGAAGATGCCCTGGAGAAGGGATAGGCTACCCACTCCAATATTCTTGGACTTCCCTGGTGGCTCAGCTGGTAAAGAATCCAACTGCCTTATGATCCAGCAATCCCACTGCTAGGCATACACACTGAGGAAACCAGAAGGGAAAGAGACACGTGTACCCCAATGTTCATCGCCGCACTGTTTATAATAGCCAGGACATGGAAGCAACCTAGATGCCCATCAGCAGATGAATGGATAAGAAAGCCGTGGTACATATACACAATGGAGTATTACTCAGCCATTAAAAAGAATACATTTGAATCAGTTCTAATGAGGTGGATGAAACTGGAGCCTATTATACAGAGTGAAGTAAGCCAGAAGGAAAAACATCAATACAGTATACTAACGCATATATATGGAATTTAGAAAGATGGTAACGATAACCCTGTGAACTAGAGCAAAAGAGACACTGATGTATAGAACAGTCTTATGGACTCTGGGAGAGGGAGAGAGTGGGAAGATTTGGGAGAAAGGCATTGAAACATGTAAAATATCATGTATGAAATGAGATGCCAGTCCAGGTTCGATGCACGATACTGGACGCTTGGGGCTAGTGCACTGGGACGACCCAGAGGGATGGTGTGGGGAGGGAGGAGGGAGGAGGGTTCAGGATGGGGAACACATGTATACCTGTGGTGGATTCATTTTGATATTTGGCAAAACTAACAATTATGTAAAGTTAAAAAATTAAATTTAAAAAAAAAAAAAAAAGAATCCAACTGCAATGCGGGAGACCTGGGTTTGATCCCTGGGTTGAGAAGATCCCCTGGAGAAGGGAAAAGCTATCCACTCCAGTATTCTGGCCTAGAGAATTTCATGGAACTTTCATGGACTGACCCTTATACAGTCCATGGGGTCACAAAGAGTCGGACATGGGGTCACAAAGAGTCCATGGGGTCACAAAGAGTCGGACATGACTGAGCGACTTTCACTTCACTTTCACTTTCAACTTCCTCTGTACCTTGTCAAGCCCCTTGCACTATTCAGAAGTCTAAACTCAAATCCTTTTCATAATCTCTCTTCTTTAGACCCGACAAGCTATTCATCCCTTGAGTTCTGTCATGAGGTTTAGAAATGAAGCATAAAACTGAAATATTGTGTAGGGCTTTATGTTAAATAACCCAGAAGTCACTTAGAATGGCAAAAGTAGCAAAAGCAAGAGGATGGCTTCAGCAGACTGGCTGTGGACAAACCACCTGTGGTGAAGGCTTGAGACCCTCCTGACACGTTTCATGCTGAGCTTAGCTAAGTCTGAAAGAAGGGCGTATATTTAGCTTCCAGGGTGAAGAGGTGTAGAAAGTGCTGGTTGCACTTCTTCTGCTGGATGATCCGTGAAATCCATGCGCAGCCTGGAAGAGAAGAAACTAGAAAGAGCTCCTCCTTGTCTCAGCATGCAGAGGGGATTTGCAAGCCTCTTGAGAAACAGCTTCTCTATAAAAATGGAGTATATCAAAATGGAATTGCTCTAAACACTGTTGAGAGTGAGAGAGTGTCTGTATGGGAACAAAGAAAGATTCACATAGTAAAAGAGACTTAGATATGTGGTTAAGAAAACGAGACAGGCAGGAATAAAGAAAAAGACCCAGAGGCATACAGATCAAGAGGCAGAAAGAGAAGGAAAAGGACTGAGAGAGAGTAAGTGACAAAGAGAGACCCAGAGGAGGCATAGACAGAGTCAGAGAAAATAAGAGTAGTAGAGACAGAGAGAAATAGAGTGAGAAAACCAAGAGACAGAGGGATATAGGGTCCCAAAATTGAAAAGAGAGTGAGTGGGAGGAATGAATATATATATATGTGTGTGTGTGTGTGTGTGTGTGTATGGAGATATATATATATATATATATATATATATATATATATATATATATAATACATATATATGCATAAGACCCTTCTGAATTTTGGTCAGCCTTGTTCTGGCTATTTTCGGAGTGCTGTGAGGGCCAGAGGCAGTGCTTCTGTTCATTATAAAATTGCATTGCATTTTCAACTTTTGATTTGATACCAAGAAATGAATCATACAGCCTCAGAGGAGTACTGTCATTTTTCTCTGTAGTCTAATTTAAATTCTCTATCAAATACCATTGCAACAGTGACTTTTAACATTTTGCATGATTTAAGCTGTTAATGAGCAAGGAATCAGAGCAGGTTGGGTGTTCTCTATAAAAGGAATGAAGTAAAATTAAATCCTGCACATAAGCCTTGCAGAAGGATTCCAATTCTGATGGGTCCCATCCAAACTGATCACTTTTAGTGCTTGCTCCTACTTATTGCAAATGATATAGCATCTTTCAATGAGTGGGATACCTAGATAAACTTTTTGCCTTCAGAAGAGAACTAATTGAATGGGGAGGAAATACCCCAAAGGTAGAGGAAAGCCATGACATCATCCAGTTGACTTCAAAAGATAAACATGCTAATCCAATGGAAGACAGGGTAGACATAAAAAGTTTCAGATATCTGGATTCATTGAAGTAAATGCGTTGGATTTTGATGGCTAGAGGTCTAAATTATAGACTGCAAGTTCTGAATTTTCTAAAACGTGTCTTGGATTGTTTGAAGAGGATGCAGCCGTGTGTATAGAGTACTTTGCAATGGATTAAGAAAGGTATCAGGAACACAAATCCCTCAAATTTACCATGTGGTCCTGTGTTAAGATGTTTTGAATTGAGCTGTGCCACTCATAACCCTAGATTCTGTTCACCATTATGTCCAACTTTTCTCTTTGGGTGTGCAGATCCCTCTTCTAATCTTATTTTCAATGTGAAATATTATACAATTGACAGTTGATTCAAAGAGAATTTGAAAAAGATTAAGGAAGTGGCTGAAAACCAGCCAGCTAACCAAAATGAACTGAGGCCTGCAAACCTCCCTCCCACTCTGTTTGGAATGTGGTGTGCTAGTCATAGCCTGGTGTAGGGAGCATGGTTGAGCATGTGAACACATGACATGATGTGCTCACAGTGTTTCTCAGTGGATTGGAGCTTTATTGGTGTTATGGACTATGACCCCCAAATCCATACATTGAAGCCTTAGCCCCCAAGTAACCTCATAAAATGGAGAAGGAAGTGGCAACGCACTCCAGTATTCTTGCCAGGAGAACCCCATGGACAGTGGAGCCTAGCTGGCTACAGTCCATGGGGTCGCAGAAAGTCAGACACAACTAAGCAATTGAACAGCAACAACAACAAACCTCATAAAATGGCCGTATTTGTGGAGAAAGGTCTGTAAAGAGGTAATTAAATTGAAACGACATCATTATACGGGCCCTAATCCAATATGATTAACGTCCTTAAAAGGAGTCTAGGACATAGACGTACCTTGTGAAGAGACAAAGAGAAAACAGTTATTTATCAGCCAGAAGAAACAGTCTCAGAAGAAACCAACCCTGCTGACACCTTAACCTAGCCACCAGAACTCTGAGAAAATAAATTTCTGTTGTGTAAACCATCCAGTCTGTGGTACTTTGTTATTGCAGCCCTAGCAAATGAATATAATCAGTTATCATCATCTTTGCCAAGAACCATTTTCAAGATATAGGCACTCCTTAGCTAATGGAATTATACTTTATCAATGATAAAATTCTTCAGTGTGACTCTTGAGTATAAATTATTTTAACCAGTCATATAAAAGTGATATTCAGAATGATGGTTTACACTAAAAATATACTTGAAGCCTTCTAAATAGTCCTCAAGTTTTCCTTCACCAACACATCCTGAAAGTGAGACACCCTTCTTTCCAGTCTGCACTAGATATTGGGATAACATCCAAAAGCCTGGGTACCCTCTCAGTAATGACATCATCTCCCTATTCCATCACCTGCTCTCTACGTGAGCAGAGAGGGCTTACCAGGTGGTTCGGTGGTAAAAACAAAATCTGCCTGCTGATGCAGGAGATGCATGTTTGATCCCTGGGTTGGGAAGATCACCTGGAGAGGAAATGGCAACCCATTCCGCTATTCTTGCCTGAAAAATCTCATGGACAGAGAAGCTTGGTGGGCTACAGTGCACGGGTCTCAAAGAGGCAAACCCAACTGAGAGACTGAGCACACAGGTATACAACCAGAGAATCTATCTCCTCCTTCTCTGCCTCTCCTTAAGAGTCCTTTCTCTGTCCCTTTCTTCTAAAGACTTTATTCCTTTGTAGCATCCTTCCGTGGAAGCTGTGTCTTCTCTCCTGTCTCAGATGTTGATGCTATTTGCTTTCCACTTGGCCCTCTGCTCACTCTTTCAGACTTCTGTTGACAGTCTTTTCTCTTTTGAACTTAAACCAATTCTTTTAACACATGGTGCCCAGAACTGTTTGTAACTAGTAGCCAGTCCATGAGATTGTTGCTTTCAACAAACTGTAAATTAACTGTATCACTAAACCCACTTTTTAGTGTGGCTCTTGGGGCAAATATTGTTATTATTTTTTCTTTAAATGGTAGCTGCTTCTGCTGTTGCTAAGTAGCTTCAGTCATGTCCGACTCTGTGCGACCCCATAGACGGCAGCCCATGAGGCTCCCCTGTCCCTGGGATTCTCCGGGCAAGAACACTGGAGTGGATTGCCATTTCCTTCTCCAATGCATGAAAGTCAAAAGTGAAAGTGAAGTTGCTCAGTCATAAAAAGTCATAAAAACTCAGTCATAAAAAGTAGCAAAACTTTTTCAAAGACAGAAACAGTGGGTTAATTTACATTCTTCCATCATGGTCTTGTACTTTGAGCAGTACAAGCCTGTATCTTCTGTTTACTTCCTTTATTCCATGACTTAGTTTTTTACCTTTGGACCATCTGTTTTGTTTCCTAGTTCTTAAAAGTAGTTGCTTCTTTGGTGTCTTCATTTGTCTTGTGACTGTCTATCCATTCCTTTGCATAGTTTTCCAACTTCCAGTATTATTTGGCACATTGATGGCTGTCCATTTTCCTCCTTGTAAATTCTTGATTTTATCCTAAACATACTATTTAAGGTTAAATCACTGGGTTTCCTTGCAGCCTGTTCTTTCCTGTTTACTAGGAGGAAATATTTTCATAGTTCATATTTATTCTAAAAATAGCATGGATGGTGTGCAAAAATATACATTTAAGACTCTGGGATTCAGATTCTCCTTGGATCCAGCCTTTCTGTAGCATTTGGCCATAGACAGTCACGTAGTCATCTAATAAATAGAATTGGCTGCCTGGGTGGAGATTTGTAGAAGATACTACTGTCAGTGAATAGGATGGGATTTGTGAAATGAAATGTCTAAACTTGCTTCTCAGCCTGAAATAACCTGGATATGTAATTAGGTGCTTAAGGTCAACTTCTAATTGCTTATTCTATTCTAGTTAATGTTTGATAATGTCTCATAAATTTTATAATACACCACTGCTGTTAGCAGAGGTTCTTACCCTGAAATCTGGAGCAATAGAGCACAGAAACTCAGAACTTAGGCTTTATAGTCAGGCCAAATCACATTTTAAATCTTGCTTTACCATTCATGAGCCATGTAGACAAGGAGTTATTAAGCCTCACTGGGTCTTTGCTTCCCATTATATTAAATGGAGATAATAATGTCTTCTTTTGGGGGATCTAAGTATATAAACCTACAAATAAACTCAAGAAAAAAAATGACTTGAAAATTATATCTGGTGTGATTCAAAAGAAACTCAAGTTATATCGTAAGTGCAAAAATCATTGGTGAAAACTGGGGGAAATGCAGATTCAGCCAGTCTTTCTCCAGAGAAGTCATTTGTGAGATTCAGTAAACACGTCTGATTAATTCCATATAAAGAGAAAAATGCTATACATACTAAGATATTGGGAGAAATGGAAACAATAATTGATTTAAGATAGAGACCCTAAATTAAAGTTACCATGGAAGCCACTTCTACTTAGCAGGTACTTATTTGTACTTGAGCAGCTTGTCACCAGAGCAAGTTCATGTGACTCCCTCAAGACTGAGTGGCCTAGAGTTTTTAGTTTAATGATTCTTTCCAGGAGGGCTGAAGAGGCAGGCAGATGATATACTGATATCTGTAAGGTGTTAGCAGTGTCCAGCATGTGGAAAATGCTCACAGAATTGTAGCTGTGGTTATGCTTGGTTAATGGAAGGCTTCAAAGAGTCCATGAATGCCTTTCTGAAGTTGCATGCTGATTTTCATGCATAGTATACATTTTTATAAGGGTTGATCCAATTGTTTATTCCAATTCTATATACATGGTTCTTGGTCACGAAACATATAGAAATATTTTAGCTTTTGTCTTAAATGTGGAATCAACTCAGAACCTCTGTTCATCTTTGAAGCTGTCCTGGGACTAATATTCAACCCATGAAAATTCATTTCAGTTTCAGAACAAAGGTCAGACACATGTCTGTGATAGATCATTGCCAGAATCAAGAAATGGGCCTGGAACTGAAGAGATGTTTGGGGCAACGACATGTTACAACTCGTAGTTTGGGATCCAGCAAACATGCACCTCCTTTTGGACTCAGGCATCAAGAAACCCATTTAATGTTCCATGGACTCAGTAGAGTTCTGTCCTTCATTGACAGTCTTTGAAGTTACACTCTGAGAGCTACTGGTAATGGCTAGTGATTACGTGGTGAGACTTTGACCTTTTTTGTGCCCTATAATATCATAGATCTTTGCCTTGGGACATTGTATAATGGCTCCAGGATGTGGAGCCTTCCTTATATTTGAAAGCTCAAATTACTGTTCACCTATTGGTGGCCACTTCCACAATGACAGATGGCCTCATTTCATCAGGAAAATACATATCTGGCACTTCCTACTACAATACTGTTTCTGAATGGTTATATTTATTCCTTATAGAGGTTAAACACTTCTTTTTTCCTAGAAATCGGTTAACTTCAGAATGGTATTTTCTACTCTACTGAGCACAGACTTTGCCAAACCATCTGACTGGTTGTGTTTTTGAACAGTGTTTTGTTTTCTACTCTTATTTCTTTTTTTCAGCTTTCAGTAGTAATTTTGTGACACGATACATTTGCTGGCACCTTGGCTAACTATGTTCATACATTCCTTTACACCTTCTAAAACTGTAAATGTAATCCCAAGCACAGCTGTCAGAGGGAGTCCAGGAAGTGGGATCCTGTAAATCAGAGGTGTGGTAGGGGAGATGAGTGTGCACAGCAGATAACTGTACTTGATTAGCTAGATTTAAATAGTGTTGGATGAATTTGCCAGGTGAAAATAAAAATTGTCAGTTCAGTTTAATTTCATGGTGAATCAAACAAGGAAATTAGATTCTGCTACTCTGTCAGTTTGACATCCACAGCAAGTGACAATTAAAGATGATGAGAGAACTTATATTTACTTTGAAACTCTTGATTTTCTGATAGGCATGTAACTTTTATTTACCCTTGCATTGCAGAAAAATGTGGCATAACAGTAGCATTAGTAGAGGTTGCTAGAACATCCAGGATGTAGGCTGAAGAGGTTGAAAGGGGCAGGTGGTGAGGCCAGAGCTCACGTTCATAGTGAGGCATGATCAGATTGAGGGGTGTGCTGCAGAGGGAGAGCCCTGTGCCAGTAGGCCAAAGGAGTTTACAGCTGAAATGCAGATAATAACACACTGGTCACACCTCTTGCTTCAGCAGACAAGATTACATTAGAGCAAGTCAAGGCTGGAAGGCGAGGAATGGAAGTGACTTTGACTTGCACTGTGGCAGCCGGGTCATTCAAGCTGATTTTTATTTTCCTCATAAGCCCAAGACCAGAGCATCAGGCAACTCAGAGGACTAACATTTAAATACAAACACATCCCCAGACATTCTCCCTCCCCACTCCTAACACAAGACAGTGGAATTTCAATTCCAAATTAGAGTTCAAAGAGCACAGAAAATTCAGTAGAACTGAAGCATGAAATGATCACCTGGGAAGTTACTTCCTTGATGTGCAGCAAAAGTTCTTGGCAAGAGGTAGGTCTCAATAGCACGGGGAAATCTTTTCCCACCTGAATCTACTTCCAAAGAGAGTTTCTGGGTTGACTGACTACCTTTGGATAGCCAAGATGGCATGAAAGATATAAATAGAATGAGAGGCAAAACGTGGTTTGATTCAAGAAGAGTGATAGAGACTAAGGTCTTCTCATCTTTAATGCATATATAGTTATTTTTAAAAGATTGTACATCTTGGGGTTATATAGGTCACAGAGGGCCTGGATAAATTAACTCACACCTTTCTCCAAAACTTCTTATGGACTTGGACATTCTTAGATTTTACTTCCAGGAAGGGCTTCCCTCTCCCTCTCTCTAGTTGGTTAAGGAGGAAAACAGTTCCTCTTCCACCTGGACATTTATTTCCTAGCAAAAACAATAGGTTAGCATTCTCTACAATTTTCTTACAAGTGCGTTTTTCCACATTAACCTAGGAAAATTTTAAATGATATGACTCTTACATATTAAGATTATGGTAGAGTAGTCAATGAATGAAGAGTATGAAAACATACTTCTTTTATTTTGGAACTGGGAAACCTGCTTGGGAGGTAAATAACTGAAAATAGAAAATTCTGAATCAGGAATATTTGATAGCTACATGAAGCACACCTTTATAGTTACTGGTAATTTTGAATTTATTTCTTTAATCTAGCATGATCAAAGTTAGGCTGAAAAAAAGAATCCTGCATAATTTGTAGGTGATGATTTCAACTGCTAATCAAATAGGACATATGAGATAGTATCCTGATTATTTAGCAATGTGATAATTTATGGAGGTTGACTAGTGGAGAAAGGCAAATGAATTATTTCTTATCTATTTCTATCTTTCTTGGTATGAATGTAAAACCACAGATGGGAGCAATGGACATTGTCTCAGCTATATCAAATTCTCAACAATTTGATTAGTGCTTATACCAGAATGCTAGAATAAATGGAGTAACCTCATTCTAGGGTTCTTGTTACATATAAATTCCACATCCGTTTAGAACCTTCTTCAGCACTTTAAAAATGAGGTACAACAATGATAAACAACTTGAATGAGAAATGAATTAGAAGCCCACAGCTCGACAGCCTTACACAAATCCTTACATTTCTACATCTTGTCTTTTACTGGGAGGCTAACTGATGCTTGAGTATATCATTTGAATTATACAAGCAAGATAAATATTTATAAATGAAAAACTGTAATATTTGAGAAATCCAAAAAGGGACTCTCTTACTTGGTCTTAATTTTCACTGTATTCCTTGTCCACTGAACAGCTACTACCTACTCAGGTAAGTAACCATTAAGGTTATTGGTCTCTACTTCTTCTCTTCTCTTCGTTTTCCCTTTCACTTCCTTTCATTTTATTTCTTTTCCTTTTTTTGTCTAAGTTTCTTTAGGGCAGTTAAATCTTTAGCTGACTGTAACCTGCAGTTCTATATTATTGATGGCAAATACTTGAAACTGAAATTTAATATATATTCTTTTAGCTAATATTTTTGAGGGGTCCCTGAAGAAAAATACAGACAAGAGGCTGTATGAGCTGTGCCTTGAAAGGGTTACTCACTATAAAATGCTAGAGGACATTTATCTTGGATGCAATCCTGTCCCACCTTGAAATCCTTTGTGAAGATCTATTGGCAAAATAGGATATAAATCAGATCTCTGTGGTTTATTAAAAAGTTTCAAATTACAATTCAGACTTTCCCTAAAATAAATACATTTCACCACTAGCATATTAATTGCCAATTGGAACATTCTTTAGCTCGACCATAGCACAATGCCATGGTTCATTACCTGCAGATACTCCATTCAGTGAGCCACTGGTTACATGCAGATACTCCAAATGACTTCATAAACACAGGAGTGCATACTGTTAAGCAGTGATTAATTCCTACAAGACCATGTGATGCCCTGTAATTCTTTAATGGTGCCAAAGTGATCTATAGCACGAGTGTATACTTTGGCTGGCTCAGCAAATGCCCGAAGGAAGCATCAGTAGCATCTCTTCTTGCAGGCATTTTATGGGGGTTTTATTCACCTTGGAAAAGGACCTACAGCTTGCAGAGAAAAAATGCTCCAGGAAACTAGCACATGCAGTTACTGGGGTGGAAGAGAGAGGGCATTTTTTCCCCTCTTAAAGATATAGAATTCTTCTATGGCTCTCGTACGATCATCACTCCCAACAAAAGGAGGTGGCACTGCTACCCTTTCTCTGTCTCTCTGGCACCATGGCTGCGAAAGAGGGTAGGCCCTTTTCATATATTTTGAAATTTTTATTCATTATACAAAGGATACTACAGATACACATCAGTAGCCAGTTCCATCAACAGCAGAGCATGAACAGAATGCATTTAGAAACCAGTGAGGTTACAACAGCAATCAACGTTTTTCAGTGATGCGCTCCAATTTTAAATGAGAATTCCGGGGACTCTGTGATGTCAGACAGCGTCTTTTGATTAAAACATTTCCTTATTGAATTTTTTATGGGTCCATTACTGGAGTCCCTGGGTGCATATAGACATATTTCAGGACAATGCAATCCAGCAGAGAGGTGGGACTGAGTCTGGGCCATAAAATAGGGAACATTAAACCCAGTGACTGGGGAGTGCACAGTGCCCTAATCATCAGTGACCCAGACACTCCCTCTGGTCCAAGCCACTCAGAGAGGTAAATTAGGTGCTTAGGGAGGAATATGAATAGCCGTGGGCCCTGAAGACATAGTTAGTGCTGGGAGCATTTTATTTCTAAATAGCATTTAACAGTTGCAGCAAGCAAATGTATACTTATGCATATATAGAAAAAATGGTCTCTACCAAGCCCTGGATTAGAGACAGACATCCCAGGTTCCAGTCCAGCCTGGTGTATTTTGACAAATCAACTAAAATATCTGAGGTTCAGATGGCTCATTGTAGATGAAGAGATAACACTACCTACTAGGCTTGGGTAGACGCTATAAGGTCAAACAAATAAGGAAGAAAAAAGGATCTGGAAAACTCTCTATAAGCCTGAAAGTATGTAAGAAAGAGACATTGTCATTATTTGATGATGAAGACTTAAAAAGAGGCCTTCAACATTTTCTTCAAACAGAAAAGTCAAAATCTGTGGTTTTAAAATGGTCTTTTTCTAAGATAAGCCATTTGTTTAAATGCCTAGTTGCCCTTTCACTTTACTTTACCCAGTTCTAGAAAAGAAGGGGGTAGAAATTCACCCAGGGGTACCCTTGGCTGTGAAGTAGTATGCTTGTTGGGTCCAAGAGTCCTGGCTTGGTGGTAAGAGCTGAGATTTTTCTTTGTGCTCTTTCTCTAGGGCTCTAACTTGAAAAAGTTGCTTACAATGGGCATAGTTGTAAATTGAAGAGGTACATGCAGTTCACATTTTATTGGAGATGAAATCATGACTTTCACAACTCTTTCTGGTTTACTGAAATGACTTACATGGTTTTAAACATGTGGGATGGCACTAAAGCCAAATAATTCATGTGAATTCTGAAGGAATTTCAACTGTCTTATTTTAGAATAGCTCCTGTTTCTGTGTGATATGATGTTATGTGTGTGTGTGTGTGTGTGTGTGCATGCATGCATGCCTGTGCTTTATGGTTCAGATAGAAATAGGTAATTCTGAAACAGGACTACATAAATGATCCGAAGTAATAAGAAATCCTAAAGGTAAAATAGATGGTTTGCTCGAGTCATCAACTGTTCAGGAGAATGTACTTAGCTGATATTAACTCTTCAGCATTCAAGGGCAAGATTCTCGTAAATAGTGAAGGGCTAGAAGCCATCTCAGATCATAAAATGTTGTTTAAAAATCACCACAGTTTCTAAAGAGGTTGTTAAAGTTAATCTCAATTGATATTGATGCTTTTTGTAATTATTTATTAGGATATGGTAGCCGAGATGAGGAACTTTTATATATATAGAAGCACATAGACATAAACAATTGTATAAAAATTTTTTTTCTTCTGAAATGACTTCTAATTGGAGGAAGTCATAGTCTATCTGATAAACAATCTTATTGGCACTCAAGTTTTTTCCACTTTGAAGGATTAAAAAGCTATCTCGATTTCATTTGGAAGAAGAAATGTGAGCTATCTCATGTTCATATTCTTACATGTCCTTATTATTCAATCAGTAGATGTTTTAGATATTTATTCCAATTTACAACCTAAATCATAAAATACATTGAAAGGCTTGATTTCTTTGTATACATTGAACTAGCATAATTTATTCTTTCTCAGAATTTTTTTTCCTGAGTTTTATTAAATGAGACAATAAACTTTTAGCTGACACTTACTGTTGTCCTGGCTAGAAAGTAAGCACTAGTATTGCAAGTTGAAGGAGAGGCTGTTCCAGATCGAGATACGGAAGCCTTTATGCAATTACCGAGATCGGGGGTCAGAACTTGTAAAGAAATGGGCTGTATCATTAATATGGAGGTCATCCCACAAGCTCTGGAGGGAGCAGGTGATGCTTGGTAAGATGGGTGGCAGTGATTCTGAGATGTGTCATTAAGACAGAGAAAAGCAAAAGAAAGAATGGGTGAAAATGAAGCAAAGTGTAGATAACTCAGCAGCGTTATGCTGAAGACTTGAAAATCTTTAAAGTATTGAGTCCATAATAAATC
Source organism: Bos mutus (assembly GCF_027580195.1). Lineage (NCBI taxonomy): Eukaryota > Metazoa > Chordata > Mammalia > Artiodactyla > Bovidae > Bos > Bos mutus. The sequence goes on from NC_091624.1 coordinate 55,256,216, forward strand.
TTGGGTCTTTAAGCACAGGCAATTACAAGGTTAAGGTGCTTGCCAGTTTTTAAATGTTTTCATTTCTGATTTTTACTTCCATTCTTAACGCCTCTCAAATCAGGCAGACAAAACCTTTTATTTGTATCACTCAAGCTTCGTAATAACATACTGCAGTAGCATAAACTTTTCTCAAACTGAAGATTCTGGTGATCTAATTTATTTAGGACACTAGAGTACTACTGTATTTGGTTGTCTAGGCTATTTGAAAACAAAATTCATAAGCCATCCTTTGCATTAATATGTGGTCAAGATAAATATCTTGAAATGATTAAGTAATAATACTGACCCATCACTCACTGCTACATTGAGCATGGGGCATGCTTAATTGCTCGGTCATGTCAAACTCTTTGTGACCCCATGGACTGTAGTCCACCAGATTGCTCTGCCCATGGGAATTTTCAGGCAAGAATGCTGGAGTGGGTTGCCATTTCCTCTTCCAAGTGATCTTCCCAAACCAGGGATCAAAACCCTGTCTCTTGCATCTCCTGCATTGGCAGGTGGATTCTTTATTACTAGTGCCACCTGGGAAGCACCCCCCCCCCCAACCCACTGCTATATTAGATGCTGCAAAGGTTTAATCACATTTCAAGAAAAGTACCCTTTATGTTATTTTTTCCTCAAATATTTACAGTCTCTTTAAGAATCTGCCTACAATGGAGGAGACATGGCAGGAGCCACAGTTTCGATCCCTGGCTTGGGAACATCCCCTAGAGAAGGAAATAGCTACCTACTCCAGTAGTCTTGCCTGGAAAATCCCATGGACAGAGGAGCCTGGCAGGCTAGAGTCCATATGGTCGGAAAAGAGTCGGGCACAACTTAGCGACTAAACAACAACAAAAGCTCAAATGAACTTAGAAGACTCCTCAGTCTCTTTTAGTAATATAAGGTCTAGAGGTATAATTGGCTAAGTTTTTGCCTCCTTTTTCTTGGGCTGTAACTTGCTGGTTGCTTGGCATTCTACAGAGGTACAGTTGTCCCCTTTCATGATGGAGGATTTCCCTATACTATTTTTACCTTATTTGGCTGTATTATATGATATATAGCTAGATAGACAGACAGGCAGGCAGGCAAATAGGTAAATAGATGGCTACTTAGCTAGCTAGATATATAGACAGATGATAGAGTATACCATCATATGGTAGACTATAGCACATGATACAGTAGAAATAAAGACACTGTTTACCAGTGCAATTCTACAAACACCTTTGTTTACCTCCTAAACCTCCAACCCCAATTAAGTTGTCTTACTGGCATAGTTTTAAATACTCTGTTGGGTCCTTAATCCAAAAGAGGGCTAATGTTTGTCCATCTACATATGGGTTTTTTGATGGAGAGTGTTCTCAGGGGGATTTAGAGCTTTAGAGGTCCTTGGTAGTGCCTTAGTACCTCACATACATATGTCCATTGCTTACTCAAGTCAAGCCTACTGGAGGACCCCTAGTTTCTCTGTTTTACATTTCTTGATGACATTCTAACAATAAATGGACAAATTATTGTCTTTGGGAAACATTTTTTTTTTTAAACTCCATTTAAAAAATCTAGCATTACACTATTATCCTATAAGACTGGGAGCGAGGGCCTGGGGAAACATGTGATTGCCAAATTGTAAAGGTCTTTCATTGTACCTCGTTTACATTGTAGTAGTTCAAACAGCATTCTGGTATATAAAGTCTAAGAAACAACGATTCAGGGAGTCATTTGGACTAGTTGTAAAGTATCAAATTACTTTCAGTGTGTTTGGCTATTTTGCTTTGAAAAAACGTTTTTTGGTATATCATTGAACTTCATTTTTCTTACATGCAGGGTTCCTTTCAGTACTAAATGTTTTGAAATAACACAAAATTTGAGGATATTTTGCACTTTTTTTCTACAGGAAATAACGGGAAAAAATGATTGTTTATTAATTGTATCTGTCATACAATTTTAGAACTTACACAGAATAGTTCTTTTTAAGAATGTGAATGTATGCATGCCTATGATTTGTAGTGTTCTTTGGATTTTTGGATGATGAGCTAACAAAAAAAGAATATACTGAGCTTACTCTGACTCATCGTATAATTAATGTATGTACAATTAACATGATGGAGGGACATGAACTTTTTTTTTCTTCTGTATGTTCTTTTTATATGGACATATAATAGCAAAGGTATAACCCTATTCTTACGGAGAGAGAAAAAAACTTCCCCAAATGTTAAGAAAGAAATAGCACAGAAGCTTTTAATCCTTCTTTTAAAATTTGAAAAGGTCCTAGTGTAATTCTTTGCCCAGTTTAGTAAAACTTTGAGGTTTCTGCCCCACGGAGTGTATAATTCCCTTTCCTCACACCAGTGTGAGGAAAGGATTTAGTTTAACTGGAAAGACCTGTATAATTTAATTGTAATTGTTTAAAAATTTTAATCTGTGGAGTACAATTAAATTTCTAAGAACCAAGGAAACTAAAAGAGACCCTGAGCTTTAAAATCTCTCTCTCTTTCTCTTTTATTTCTTGTAAGAATACTCTTTAGGTTTGTAATGGCTCTGTTGGCTCTGGTCTTCCCCATCAGAAGGGAACGCCAATGCTGATAACCACTGCCATTCCTCCCAGGGTAATCTTTGAAACCACAGAGCTCCAGTTATGTGGGTTGTGATTCTTCCCATGTAACGACCTTAACCAAATCCTGTAAATGCAAAGGATATTCTTTATTTCCATTTTGGAATATTTCTCAGACTACATTTACCTCTTTTTTTCTATTTCTATATCTTAGGCTAAAAAAGAGATCTTTTTGTGTGTGTGTAATTGTACCTGGAATAGCAGTACCTGGTATATCATCTAACTTATAGGCTGATGTTGGATTAGTACAAAGAAAGTCAGTCTTTGGAAATGTGTTTAGGTATTTGGCATCACCTTAAAAGAAACTGGAGGGAAATGGAGTTTGTAATTAGAAATGGATGTCTGAGTATAAATATAGTCCTAAAAGTGTGTACCAGCGTTAGGGATGCCTGAAAGGCAAATTTAAACAGCGGAATTTGTCTTACTACCTGCTTCTACTTTTTCACAGACTGTCCTGTTTTAGTCCTGTCACGTTTCCCTATTTACCTCTATTCTCATGACATGTTTAAGATCACTTAAAAATAAAATTGAAGTAACTATGCTTCAAGCATCCAAAATGGAGCTAGGTGGCCATTGTGGGTGTGGTTTCAGATATATTTCTGAATCACTGAAAACCCCAGTTTTCTCTGAATTATTTCAAACTCAAGGGCACCACCAGCCATTTTCAAAACAATATCTGCTAGCAGCTTCCAGCTACAACCTTGTAGTTTCAAAGTCTACCCCTACCACCACCACTTTGCAACTATGTAGTCATGTCAGACCCCAACCATTACTTGCTTAACAAATACCCTTACTTCCTGCCAGCTCCAAACCTAATTCTGGACAATTTATGTAACTTTGTGGGGATTTTTGCCTATACAAGCCTCCTCCATTTTGTAACTGGGTAGTACAGTTTAAATGCCTCCTAAATTTGTGTCTCCAATGCTACAATTCTAATAAACCCCAAACAAATGCCTCTTTTTTTTCAATCAGGTCTCCATTTCTGAAATTTTGGTTAATAATTCTAAGAGATTTTTCTGAACTTGGGGAACATAATGTCACACACTAATTCATTTTCAAATATTAAAATATGAAAATATTATTTATTTTTTATTTTATTTGAATTTATTATTCCTCTTTATCTGATAGATCCACCTTTATAAATGTCCTAAAATATGCTACTTTGTAATTGAGGTATAATTGACATTCAGTATTACATTAATTTCATGTGTACAGCATAATGATATATTTGTATATTTTGTGAAATGATCACAATAAAATTCATATCTATCACCATACATAGTGACAGAATTTTTTTTCCTGTGAAGTGAACTTTTGATAGCTATTCTCTTAACAACTTTCAAATATGCAATACAGCATTATTTCCTGTAGTTTCCATGCTGTACATTATATCCCCATGACTTATTTTATAACTGGAAATTTGTATCTTTTCATTCCCTTCATTGCCCATCTCCTACCCACCCTCCCACCTCTGGCAACCACTAATTTGTTCTCTGTATCTATAAGCTCAGTTTGTTTGTTTCTTTTTTTAGATTCCACATATACATGAGATCGTATGGTATTTGTTTTTCTCAATCTGACTTATTTCACTTAGCATAATGACTGCAAGATTCCTCCATGTTTTCACAAATAGTAAGATTTCATTCTTTTTTATGAGACTGAGTAATATTCCACTGCATGTGTGTGTGTGTGTGTATATATACGTACACACACACATATCACATTTTCTGGAATCAGCCATTCACTGTTGGACACTTAGGTTGTTTCTACAATATGAATACATTGTTTGTTAAAGACAGTGTTTCTCAAAGCATGGATTTGAGTAGTAAGTCAAGTCATTAAACCCAGATTTACTGACTGAGGAGGTTTTGATAGCTCATCCCATTGGAGAAGTTTTGCTCTAAGAGTATCTGTCTCTTTTAACAGGAACGCCAGAAGTATCTGATATTGTTGCAAAAGAAATTAATTAAACATTATTAAAATGGTTACAATAATGAGAATAAAACCAGTGATAAAAAGAAAAACTTAATGATACGGAATAGTTTTGAACATCAAGAGAGAGAGGTGGAGAGAGAAAGAATGTTGGTGAAAGTAGTTTTACTCTGTTTTAGCTAACGATAGAATATCTTGAGGGGATACTATTTAAAACTTTTTATATTAAACTATATTTTAGCTAACTATAGAATATCTTGAGGGGATACTATTTAAAACTTTTTATATTAAACTATATATTTTACTAGAACTGGTGGCTGAGTGGTAAAGAATCCACCTACAACGTAGGAGACATGAGAGATGTGGGTCCAGTCCTTGGGTTGGGAAGATCCCCTGGAGGAGGAAATGGCAACCCACTCCAGTATTCTTGCCAGGAAAATCCAATGGATGGAGGAGACTGGCAAGCTACAGTCCACAAGGTTGCAAAAGAGTGAGACACGACTGAGCATGCATAGTTGATTTATAAGAAAGCTTGACCTATAGAAAACTGGAATACATAAATGCAAATGAAAATATAATATATTAATTACACATCAGTTCAGTTTAGTCGCTCAGTCATGGCCGACTCTGCGATCCCATGAACCACAGCATGCCAGGCCTCCCTGTCCATCACCAACTCCTGGAGTCCACCCAAACCCATGTCCATCGAGTCGGTGATACCATCCAAACATCTCATCCTCTGTCGTCCCCTTTTCCTCCTGCCCTCAATCTTTCCCAGCATTAGGGCTCTTCTCATCAGGTGGCCAAAGTATTAGAATTTCAGCTTCAACATCAGTCCTTCCAATGAACACCCAGGACTGATCTCCTTTAGGATGGACTGGTTGGATCTCCTTGCAGAACAAGGGACTCTCAAGAGCCTTCTCCAACACCATAGTTCAAAAGCATCAATTCTTCTGCTCTCAGCTTTCTTTACAGTCCAACTCTCACATCCATACATGACCACTGGAAAAACCATAGCCTTGACTAGACAGACCTTTGCGGCAAAGTAATGTCTCTGCCTTTTAATATACTGTCTAGGTTGGTCATAACTTTCCTTCTAAGGAGTAAGCATCTTTTAATTTCATGGCTGCAGTCACCATCTGAAGTGATTTTGGAGCCCAGAAAAATAAAGTCAGCCACTGTTTCCCCATCTATTTCTCATGAAGTGATGGGATCGGATGCCATGATCTTCATTTTCTGAATGTTGAGCTTTAAGCCAACTTTTTCACCCTCCTCTTTCACTTTCATCAAGAGGCTCTTTAGTTCTTCTTCACTTTCTGCCATAAGGGTGGTGTCATCTGCATATCTGAGGTTATTGATATTTCTCCCGGCAATCTTGATTCCAGCTTGTGCTTCCTCCAGCCCAGCATTTCTCATGATGTACTCTGCATGTAAGTTAAATAAGCAGGGTGACAGTATACAGCCTTGATATACTCCTTTTCCTATTTGGAACCAGTCTGTTGTTCCATGTCCAGTTCTAACTGGTGCTTCCTGACCTGCATACAAACCTCTCAAGAGGCAGGTCAGGTGGTCTGGTATTCCCATCTCTTTCAGAATTTTCCACAGTTTATTGTGGTCCACACAGACAAAGGCTTTGGCATAGTCAATAAAGCAGAAATAGATGTTTTTCTGGAACTCTCTTGCTTTTTCATGATCCAGCGGATATTGGCAATTTGATCTCTGGTTCCTCTGCCTTTTCTAAAACCAGCTTGAACATCTGGAAGTTCACGGTTTGCATATTGCTGAAGCCCGGCCTGGAGGATTTTGAGCATTACTTTACTAGGGTGTGAGATGAGTGCAATTGTGCGGTAGTTTGAGCAGGCTTTGACATTGCCTTTCTTTGGAATTGGAATGGAAACTGACCTTTTCCAGTCCTGTGGCCACTGCTTTGTTTTCCAAATTTGCTGCCATATTTATTTAGGTTTTTATTACTATGGATATATTTCAAGAAAAAATATAATATTGCATCAGAATTCCTAAGTTGGCTCTCAATAAACATTTGTTAAATAGATGAATGCAATATGGTATAGATTTATTTTATTAGCACAGATCTATTCCTTTTTATTATATTTCTAAAAAATTCTCATAGGAGCAGAAATTACAAAATCTTTGTTAATACTTTATTGATGTAGCCTCACACAGGAGTATTAATATCAGTATGACAGTATATCAATAATAATATGACAAATGCAGAGAAATTCTGCCTTGAGGTTCATTCACAAAGCCATTTGAGCTTTACTCTTATGATTTAAAAGGCCATTACTTATCAATTCAATTATAATTTTATCTTAGCAAAATGAGCAATGTTTGTCAATATCATTGTTTATTCTTTTGTACAAATCCATAATATACTTAAGAAGATCAGATCCATAACCACTGCACTCCAAGGGACAGTTATTTTTCAAGCCTGTGGTTGATGTTTTATTTGCATGCTTTCTAAGATAACCTGTAAAAGTTACAGAATTTGGGTTTGAATTAAGGAGTGATTTTCCTGTTTAGATTATAGTGAGTATTAAATAATAGTCTCTCAGTTTATACTGGAAATTATCTGCTAGTGAATATTAGTAAATATAATGGAATCCTTTTTTCCCCAGTTCCCTCGTTCTTTCTCTCCTTCTTCCCTTTTCTTCTTTTTCACCTATCCATCTATCCCTCATTCCTGTCATGATTTTCATACATTGATTGTCTGCTACAGGCCATGCAATGTATCAGGTGATAGAAGAGACTTAAAATCAGTGGTTCTCCAAATAATTTCACAAGTTGTATGGAAACACAGAAGACCCCTAACAGCCAGAGCAGTCTTAAGAAAGAAGATCTGGAAGAATCAACCTTCTTGACTTCAGACTGTATTACAAAGCTACCGTCATCAAGACAGTATGGTACTGGCACAAACACAAAAATATAGACCAATGGAACAAGATAGAAAGCTTAGAGATAAATCATGTACCTATGGGCATCCTATCCATGACAAAGAAGGCAAAAATATACAATGGAGGAAAAAAAAAAAAAAACAATCTCTTTGGCAAGTGCTCCTGGGTAAACTGGTCAACTCCATGTAAAAGAATGAAATTAGAACACTTTCTAACACCATACACAAATATAAACTCAAAAGGACTAAAGACCTAAACATAAGACCAGAAACTATAAAATTCTTGGAGGAAAACATGGGCAAAAAACTCTGTCATAAATCACAGCAAGATCCTCTATGACCCACCTCCCAGAGTAATGGACATAAAAACAAAAATAAACAAATGGGACATAATAAAACTTAAAAGCTTTGGCACAAGGAAGGAAACTATAAGCAAGGTGAAAAGACAACCCTCAGAATGGAAGAAAATAATAGCAAATAAAACAACTGATAAAGAAGTATTCTCCAAAGTATACAAGTGGCTCATGCAGCTTAATGCCAGAAAAGCAATCAAAAAGTGGACAGAAGACTTAAGCAGACATTTCTCCAAAGAAGACATACAGATGGCTAATAAACTCATGAAAAGATGTTCAACATTACTCATTATTTGAGAAACACAAATCAAAACTACAATGAGAGATCATCTTACACTGGTCAGATTGGCCATCATCAAAAAGTCTACAAACAATAAATGCTGGAGAGGATGTGGAGAAAAGGGAACCCTCCTACACTGTTCTTGAAAATACAAATTGATACAGTTCTCTATGGAGAATGGTATGGTGATTCCTTAAAAAACTAGAGATAAAACTACCATAGGACCCAGAAATCCCACTACTGGGCATATACCCTGATGAAACCATAACTGAAAAAGGCACATGTACCCCAATACTCACTGCAGCACTATTTGCAATAGCTAGGATAAAAGCAATCTAGATGTCCACCAACAAATGAATGGATAAGGAAGTTGTGGTACATATTGTTGTTGTTGTTTAGTCACCATGTCATGTCTGACTCTTTGTGACCCCATGGACTGCAGCACACCGGGCCTCCTCACCATCTCCTGGAGTTTGCCCAAGTTCACGTCCATAGAATTGGTTATGCCATTCAACCATCTCATCCTCTGTAGCCCTCCTTCTGTCTTCAATCTTTCCTAGTATCAGGGTCTTTTATAATGAATCAGCTGTTCACATCAGGTGACCAAAGTATTGGAGCTTCAGCAGCAGTCCTTCCAGTGAGTAGTTAGGCTAGATTTCCTTTAGGATTGATCTGGTTTGATCTCTTTCCTGTCCAAGAGACACTCAAGATGGATTATTACTCAGTATAAAAAAACAAAACACATTTGAGTCAGTTCTAATGAAGTGGATGAATCTAGAGTCTATTATACAGACTGAAGAAAGACAGAAGTGAAAAACAAATAACATATATTAATGCATATATATGGAATCTAGAAAGATAGTACTGATGATCCTATTTCCAGAGCAGCAAAGGAGACACATACATAAAGAATAGGCTTTTGGATATAGTTGGGGAAGGAAAGGGTGGGATGATTTGAGAGAATAGCATTGAAACATATACATTCAGTTCAGTTCAGTTCAGTCACTCAGTCATGTCTGACTCTTTGCAACCCCATGAATCACAGCATGCCAGGCCTCCCTGTCCATCACCAACTCCCAGAGTTCACCCAGACTCACATCCATCGAGTCAGTGATGCCATCCAGTCATCTCATCCTCTGTCATCCCCTTCTCCTCCTGCCCCCGATCCCTCCCAGCATCAGAGTCTTTTCCAATGAGTCAACTCTTCGCATGAGGTGGCCAAAGTACTGGAGTTTCAGCTTTAGAATCATTTAGAATCAAAGCAATCCCAGGGCTGATCTCCTTCATAATGGACTGGTTGTATCTCTTTGCAGTCCAAGGGACTCTCAAGAGTCTTCTCCAACACCATGGTTCAAAAGCATCAATTCTTTGGCGCTCAGCTTTCTTCACAGTCCAACTCTCACATCCATACATGACCACAGGAAAAACCATAGCCTTGACTAGATGGACCTTTGTTGGCAAAGTAATGTCTCTGCTTTTCAATATGCTATCTAGGTTGGTCATAACTTTCCTTCCAAGGAGTAAGCATCTTTTAATTTCATGGCTGCAGTCACCATCTGTAGTGATTTTGGAGCCCAAAAAATAAAGTCTGACACTGTTTCCACTGTTTCTCCATCTATTTCCCATGAAGTGATGGGACCAGATGCCATGATCTTGGTTTTCTGAATGTTGAGCTTTAAGCCAACTTTTTCACTCTCCACTTTCACTTTCATCAAGAGGCTTTTTAGTTCCTCTTCACTTTCTGCCATAATGGTGGTGTCATCTGCATATCTGAGGTTATTGATATTTCTCCCAGCAATCTTGATTCCAGCTTGTGCTTCTTCCAGCCCAGTGTTTATCATGGTGTACTCTGCATGTAAGTTAAATAAGCAGGGTGACAATATACAGTCTTGACATACTCCTTTTCCTATTTGGAACCAGTCTGTTGTTCCATGTCCAGTTCTAACTGTTGCTTCCTGACCTGCATACAAACCTCTCAAGAGGCAGGTCAGGTGGTCTGGTATTCCCATCTCTTTCAGAATTTTACAGTTTATTGTGATCCACACAGACAAAGGCTTTGGCATAGTCTATAAAGCAGAAATAGATGTTTTTCTGGAACTCTCTTGCTTTTTCCATGATCCAGCGGATGTTGGCAATTTGATCTCTGGTTCCTCTGCCTTTTCTAAAACCAGCTTGAACATCTGGAAGTTCACAGTTCACATATTGCTGAAGCCTGGCTTGGAGAATTTTGAGCATTACTTTACTAGCGTGTGAGATGAGTGCAATTGTGTGGTAGTTTGGGCATTCTTTGGCATTGCCTTTCTTTGGAATTGGAATGAAAACTGACCTTTTCCAGTCCTGTGGCCACTGCTGAGTTTTCCAAATTTGGAAAAACCGTAGCCTTGACTAGATGGACCTTTGTTGGCAAAGTAACATCTCTGCTTTTGAAATGCTATCTAGATTGGTCATAACTTTTCTCCCAAGGAGTAAGCATCTTTTAATTTCATGGCTGCATTACCATATGTAAAATAGATAGCCAGTGGGTGTTTGATATATGATGCAAGGAACACAAAGCTGGTGCTCTGTGAAAACCTGGAGGGATGAGGTGGGGAGGGAGGTGGGAGGAGGGTACAGGAGGGAGGGGTCACATGTATACCTATGGCCAATTCATGTTGATGTATGGCAGAGACTATTACATTACTTTACAATATTGTAAAGTAATTACCCTCTAATTAAAAAAAAAATCAGTAGTTCTCAACAAAGGATGATTTACCTCCCAGGGGATATTTGTCAATGTCTGGAGAAATTTTTGCTTGTCATAACTGGAGTTTTTTAATGACATCTACTGGGTAGAACTTGGGGTGTTGCTAAACATCCCACAATACAAAGAACAGTATTGCCCACAACAAAACTTGAAAGTCTCATCAATGCTAAGGTGGAGAAACCCTGTCTGCCTTAGCATTTGAGGTCTTCGTTTGCTCCATTGTGGAGCTAGTTTCTGGTTTGTTCTCATTCTTTCTATGTCCCATTTTGAACATGAAATTGGAGGACAAAGATAATGACAGAGGCCTAAAATTTTGCCAGAGGTGATGAGCAGCTGCGTAAGCCTCCCATGGTGCACTTATAGTCATGCCTATGGGATATAAGCTTATGCCCTAAGGTCCGAGGCAGACAAAGACAGCGTTGCAGGTGGACGATAACAGCTAGAACTGTTTCTGGGTGATTAAGCCCAGAAGGAAGAGACATGCATTCCCAGAACAAAATATTGAACAGAACAAAACCAAACTAACCTATTCTGGAATTTTGGAAATGCAAAAATGGAACTTAGGCCATTACATGTAAACTTTGGTCTCCTTTTACCTATGACAGGTGAGACTAACGTCCACAGCTGCAAAAGTGTTATGAAAAGTGCTGTTCACTGGATGGTTCTTTGCTCACACTGGGTCAAATATCAAGGACACTACTGACTAGCACAGTGCAGGTTGCCATGTGACTTATTGCACATGTGACTTATTTCATATTTATGCCAGTAGCTTTCAGAAACTTGGTCCTCTACCCAGAAATTGTAGTAAGAAACTTGAAATACAGCAATGAATAAAAGAAAAGATTCTCTATGCTAGTTAGCAAATTTTATTGAATTTAGTTATTGAAAAGTGCTAAGGAGTTTTAACCTCCTAATTTACCTCTCTCTGAAATGACACTTATTTTAATATCTCCCAGTCCTGGTTTTTATTTAGGCAGATGGTAGGAACATTAAGATAATATATTAATAACAGATGTATGCCTTTCTCTGGACTTCACAATGGGGAGGTTTTGTCTCAAGAAATTGTTAATAGAACTTAAAGTCTCTCACTTCCAGGTCATAGTTATGAAAAATGCTGCCTTTGTTGTCTCCAAAAACCATTACTATCCAATGTGTCATCATCATGAACTTCATCTAGAAATCACATTGGATATTAATAAGTTGCAATTGTAAGAAGATAGGATATAATTTTTTTTTAATGTGTCACATTGAATTATTCTTCTCTGTGATGTTTGAAGTCATCCTTAGACAAAAGCAGTGTAATTTTGATTGAGGTTGACCAAATTGTTTGAAGGTCTATAGCATTTTCACACACATTTCTTTTGAAACAGGGAAAAGGAAACACCTTGAGTAGTTATTAGTTTTCCAGCAGATTAGTTTACCCTTAAGTTTGCCTTACAAATGCTCTTAAATGCTATATAACAACTTATTTGAAATAAATAATCTGAAACACACAATAACTTGATACATGGGTTATAGCTTATATTCCAAAAGTTTACTAGCCTAGAAAATATTATTCACAAAAGATCTAGGGGATTTGGGGAGAAATATAATGTAAAGCCATTTCTTACAGTTCTTTCTTAAGATTATCTGAAGTTGCTTGAGAAAGGACATGTAAAAGCTGATGATTAATTGTGTTGGGGGCATCTCCCTCTGCAGCGCAAGGTTAATTTACTCCTGTGGCTTCCTACATATGTATTTAAATTTAAAAATAATAATTAAAAAATAAAAATAGATAACATTTGCTTTTTGGTGGGCAGTTCTAGAAATTTTAACATATGCATCTTTATTACCCTCATCACAATCAGAAATCAGATAGTTCAATCATCACTAAAACTTCCAGTTTGCTAACAATTTATAGTCATGCCATCCCCCATCCCTAACCCCCAGCAACTGCTAACATGTTTTCTGTCACCACAGTTTTGTCTTTTTGCAAATGTTTTGTAACTGGAAACATACAGCATGTTATATTTTGAAAGTGATGTTTTACATTCAGCATAATGATTTGAGATTTACCTAAATTGTTGTGTGTATCAATGGATTGTCCTTTTTCTTGATGATTAGTTCCCATTATATAAATGTATCACAGGTTGCTTATCCATTCATTTATCAAAGAGCATTTTGAGTTATTTCTAATTGTTGGCAGTTATGAATAATGCTGCCATAAACATGTGTGTGTGTGTGTGTGTGAACATAAGTTTTAAATTCCCTAGAATACCTAGGAATGGGATAGCTGGGTGGTCATATGGTAGATGTATATTTAATTTATAAGGGAATTTTGCCATTTGTGTTGCTGTCATTGCTGTGTATGTGAGTTCCAGTTGTTCTGCTTCCTCGGCAGCACTTAGTATTCTCAGTAATTTTAATTTTAGTCCTTCTGATGAAGCATAGTAATACCACGTCATTGTTTTATATAATTTGAATTTTTCTAATGACTAATGATTTTGAACACTGTTAGGTAAGCTTATTTGCCATGTGTATATCTTCTTTGGTGAATTATCTCTTCAAGTCTTTTGCCAATTTTGAACTGGGTTGTTTGTTTTCTAATTATTTAGTTTTGAGATTCAGGATCCAAGTGATTTATAATTGATTTTATCCACTATGAAGCTTTTCTTTACATTCTTTTAGCAGTATCTTTCATAGAGCAAAGGTTTTTAATTTTGATGAAGATCACTTTATCAATGTTTTCATTTATGGATCATGCTTTGTTGTTATATCTAAGAACTATTTGCTTAGTCCTGGATAACAAAACTTTTCTTCTAAAAGTTTTATCATTTAACATTTTAAACATTTGATCAATCTTGAGTTAGTTTTTGTAGAAGGCAGATTTCTTTTCGTTGGTGTGTTATGTATCTTTTCCCATCCTTTTACTTTTTACTTCCTTATATTATTAAATTGAAATGAGATTCTCACAGGCAGGACTTAGTTGTTTCATGTCTTTTATTAATTCTGAGAATGTCTATTGTTTAGTGCATTTGACCATTTGCATTTAATGTAATTAGTGACATGTTTGGATTTAAGCCTACAATTTAAGTACTTGCATTGTATTTTTTCTTCCCTTTCCTGTACTTCTCTTTTCCCATTCCTGCTGTTTAGCCTATCCAGTATGTGTGTGTGTGTGTGTGTTTGGTGGGTTTATTACTTTTTAGTTTTAAATATTTTATTTGTTTATTGTTTATATATTCTGTTTGTTGAGAATTTCTGTCTTTTAATTCAACTCGACTGCTTGCCCTTACTTTTTATGTTTATCATATTTTAAAAACAGTTAGTTTACTATATATAGCATGGGTCATTTATATTCAAGGTGCATACAATAATTTTTGGCTTTGTTTTTTAGTTATATTATTCTGTGGATCAGAAATCACTTTTAACTGATTAGCCTAAATTGGCCAGAAAAATATATGATTCCTAACTATTGACAAGGCTTACCATCTTAAGATAAATGAGTCAGCTAATAAAAATCACCTTCTTTCTCCCCAACATCACTAAATGACAAACTATATTGGAAAGGAGAGATAAGGAAGAAACTAGTCTTGCCCAAATTGGCAATAGTTTGGAAAGGGAGGGACACTTATTTCTAAGGCTGCTTAGCCATTGTATGCAACTAAAGTATACAACTTCCTCATTCACATGATAATTTCAAATGCCTCCCTCTTGACTTTCTTTGAAATAACAAACAAAGCAACTTAACGGGCGCTCAGCAGTGTGCAAGTCTTAGTTCAAGAGTGCTGAGTAATTAGTATCATTTATAGGAGGAAAACACCAAGATTATAATATTTTTTTTTTACATTGGCCAGAGATTGGGGATTATTAGTGGAATGATAAGAGCTATCATAGTATTTCCCACCATGTCCAATAAATAGGCCTGTGTCCTTTAGTGATGCCTGTCTCTAAAGTGTGCTTAATTTGGTTGCAACATGGCATAAGCAATGTTGTTCAGCATAAACAGGCTGAATTTTTAGCTCAGTCATCATTTTGGAACATACTGGCAGCACAAGAATGTTAGCAGGATAAAGTTAGTAAGGTGTTTATAAGAATAAAACTGGACTGTAGTAAGTACTCTATCTGTGGGATTCCAGTCATTTCTTATGCTCCATTTCTGATCCCCTCAGCTTCAGCAGTCCTTGGATCAGCTGCTGCTAGGGCTCTGAGGAACTTCACAGGGGTGTGACTTAACACTATCTAATCTTAAGCTGGAGCAGCAGTTGAACAGTGCTGGAATGACTTTGAGGAGATACCCCACGTCCAAGGGCAGAGAAGCCCCAGCAAGATGGTAGGCACTGGAGAGGCGGCTTCGTTGTAATGGAGCAACTTTGGGGAGATATCCCACGTCCAAGGGCAAAGGAAAAGCCCCAGCAAGATGGTAGGAGGGGCGAAATCATGAAATCGCATTTAGAATCAAATTCCATACCCGCCAGAGATGCTCAAAGGGCTCAAACAAACCACAGATCCACCAGGACACAGAGATCCACAGAGACTGAGACAGAATTGTGTTTGAGTGTCTCCTCTGGGTACAGGTCAGCAATGGACTGCTACAGGGGCAGGGGCTCTGGGTGCAGTAGACCTGGGAATGGCATAAGCCCTCTTGGAGGAGGTCGCCATTAACCCCACCATAGAGCCACCAGAACTTACACAGAACTGGGGAAACAGACTCTTGGAGGGCACAAACAAAACCTTATGTGCACCAGGACCCAGGAGAAAGGAGCAGTGACCCCACAAGAGACTGACCTAGACTTGCCCGTGAGTGTCCAGCAGTCTCTGGGGGAGGTGTGGGTAGCAGTGGCCTGTTGCAGGGTTTGGGGCACTGAGTGCAGCAGTGCTTGCATGGAACCTTTTGAAGGAGTTGCCGTTATCTTCATTACCTCCACCATAGTTTGGCCTCAGGTCAAATAACACAGGGAGGGAATACAGCCCCTCCCATCAACAGAAAATTGGTTTAAAGATTTACTGAGCATGGCCCTGCCCATCAAAACAAGACCCAGATTTCCCCCTCAGTCTCTCCCATCTGCAAGCTTCCATAAGCCTCTTATCCTTCTCCATCAGATGGCAGACAGAATGAAAACCACAATCACAGAAAACTAACCTATCTGATCACATGGAACACAGCCTTGTCTAACTCAATGAAACTATGAGCCATGCCATGTAGGGCTATCCAAGATGGAAGGGCCATGGGGGAGAGTTCTGACAAAATGTGGTCCACTGGAGAAGGGGATGACAAACAACTTCAGTATTGTTGCCATGAGAACCCCATGGACTGTATGAAAAGGCAAAAAGATAGGACACTGAAAGATGAACTCCGCAGGTTGGTAGGTGTCCAATATGCTACTGGAGATCAGTGGAGAACTAACTCCAGAAAGAATGAAGAGACAGAGCCAAAGTAAAAGCAATGCCCAGTTGTGGATGTGACTGGTGATGGAAGTAAACTCCAATGCTGTAAAGAGCAATATTGCATAGGAATCTGGAATGTTAGGTACATGAATCAAGGCAAATTGGAAGTGGTCAAACAAGAGATGGCAAGAGTGAACATCAACAATTTAGGAATCAGCAAACTAAAATGGACTGGAATGTGGGAATTTAACTCAGATAACCATTATATCTACTACTGTGGGCAAGAATCCCTTAGAAGAAATGGAGTAGCCATCATAGTCAACAAAAGAGTTTGAAAACCAGTACTTGAATGTATCTAAAAAACAAGAGAATGATCTCTATTTGTTTCCAAGGCTATCCATTCAATACCAAATAATCCAAGTCTATGCCCCAACAAGTAATGCTGAAGAAGCACAAGTTGAATGGTTCTATGAAGACCTAAAAGAGCTTCTAGAACTAACACCTAAAAAAGATGTCCTTTTCATTATAGAGGACTGGAATGCAAAAGTAGGAAGCCAAGAAATAACTGGAGTAACAGGCAAATTTGGCTTTGGAGTACAAAATGAAGCAGGTCAAAGGCTAACAGTTTTGCCAGGAAAACGCACTGGTCATAGCAAACACCCTCTTCCAACAGCACAAGAGAAGACTCTACACATGGACATCACCAGATGGTTGACACTGAAATCAGATTGATTATATTACCCAAAGATGGAGAAGCTCTATACAGTCAGCCAAAATAAGACCGGGAGCTAACTGTGGCTCAGATCATGAATTCCTTATTGCCAAATTCAGACTGAAATTGAAGAAAGTAGGAAAACCACTAGACCACTCAGGTATGACCTAAATCAAATCCCTTATGATTATACAGTGGAAAGTGAAGTCGCTCAGTCGTATCCGACTCTTTGCGACCCCATGGACTGTGGCCTATCAGGCTCCTCAGTCCATGGGATTTTCTAGGCAAGACTGCTGGAGTGGATTGCCATTTCCTTCTCTAGGGGATCTTCCCAAGCTGACAAATATATTCAAGGGATTATATCTAATAGACAGAGTGCCTGAAGAACTATGGACAGAGGTTTGTGACATTGTACAGGAGGCAGGGATCAGACCATCCCCAAGAAAAAGAAATGCAAAAGGCAATTGTTGTCTGAGGAGGCCTTACAAATAGCTGTGAAAAGAAGAAAAGGGAAAGATATACCATTTGAATGCAGAGTTCCAAAGAATAGCAAGGAGAGATAAGAAAGCCTTCCTCAGCGATCAATGCAAAGAAACAGAGGAAAACAATAGAATGGGAAAGACTAGAGATCTCTTCAAGAAAATTAGAGATACCAAGGGAACATTTCATGCAAAGATGGGCTCAATAAAGGACAGAAATGGTAGGGACCTAACAGAAGCACAAGATATTAAGACAAAGTCAGAAGAATACAGAGAAGATCTATACAAAAAAAGGCCTTCAAGACACAGATAATCATGATGGTGTGATCACTCACCTAGAGCCAGACATACTGGAATGTGAAGTCAAGTAGGCCTTAGGAAGCATTACTACAAACAAAGCTAGTGGAGGTGGTGGAATTCCAGTTGAGCTATTTCAAATCCTAAAAGATGATGCTGTGAAAGTGCTGCACTCCATATGTCAGCAAATTTGGAAAACAGCAGTGGGCACAGGACTGGAAAAGGTCAGTTTTCATTCCAATCCCAAAGAAAGGCAATGCCAAAGAATGCTCAAACTACCGCACAATTGCACTCATCTCACACATTAGCAAAGTAATGCTCAACATTCTCCAAGCCAGGCTTCAACAGTATGTGAACCATGAACTTCCTGATGTTCAAGGTAGGTTTAGAAAAGGCGAGGGAACCAGAAATCAAATTGCCAACGTTTGCTGGATCATCAAAAAAGCAAGAGAGTTCCAGAAAAACATCTGCTTTATTGACTATGCCAAAGCCTTTGACTGTGTGGATCACAACAAACTGTGGAAAATTCTGAAAGAGATGGGAATACCATACCACCTGACCTGCCTCCTGGGAAATCTGTATGCAGGTCAGGATGCAACAGTGAGAACTGGACATGGAACAACAGACTGGTTCCAAATTGGGAAAGGAATACGTCAAGGCTGTATACTGTCGCCCTGATTTAACTTATATGCAGAGTACATCATGAGTTGCTGGACTGTATGAAGCAGAAGCTGGAATCAAGATTGTCTGGAAAAATATCAATAACTTTAGATATTCAGATGACACCTCACTTATGGAAGCATGTGAAGAAGAACTGAAGATCCTCTAAGCTCAACATTCAGAAAACTAAGATCATGGCATCTGGTCCCATCACTTTATTGCAAATAGGTGGAGAAACAATAGAAACAGTGAGAGAATTTATTTTGGGGGGCTCCAAAATCTCTGCTGATGGTGACTGCAGCCATGAAATTAAAAGATGCTTGCTCCTTGGAAGAAAAGTTAGATCAACCTAGACAGCATATTAAAAAGCAGAGACATTACTTTTCCAACAAATGTCCATCTAGTCAAAGCTATGGTTTTCCAGTAGTTATGTATGGATGTGAGAGTTAGACTATAAAGAAAGCTGAGTGCTGAAGAATTGCTGCTTTTGAACTGTGGTGTTGGAGAAGACTCTTGCGAGCCCCTGGACTGCAAGAAAATCTAATCAGTCCATCCTAAAGGAAATCAGTCCTGAATATTCATTGGAAGGACTGATGCTGAAGCTAAAACTTCAATACTTTGGCCACCTGATGTGAAGATCTAACTCATTTGAAAAGACCCTGATGCTGGGAAGGATTAAAGGCGGGAGGAGAGGGGACGACAGAGGATGAGATGGTTGGAAGACATCACTGACTTGATGGGCATGAGTTTGAGTAAGCTCCAGGAGTTGGTGATGGATAGGAAAGCCTGGCCTGCTTCAGTCAATAGGGTCACAAAGAGTTGGACATGACTGAGCGACTGAACTGAACTGAATTTCAGGTCATATAGTCTCTCACCTCTGCCTCAGGGCTTTCCTGTTTATTAAACATGGACAGTTACTTCTGAGAGGCAGCAAGAGTTAATACCTAGTATAGTGAAAACTTTGATGGAAGTTAGTAGGAAATTACTTCCCTTTTCCTTTTCCTCATTATCTGTGTGCTGAAACAATGGTCCTGAGATTTAGTCTATACATATATTCTCTCAGAGGAAGCCCTCAGGAAATCAAGCAATTGATTGCATTTGTCGGCAGCCACCTGATAACACATTCTCTTAATTTTCCCCTCTTCACTCCTGCTTCACACTCTTTGTGTCTTTTCTTCTGCTCCCTGGTACTGCAGTCTCTAATTACACATTAACACTTAAAGCTATTTCTATTGTTCCATTTTCTGGGGAACGTTGGCCCAGACACGTAATAACATTATTACTTAATTAAGAGACCCATGTGAAATATAATAAAATATGAGATAAGCATTTCTAGCTGTATATGGATATTAAAAAATTATGTTTAGTTTACTGCAATGAAATTTGTTTGCTTCACTTTTTGAATTTAATTTCCACTTCCTCTTTTCACTACTGCACACACAAAGGGACTCTGGTCATCAGTCTTCTAACAGGTGTGTGCTGGGGAATCTGTGATCAATAAATAGCTTTTAATGACTTCTGAGTTGTTTTAATAGAAACTTCAGTGATGCATAATATGGAGGTGAAACCGATTTTTATCTCCCCTCAGAATTATGAAGCCGACTTCAAACTACTTTATAATATCTTTGGATCTTTGAAATAGTTATGTGAGGTAAGCAGGAAATCAGGTTTATTTATCTTTCATAGGACTCTAACTGGGGTTCAGGGAGATAAGGAGACTTACCTTAGAGGTCACAGAGGAAATCATTGTCAGAAGTAGAATTGTTGGTTTACCAAAATTTTATTCTTTCCCGTATGATCTCCTTTACATCAAGAGTTTACAGACCTTGGATCTTTTAAATATCTTTTAAATAGCCATAGCATCTATGGCTCCGAGAAGGCAATGGCACCCCACTCCAGTACTCTTGCCTGGGAAATCCCATGGACGGAGAAGCCTGGTGGGCTGCAGTCCATGGGGTCGCTAACAGTCGGATACGACTGAGCGACTTCACTTTCACTTTTCACTTTCATGCATTGGAGAAGGAAATGGCAACCCGCTCCAGTGTTCCTGCCTGGAGAATCCCGGGGACGGTGGAGCCTGATGGGCTGCTGTCTACGGGCTTGCACAGAGTCGGACACGACTGAAGGGACTTAGCAGCAGCAGCGTCTATGGCTAGCATTTCTGACAGTCTGATCTTTTAATTTTTTCACGTGTTCAAAAGTTTTCTAGTTTATATGATGTAATAGAAAATATATAATATGTAACAACGTGAACTTGAATGGATCAATTCTATAAAAGAAGCAAATTACATTTCATCTTTATGTATCTTATGCCTTTTTTGCTCTTATTATTATGATATTGTTATTCTCAGCTCTTTTGAACATTATTTATTGAGATATAATTGATGCACAGTTTTATATAAGTTACAGGTGTACAGCATATTGTGATTCACAGTTTTTAAAGGTTATACTCCATTCATAGTTATTTTAAAATATTGGCTATGTTCCTTGTGTTGTACAATATGTCTTGTAGCTTACTTACTGTATGCAGAACAGTTTATACCTCTTTATCCCCTACTCTTTCTTGCCCCTCCTCCATTCCTCTTCCCATTGGTTTTCACAAGTTTGTTCTCTGTATCTGTGTCCCATGTCTTTTTATAAATGCTTATTATTTATTCTGAGTATCTTTCACTTGTTTATTAAAAAATATATTATACAAAGCTCTTTGCTTCTCTCCTCCAATTTTTATATATCCTCATTAAAGCTCTCACTAGAACAAACTGTGAGATTGGCTGTTTCTACAAATAAAAGGAAATGTTTGTGTTCTGTTTATTGAGAGTAGTCTTATACTGCTATAGGGGGATTTATATCCATAGCTCTCATATATACTAATAAGATATGTAAGCATAAATAATCAGTATATGAAAAGCAAGCACATTATATCTAAAGAATATAATAAGCATATTGTGTTATAAATAACTGATACAATTCTGGTTTTACATACCTGGACTAATCTTTGTACTATAAAAATTAAGTAGAATTTTAAATATAAAATACAAAATAGTTGTGATAAGCTAAGTTATATAAAGGTACAGTATTTCTTTACAATAATATGCCTCACATTTTTCTCTTCAATAGTTGGTGTCTATTTTTCACCATGAGATTTCTCAAATGATGGTTGAGGCATCAAATGAGTAATAATTAGCTACTGCTTAGGTAACAACAAATCCTATTTCAATATTTTCTGTAGGTACAATAAAGGGGAAACTGAAATTTTTTTTCTGTATGTCAACATTCTCACTCCTCATACTTCATTAAATCAAGATGAAATAAATCTCTGAAGACTGAAGTACAAATTTTAGAGCTGTATTGATTTAACCTTCCCTTTGTAAATATTTCATAGTTCTATAATGTGCAAATGCAGTCACACATAGAACAAAGAATTGCACTTTTTTGTTAGTATGCAGAGGGAGTAACTGACAGCTTTTATTATACCATTTAGGAAATAATACACATGAAAATGTGGAAGGATATTTCGTTATTATTACGGGATGTCAAGAATTGATGAAACGTTGTTTATAAAGGAAGAAATTTGTAGAGAATATTTTAAATGTACCATTTTCCACATGTAAATCCATTTACCTTTTATAACTTAAAATTTTTTCTCATTTTTTTCAAATTATTTATTGGTTCTTTTCATATGAGGGGCTTTTTTTTTGTCAGTCTTTGTCTCTCCCTCATTGACACTGAAGAAACTCAGAATTTAAATATGTGGTATTATGGAAACTTCTTCTATATCAGCACGCTGTGAAGTCACAGAGATATAAAAATAAATATATTTCATTGAAGGATCCATTAAGGAAGAAGTAACCTTTCTCATTTAAGGGTTGGGAGTAAGGCTGTAAAAATGACAAATATGTTATATCACTGCTTAATGTTTTCTCTTTTTAAGCTTTATATAAAAATAAAGTTGTATCCAACCCAGAAGATTTTAGTGAATGTTGATGTATCAAGACATAACAGAATTCATTGTCTGCTGCCATAGAAGTGACATCAAAAAAAGGAGGGCTATTTGCTATTTTAATATGGACTTTGCTAAGAAGGCAGAGAAAATTGATCTAATGGTGAATAAGAGACTAGTATCATGAGCTATCAGTTTGACCTGCTTTATTAGACAAAAATTTGGTAATTGCACACATGTACACACACATACACAAACAAATATTTTAGGAAAATATTGTTACATACTTATAGACCAGCAACTTGGTGCTCTGAAACAAAAATTCAATCTACGTCAAGGCAGACTGCATTCAGAAATCTGATGAACCTCAGGACATGGTAAAGAGAGTTTTGTCTAACAGGGGCCAGAGCTTTTCATTAGAGGGCAAACTTTAATCAGTATAGACAGACTTCTCAATATTGACTCTGTGCTGACTTATAAAATTTTCCCATGAAAATAATAATACAGATATATAAAAGAAAGGGTAACTATATTCAATTTTTTGGATTTATTCTTTAAGACTGGATGGCTACTTCTTGTTACTGTATTGGTAGGGTGTGTTATGTGTTCTGTGTCTGAGCATTCACATATATTTGAAAGAGTGGGGGTTTCCCACATGGCACAGTGGTAAAAAATGCTAATGCAGGAGACATAAGAGACGTGGGTTTGATCCCTGGGTTGGGAAGATTCCCTGGAGTAGGAAATGGCAACTTATATTCTTGCCTGGAAAATTCCTGCAGAGGGGCCTGCAGACTATAGTCACAAAGAGTCAGACAGGACTAGAATGACTAAGCAGGTGATACTGCTCCTAGTGATCTGACTTTAAGTTGGTTTTATTTTCTTGGAGAAAGTTTGAGCTTTAACATTTCTGATTTTTTTCTTCTTAGAATTTTCTCTATATATTTCCTCTTGCCCATTCAAGTTAAAGCATAAGGAAAGTAGGCTACTCATCCCTCTAAGCCTGCTCTTTTGTCAGTGAATATGTGTATAAAAAAATCTTGTTATTTGGGAATCATAGCTATTTTGTGATGTTAAAGCCTCCTTTTCCCTAATTATTTTCAATTCTTTTTCCCCATGCCTATTTCTAGGACAAATCTTGGCTATCTATTCTTCAAGCCTACTATAATCTGAAATGTAGTTATTTATTTCATTCCACAAGTATTTGTTGATCACTTGCTGGATATACACCTGCAGTGTAAGTTTGAGTGTAGAAAGCCCTCCATCTCTAGGACAATCTGCTTTACTTATCTGCCCCCTTACTAAGTTTTAAAAAGTGTCCAGGCATGATGGAGTCACTTCTTAGTATATGTAAATTACTTTACATATTACTTTACATAAATTACTTTACTTGGAGGATAAAAATAAATATTCCATTGAAAGAGGTATCAAATAGTCTTTCTCATCTAAGAGTTTAAAGGTTTTGTTTATTTGTTTATGTGTTTGTTTTTGGTTTTTGCTTCCTCCCTCCCCAGAGCCACCCTCCACGGAGCCTCCTGACTCCCTTAGGAAGCCTGGTCCAGGCTGCCCAACTAGCTAAGCACCCACTCTCTGCCAAGTTTCAGAGGCCAGGGTATGTAAAGTACCCTTCTAGGCTCATGCCTGCCCTGTGGGGTTTAGGGAAGGGCCCAGGTTGGTTTTCTAGTCACAGTGTCTTTTGGTGGTCCCAGGAGAACAGAAGACAGGAGGTGAGGGCAGCACGTGACTCCAGAAGGCCTAAGCATGGGACCAAGGCTGCACAGAGTGCCAGGCCCTGATGGAGAGCTGCTGGGGCCAGGGGGAAGGAGAGGGTGACTTCTCATCTGTGCGCCACAAAGACCCTGTGGCTGCTGTGAGCCTGGTTAGGTAGGGGTAACTTTAGCCCAATCAGGGGTGAAAAAATAGGCTCGGAGAAAAGATTGGAGCAGTCCAGGAAGGGGCTGATCACTAATGAAGCTGACTTCCTGGGGCACCACCCTTCTCAGTGTCTCCCAGGCCAAGTTCTACGGCAGAGCCCTTCTTCCCCACCAGCACCCCTAGTTTCATCCCTGTGAGATATTTCCTAACCTGTAAACTGCCTCATGCTTGCTCCCCAGCCCCTCTAGCTGATGGGAATTGTTCCAGGCCCTCATTCCTAGTGAGCACCAGAGTAGCAGGGCCCAGGTGGCACTGGCCTCCTGGAACACTGTCCACAGCCTAGAGCCTCAGGGCTCTGTTGTTCCTTTTGGAGTGGAGGGGGAGACTGGTCTACCCCAGCCCTGAATGGCTTCTCCATGTGTTGGTCCCCTCTAGGAACTGACAACCCCCCCAGACAACCCCCACCCCCACTCCCTGGCTGGAAGACATCTATCTAGAAAGAGAGGGAGACAAAGCAACAAAGGGAACAGAACATGTGTTACATATCTGTTTATTTCATTTATTCAGCACTCAGTATAAACAAATGCTTATTGTATGCTTCTTTGTACCAGACACTGTATAGTAATTTGAGAACTGGGAAGTGTGAACAAAACAGAAAAAAATCCCCTCAAGGAGCTTACATTCTACTAGGGGAAGTAGGCAACAAACAATAACGATATAAATAAAAAAGTAATTTTTATGATATGGTTAGAAGGTTGTAACCCCTGTGAGGGTGGGGGGAAATAGATCAGGGTAAGTGAGATCAGGAGTGCTTGTGGGCAGCAGCAGTTTTAAGGGATGATCATGGGATGATCAGCATAGACCTCCTTGGGAAGGTATTCTGAGCTGAGTCTTGATAGAGGTGACAGTTAGCCAAGCAGATATTTGGGAAAGGACTCTCCAGGCCAGAGAAACATCTAGAGTAAATTGGAAACCACACAAAGGTGGTCAGTGCTACTATGGAGATACTGAGTGAAGTAAGGGTGCATGCGTGCTAAGTTGCTTAGTCAAGCCTGATTCTTTGTGACCCTATGGACTGTAGCCCACCAGGCTCCTCTGTTCATAAGATTTTTCAGGCAAGAATAGTGGAGCAGCTGCCATTTCCTTCTCCAGGGATCTTCCCGACCCAGCAATGGTACCTTCATCTATTATCCGTCCTTTTGACAGGCAGGTTCTTCACCAATGAGCCACCAAGTAAGGGAATTATTGGTGGGCTATTATTTAGGGCCATTGACTGACCTGATGAAAGGTCTTGAAAGGAATAATATGGTTACTATGTGGAAAATAGACCATCACAGAGGAAGAGGAGAAGTAGCGTGGGAGGAAGGAGGCTTGCATGTCCAAGTGGGAGGTGATGGTGACTCAGACTCGGGTCATAGCAGAGAAAATAGTCAGAAGTGATCAGATTCTGGCTATTTTGAACATATCCAAAGTTCTAGAACGTTATGTGTAAAAGAAAATTAGAAGCCAAAGATGATGTCAACAGTTTTGACCTAAACAATGGTAATGACAGAATCACTGTCAAAGAATGCAAAGGAAAGGGTTTGTGTAGGGTAAGACCAAAATTTCAGTTTCAGACAACCAAATGAAGAAGTAAGGAAATTAGTTTGATGAGTCTAGACTTCTAGAGGAAGGTCTGGGCTAGAGATACCACTTTATGAGTCATTAGCATATAGAAAATAGAGAAAGGCAGTCAAATTGGATAAGCTCACCTGTTGAAGTGTGTGTTGATGGAGAACAAGAAATGATATGAGATGCTGAATTACTCTAATAGTAGGAGAAACGCTGGGCTGGATGAAGCACAAGCTGGAATCAAGATTGCTGGGAGAAATATCAATAACCTCAGATACGCAGATGACACCACCCTTATGGCAGAGAGTGAAGAAGAACTAAAGGGAGCCTCTTGATGAAAGTGAAAGAGGAGAGTGAAAAAGTTGGCTCAAAGCTCAGAAAACAAAGATCATGGCATCCGGTCCCATCACTTCATGGGAAATAGATGGGGAAACAGTGGCTGACTTTATTTTTCTGGGCTCCAAAATCACTTCAGATGGTGATTGCAGCCATGAAATTAAAAGATGCTTACTCCTTGGAAGGAAAGTTATGACCAACCTAGACAGCTTATTAAAAAGCAGAGACATTACTTTGCCAACAAAGGTCCATCTAGTCAAGGCTATGGTTTTTCCACTGGTCGTGTATGGATGTAAGATTTGGACTATAAAGAAAGCTGAGCACTGAAGAATTGATGCTTTTGAACTGTGGTGTTGGAGAAGACTCTTGAGAGTCCCTTGGACTGCAAGGAGATCCAACCAGTCCGTCTTAAAGGAGATCAGTCCTGAATGTTCATTGGAAGGACTGATGTTGAAGCCAAAACTCCAATACTTTGGCCACTTCATGCCAAGAGCTGACACATTTGAAAAGACCCTATTGATGGGAAAGATTGAAGGCAGGAGGAGAAGGGGATGACAGAGGATGAGATGGTTGGATGGCATCACTGACTCAATGGGCATGAGTTTGAGTAAATTCCGGGAGTTGGTGATGGACAGGGAGGCCTGGCCTGCTGCAGTCCATGGGGTTGCAAAGAGTTAGACATGACTGAGCAACTGGACTGAGCGACTGAACTGAACTGAACTGAACTGTAACAGTAGGAGGCTGAGGAGAAGGTGGGGAAGGTGAAAACATGAAAAACCAAGATAGTATTTTGTCCTGGAAGGCAAATTAAGAAGTCTATCAAGGAAGATGAGTGGCCAACTCTGGTAAATGCTTATAGGTCAAAGGAGAAGGGGACTGAGAATTAACAATCAGAAATTGGCAGGGAGGGCTTCAGATAAAAGACTTTAAGTAAATTCCTTTCCTTCACAAGACAAATACTAGAATATTTCAAGAGGCAATGCGTCTGTAATCATTAAGAACATATCTTTAGAATCAGATCGATATGGACCTCGGTCCCAGCTCTGCCTCAGGTTAGTTTCTGACTTTGGGATAGTAAGTCCTTCCTGAACATCAGTTTCCTCCTGCTTAAAAATTAGTAGTAATATACACTTCATAAAGTGGTTGGAGGAATTAAATATTTAACTGCTGATCTTCTTCCTGATATTTGCTTGCATGCTAAGTCACTTCAGTCGTGTCCAACTCTTTGTGACCCTGTGGATTGTAGCCTGTCAGGCTCCTCTGTCCATGGGTATTCTCTAGGCATGAATACTGTAGTGGGTTGCCATGCCCTTCTCTAGGGGATCTTCCCAACCCAGGGATTGAACCTGTGTCTCTTATGTCTCCTGCATTAGCAGGCGGGTTCTTTATGAGTAGCACCACATGAGAAGCGCTCCTGATATTTGATGAGTGAAAATAAATGGGAGTTATGATTATTGTAAGTCTGGTTATAGTTATCATTAAACCTAGTAGTCAAGGCCACCTTAAATGTGATTCTAATTCACCTATTCAGCCCAGTTGTTCACCATGTTCCCATATTTCAGTCCAAAGTTACCTCCCATCATCCCCAGAATATTCTTAATGTTTTAATGCTTTCTCTTTTCCCTTGTTAGCCCATATCTTTTTCTCAGGTTAGAATACCTCCCACCCATCTCTGCCTATCAGGAGCCCTCATTTTCTTCAAACTCTCATTCAGGTCCTGTTCTCTTCTGGAATGCTTCCTTTATCACTTCAGTCAGATGCAGTTTTAATCTTCTTGGAATTCATTTAACTCTAATAACTGCACTATCAATATATCTCTAGTACATACCACATCAAGAATATGAATCTGTTTACATGATCTATTTCCTTGAACTACAGTGTGGGTTCTAAGAGGTTAGTGATGTCTGTCCCACCTTAAAGGTACAACAGTCCTTTGGTGTTGGTAGATAGATGATGATGTCATTTCTCTGGAACTGTTTCATAGCTGGACTCTTCTCCACTTTTGAGGGCTAATCTTTAGATCCTTCCATGTAGTGAAACAAAGAACCCTTGAAAATTATGAAGCCTTTTAAAGATGATGTTCAAATGGTCAAAAGATTTCTGTGAGAACTTGAACAGTAATTCTACTTCTCAAGAAAATAAAAGGATGATCTTTAGGACCAAATGAGAAAGTATATATAAAATATCTAAAAGATGTCAAACACAGAAGAACACTAAAAGTAGTAATTTACTAATATTATTCACAAAAGCACATTTTGTATTCAACTTTATGTCTCTAAACATAGGTATTTCAGACTCATATTTAAGTAAAATTTATTAGTGCTATTGTACATGCTAGATACTGTGCTAGGTGCATTCTTAGGTATTACCACATATGATTCCTACTATAAAACAATCTTATAGCTGAATTTTTTTTTTTTAATAAATGAGCAATTTGGGTTTGAATGACTTAGCACTTTGTCTAACATCACATATTTAATGTCTCCAGATTCCAAGTTTAATGTTCTTTCATATGTATTGGCAATAATTATAATATCAGTATTTATTAAGCACTGAATCTACATAATGCATTATACTCAATCATATAGGACACCATTTAATTCTCATGATATACCCATGAGGAAGCTGCCAAAGACTCAGTCAGGATTCAAGGAAGTCAGACCATTTTCCCAGGTTCACTCAGGTAAGGGTTGTGGAACAAGGATTTAAATCCAAATTGGTCTGATTCTGAAGTCAGTGGTTTTCCTACTCCTTACACTATCCATTGTTTTGGAGGCTTATCACTACCAAATGAGAGCCAGTTTGAGTGGGAGACACACAAATATTTTGCCTCAATGTGGTAACGTTGTAGACTGTTTCTTAAATGTCACTGGCCAGAAAACAATGGCTTGAGATCTCTCATTTGGTTTTTAATTGAATGGTTCATGGAACTCCTGAAATGTCTTCTGCATTTTTGACTCTCAATCCTTCCTCTCTTTCTTTGAATGGGTAATTTCATACATTGTTCAAGCCTTAGAATAGCTGAAACCTCTTCTGGGAAGCCTTTTCTTCTATTTCCTGTCTCAACACTGCAGTGTTGACAAGTGTTCTCATGGTGCTCTGGACTAATCTGTATCACCCACCAATCATAATACTATTCCTCTCTTCCCCTCCCCCAAAGTAGGTCTTTAAAGTTCATAGTCACCACAGAGCTGCGAACATGGAAAATGCTCAAAAAGTTTTGCTATTCTCAGTAGTATCTTTCACTGTTTCCTTGTAGTCAGTGAGTCATTTTTCAGCAAAAATAATTTTTTTTCTCAATTACTGATAGCATGTTTCTCCCCTACTTCCCACTCTGAAGTGGTTTTCCTCTTCCTATATTTTGGGAACAAGAACTTCATTTTATTTAAGAACGTTTTGCCAGATCATTCTTTGTTCTTAGGCCACCATTACCTCTGTTCTTTCCAGATGTGGAAAGTGACATTTTCTCTGAAACTGAATTGTGTTCCTTTTTGCTTATGTCTGAATTTTTGCTTTAGTTTTTGAGTGGTCTTTTTTTTTTTTTAATTTTTTGAGTAGCTAGAGATCATTTCTATGAAGACCTACAAGACCTTCTAGAATTAACACCCAAAAAATATGTCCTTCTCACTATAGGGAACTGGAATACAAAAGTAGGAAGTCAAGAGATACCTGGAATAATAGCAAAGTTGGGCTTGGAGTACAAAATGAAGCAGGTCAAAGGCTAACAGAGTTTTGCCAGGAAAATGCACAGGTCATAGCAAACACCCTCTTCCAACAACACCAGAGAAGACTCTAAACATGGACATCACCAGATGGTCAATAACAAAATCAGATTGATTATATTCTTTGTAGCCAAAGATGGAGAAGCTCTATACAGTCAGCAAAAACAAGACCAGGAGCTGACTCTGGTGCAGATCATGAAATCCTTGTTGCCAAATTCAGACTTAAATTGAAGAAAGTAGGGAAAACCACTACACCATTCAGGTATGACCTATATAAAATCCCTTATGATCATACAGTGGAAGTGACAATTAGCTTAATGGGATTATATCTAATAAACATAGTGCCTGAAGAACTATGGACAGAGGTTCGTTACATTGTACAGGAGGCAGTGATCAGACCATCCCCAAGCAAAAAAAGAAAAAAGCAAAAAGGCAAACTGGTTGTCTGAGGAGGTCTTACAAATATCGGAGGAAAGAAGAGAAGCTAAAGGCAAAGCAGAAAAGGAAAGATATAGCATTTGAATGCAGAGTTCCAAAGATTAGCAAGGAGAGATGAGAATGCCTTCCTCAGTGATCAGTGCAAAGAAATAGAAGAAAGCAATAGAATGGGAAAGGCTAGAGATCTCTTCAAAAAAATTAGAGATACCAAGAGAACATTTCATGCAAAGATGGGCACAATAAAGGACAGAAATGATATGGACCTAACAAAAGAAAAAGATATTAAGAAGTGGCAACAATACACAGAAGAACTATATAAAAATGATCTTCATGACTCAAATAAACACGATGGTGTAATCACTCACCTAGAGCCAGACATCCTGGAATGTGAAGTCAAGTGGGCCTTAGGAAGCATCACTATGAATAAAACTAGTAGAGGTGATGGAATTCCAGTTGAGCTATTTCAAATCCTAAAAGGTGATACTGTGAAAGTGCTGCACTCAATATGCCAGCAAATTTGGAAAATTCATTAGTGGGCACAGGACTGGAAAAGGTCAGTTTTCATTCCAATCCCAAATAAATGCAGTGCCAAGTAATGTTCAAACTACCATACAATTGCACTCATCTCACATGCCAGCAAAGTAACACTTAAAATTCTTCAAGCAGACTTCAACAGTATGTGAACCATGAACTTCCAGATGTTCCAGCTGGATTTAGAAAAGACAGAGGAAAGAGAGTTCAAATTGCCAACATCTACTTGGCAGAAAAACATCTAGAAACTTGTAGAAAACTTGTGAAAAACATCTACTTCTGTTTTATTTCCTACACTAAAGCCTTTGACTGTGTGGATCACAACAAACTGTAGAAAATTCTTAGAGATAGGAATACAGATGACCTTACCTGCATCCTGAGAAATCTGTATGCAGCAGATTAGAAGCAACAGTTAGAACTAAATGTGGAACAACAGACGGGTTTCAAATTGGGAAAGCAGTACATCAAGGCTGTATATTGTTACCCTGCTTATTTAGCTTATATGCAGAGTACATCATGCGAAATGCTCGGCCAGATGAAGCACAAGCTGGAATCAAGACTGTTGGGAGAAATATCAATAACTCCAGATATGAAGATGACACCACCCTTATGGAAGAAAGTGAAGGAGAACTAAAGAACCTCTTGATGACAGTGAATGAGGAGAGTGAAAAAATTGGCTTAAAACTCAACATTCAGAAAACTAAGATCATGGTATCCGGTCCCATCACATCATGGTAAATAGATGGGGAAACAATGTAAACAGTGGCAGAATTTATTTTGGAGGGCACCAAAATCACTGCAGATGGTGACTGCAGCCATGAAAGTAAAAGACGCTTGCTCCTTGGAAGAAAAGCTATGAGCAACCTAGACAGCATATTAAAAAGCAGAGACATTGGCAACAAAGTCCATCTAGTCAAAGTTATGGTTTTCCAGTAGTCATGTATGGATGTGAGAGTTGGACTATAAAGAAAGCTGAGTGCCAAAGAACTGATGCCTTTGCACTGTGGTGTTGGAGAAGACTCTTGAGAGTCCCTTGGACAGCAAGGAGCTCTAACCAGTATCCTAAATGAAATCAGTCCTGAATATTCATTGGAAGGATTGATGTTGAAGCTGAAACTCCTTTACTTTGGCCACCTGATATAGAGAACTGACTCATTGGAAAAGACCTTGACTCTGGGAAAGATTTAAGGGCGAGGAGAAGGGGATGACAGAGGATAAGATGGTTGGATCTCACCGATTCACCAACTTGATGGACACGAGTTTGAGCATGCTCCGGGAGTGGTGATGGACAGGGAAGCCTGGTGTGCTGCAGTCCATGGGGTCACAGTGATTTGGACACAACTGAGTGACTGAACTGAACTGAAAGATCATGTTCCAAGCATTCATGAATGAAATGATATGTAAATAGAAAATCACACACACTAATGCTATGACATTCCAAATCTCCTCTGACACAGAGGTGTGGACAGGGTCAGGATGCCTTCTGTACTGCATCACGTGGATTATGATTTTCTCTTTCACCACCCTAACTAGACTGGCCACATCTAAGCTATGGTCTGGATGAATAGAGAATAACTCTTACTGATGTAGTTTCAGTCATCTTTCCAGACTCTCTTACCCCATGATTAGATGCTACAGAAACAAGAATTGGAATTAGCCGGTGGAGGTAGATACCATGGTGAAAGACCTAGCATATACTTGAGACATAGCACATTACTTTAAGGAAGACCTCCACTTTATTCTTAAGAGAAGTACATAAGAAGTGCTATAGCATGTTGGCGGTTGACCAGGGGGTACTCTTCTGTCAGATCCAGTTTCAAATTCTATTTCTGCAATTTGTTAGAAGTTAATATCTTGGACATGTGATTTTAACATCCCTGAAGTCCAGTTTATTAATATTTATGTATAAAATCATAGTCGATTAAGATTTGATAGGATATGTATGATTACAGTGTCTGCATGCAACAGGCACTAAATAGTGATTATACACATTTTTGTTACATAGAGATTTACAAAGCATGTTTATAGAAAATCAATTTGTGAGAAAGATGAGCTCTATCTTCACTACATGCCCTAGGAACTTCATCATTTTTGGTCTCCCTGTCTCCTCTTTAGACCTTGTTCTATGAACATAGCAAGAGATGGTTTTATATTCACATTTTTGTCCATGGTACATAGTAAACCTTTAGTATTTTTTAGATGAGCTTTAGGGTTAATTTAACTCAGATGACCATTATATCTACTACTGTGGGCAAGATCCCTTAGAAGAAATGGAGTAGCCATCATAGTCAACAAAAGAGCCTGAAATGCAGTACTTGGAGGCAATCTCAAAAACGACAGAATGATCTCTGTTCGGTTTCTAAGGCAAACCATTCAATATCACGGTAATCCAAGCCTATGCTCCAACCAGTAATGCTGAAGAAGCTGAAGTTGAATGGTTCTATGAAGACCTACAAGACCTTTTAGAACTAACACTCAAAAAAGACGTCATTTTCATTATAGGGGACTGGAGTGCAAAAGTTGGAGGTCAAGAACACCTGGAGTAACAGGGAAATTTGGCCTTGGAGTACAGAATGAAGCAGGGCAAAGGCTAATAGAGTTTTGCCAAGAGAACACACTGGTCATAGCAAACACCCTCTTCCAACAGCACAAGAAAAGACTCTGCTGCTGCTGCTGCTAAGTCGTTTCAGTTGAGTCCAACTCTGTGCGACCCGAGACGGCAGCCCACCAGGCTCCCCCATCCCTGTGATTCTCCAGGCAAGAATACTGGAGTGGGTTGCCATTTCCATCTCCAAGAAATGAAAGTGAAAAATGAAACTGAAGTCTCTCAGTCATGTCCAGCTCTTCATAACCCCATGGACTGCAGCCTACCAGGCTCCTCCACGGGATTTTCCAGGCAAGAGTACTGGAGTGGGTTGCTCTACACATGGACATTACCAGATGGTCAACACCAAAATCAGATTGATTATATTCTTTGCAGCCAAAGATGGAGAAGCTCTATACAGTCAGCAAAAACAAGACCAGGAGCTAACTGTGGCTCAGATCATGAACTCCTTATTGCCAAAATCAGACTTAGGTTGAAGAAAGTGGGGAAAACCACTAGACCATTCAGATCAGATCAGTCGCTCAGTCGTGTCCGACTCTTTGCGATCCCATGAATCGCAGTACGCCAGGCCTCCCTGTCCATCACCAACTCCCGGAGTTCACTCAGACTCATGTCCATCGAGTCAGTGATGCCATCCAGCCATCTCATCCTCTGGCCTCCCCTTCTCCTCTTGCCCCCAATCCCTCCCAGCATCAGAGTCTTTTCCAATGAGTCAACTCTTCACATGAGGTGGCCAAAGTACTGGAGTTTCAGCTTTAGCATCATTCCTTCCAAAGAAATCCCAGGGCTGATCTCCTTCATAATGGACTGGTTGGATCTCCTTGCAATCCAAGGGACTCTCAAGAGTCTTCTCCAACACCACAGTTCAAAAGCATCAATTCTTCGGTGCTCAGCCTTCTTCACAGTCCAACTCTCACATCCATACATGACCACAGGAAAAACCATTCAAGTATGACTTAAATCAAATCCCTTATTATTATACAGTGGAAGTGAGAAATAGATTTAAGGGACTAGATCTGATAGAATGCCTGATGAACTATGGATGGAGGTTTGTGACATTGTACAGGAGACAAGGATCAAGACAATCCCTATGGAAAAGAAATGCAAAAAAGCAAAATGGCTGTCTGGAGAGGCCTTACAAATAGCTGTGAAAAGAAGAGAAGTGAAAAGCAAAGGAGAAAAGGAAAGATATAAGCATCTGAATGCAGAGTTCCAAAGAATAGCAAGGAGAGATAAGAAAGCTTTCCTCAGTGATCAATGCAAAGAAATAGAGGAAAACAACAGAATGGGAAAGATTAGGGATCTCTTCAAGAAAATTAGAGATACCAAGGGAATATTTCATGCAAAGATGGGCTCAATAAAGGACAAAAATGGTATGGACCTAACAGAAGCAGAAAATACTAAGAAGAGGTGGCAAGAATACACAGAAGAACTGTACAAAAAAGAGCTTCATGACCCAGACAATCACGATGGTGTGATCACTCACCTAGAGCCAGACATCCTGGAATGTGAAGTCAAATGGGCCTTAGAAAGCATCACTAAGAACAAAGCTAGTGGAGGTGATGGAATTCCAGTTGAGCTATTTCAATTCCTAGAAGATGATGCTGTGAAACTGCTACACTCAATATGCCAGTAAATTTGGAAAACTCAGCAGTGGCCACAGGACTGGAAAAGGTCAGTTTTCATTCCAATTCCAAAGAAAGGCAATGCCAAAGAATGCTCAAACTACCTCAGAATTGCACTAATTTCACATGCTAGTAAAGTAATGCTCAAAATTCTCCAAGCCAAGCTTCAGCAATGCATGAACTGTGAACTTCCAGATGTTCAAGCTGGTTTTAGAAAAGGCAGAGGAACCAGAGATCAAATTGCCAACATCCGCTGGATCATGGAAAAAGCAAGAGAGTTCCAGAAAAACATCTATTTCTGCTTTATTGACTATGACTTTTACACAGTCTTTAGTCATAGACTTTGACTACTGACTATGACTATGAGAAAGCCTTTGACTGTGTGGATCTCAATAAACTGTGGAAAATTCTGAAAGAGATGGGAATACCAGACCACCTGACCTGCCTCTTGAGAAATCTATGTGCAGGTCAGGAAGCAACAGTTAGAACTGGACATGGAACAACAGACTGGTTCCAAATAGGAAAAGGAGTACGTCAAGCCTGTATATTGTCACCCTGCTTATTTAACTTCTATGCAGAGTACACCATGATAAACACTGGGCTGGAAGAAGCACAAGCTGGAATCAAGATTGCTGGGAGAAATATCAATAACCTCAGATATGCAGATGACACCACCCTTATGTCAGAGAGTGAAGAGGAACTAAAAAGCCTCTTGATGAAAGTGAAAGAGGAGAGTGAAAAAGTTGGCTTAAAGCTCAACATTCAGAAGACTAAGATCATGGCATCTGGTCCCATCACTTCATGGGAAATAGATGGGGAAACAGTGGAAACAGTGTCAGACTTTATTTTTTGGGGCTCCAAAATCGCTGCAGATGGTGACTGCAGCCACGAAATTAAAAGATGCTTGCTCCTTGGAAGAAAAGTTATGACCAACCTAGACAGTATATTGAAAAGCAGAGACATTGCCAACAAAAGTCCATCTAGTCAAGGCTATGGTTTTTCCTGTGGTCATATATGGATGTGAGAGTTGGACTGTGAAGAAAGCTGAGTGCCAATGAATTGATGCTTTTCAACTGTGGTGTTGGAGAAGACTCTTGAGAGTCCCTTGGACTTCAAGACATCCAACCACTCCATCCTAAAGGATATCAGTCCTGGGTGTTCTTTGAAGGACTGATTATAAAGCTGAAACTCCAATACTTTGGCTACCTCATGCAAAGAGTTGACTCATTGGCAAAGACCCTGATGCTGGGAGGGATTGGAGGCAGGAGGAGGTGGGGACGACAGAAAATGCGATGGCTGGATGGCATCACTGACTCGATGGAGGTGAGTTTGAGTAGACTCAGGCAGTTGGTGAAGGACAGGGAGGCCTGGCATGCTGAAATTCATGGGGTCACAAATAGTCAGACACGACTGTGTGACTGAACTGAACTGAGGGAGGTTAGTGGCCATGTTAAGGTCTCTCAGCAAGAAGGGTGTCTGTCAATGAATTCATAAGTAATCAGCTTTCTGCTCTGCTTTTCCAACGGTGACATGTCTGGTAGTAATATCACATCCATTGGTGGTCTAGACCCTAAGGAAGTTTTCTTATTTTTATATATGATTTTAGCTAAAAATTTCCATTCTTTTAGCTCTGAGAGTTGAAGTTAATATGAGGTCTTAATATGGGAATAAGAAGTAAGGAAGAAGCCATTAAAGGCTTAAAGTCTGCAGTGCTTTTGTAGAGGTAGTTCCTTCTGTAGAGTGAAGACTGCAGTTGGAGTGGCATTTTAGCTTTGGGTCTTGTTAGTTCATTTTTTCTAAGGCATAATTACTGAATTGGACACACTTTGTAAATTGGCTATGAGAGTGACAATGTTTGCAAGCCTTTTGTTTATGTGCTTTGAGGTCAAAAGAAGTTCTTTAGATCTCATTTTAATGTTTCTTATCTCTAGACAGATCCTTCCCATTAATTGGTGTATGCTTTCCCTCCCTCAGTGAATATCTGTTGAGAAATATAAATGTTAAATGACTCACTTTCATCTGAGGGAATGTTTCCCACATTGTAGAATGAAGCATCATAAATAATGATCAACAGCATTTTTGTTTTTTCCTAATAGATAATCAAAGCCAGACTTTTAGTAACTTGGCATTTTTTAAAACCACTGCATTCCTTGATGAGTCTATTTCACAACTCCCCAATTAGTGTGAAGCCATTAAAAAGATCTAGAGAGAATATTGTGGTTCAAAATGAGAGAAACTGAAGCATAAAGTAGGATAAAATCTAAATTATATATAAAGACTCTGAACTACCTGAAAGATACAATATACAACCTATTGTCAGATTATGGTTTTGGGTCTTTACATTTAAATTTTTAATCCATTTTTAGCTTTTTTGGGTGTGTATGGTATGTGATCTATTAAAGTAGCAAGTCACCATATTGTACATGTGAAACTAATATAATATTATACGTCAACTACACGTCAATTTAAAAACAATGACCGTATATATAATACGAGGTTTGTGTGTAGCTCAGGGAAGACCGATGAAGAATTCTGAAACTATGATTTAGTCAAATGCTGGCAAATAGGTTTTCTTTTATGAATCAGGCTTCCCTGGTGGCTCAGTCAGTAAAGAATCTGCCTGCAGTGCAGGAGACCAGGTTTGATCTGAGGGTCGGGAAGATGCCCTGGGGAAGGAAATGGCAACCCACTCCAGTATTCTTGCTTGTAAAATCCCATAGACAGAGAAGAGTCTGCTGGGCTATATAGTCCATGGGGTCACAAGAGTTGGACACAACTTAGTGACTAAACCATCACCTCCTCGTGAATTACCTCAGATTGAAAAATACTCAGGGGTATTTTTTTTAAAGCAGTTAAAGCTGCTTCTCTCTTCATGAGGAAGAGAGCTACGGGTTCACAGCAGTGTTACACAACGAGTGTAGAAAGGAGTGACAGCATCCACCCTTCCGCTTTGCCTCTGTGAACCTAGACAAAGGCTCAGGTTCGTTCTGGAAAGAAAATGAATCTACTTCGTTACTCTCATCATTTCCCTAAATACGTTCTGGATATCTCCTCAGATACTTCCAGATAATTTATCTTAACTCTCCTTTTTCAGATGAAATCTGGGGCAGACATTTGCATATGTTAACTAAGAAGGGGGTAGATTAAAGATGCTTCGCGTTCTTGAGTTGTTATCTCTTCTAGAGCTTGCTGACAACAGGAACAAACTTGGGTAGGTTTCTGTAGCTTTCTCTTCAGAAGACCCTTTTGGCATCTGATGAAACATAAAGCTCTTTGTGGTGTTGGGCATCTCCAAATGAAACACCAAATGCAAATATTACAGGACCGTTTATCAGAGTCTCTTTTTCATGAAATCACTGTCCTTGAGCTACCATTGAGAAATAATAAATTTTTTCTTTAGCATAATTTCCCTCAGGTCATGTGTAACTAGAGTTTATATTAGGAAGGCCCCAAATGGATCTCTTGTGTTTCACTGCACTGCTATGGCTAATCTGTAAAAGAGGCTGTCTATCTAACAACTGTGTGTAGTTGCTTCTGAAGAGTCTTTCCAGAATCTGCTCCCAAACTTAATGACTAAAATTCCAGTGCAAGACAAATCTTGAAAACTCATTTACTTAGGAAGCCGACTCCCTATAGGTTAATAAGTTATGGACCAAAGTATTGAATTATCAGGTGCTTGTGATCAACTGTGTGTGCATATAGTTGGAGATCTATCAGTGTTTGCATTCTTAATTTCCTTCTGTGACCTATAGTAAATCTCTAAATGTGCCAAAAAAGGTACGTCTAGTCAAAGCTGTGGTTTTTCCAGTAGTCAAGTATGGATGTGAGAGTTGGACTATAAAGAAAGCTGAGCACCAAATAATTGATGCTTTTGAACTGTGGTGTTGGAGAAGACTCTTGAGAGTCCCTTGGACTGCAAGGAGATCCAACCAGTCCATCCTAAAGGAGATCAGTCCTGGGTGTTCATTGGAAAGACTGATGCTAAAGCTGAAACTCCAATACTTTGGCCACCTGATGTGAAGAATTGACAGATTTGAAAAGACCCTGATGTTGGGAAAGATTGAAGGCAGGAGGAGAAGGGGATGACAGAGGATGAGATGGTTAGATGGCATCACCGACTCAATGGACATGAGTTTGATTAAACTCCGGGAGTTGGTGATGGACAGGGAGGCCTGTTGTGCTGCAGTCCATGGGGTGGCAAAGAGTCTGACACGACTGAGTGATTGAACTGACTGAAATGTGTTCCAAATCAGTCCTACCTTCCCTCCTTTCCTTTCTCACTTTTCCCTTCTCTCTCTATCCTTTACTCTTTCCTTCCTCTCTCCCTTCTTGTCAGTCTGTTAATAAAGAAATGTACAAGAAATATCATTTGGTTTAAAATGGTAATGAAGCATAGACGATACTTGCCCTCTAAGGACTTACTCCTCAGTTGAGGGACTTTTGACTGAATACTATAAGGAATTTATAAAACATTGGCAATGAATGTGTGTTATTTCAAAATTATGTGCACAAAGCCTTATTAAGTGGTCTTGAGCATGTTTTCAGGAAGGCATCTGTGATCCATTCTTGCTTTTTGCCTGGTTTTTGCATTTACAGCTAATAACATGAAAAAATAAATGAATGCCAGGAAATAAACACTCTTTCCCCTGTATTTTTGTAACAGTTTTCTCCCTATTTGGTTCTTTTGATTTATCAAGTTAACCTCAAAATCATTATAGTGATCAGTTCCAAATAAAGATCTGTTGACACGTGACAGACACAATAGATGCAGCGGATGAACTGAAACCTGACTCAGAGCATAAGAAATTGTGTTAAACACTTCCTCCCTTGCCACCGCATGTGCGTCAGCCTCCTGGTAATTTTGAAGAACTCAGCTGAATGTACTAGACAAAGAGATTTTCCCCCCTCTTTCTCAGGATTAAAGTGTTTGGTTTTAACAAGAACTTCAGAATTAATCTTTGCGTGCTTCCTTATCTTTTCTTGCTCCACTGAGCTTTTTAAACATAAATGCCCTGAAGCAGCATACCACACATCTTAACCCTCTGGAGGCTCCGAACATGACAATCACGGGGTTGTCTTTACCACCAACTATCAGAAAGAAATCACGGGCCTCTGTTTCTTTCTTGCACTCAGTAGGGAAAAGCCACCCCCTCGGTGCTCCTCACCCCTCACGCCTGCCTTGACTGATCCCCCACATCTTGCTTCTCCATCAGCAGGACTGTGGGCATTGTATTCAGCGTGTAGCCTCTAGTGGTTAACCAGGAGAAACATTACTTATTCTAATTGCTTGGGAACAAAACAATACAAAACGTCCCACAGAACCAGACTCCAGAAGTGGGTCTCCTGGCCTTTTGTATCAGGAATGAAAAAATTCAACAGAGGTGCCCAAAGCAAAGGATTCCCTCCCATTCTCCACCCTGTAGCAGGAAGCAGTAGTGCTATTTAGTATTCAGCTTTATTTTACAAAGTTCTGGGAAATGAAGAATGACTTCATCATCACCCTTGCCCAACACACATAACACACACCTAAGTTAAAGCAAAAAGAAAGTCTAATTAGATGCATATATTTTATAAATCAGACAATAGAGAATAATAGGGCGATTTTGGAAGAGGGGCATTTTTGAAGAATAACTGTCAGATGATAAAATGTGTTATAATGACTCATCTACATGATAAGAGGCTCTCAGCAGTTCTCCAAGGTGAAATGTGCAAAAAAAAAAAAAATAATTGTTAAGGTCTGACACTCCTTTCCTAACGCTAATATAGAATTAGCTTTAGGTTGTGCTCCTGGCTGCCCTTCCTCCAGTAAGACATCTTTAGCTAGCATCTAAGTTCATAAATGCTAACATCTGGAGCCTCATCTCAATTTTTCCAGTTCTCTCTTTGGTAGGCAGAATTCTAAAAATACTCCCCAAGATTCTGCACTCTTAATTCCTGGAACTTGTGAATATGATAAGAGATCATTCCTATGATTGTTGTTTAGTCGCTAAGTCGTGTCTGGCTCTGTTGTGACTCCATGGACTGTAGCCCTCCAGGCTCCTCTGTCCATGGGATTTCCCAGGCAAGAATACTGGAGTGGGTAGGCATTCCCTTTTCCAGGGGATTTTTCTATGATTATGCTATATGGCACAGTTGACCTGGAGATAGGGAGATTACCCAGGTAGACTCCATCTAATTACTTAGAATTCCTTTTAAAAAGAGAGGTTTTTCCAGTGGGTAAGAAAATAAGAAGTCACAGAGATTTGATGCTCTCTTGTTGATTAGAATATGGAGGGTACACATGCCAATGACTACAGCAGCCTTTAGGGAGTTGCCTCTGCTGTACCTGTATCCCCTACCCCCACCCCTCACCCAGGCTGTTGGCCAGCTAGGAAAGGGATACCTTATTCATAAGGAGCTGAATTCTGTCAATATCTTTAATGAGCTTGGAAACAATTATTTTTCAAGAAGCTTCACTTAAGAACCCATTTTTGTGGCACCTTGATTTTGGCCTTGTTGCACCTGCTTGGATTTCCCACTTCCCAAACTGTAACCTAGTAAAAGGACATTATTTTAAGCTGCTAATTTGGTGGTAATTTGTTACACAGCACATGAATATATCCTACCTTCCTTATAGACGCTCACACCTTACTGGAAATAAACTGGAGCTGAAAAACAAGAATTTTAAATTCGTTGGAACTTTTATTCCTTTAGGTGCTTGAGTTTAATGATTTGGGAAATTAAAATATGCAAGCTATGATAGTCTCTTATTGATGAATGCCCATCATTGTCTTATCAAACTTTCAAAGGTAAATTCAGTAACATTTACGACAGAATAATAAGAGCTTTTATACACTGAGTAGAAAAGAAAGCCTGTCTCATAAGCACAATGTGCTTCTTTTTGTACCTAATAAGAACTGACAGGAATGAGAGAGAGTTAGACTGTTGGTCTTAGTGAGACTAAAATGTTAATGTAAATCACAGCCACTTACTTAATCAACATTAGAGATTATTAACACATTTAGAGGAATTTTGTTTTACAGTAGTACATTTTGCTACATCATTTACTATTTAATTCACTTGGATTTATCTTCAGGGAAATAGTGACATATTTAGCATAAATTCTGACTTTTCCATATGATAAAATGTGAATGTTTTATGGAAGGACATCCAATAAAATAGGCTTTATTGGACGGGTACATTTAAGTTCAGCAGTAGAGCAAAGGAACATGTTATGATCATATAAAGTCTTGGTAAGAGCATAACTTTAAATTCATTTTAAATCTGGGTATTAACTTTAGTATTTAATTTTTAAATGTGAATAATTAGATTTCTTTATACATAAAGGGAATTCCAAAAAAGCATCTACTATGATGCTTTTCATAGTAGATGAAAAGCATTTTCATCTACTGTTTCATCAACAATGATAAAGTGTTTGACTGTGTGGATCATAACAAACTGTGGAAAGCTCTTAAAGAGATAAGAACAGCAGACTATCTTACCTGTCTCCTGAGAAACCTGTATGCAGATCAAGAAGCAACAGTTAGAAAGAACCCTGTATGAAACAACTGATTAGTTCAAGATTGAGAAAGGAGTACAACAGGGCTGTCTCCTGTCACCCTATTTATTTAACCTATACACTGAGCACATCATGAGAAATGCCAGGCTGGATGAGTTACAAGCTGGAATCAAGATAGGCAGGAGAAACATCAATAACCTCAGATATGCGGATGATACCACTCTAATGGCAGAATGTGAAGAGGAACTAAAGAGCCTCTTGATGAGGGTGAAGGAGGAAAGTGAAACGGCTGGCTTAAAAAAAACTAAGGTTATGGCATCCTGCCCCATTACTTCATGGCAAATAGAAGGGGAAAAGGTGGAGGTAGTGACGCATTTCTTCTTCTTGGGCTCCAAAATCACTGCAGATGGTGACTGAAGCCATGAAATCAGAAGATGTTTATTTCTTGGCAGGAAAGCTATGACAAACCTAGACAGTGTGTTGAAAAGCAGAGACATCACTCTGCCAACAAAGCTTCGTATAGTCAAGGCTATGGTCTTCCCAGTGGTCACGTACAGTTGTGAGACCTGGACCATAAAGACAAAGAATTGATGGCTTCAAACTGTGGTGCTAGAGAAGACTCCTGAAAGTCCCTTGGATAGCAAGGAGATCAAACCAGTCAATCTTAAGGGAAACCAACCCTGAATACTCACTGGAAGGATTGATGCTGAAGCTCAAGTATTTTGATCATCTGATGCGAACAGCTGACTCGTTGGATGCTGATGCTGGGAAAGACTGAGAGCAGAAGGAGAAGAGGACATCAGAGGATGAGATGGCTGGATGGCGTCACTGATGCAATGGACATGAACTTGGGCAAACTTCGGGAGACAGTGGGGGACAGTGAGGCCTGACGTGCTGCAGTTCATGCAGTTCAAAGAACTGGACGTGACTGGGTGAATGAACAATAACAACAGTGGATATACACGTATATAGACACTTCTGTACAAGAAGCTTGCCTGAGTAATGGATGTTTAGAGAATATATTCTGATTGAGTTTTCTGTTTAACTGGTGTTTTATTTTGCCCATGATAATTGAAAATCTTAAGTATACTATTCTGCTTTCTTGTCTAAATAATTATACTATTCTGAAAATGAACATATTTTGAGCTCTTACAGGTTCAGACTTATTATTAAATCAAGGGTTGATGTCAACAACTTGAAATCATACATTAAGATATTTGTTTTTAGAGTAAATTTATATATATTTATTTGAACTTTTCATAAAATATAGTCTAGTAAAAAGTTATGTGAACTTTGATTTTGATTCCACTTAATTGAGGGTGTGTGTGGATATGTGCATAAATAATTGGTGTGTTTACAATCCATAAAACTGTAGAAAATAGAAACACAAAAAGTAAAATATAAAAATCATGCATGATCTTCCTCACTATTTATCTTCTGGGATATGTTCTCTCAGTTTTTATTTATGCAGTAATGTTAATTAAATGTAATTATATTGAATATTACTAAACCAACTATTAATTA
This sequence comes from Bos mutus, assembly GCF_027580195.1. Classification (NCBI taxonomy): domain Eukaryota; kingdom Metazoa; phylum Chordata; class Mammalia; order Artiodactyla; family Bovidae; genus Bos; species Bos mutus. The sequence goes on from NC_091624.1 coordinate 55,300,281, forward strand.
AACAATTAATTATACCAAATAATTAATTAAATATTATATTTAATATAATAAATTAAGTATAGAACGGTTATGCCAATACCTAAGTTTAAAGAAATATTTGCAATGTGGTCCATATATAGGATAGAGGAAGAGATTGGTCTTTGAGAAAGAGAAGGGTGATGGAAAGGGTAGAGTGTTAGAACTTGAAATATAAATATAGGCTACCTCTTTCTAATGGAAAAGAGAAGTGACACAGAGTAATGGGTAATTTAGGAGGTGTTTATATTAGTCTTGGAATGTCGTCAGAGAGGCAAATATACACACATACTCAGACACATATATATCCCCCCTGGACCTGGGTGGGTGGTAGTAAGGAAACACTAGGTTACTGAGAATAAACCGCAAATTCCATCATTGATGAGTAATTGAGGGTGACTCTTTTCTCAACAATGCACAATCTGTTCGAGTCCTTGACATTCAAAGAAACCAGTGTTGCTGCACATGGAGGGAAATTTTCTAGTGTACTGAGGGACGTCTTTTCTTTCCCTATTAGTTAAATCATACAATTTTAGAACTGGAAAGAATCATAGAAATGTTTTAATACTAACTCATTTAATGAAGGCAGATAATAAAATCTAGGGAAGTAAATTGACATGCCAAGAATCATTAAACCTTTTTAATAATGGTCAAGAACTCATGTCCCTTAATTTTCAGTCTACCACCTTTCTCAACTGTCCAGTGAAATCAATTACCAAACATTTATTGCACACCTTCTGTGTTCAGGAAGATATTTAAATATACTGATAATAAAAGACATTTATTGCAGTGTCTCTGTCATCAAAGCACTTACATGTATGAATCATAATAAAACAAAACCATATGTTATTAAGATAATAACCATGTGAATTTGACTGAAAACAATAAAAGATACCATGAAAAAGAAAGCACTGGGCTGGAGTCACTAGAAAATATTTTTCTGAAGTAGTAGTAACATAGATTTTGGAAGTAAATATAAGTTTTTTCAGGGTTTGAAAGAGATCTGCCTTTGGAAAATATATCACAATAATTTTTAATTTTCAAAATGCTTTGTTACTACATAAAATTTGGTGGCTATTTTTTTTTTTACTAATTAGAGAATATAGACAGTACAATTTATACTATAGCATCTTTATTAGGATTTTTATTTTGCTGCATTTGGCAGATATTTCATGAATACTTACTCATGATATTTAAATCTTTATTATTTTTACTTTTATATAACTTATTATACTTTGCTTAATTTATTTTTTCTGAAAAGTCTATGATTCTATTAATATTTTCTTATATTTTTAATAATTTTTGCTTCATTTAACACTTTGTTGTAAGCACATACATGTGCAGTTCAGTTCAGTCGCTCAGTCGTGTCCAACTCTTTGTGACCCCATGAATCGCAGCACGCCAGGCCTCCCTGTCCATCACCAACTCCCAGAGTTCACTCAAACTCACGTCCTTCGAGTCGGTGATGCCATCCAGCTATCTCATCCTCTGTTGTCCTCTTCTCCTCCTGCCCCTAATCCCTCCCAGCATCAGAGTCTTTTCCAATTAGTCAACTCTTCGCAAGAGGTGGCCAAAGTATTGGAGTTTCAGCTTTAGCATCATTCCTTCCAAAGAACACCCAGGGCTGATCTCCTTTAGAATGGACTGGTTGGATCTCCTTGCAGTCCAAGGGACTCTCAAGAGTCTTCTCCAACACCACAGTTCAAAAGCATCAATTCTTCAGTGCTTAGCGTTCTTCACAGTCCAACTCTCACATCCATACACGACTACTGGAAAAACCATAGCCTTGACTAGATGGACCTTTGTTGGCAAAGTAATGTCTCTGCTTTTCAATATGCTATCTAGGTTGGCCATAACTTTCCTTCTTACTGACCTTTCTATCTTTATGGTGGTTTTTACCCACTTTATTGATATCAGATGGCCTTATTTCACTTAGTGAGTTTATTCCTTAAATTTCTTTTTAATCTGAAATTAATTTGCTCATTTTCCTTTTGTTGCTGATCTTTGCTAAGTCTTTTTCTATCTTTTCAGCTTACATGTACTTTTTCAAGGTACCTCATAGCTTTTTAATATGTTTTGATAACAGCTTTATTTGGATATAATTCATATCCTTTGTCAGAGAAGGCAATGGAACCCCACTCCAGTACCCTTGCCTGGAAAATCCCATGGATGGAGGAGCCTGGAAGGCTGCAGTCGATGGGGTCGCTAAGAGTTGGACACAACTGAGCAACTTCACTTTCACTTTTCACTTTCATGCATTGGAGAAGGAAATGGCAACCCACTCCAGTGTTCTTGCCTGGAGAATCCCGGGGACGGGGGAGCCTGGTGGGCTGCCGTCTATGGGGTTGCACAGAGTCGGACACGACTGAAGCGACTTAGCAGCAGCAGCATATCCTTTGTAATTCACTGACCTAAATTACAAACTTAATGGGTTTTAATATAGTCACAGAGTTGCAGAACCATCAGCACAATTTTGGAACAATTTTATCACCTCAAATCCTGGACCCATTAGTCATCACCTTCCAGTCACTCTATCCCTTATCCCCAGCCCTTTGCAATCCCTACTTTCTGTCACCATAAATTTGCTTATTCTGGACATTTCTTGTAAATGGAATCATATAAGACATGGTCTTTGTGTCCATGCTTCTTTTCATTTAGCATAATATTTTTAAGGTTTATACATGCTTCAAGTATCTATTGGGACTTCATTTCTTTTTATGGTTGAATAATGTCCCATTGTATGCATGCATCAGATTTCTTTTATCAGTTCATCATTTGGTGAATATTTGGGTTATTTCCACTTTTTAGCTCATGTACAAGTTTTTGTGTGGATATGTGGTTTCATTTCTCTTGTATATCTGTCAGAATGGGATTGTTGGGTCAAACAGTAAATCTATTTTTTTTTTTTTTTTTTTTGAGAAACTATCAGAATATTTCCCAAAGTGGATGTAGTATTTTACTTCCCATCAGCTGTGTATGAGGGTTCCAATTTCTCCATATCCTTCTCAACACATTACAATCTCTTTTTATTAGAGCCATCCTAAGGGGTCTGAAACGATGTCTCATGATTTTGATTTGCATTTCTCTGAAGGTTAATGATGTTGAACATCTTTACATGTGCTGGCTGCCTTGTGCTTGTGTAATGTCTTTGGCAATATGTCTATTGGGTTTTATGAGAGTCATTACTTTTTAAGACAGAAGATCGAGTTGTTTACATCATTGACTAAACCAATATTTGTTTCTTTTTCATTTGATGCTTTCTATTTTTTTGATATTTTATTATATGAAGTTATTCAACAATCTCAAATGATTTGATGGTTATCAATACTAGTTTCAACCATTTTGATGGTTCTATTTAAAATTTGTAAAATCTTTCACTTATAAATCTTTCTTTACTAAAACAAGATGAAAATTTTAAAATATCCTCAGAGTTTCACTCAGGCAAAATAAAGGATTTACTAAACTTAAACTTTCACTTTTCACTCCATTCCCAGATTGTGTACGTATAGAAGCTTGGATAATAAGGCCAGATTATTGTTATTAGATTATCATATAATAATGTTACAAACATCTTGTTTTTAAACTTATTTTACATTCAGTTCCTGTTTAGTATGACTCAGCTCTATTTTAAATAGATTTCAACATGTATGTGAAGTTTTTTTTAATTTAATTTTTCTCCTTTATGTCTTTAGTTTATTGTCTTTAGCTATTGTCATTAGCTTATCATTGGTCAATTGTTGTATGAAATTAATTTTTTCAAGAAAGGCATAAATTGGAATATATAAACACAAGAATGTCTGTAAAAAGTTTGCTTTCACATATAAATGAATTAGACAACAAGAAAAGTTTGGATTTATAATCTTTTCCTTTAAAGACACTTACTGACATATTGTATATTGATATTTGAGGTTATAAAGTATGCTAGATATTAAAATGATTTTTTTTTACATTTTTACAATTATTTCTTCTTCCCATATGTTTAAAGATATTTTTATTATTCTATAGTCAATATTATGTTTAAATATAGATTTCACTTTTGTCATTTTGACCCTTCTTTTCCTGATAGTTTGTTCTCCTTTATTTTTACAGTTCCTAAAAGTATTTTTAAAATTCTATTATTGATTTGTTTTTATGTCAAAATTGCTCTTTTTTCCCTTATGCTATGCATTAAGTTTTAAACAGGTTTTCCTCTTATCTTTTATTTCCATGCCATTTAATGTTATTAAAATACGTCCAACCAGTATCAGTTCTTCCCTGGCAGTCCAGTGACTCTGTGCTCCCAGTGCAGGGGGTATGGGTTTGATCCCTGGTTGGGGAACTCAGATCTCACATACAGCACAGTATGGCAAAAGCAAATGATAACAACAACAAACAAACAAATAAACAAAACAGTATCTACTGAGCATCATTATATACTGAGCTGTGCTGAGCATAGATGATGGACACAAAACTTGCTGTCTTGAAACTTCAATGTAGTTGACAAAAAATTAGAGTTGTGGTGCTTGTGATGGAAAGGGAAGTACATGTAGCTAAGTAGATTTGAAATGAGGAATTTTAACAATAAGGGAAGGGAAGACCTTTCAGAAAGAGTAAAAAGTAAAACTTAAGGATGGATATTATTAAGTGATTCAGTGTCACAATGATATTGGTAATGGCTGGCAGTGGCAGAGGTTAAGGAATGCTAAGAGACAGAGAGATTATCTGGCTGCCTGAAAAAAAAAAAATCCAGATATACTATAGAGCATGAGTCACCAAATGATGTTATCATCTGATTTTGTAAATAAAGTTTGATTAAATGACAGTCATGCCCTTTTGTTCATGTATTATCTGTGGTTGCTTCCATGTGATGATAACAGGGTTGAACAGCTGCAGAAAGTCTCTATACTCCATGAGGCCTAAAATTTATTATCTGACTTTATACAGAAAAATCTTGTAATTTCTCCCATAGAGGGACAAAAATTCATTTTTGGTTGGTTTGTATGTCTGTCTATTGTGTATCTGTAATGGTTGGAACATACCACAGGATTCTCAGCTAGTTGGTATATTTTGTAGGAAGCTGAATTCATATTTTGACTATCTTTGAGCCATACATGCAAAGCAGTATCCCTTTGCCAGTATTATCCATGGATTTACAGTTCATGGAAATCTTCAGATCTTGTCAATAACTAGTCTTCCAGCTTTTGTTTTGTTCTATATATTTGTATTTTAGAGAGAAATTATGAGAGACCACATAGGAAAATCTAAACAGATGTAATTGCATCTCTGAATTATGTGTGTCACTTGAGATCTTAATAATCTATTGGTGTTGAGTTAGGAATTGATGACATGGGCTAATTTTTACCTTTGGAACTGGTCTAATTTCATTATAAATACCATTATTCCTTCAATATACTAGTCTTAAAAATATTCCAGTTAACCGTAATAACTCTCTTAACTCTCCTCTCATTTTGTATAGTTTTCCTCTTTCTTGTGTTCTTGGAACAAAACAGTCCAAGCCCTTATGCACTGACATGGGTGTGTTCTTTATTCTTTTGTCGTTTCCCATCTGCAAATATCTGTCTGTGAAATTTGCCAGGTTAATATACAGAACACTAATTACCACTGGTGCTCCAATTCCTCTTCTGTTCAGAAAACTCCCATTGTGCCCCAGTGATATGGCAGGGTTTGGCAGACTATGACTTGCAAGTGAAACCTGACCCTTCTCCAGCTTTTGTATGGCTTGTGAGCCGAGAATGATTTTTATATTTTTAGTGGTTTCAAAGGAAAAATAATACTATTTCCTGCTGTGTAAAAATTATATGAAATTCAAATTTCATTATGTATACAATTTTATTGGGACACAGGCACATTCATTCATTAATACATTGTCTATGACTACTTTCAACATTAAAAAAAAACTAAGACCATGGCATCTGGTCCCATCACTTCATGGCAAATAGGGGAAAAAGTGGAAGTGGTAACAGATTTTATTTTCTTTGGCTCCAAAATAATTGCGGATTGTGACTACAGCCATGAAAATAAAAGATGTTTTCTCCTTAGAAGGAAAGCTATCACAAACCTAGACAGCATATTAAAAAGCTGTCACTGCCAACAAATGTCCAAACAGTCAAAGCTATAGTTTTTCCAGTAGTCATGTATGGATGTGAGAGTTGGACCATAAAGAAGGCTGAGCACCAAAGCACTGATGCTTTTGAATTTTGCTAGAGAAGACTCTTGAGAGACCCTTGGACAGCAAGGAGATCAAACCAGTCAATACTAAAGGAAATAAGACTTCATTGGAAGGACTGTTGCTGAAGCTGAAGCTCCAATAGCTGAAGCCACCTGATGTGAAGAGTCGACTCATTGGGAAAGACCGTGATGCTGGAAAAGATTAAAGGCAAAAGAAGAAGGAGGCAGAGGTTGAGATGGTGAGACACCATCACTGACTCAATGGATATGAATTTGAGCAAACTTCAGGAGATAGTAGAGGTCAGAGGAGGCTGGCATGCTGCAGTCCATGGGGTTGCAAAGAGTCAGACACTACTTAGAGAATGAGCAACAGCGACTCTTTTCATCTACAATGGCAGAATTGAGCAGTTGCAGCAGGGATGAGGCCTACAAAATCTAAAACATTTACTATCTAATTTAAACATTTACTACTATTAATTACTTTACAGTGAATATTTTCCAATCTCTGGTCTATAGGATTTGTTCCAAGTCCTTGGCCTCTGATCACATTTTTATATAATCAGACCTCTCGTAATTTTTCAATACCAGCTTTCCTCCACACAGCCTTCAACTAAATTAACTCTTTTTTATCCTTTTGGAAATGTGAACATTTTCTGCTTTTACTTCAATACCCTACTCTCAATAATGGATAGAAAACCAAGTAGAAGCTAAGTAAGGAAACAGAGAACCTAAGCAACATAATAAACCAACTAGATCCAGCAGATACATACAGAACACTCTACCCAGCAACAATAGTATGCTGCTGCTGCTGCTGCTGCTAAGTCGCTTCATTTGTGTCCGACTTTGTGCGACCCCATAGACGGCAGCGCGCCAGGCTCCACCGTCCCTGGGATTCTCCAGGCAAGAACACTGGAGTGGGTTGCCATTTCCTTCTCCAATGCATGAAAGTGAAAAGTGAAATTGAAGTCGCTCAGTCATGTCCGACTCTTTGCCACCCTATGGACTGCAGCCCACCAGGCTCCTCCATCCATGGGATTTTCCAGGCAAGAGTACTGGAGTGGGGTGCCATTGCCTTCTTAAATGCATATGGGGCATTTTTCAGGGTATATTCAGTTCAGTTCAGTCGCTCGGTTGTGTCTGACTCTTTGTGACCCCATGAATCCCAGCACGCCAGGCCTCCCTGTCCATCACCAACTCCCAGAGTTCACTCAGACTCACGTCCATCGAGTCAGTGACGCCATCCAGCCATCTCATCCTCTGTTGTCCCCTTCTCCACCTGCCCCCAATCCCTTCCAGCATCAGAGTCTTTTCCAATGAGTCAACTCTTCACATGAGGTGGCCAAAGTACTGGAGTTTTAGCTTTAGCATCATTCCTTCCAAAGAAATCCCAGGGCTGATCTCCTTCAGAATGGACTGGTTGGATCTCCTTGCAGTCCAAGGGACTCTCAAGAGTCTTCTCCAACACCACAGTTCAAAAGCATCAATTCTTCGGCGCTCAGCTTTCTTCACAGTCCAACTCTCACATCCATACATGACCACAGGAAAAACCATAGCCTTGACTAGATGGACCTTTGTTGGCAAAGTAATGTTTCTGCTTTTCAATATGCTATCTAGGTTGGTCATAACTTTTCTTCCAAGGAGTAAGCGTCTGTTAATTTCATGGCTGCAGTCACCATCTGCAGTGATTTTGGAGCCCAGAAAAATAAAGTCTGTCACTGTTTCCACTGTTTCCCCATCTATTTCCCATAAAGTGATGGGACCAGATGCCATGATCTTCATTTTCTGAATGTTGAGCTTTAAGCCAACTTTTTCACTCTCCACTTTCAGGATATATTAGCCTACGAATTAAGTCTTATAGATTTTAAATGATAGACATCATTCAAAGTATCATCTCCAACCATATGTGCTGAAAATAATGTAACAGAAGTATAATTGGAAAATTTCTAAATTAGTGGAAATCAAACAAAACAGTTTAAACAACCAGGGGATTAAAGAAGAAATCACAAGGGACTCTGGAAAATACAAAGAGATTAATGAAAATGAGAACATAATATAACAAAAACCGACAGGACACAGATTTGCTTTAGCAGTACTAAAGAAATTAATAGCTATAAATTCTTACATTAAAACAAAACAAAGCAAGAGAGCTCTCAAGTCAAAAATCTAGCTTGGTAAATTAAGGAACTAGAAAAAGAAGGACAAAGTAATCCTAATGACAGTAGAAGACACATTAATAAAGATTAGAGTAGAGATACATGCAACTGAGGATAGAAAAACAATAGAGAAATTTAATGAAATGAAAAGTTGATTCTTTTAAAATATCAACAAAATTGACTCTTAGCTAGACGAACTAAGGAAAAAACTGAGAAGGCTCAAATTATCAACAGAGTAAGGACATTAATACTGTTTCTTTCTATAGTAAGTAAAAAGATTGTAAAAAAGAACTATGAACAGTTGCATGCCAACAAGATGAATAATCTAGATGATATGGATAAATACCTAGAAACACAAACTCTATCAAAACTAAATTATGAAAAAATAGAAATTTTGAATAAATCTATATCTAGTAGGGAGATTGAATTAGTAATCAGAAATCTAACAACAAAAGGCTCTGGACCTGATGGCTTCATTGGTAAACATTTAAAGAAGAACTAATAACACTTCTTAAACTTTTCCAAAAGATTGAAGAGAAGTGAATACTTCCTAGCTCATTTTATGAGATCATCATTGCCCTGATACCAAAGACAAAGACATATAAGAAAATGAAGGGTCAATGTCCCCTGTGAACACTGAAGCAACAAAAATCTCAATAAAATACTAGCAAAATAAATTCAGCAGCCCATTGAGAGGTTTATATTACATGACTGGGTGAGATTTATTCCTAGAATCAAAGGATGTTTCAACATCTGGAAATCAATCAGTGTATTCATAATACATAATACCACATTAACAGAATGAAAGGAAAAACAAAACAAACAAACAAACAAACAAAGCACACTCACAAGATCATCTAAACTGACACAGGAAAAGAATTTGACAAAATTCAACATCCTTTTGTGATAAAAACACTAAAATAATTAGGGGTAGAAGAAAACTACCTCAACATAATAAAAACCATGTGTGAAAATCCCACAGCAAACATAATACTTAATGGTGAAAGACTGAATGTTTTTACTTTAAGATCAGGAAGAAAGCAAGGGTGACCATGTTAATCATTTCAATTCAGTATAGTAGTAGAAATTCCAGCTGGGTCAGTTAGACAATACAAAGAAATAAAAGGTATCTGAATTGGAAAGGAAGAGCTCAAATTATCTCTCTTTGAAGATGATAAAATTTTATATGTTGAGAAGTCAAAAGATTCCACAAAACTGTCAGAACTAATAAATGAATTCAGCAAGGTAGCAAGAAACAGCCACTACACAAATATCAATTTTATTTCTATTCACAATAATGAACAATTTGAAAAGGAAATTGTGAAAACAGTTTTGCTTATAATAGCAGCAAAAGGAATAAAATACTTAGGAATAAGCTTAACCAGGGAGGTAAAAGACTTGTACAATGAAAACTACAAAGCATTATTGAAAGAAATTAAAGAAGACATAAATAAATGAAAACATGTCTCATGCTTATGGATTGGAAGACAATATTGTTAAAATGTCAGTAATACCCTAACTGATCTAAGGATTCAACACAATTTCTATCAAAATCCCAATGATGCTTTTGGAAGAAGTAGAAAAACATATCCTAAAATTCATATGGAAATTCAAGGGACTTAGAAGAGCCAAAAACAGTATTAAAAAAGAACGAGCCTGGAAGACTCACATTTTCTATTTCAAAACTTACTACAAAGCTACAATATTCAAAAGAATGTGGTACTGGCATAAAGACAGACATATAGGCCAGTGGGATAGAATAGAAACTCAAAAATAAATCTTTGCATATTATAGTCAGATGATTTTTGACAGCGATATCAAGACCTTCTAATACAGAAAGATAGCCTTTCAACAAATGGTGCTGGAAAACTGAATATCACAGGCAAAAGGAAGAAGTTAGACACTTTCCTAACACTATATATTTAACTCAGAATTTGTCAGAAACCTAAAGCTATAAAACTCTTAAAGGGAAATATAGGACAAAATCTTCACAGCATTGACTTTGTCAATGATTTCCTGCCTATCACAGTAAAGGCTCAGGCAGCAAAAGAAGAAAGTTGATAAGTTGGACTTCATGAAAAAATTTCACACCATTATGCATCAAAGAACAGTATCAAAAGACAATAGAATAAAGAAGAAACCTTCATAATTGGAGAAAATATTTACAAATCATGTATCTGATAAGGGATTAATATCTGGAATATATACAGAACTTCTAAAATTCAACAACAAAAACAAATCTTCTATTTAAAAAAATGAGGAAAGGACTTGTTTAGATATTTCTATGAAGAAGATATACAAGTGGCCAATAAATACCTGAAAAGATGCTCAAATCAACGTTGATAATCATTCAGTTCAGTTCAGTTCAGTCGCTCAGTCCTGTCCAACTCTTTGTGACCCCATGAATCACAGCACGCCAGGCCTCCCTGTCCATCACCAACTCCCGGAGTTCACTCAAACTCATGTCCATTGAGCAAGTGATGCTATCCAGGCATGTCATCCTCTGTTGTCCCCTTTTCCTTCTGCCCCCAATCCCTCCCAGCATCAGAGTCTTTTCCAATTAGTCAACTCTTCGCATGAGGTGGCCAAAGTTTCAGCTTTAGCATCAGTCCTTCCAAAGAACACCCAGGACTGATCTCCTTTAGGATGGACTGGCTGGATCTCCTTGCAGTCCAAGGGACTCTCAAGAGTCTTCTCTAACACCACATATCAAAAGCATCAATTCTTCAGTGCTCAGCTTTCTTCACAGTCCAACTCTCACATGTATACATGAACACTGGAAAAACCATAGCCTTGACTAGACGGACCTTTGTTGGCAAAGTAATGTCTCTGCTTTTGAATATGCTATCTAGGTTGGTCATAACTTTCCTTTCAAGGAGTAAGCGTCTGTTAATTTCATGGCTGGAGTCACTGTCTGCATTGATTTTGGAGCCCGAATAATAAAGTGTGACACTGTTTCCACTGTTTCCCCATCTACTTCCCATGAAGTGATGGGACCAGATGCCATGATCTTCATTTTCTGAATGTTGAGCTTTAAGCCAACTTTTTCACTCTCCTCTTTCACTTTCATCAAGAGGCTTTTGAGTTCCTCTTCACTTTCTGCCATAAGGGTGGTGTCATCTGCATATCTGAGGTTATTGATATTTCTCCTGGCAATCTTGATTCCAACTTGTGCTTCATCCAGCCCAGCGTTTCTCATGATGTACTCTGCATAGAAGTTAAATAAGCAGGGTGACAATATATAGTCTTGATGTACTCCTTTTCCTATTTGGAACCAGTCTGTTGTTCCATGTCCAGTTCTAACTGTTGGTTCCTGAACTGCATATAGGTTTCTCAAGAGGCAGGTCAAGTGTTCTGGTATTCCCATCTCTTTCAGAATTTTCCACAGTTTATTGTGATCTACACAGTCAAAGGCTTTGGCATAGTCAATAAAGCAGAAATAGATGTTTTTCTGGAACTCTCTTTCTTTTTTGATGATCCAGCAGATGTGGGCAGTTTGATCTCTGGTTCCTCTGCCTTTTCTAAAATCAGCTTGAACATCTGGAAGTTCACAGTACACGTAGTGCTGAAGCCTGGCTTGGAGAATTTTGAGCATTACTTTACTAGCGTGTGAGATGAGTGCAATTGTGCAGTAATTTGAGCATTCTTTGGCATTGCCTTCCTTTGGGACCGTCCTGTGGCCACTGCTGAGTTTTCCAAATTTGCTGGCATATTGAGTGCAGCACTTTCATGGCATCATCTTTCAGGATTTGATCAACTAGAATTCCATCACTTCCACTAGCTTTGTTCGTAGTGATGCTTTCTAAGGCCCACTTGACTTCACATTCCAGGATGTCTGGCTCTAGATCAGTGGTCACACCATCATGAATATCTGTTGTGAAGCTCTTTTTTTTTTTTTTTTTTTTTTTACAGTTCTTCTGTGTATTCTTGCCACCTCTTCTTAATATCTTCTGCTTCTGTTAGGTCCATACCATTTCTGTCCTTTATCGAGCCCATCTTTGTATAAAATGTTCCCTTGGTATATCTAATTTTCTTGAAGGGATCTCTAGTCTTTCCCAGTCTGTTGTTTTCCTCTATTTCTTTGCATCGATTGCTGAGGAAGGCTTTCTTATCTCTCCTTGCTGTTCTTTGGAACTCTGCATTCAGATGTTTATATCTTTCCTTTTCTCCTTTGCTTTTCACTTCTCTTCTTTTCACAGCTATTTGTAAGGCCTCCTCAAACAGCCATTTTGCCTTTTTGCATTTCTTTTCCATGGGGATGATCTTGATCCCTGACTCCTGTACAATGTCATGAACCTCATTCCATGGTTCATCAGGCAGTCTGTCTATCAGATCTAGTCCCTTAAATCTATTTCTCACTTCCACTGTATAATCATAAGGGATTTGATTTAGGTCATACCTGAATGGTCTAGTGGTTTTCCCTACTTTCTTCAATTTAAGTCTGAATTTGGCAATAAGGAGTTCCTGATCTGAACCACAGTCAGCTCCCAGTCTTGTTTTTGCTGACTCTATAGAGCTTCTCCATCTTTGGCTGCAAAGAATATAATCAATCTGATTTTGGTGTTGACCATGTGGTGATGTCCCTGTGTAGAGTCTTCTCTTGTGTTGTTGGAAGAGAGTGTTTACTATGTTCTCTTGGCAAAACTCTATATTAGCCTTTGCCCTGCTTCATGAATCATTAGGAAAATACAAGTCAAAAGTACAGTGAGAAACTACCTCACACCCTTTAAGACGGCTACTATCAAAATTAGAAAATGACAAGTATTGGTGAGGAAACTGGAAATCGTGTGCCCTGTTGGTAGGGATGTAATGTACAGCTGGTGTGGAATATGGTATGGTGGTTCTTCAAAAAATTAAAAATAGTATTACTGTATGATTCAGCAATTCCACTTTTGGGAATATACCTGAAAGACTTGCAAGCAAAGTCTTAAAGAGATATTTGTACACATGTGTTCATAGCAGCATTATTTATAGTGACTAAAACATGGAAACAACTCAACAGGATGAATGAATAAGAAAAATGTGTAGCATATACATACACTGGAATAATATTTAGCCTTAAAATGAAGGAGATTTTGAGATGTGCTACTGCTGCTGCTAAGTCGCTTCAGTCGTGTCCGACTCTGTGCGACCCCATAGACGGCAGCCCACCAGGCTCCCCCGTCCCTGGGATTCTCCGGCAAGAATACTGGACTGGGTTGCCATTTCCTTCTCCAGTGCGTGAAAGTGAAAAGCGAAAGTGAAGTCGCTCAGTCGTGTCCAACTCTTAGTGACCCCATGGACTGCAGCCCACCAGCGTCCTCCGTCCATGGGATTTTCCAGGCAAGAGTACTGGAGTGGGGTGCCATTGCCTTCTCCGGAGATATGCTACAACACTATAAATTTTAATGATATTATGCTAAGTGAAATAAGCCAGTCACAAAAAGACTAATAATGTATAATTCTGCTCATATGAAGTAGTAAAAATCAGAGAGATAAAAAGTAGAATGAGCCTGGGGTTGGGATAAGAAAGAAATGAGTTCAGTGGTTTTGTTTTATAAGATGAAACGTTACGGAAATGGATGGTGGTGATGGTTGCACAGCATTATAAGTGTTTTTAGTACCATTGAATTGTATACTTAAAAGTGGCTAGGGTAGTAAATTTTATGTTATGTGTATTTTAGCACATTAAAAAAATGGGGGTGAGGTGGGGAAAGAGTTGTTAGCAGGCATCCATTTATCCAAAACTATTGGGGAACATGGCAAAAACAATGGAAGAAGTTTACACCTGCAAGTTTTTATTCACTACTGTTTATGTATCATTGCATTTTAGAATTTCTTCAAAAATAAAAGTTATAAAGGTAGAGACATGAACTATTGCTAACCAAATGGTATTTTACTTAGATGATGTGACTTACGTATTATTTTTTTTAATTGTGGAAACTGATAAACACAGAAAATACTTATTATGTGATGCCAAGAAGAGACAGAATTATTATGGGCACTATGTTTGCAATGAGGTGAAAAGTATACAAGATGAAAAATGTAATGACTATAACTATAGTTAAACATTAAATTATGTCATTGATGACAGGTTTTCATTTATTCTTGCTATATTTTCTCTTACATTTAAAATAAGGCAAAAATAATCCCCCTAAGAAGCTAAACTGTCTACAGTCTCAGGAAGGCTCTGCTTATCAAATTTGTGACTCAACCTGTTAAGAGTTTACCCTCACATTTTACTACTCCCTTAATGCTCTTGCATAGACAATCTTATCTGCTCTGCCTAATTGCTCATGCTATCAGATCTTTGCTTTTGAACAAAGTCAGTCGCCAGGTTGCTCATTACTACTCTCATTTTAGCTCATCTTGGGACATCTGAGACTCTAGTTCCTTGTGCCAAATTGTCCTCCTCACTGTGTTCATTACCCACTCATTGTATATGGCAATGGAAGTGGCAACCATATAAAAAAATCCAGTGAGAAAGACAAATTCTAAACTTGCTTTGGATGTGAGATTTTCATAACAATGACAAAAGTGGATGTCTGAACAATGATAGCAAATGTGTCTCTTACTCAGATGAACCCTGTGTGACATTTTCCTTGTGCATAGGAGCAATTGCTTTCTCCTTGCACTCAAGTTTGACTCATGATTATTGCTTATTTCCTAATGAAGACTGATAAAATATTCAGTGGTGCCTGAAATTTTTATCTTTTTCTTAAAGGAGTTTCGAAATGATGCTCTTGAGTGTATGACTAAAGGTATTCTATAATAAAAGTACATAAAACTGGGTCGACAAAATGAAAGTTTCAATAAAAGTAGTCTCTGTGATGACTTCTAAAGGATGCTTGCTGCTGACCTGGCTTTTATTTCCTCTTTAAATATTAATTGTTGATTTGCTGGTTTGAAAGCTTGGTTTTGAGTACCAACAGGTCTAGGGCTACAAATTTCTGATTTTTTTCTTTTTTGATAGAGAAACTGGACTCTACTACTCCCAAGAGGAGTAGTAGGGTTTGTGTGCTAGTTCCATCTGTATGTAATATGTTGTTACCACACTTGCTGAGTTTCCATGTCTAATTTTAATACATCTTTTGCTGGAGATGTTCATAAGGAAATTCATCCTTGAAAAATAGCAGAGGAATAAAAAAGAAAAAAAAATAAACAGTAAAGGCAGCACTTTCCATGCTGAATGTCTTTCTTCCTAATCTTATCTCAATTCCTCACACATCCCATGGAGGTAGTTCAGTATAATGAAAATTATAAACTTTGGTGTATAACCATTTTTGACCCTGCAATTTAAAAGGAATTTGATTTTCAAGAAGATTCTTCATGTGTACAATTGAGAATAATATCTATCTTGCAAGGATTTTCTGAGACTTAAGCTTGGTAATATGTATAAAACAGGTATCAGTCATTAAAGGATGTATTTTGTGTACCCATAAAAGTGCTGGCTTTGCCTTCATTTTCCTGCCTTTCTATATTTCTAACTACTCACTTATATATTTGCTTTTATGTTGCTGGAGGGCATGATCCTTTGAAAGCTGCCTTAAATGCTTTTGGAAAATTTGGTGCATGTCAGTTATTAATGTATTGCTTCTCGGCATCAAACCCACACTTCTTTGTGCTTTTGGAGCTGGACTCAACAAGCAGCATTTAGTCTTTGCCAGGGGCTCAGTGTTTGCTAGGCTCTGCCAGCATGGAGAACAAAGGGAGGCTGTGGGGCTGGAGGAAGAAGGTGGGGGGGCTCTTTCTGGAGTGTTGATTTCCAAAGGGTGGTGAGTAGTTTGGTTCATGACAGGCCCTGCAGGTGCCACTGCACAGGTGGGTGAGGTGTCTTTACCACAGCCCTGACATATCCTTTCAGGTCTGAATCTCAACCTCATAACCTCTGTGTCTTTCTTTGTTCACTTTTCTCCAAGTAATTAAAGGAGGCAGCTGCTCCCTACAGTTGCTGCTTCTGTTCACTTTCTGTTCACCCCATCACTTGTTAGCCACATTTAACCATGATTAACCACCGTGATTAACAGCTCTTTATTCCTTGCTCACATCAATGGCTTAGCTTCTCTGTCCTGACTAGACCCTGATGGATACATAGAGAATTATTAATATAGCTGACAATATTCATTACATTCAAAATGACTTTTTTTATTTAAAAATTTGAGTCAGGTATTTCACTGGGAGTATAAAAATGAATAAAAATCTCTCCTCTCAAGGAACTCACAGCATTGTTGATTTGTTTTGTATCATAGAATCCAGTAGTGGTAAGAATGAGATCAGCTTTGGAAAAGGGCAGTTTTCATTCCAATCCCAAAGAAAGGCAATGCCAAAGAATGCTCAAACTACAGCACAATTGCACTCATCTCACACGCTAGTAAAGTAATGCTCAAAATTCTCCAAGCCAGGCTTCAGCAAAACATGAACCGTGAACTTCCAGATGTTCGAGATGGTTTTAGAAAAGGCAGAGGAACCAGAGATCAAATTGCCAACATCCGCTGGATCATCAAAAAAGGAAGAGAGTTTCATAAAAACATTTATTTCTGCTTTATTGACTATGCCAAAGCCTTTGACTGTGTGGATCACAATAAACTGTGGAAAATTCTTCAAGAGATGGGAATACCAGACCACCTGACCTGCCTCTTGAGAGATTTGTATGCAGGTCAGGAAGCAACAGTTAGAACTGGACATGGAACAACAGACTGGTTCCAAATAGGAAAAGGAGTACATCAAGGCTGTATATTGTCACCCTGCTTATTTAACTTCTATGCAGAGTACATCATGAGAAACACTGAGCTGGATGAAGCACAAGTTGGAATCAAGATTGCTGAGAGAAATATCAATAACCTCAGATATGCAGATGACACCACCCTTATGGCAGAAAGTGACGAAGAACTAAAGAGCCTCTTGGTGAAAGTGAAAGAGGAGAGTGAAAAAGTTTGCTTAAAGTTCAACATTCAGAAAACAAAGATCATGGCATCTGGTCCCATCACTTCATGGCAAACAGATAGGGAAACAGTGGCTTACTTTATTTTTCTGGGCTCCAAAATCACTGCAGATGGTGACTGCAACCATGAAATTAAAAGACGCTTACTCCTTGGAAGGAAAGTTATGACCAACCTAGACAGCATATTAAAAAGCAGAGACATTACTTTGTCAACAAAGGTCCATTTAGTCAAGGCTATGGTTTTTCCCTTGGTCATTTATGGATGTGAGTGTTGGACTATAAAGAAAGCTGAGCGCTGAAGAATTGATGCTTTTGATCTGTGGTGTTGGAGCAGACTCTTGAGAGTCCCTTGTACTGCAAGGAGATCCAACCAGTCCATCCTAAAGGAGATCAGTCCTGGGTGTTCATTGGTAGGACTGATGTTGAAGCTGAAACTCCAGTACTTTGGCCACCTCATGCGAAGAGTTGACTCATTCGAAAAGACCCTGATGCTGGGAAAGATTGAGGTCAGGAGGAGAAGGGGATGACAGAGGATGAAATGGTTGGATGGCATCACTGACTTAATGGACATGGGTTTGGGTGGACTCTGGGAGTTGATGATGGACAGGGACGCCTGGCATGCTGCGGTTCATGGGGTCGCAGAGATTCGGACATGACTGAGCCACTGAACTGAAGTGATCTGTGTGGTTTTCTGACTTCCAACTTGCTTCTAAAACCATTATCTTCAGCCACCTTTTAGCCTGGGGTTCCTTAGTTTCATGAGAGACAGCTGCAGTTTTGCCTTAAGAGATGTTTATCCTGTTCCTCATCATATTAAAAGAAAATCCATTGGCTTGTAATGTTTTTGAAACAAATTCTGCCTTCTGGTATAATTGATTAAAGTGAAATATATATACTGAGCAACTTCTGTGCTCCACACACTGTTCTAGATCCAATAACTTAGCACTTGTTCAGTTGCTAAGTCATGTCCAACTCTTTGTGACCCCATGGACTGTAGCAACCAGGCTTCCCTGTCCTTCACCATCTCCTGGAGTTTGCTCAAACTCATGTCCATTGAGTTGGTGATGCCATCCAAACATCTAATCCTCTGTTGCCCTCTTTTCCTCCTGCCTTCAATCTTTCCCAGGATCAGGGTCTTTTCCAATGAGTTGACTCTTCGCATCAGGTGTCCAGAGCATTGGAGCTTCAGCATCAGTCCTTCCAGTGAATGCATTGGTGAATAAAAATAAGGGTTCTCTGCCTCCAGTGAACATGTTCTAGGGTAGAGTCAATGAATAAATGAGTCAACAAGAAGATAATACTGAGAGGGAAAGGCAAACCAGGTAGTGCATCAAAGGTGCCCCAGGGGAGATGGAATACTCCTTTAGAGAAAGTACTCATCACAGTGCTCTATAAGGACATCGTCAGGTATGGTTTTCCTGTCAGAGATCCAGTTGAAACTAGGGAATCTGCACAAATGTAGGCGTGAAAGCTGGTGGCCTGAGACGAGGATGCAGTGGTTGCAGGCCAGATGTTTTTAGGGATAGAATATAATTAGAAACCAGTGAGGATTTAAGCAGAGAGCAGCATCATTTGCTTTGGAGGGAAAAGCCTTTTTTTCCCATGGCATTTTGTTCCTATTTGTCTACTGTGTACCACTTCCCCTATGCTTCCCTACCCTTCCATCTCAGTATGATTGCTGTTCATGGTAAAAAGTCTCAGCTGTTTTTAACAGTTTTAGCTTTCTTGTATGCAATGGTTCACAGGCCCCTATTTGCTTGACCATAGTCTAGACTCAGTGTATTTGTCCAGACTCAGAATTAAACACTTTATTTTGCTTTGAAATGTGGTCTAATCAACCTTGATAAATTGATGACTTAGGTGGGTACTAAATTTTTTATCTTTTTACAAGTGAAACTTCTTAGGTTTCTAACTTTGGTAAGTCAATGCTTAGTAAATTTGGAATATGGCAAAGCAGGATTCTTTTCATCTTATATTTCATTCTTTTGAAATCGAGTTCTTGAATTAGAATATAGGAAGTTTGAAGGTTTCTCAGGGTTAAATGTTTTACTGTTTGTATTATCACATATTTTTATTTTAATTATCTTTGACAGTGTCTAGGTTTGTGTGAATTGCCTTTCAGAAATGCACAATTAAAAATTAGATGTGAATAATTATGAAATCTCTGAGTGAACATTATAAGTTATTACTGGAGTGCTGGCACTGTCAAAGTGACACAAATAATTTCAGTTTCCAAGAATTCTTCAGATTTCTTTCATTGTTTTTCATATCAGATCCTCTAGAAGGGGGAAGGAAGAAGGAAAAGAAAGAAAGATGGAAGGAAGGAAGGAAAGAAAGGAGGAAGGACAGGCAGGGAAAGAATTCACTTGGTTCTGTGGCAAAAATCCATAACCAGTTCTTTTGTTGCCTTGGATTTATGGCAATATACATGTAGAACCTGGAGCTGAGGAATAGGTTTGAAATCAATAGAGGAGTCTGTGAGAAATATTTCCTACCTACACTGAGAAAAAGAGTTGTGTTTGCATTATAAGACATCTAAAAATAAGATAAATAAGAATAGTTGAAAAACGTCTGTCAGAAAGTACACATGATGCCCAGTTTCTTCAAAAATTAGTATTAGAGTCTACCCACCTAGCAAACTAGTGAGATAATCTAGGATGTCACACTTGTTACAGGGAATCCAGATTTTCTACAAATCTTTGGGATGCAGTGATATTACCAGAGACTGTGGATATATTTGTGCCCAGACATAACATGTAGAATACTGGGTTGGGCTGTATTAGAAAATTACTCAGCCATTAAAAAGAATGCATTTGAATCAGTTTTAATGAGGTGGATGAAACTGGAGTCTATTATACAGAGTGAAGTCAGTCAGAAAGAAAAACACCAATACAGAATACTAATGCATATATACGGAATTTAGAAAGATGGTAACGATGGTCCTATATGCGAGACAGCAAAAGACACAGATATAAAAAACAAACTTTTGGACTCTGTGGGAGAAGGCGAGGGTGGGATGATTTGAAAGAATAGCATGAAACATGTATATTACCATATGTGAAATAGACCACCAGTCCAAGTTTGATGCATGAAACAAGGGCACTCAAAGCCTGTGCACTGGGACAACCCAGAGGGATAGGACAGGGAGGGAAGTGGAAGGGGGTTTTGGAATGGGAAAAACACGTACACCCATGGCTGATTCATGTCAACGTATGGCAAAACCACCACAATATTGTAAAGTAATTAGCCTCCAATTAAAATAAATTAATGAATTTAAAAAAGAATTAGTTTTCTGTTGTATAGTATAGTGACTATAATCTAGTCATAGAGTTTGTTTTACTTCTTCTGTTTGCTTTCTGAGAGCATAGATCTTTGTTTTTGCCAAATTACTCAGACAAGAAGACAATTCATTTCTGAGGTATTACTGTCTTCAGAAAGGTGAAGCTGATACTGATACTTTCATGTGAAAGATTAAGGAGGCTAGAAGGGTTTAGAGTCAAAAGAGTGTGTTAGGTCTGGCTTGGTGCCTACCCTAGGAATCACCTCCCCTTTGATTCTTACCGTGAAGACTAAGTTTCCTGGGACAGCAGTGAACCCCTATTAGAAAAACAGCTAACTTTGCAGGTGCCTTGCCACTATGGGTGGTTGTGTGACCCAACCTTCATTAGTGAGATGAAAACCGAAGTCATTTGGATTGGGATTCTGGAAGTACTATTGCTGTCCTATTTCAAAATTTTTAAAAAGACAACTAGAGCTGGCATTTATTCTATCTATGCCTTTGCCTTTTTTTTTTTTTTTTCTCCTAGAAGGTGAATTTGAGACTGGAACACTTTCTTTTAACCCTAAGTCAACAAGTAGTAAGCGGGAAGCCACATAATAAGGATACTGGGGCAGAAAGAGAGAGAGATGTGGGCATTATTGATGTAAGGAAACTGCTGAGCAGCCCAGGGCTCCCATCTCTGGACTTTGTGTGTATAAAATTAGACGATATTGTAAGTGTTTTCTTTACATGCAGATGAACGCAGTCCTAAGTGGTTGAGAAATCTGACCACAAAAATGAATAAATTTGACCTGATGTTTTACAGGAAATCTCTTTTATGAAGTCAGCAATGTTAGATTAATCTGAGCCAAGCAAATGTCCAAAATGGCTTATTTAATCATTTGAACAAAATCTTCAAATATATGTCATCAAGAAAAATGTATCATGTTTCTATTTCTGTGGATTCCTCACAGTAGACCAAAAATGATGGTTGTGTTTAACTCTCTTCTTACTGAATATCACAGAGTTCATATCAAGGGAAAAATAGGGGCACAAATAAACCTATACTGTGGCTCTTTGAAAAACTTTTCATGCAGGCATATGTACACACACACACACACACACACACACACACACACACACATCTCCTGCAAATCAAGACCCTGAAACACACTGTTGTTTCTTCTCTTTTCTTTCCAAGTCCTTCAGATATGTTATGGAATTTCAGCCATTTGCCTACGTTTTAGTGCAAATTACCTTTAAGATGAAAGCCCTTAATCATAATGGATTTAGCCTGCCCTGCGATACAATGCTGACAACTCATGTCTTATTAATGGCTATTTCAAGCATCCATTTCTGTATATCTTGTCTAATATGACAGGAAAGAATACCAATAAATCTTTTCTCCTCCATTCATCACAGGTTTTGACAATAGGAGTGTGAGCAAAGACAGAGAGACACAGAATTTAAGGAGATGTTGCTGCTGCCCCAAACTTACGTCACAGAAAGTCTCCCATCTTGAAATCACAGGTAACTATCTATTTTACCATTGCTAGAGAGATATACTAATTTTTAAAAATTACCAATATGATCAATATCAATTAATTTCACTATAACCATCATGAGTAGAATGATCAAAGTCCATGTTTCATAAGGTTTGACTCCAGAGGATAATTTCTTAGACACTGTTCTATATTAAGGATCTTCCATAACACGGTTGAGTATTAAGTTTCTTTGTCTTTGAATAACCAGATTTGAAATCAGATTGATTATATTCTTTGCAGCCAAAGATGGAGAAGCTCCATACAGTCAGCAAAAACAACACTGGGAGCTGACTGTGGCTCAGACCATGAACTCCTTATTGCCAAATTCAGACTGAAATTGAAGAAAGTAGGGAAAACCACTAGACCATTCAGGTATGACCTAAATCAAATCCCTTATGATTATACAGTGGAAGTGAGCAATAGATTTAAGGGCCTAGATCTGATAGATAGAGTGCCTGATGAACTATGGACAGAGGTTCATAACATTGTACAGGAGACAGGGATCAAGACCGTCCCCATGGAAAAGAAATGAAAAAACGCAAAATGGCTGTCTGAGGAGGCCTTACAAATAGCTGTGAAAAGAAGAGAAGTGAAAAGCAAAGGAGAAAAGGAAAGATATAAACTTTCCAAAGAATAGCAAGGAGAGATAAGAAAGCCTTCCTCAGCGATCAGCGCAAAGAAATAGAGGGAAACAACAGAATGGGAAAGACTAGAGATCTCTTCAAGAAAATTAGAGATACAAAGGGAACATTTCATGCAAAGATGGGCTCGATAAAGGACAGAAATAGTATGGACCTAACAGGAGCAGAAGATATTAAGAAGAAGTGGCAAGAATACACAGAAGAACTGTACATAAAAGATCTTCACGATCCAGATAACCACAATGGTGTGACCACTGATCTAGAGCCAGACATCCTGGAATGTGAAGTCAAGTGGGCCTTAGAAAGCATCACTACGAACAAAGCTAGTGGAGGTGATGGAATTCCAGTTGAGCTATTTCAAATCCTGAAAGATGATGCTATGAAAGTGCTACACTCAATATGCCAGCAAATTTGGAAAACTCAGCAGTGGCCACAGGACTGGAAAATGTCAGTTTTCATTCCAATCCCAAAGAAAGGCAATGCCAAAGAATGCTCAAACTACCGCACAATTGCACTCATCTCACACGCTAGTAAAGTAATGCTCAAAATTCTCCAAGCCAGGCTTCAGCAGTACGTGAACTGTGAACTTCCAGATGTTCAAGCTGGTTTTAGAAAGGGCAGAGGAACCAGAGATCAAATTGCCAACATTCACTGGATCATGGAAGAAGGAAGAGAGTTCCAGAAAAACATCTATTTCTGCTTTATTGACTATGCCAAACCCTTTGACTGTGTGGATCACAATAAACTGTGGAAAATTCTTCAAGAGATGGGAATACCAGACCACCTGACCTGCTTCTTGAGAGGTTTGTATGCAGGTCAGGAAGCAACAGTTAGAACTGGACATGGAACAACAGACTGGTTCCAAATAGGAAAAGGAGTACATCAAGGCTGTATATTGTCACCCTGCTTATTTACTTTACATGCAGAGTACATGATGAGAAACGCTGGGCTAGAAGAAGCACAAGCTGGAATCAAGATTGCTGGGAGAAATATCAATAACCTCAGATATGCAGATGACACCACCCTTATGGCAGAAAGTGAAGAGGAACTCAAAAGCCTCTTGATAAAAGTGAAAAAGGAGAGTGAAAAAGTTGGCTTAAAGTTCAACATTCAGAAAACTAAGACCATGGCATCTGGTCCCATCACTTCATGGGAAATAGATGGGGAAATAGTGGAAAAGAGTGTCAGACTTTATTTGAGGGGCTCCAAAATCACTGCAGATGGTGATTGCAACCATGAAATTAAAAGATGCTTACTCCTTGGAAGGAATGTTATGACCAACCTAGATAACATATTGAAAAGCAGAGACATTACTTTGCCAACAAAGGTTCGCCTAGTCAAGGCTATGGTTTTTCCAGTGGTCATGTATGGATGTGAGAGTTGGACTGTGAAGAAAGCTGAGCGCTGAAGAAGTGATGCTTTTGAAGTGTGGTGTTGGAGAAGACTCTTGAGAGTCCCTTGGACTGCAAGGAGATCCAACCAGTCCATTCTAATGGAGATCAGTCCTGGGTGTTCTTTGGAAGGAAGGACTGATGCTAAAGCTGAGACTCTAATACTTTGGCCACCTCATGCGAAGAGTTGACTCATTGGAAAAGACTCTGATGCTGGGAGGGTTTGAGGCAGGAGAAGAAGGGGACGACAGAGGATGAGATGGCTGGATGGCATCACTGACTCAATGGAGATGAGTTTGGGTGAACTCCAGAAGTTGATGATGGACAGGGAGCCCTGTCGTGCTGCAATTCACAGGGTCACAAAGAGTCGGACACGACTGAGTGACTGAACTGAAGTGAAGTCTTTGAAAAGTCCATAGAAAACTTTAAAATGGTTCTAGTCTCTTATTTTTAGCAAGATTGCTAGTCATGTTTACTGATTCTTAGCACAGTGAATCTCTATAATACCCATGGGTATTTCTTTCTAGTACAATAGTGTTGTGTTGATGATTGCCAAAGTTTTTGTAAGTCAGAAATTTGAGGGATCAAATTCTCTCCTCCTATGCCTCCTCTGCCCACCCACATTTTTATAAACATTTTTTTTTTCTTGTCTACTTCCCCTGTCCTCTTCCTCACTCTATTTTGAGTTTTTAAATTTCATTTCATCCTCATCACTCTTAACCTTACTTTAAACCACCATCATCATTCTCTGACTTAACCTTAGTAGCTTTTTAATAGTCTTGCTTTCGTTCTTTTTGTTGTTGTTGTTGTCATTGTTTTGGCCATGCCACATAGCATGTGGGATGTGGGATAATTCGCTGACTGTGGATCGTAGCCATGTTCTATGCACTGGAAGCACAGAGTATTAACCCCTGGACCAGGGGAGTCTTTCCTTGCCTGTATTCTTAATGGTTCTCTAAATGTCTTTTCCATACTCATCATGTGCTGATCTTGTTTTGTTGTTGTTTTTGTTGTTAATAAACTGTTTTTTAAAACAATTTTAAATGTACAGAACAAATGAGCAGACAATGGAATTTCCATATACCATCTGTTTGCCCAACACTCACACATATAGTTTTCACAGTTATGAACATCTGGCATTATTACGTGATACAGTTACAATTAATGAAGTAAGACTGGTTCACTATTATTAACTGAAGTCAATAGTTTATATTAAGGTTCAGTGTTGGTGTTGAACAGTTCTGTGTCTTTTCACAAATGTATAATGTCGTGTATTCATCATTACAGTATTATACAGAATGGTTTTAGTGCCCTAAAACTTGCCAGGGCTTTACCTGTTTATTCCCCATTATCGTGCTGCGCCCCTGGCAGCCATTGCTCTCTTTATTGTCCCTATAGTTTTTCCTTTTTAGGAATGTCATATAGTTGGAGTCAGATAGTATGTTGCTGTTTTTTGGACCATCTTCCTTCACTTAGCAGTGTGTGTTTAAGGTTCCTCAATGTCTTTTAGTGGCTTGCTAGTTCACTTTTTTAATCACTGAGTAATATTCAATTGTGTGGGTGTTTCAGTTTATTCATTTACCTTCTGAAGGACTTCTTAGTTACTTCCAATTTTTGGTGATTATGAAAAAAGCTGCTTAAAACAGGTTTTGTTTTGAACTCAATTAGGTAAATACTTAGAACTGCAATTGCTGACTCATATAGTAATTATATGTTTAGGATTGGAAGCAGTTACCAAACATTCTTCCAAGCGGCTGCATCATTTTGCATTCCCACCAGCAATGAATGAGAGCTCTTATTGTTCCACGTGCTTGCAAACATTTGATATTGTTAGTGTTTTGGATTTTAGCCATCTGATAGGAATGTAGTGGTGTCTTACTGTTGTTTTAATTTGCAGTTCCTAATGACACATCATGTTAAGCATCTTTTCATATGCTTATTTGTTATATGTAGATGTTTTGGGGTAAGTTTCTATTCAGGTCTTCTGTCCATTTTTAATTGGGTGCTTGTTTCCTTATTTCTGAGTTGTAAGAATTCTTGGTATGTTTTGATTACAAGTTCTTTATCAGATACGTGTTTTGCAAATATTTTATTTCATAGGGCAGAAGTTAGTGTTTTAATAAATAGCAACCTTTTGATTTTTTTCCTTTACCAGATGGATTTTTTAATAATGTTAAGATGCTAGGATTCCCCAAATTGACTTACAGTTTCTACACAATTCCTATCAGGATCCCAGTTGGCTTTTTATAGAAATTGACAAGCTGATTCTAAACTCATCTAGAACTCCAGAAGACCTAGTGTAGTCAAAACAATCTAGAAAAAGAAGGACTCAGTTAGAAGACTCACATTTCATGATTTCAAAATTTACTATAAGGAAACAATAATCAAGGCATTGTGGTACTGGCCTAAGGATACACATAGGGATTAGTGAAATAGAATTGAGTTCAAACTAACTGCATGTGTCTGTGATCAACTGATTATTGACAAATGTGCTAAGGCCATTCACTGGAGGGGAAGACAGTCTTTTCAACAACTGATGCTGAAACAGCTAGATAGCCACATGCAAAAGGATGAAATGGGACACCCACTTCACACCATATACAAAATTAACTCAAAATGGATCAAAGTTCTAAATGCAATAAACAGGGACTTTCTCAGTGGTCCAGTGGTTAAGACTCCACCTTCCAAAGCAAGGGGTGTGGGTTTGATCCCTGGTGGGGGAACTAAGATCCCACATGCTACAAAAATTGAAAAAAATATATAAAATAAAAGATAAATTTCTAGAACTCTTAGTAGAAAGCAGGGGGAAAACTTTATGACCTTGGATTTGCTAGTAGATTCCTATATATGATACCAAAAGCACAAGCAGTAAAAGAAAAAAATAGATAAATTCAACCTAATCAAATATTCCAATATTTTTAAAATGAAAATCTTATAAGGTTACTCTCTAGCTTAATATTTTTTTGGTAGAACTCTATTACCTTGTAAACATATCATATATGGTTTTTCACTAAAATGTAAAGAATTAAATTTATTTTACTATAAAATAATATTTGCCTGTCTACATCTTTGTTTACATATTGATGTCTATTTAAGTAGACTCTTTGGTTAGTTATGTGGGAAAGGTTTGTTTTTTTTTTAAGGAGGGTTTTTTTTAAATTTATTTTTAATTTGAGGATAATTGCTTTACAATGTTGTCTTGGTTTCTGCCACACGACAAAGTGAATCAGCCATAAATACATATATGTCTCCTTTCTCTTGAACCTCCCTGCCACACCCTGTTTGTTATAATATTGCTTCTGTGTTGTGCTTTGGTTTTCTGGCCATGAGGCATGTGGGATCTCAGCTCCCCGACCAGGGATCAAACCTGTACCCCCTGCACTGGAAGGCTGAATCTTAACCACTGGACCACCAGGGAAGTCTGTGGCAAGTTTTAAATTGTCATTTACTTATATACTTACAGAAATATTTGTTACTTACACAGCTTACTTATATATTTAATTACAAAAATTCATGCAATCTACAACTTACATAAATAAAAATAACAGAAGCTGTATAATCTTTTTTTTTTTTTCTCTTACATACTTATATTATCCTGGTTGCTCCATTGATCAGACATGAGTCTTATAGACTAGATTTTTGGGTTTTTTTTTTTGAGAACTATGTCTCATGCTTTACACTTCACTTTTATACAGTCCCTGACTCAGGAAATACTTTGTATTTGCCATAGGGAGCTCAAACACAGAGAAAAGCTGTGCGTATACTCTCAGGATTATCACTGAAGTAAGCACTCTAAATCTATGAATTTCCTTCCTCTAAGCTAACTTCTATTAGATCAGAGCAATAATAACTGAGAGCAGCAAGGAGAAGATGGTTACTTGTAGTTCAATACTGGTTCTGTCATACTATTATTCATTTAAATTATGCTTGACTCATTTTTTATTCATATTTGTAAGAATTACTATATATACACTATTATTACTGTGTATAAAAATATGCATTGTCTTTGAAGAGCTTACAGTCTAGTGGAACAGAGAAAGATGAGGAAAAAGCAATCACAATGGGCTTCAATAAATACCATCGTACACAGAGCAGATGATTTGAAAATGTGAGCGGGCGGGGGTAGGGGGTGGCAGAAATCTACTTGGATTATCAGAGGAGTGAGGAAAGGACTGCTGGTGGAACATGCATCCAAGATAACATCTGAATTGGCTGAACTGACAGGCACAGAGGAGGGAAGGTGGCATTTGGGATGCTATGAGAAACTGCCAAGCTCTTCTTAGGATTTCCTGCCTTCAGAGCTCCCTATAGGACCAGCTGAGGCCTTTGTTAAGACTACATCACAACCCAGATTTTCAGTTTGCTTGATTCTGTTTTCTCTCCTCTCCCATTCCACAGGTCTTGATCCTAAATCCATAAGGAACTCTCTGTATCCTAACCTATGTCTCATAGATCTTCCTGGGAAACTCAAACTTTTTATTAGTTGGTACCAGGAGTGGTGTGAGAAAACTGATGCTAAGCTGAGATACTGAGCTGTCTCATATATCAGTTAGTCAACAGTGATGACCCACCTTCAATGGAATGTGAATATATGTAAATATGAATAACCCCTAGCCCAAAGTATTTACATTTGTATTAATAATAGTTAAATTTTTATCAGTGGTGAATTAGGAAGAGTATACCAGTTGTTTCCATTAGTTACTAATTTGAAAGAAGCAACTCTAAATTTAGTGTTACTCAAACAGTTTCATGAGTTATCTAGGCTTAGCTTGGGCATTGTCATTTAGGGGCTCCCATGCTATTGTTCTCTGGTGTCCACCAGAGCTGTAGTCATCTAAAAATGCAAATGAGCAAGATGTCTAGAATGGCTCACTCACCTGGCTGGACGTTAATGCTCTTTGTTGGCTGGAAGTTCAGTTTGGGCTATGGAGAAGTGTACTGTATGTGGTCTCTGCATGTTGTTTTTAAGTTTATTTATTTTTAGTTGAAGGATAATTGCTTTATAGTATTACATTGGTTTCTCATGACATGTAGTCAAGGATCAGAGAGGATATAGCCTAAGAGCAAGTGGTCCAGGAGGCTCTGGTAGAAGGTAAAAGCTTCTTAGAGCATAAGTCCTAAAGCTATGCAGTGCCACTCCCACTGTATTTTATTGGTCAAAAGCAAGTCATGGGGCTAATCTGGATTCAAGGGAGGAGGCCTGCATGAGTGTGAATACTGGGAACTGTGTTTCCCTGTGGGCGGGGGGGCGGGGATCTTTGGTATCTAGCTACCATGTCAGGGGCAACCTATCAAGTATTTAAGAAGTTTCTGTGTGTGTGTGTGTGTGTGTAGATGGAGGGATAATTATAACTGCAAGGACAGTTTAATTTGGTGACTATTGCCAAGCATGATTGATATCTTGGAAAGATATAAAAAGCAGGGAGTGCTTAATTAGCAATTAAACCCTGAATATAAATGTCATAGGGCCTGCTTAGTAGCATGTAAAGGGGCTCTTATCTCAGCCAGAGGTTAGAAAAACCATACAATATTTTATCCCAAGGACATAAAGATATAAAGACTAATAGATTCAGGGGTAGTGGGCCCCTTCAAATCCCCATTTATTTTTCTAATCTGGCCATTTAAAATCCAGATGAACTCTGGAGGATAAAAGAAGACTTCTATAAACTTAACACTGGACTTCTATAAGCTCAGTAGTAACCAGATATGGCACTTTGCTAGAGCAGATTAACATGACCTCAGAAACATGGTATGTGGCTGTTGATCAGACTAATACTTCTTTTTACATCTTATCAAGGAAGAGGCTCAGAAACAGTTCACCTTCATGTGAAAGGTTAGAATATACATTTAGACATTTATGGTTCTGCCTTATAGTTGTATTAACTCTCCCACCCACTGTCACAGTATAGTCTGAAGAGACTTGGATTACCTGGGCATCTCAGAAGACATGACACTGGTGCCTATATTGATGACATCATTGGACCAGTTGTTAAAAAAGCAGCCAGTGTGTTGGGAGGCATTGTTAAGATATATATGCTCTAGAAGGTGGGAAATAAATTCTGTGAAGTTTAAGTGGCTCACAAAATTAGTAAAATATTTAGGAGTCCATCAGTCAGAGACACTTTATGACACCCTCTCCAAAGTAAAGGACAAATCATTCCATCTCACGTCTCCTTCCATGGTAACAGCTCATTGGGCCTCTTTGCGTACAGAGGCAGTCAATTCAACTCAGGTTTACACTATATCCCATATATGAGCAACATGAAAAGCTGCCAGCTCTGAGTGGAGACAAAAGCAGTAACATATTCTGAAGCATTCCAAGTTGCAATTCAAGAGACTCTGCTCTTTGGGCCATATGATCAAGAAAATGTAACATTGTTGGTATATGTAGCAATAAAATATGCCATCTGGCATTATGGCAAAGTCTAATAGGAGAACCACCATGCACACCCTATGGGCTTTGTTGCAAGACTGCCACTGGCAGTGCAGAGTCATATTTCACTTGAAAAAATAGTTCCTACAGTGATAAATAACCTGGCTGTGAGATTTCAAGCGATCATGAGCCACAACTCCCCATCATAAGGTGGGTTCTGTCATACTTATTGACACCAGATCAGATCAGATCAGATCAGTCGCTCAGTCGTGTCCGACTCTTTGCGACCCCATGAATTGCAGCACCCCAGACCTCCCTGTCCATCACCAACTTCCGGAGTTCACTCAGACTCACGTCCATCAAGTCAGCGATGCCATCCAGCCATCTCATCCTCTGTCGTCCCCTTCTCCTCCTGCCCTCAATCCCTCCCAGCATCACAGTCTTTTCCAATGAGTCAACTCTTCGCATTGAGGTGGCCAAAGTACTGGAGTTTCAGCTTTAGCATCATTCCTTCCAAAGAAATCCCAGGCCTGATCTCCTTCAGGATGGACTGGTTGGATCTCCTTGCAGTCCAAGGGACTCTCAAGAGTCTTCTCCAACACCACACTTCAAAAGCATCAATTCTTCAGCACTCAGCCTTCTTCACAGTCCAACTCTCACATCCATACATGACCACAGGAAAAACCATAGCCTTGATTAGGCGAACCTTTGTTGGCAAAGTAATGTCTTTGCTTTTCAATATGCTGTCTAGCTTGGTCATAACTTTCCTTCCAAGGAGTAAGCGTCTGTTAATTTCATGGCTGCAGTCACCATCTGTAGTGATTTTGGAGCCCAGAAAAATAAAGTCTGACACTGTTTCCACTGTTTCCCCATCTATTTCCCATGAAGTGATGGGACCAGATTCCATGATCTTCGTTTTCTGAATGTTGAGCTTTAAGCCAACTTTTTCACTCTCCACTTTCACTTTCATCAAGAGGCTTTTGAGTTCCTCTTCACTTTCTGCCATAAGGGTGGTGTCATCTGCATATCTGAGGTTATTGATATTTCTCCCAGCAATCTTGATTCCAGCTTGTGTTTCTTCCAGTCCAGTGTTTCTCATGATGTACTCTGCATATAAGTTAAATAAACAGGGTGACAATATACAGCCTTGATGATCTCCTTTTCCTATTTGGAACCAGTCTGTTGTTCCATGTCCAGTTCTAACTGGTGCTTCCTGACCTGCATACAAATTTCTCAAGAGGCAGATCAGTAAGATCTGGCAATATTCATAGTAAATGAAAACAATAATCCATAGTAAAATGGAAGCAGTGCATTCAGAATTGGGCATGGAAAGGGCTAGTATGCACATGCAAGCTGCACAGTTGGTGACTCAGATTCTCATCATTCACCTCTCTTGTACTTATCACACCTATGTGTGACCTCATAAGGGAGTCTCTTGTAACCAACTGACTACAGAAGAAAAAGCCAAACTTGGTTCACGGATAAGTTGGCTTGGTATGTAGGTAAATTAAAAAGTGACAGCTGCTCTGAAATATCATTAATTAGTGATAGTTTTGAAAGACAGCAATTTGAATACATCTTCACTATGAGCAGAGCTTTAGTCAGAGTGGAAAGAGAAATGGTCTGGGATTACAATATGTGCAAGCTCATGGGCAATGGCAAATGACTTGACTGATTGATCTGGAAAGAAAAATTTGAGAAGATTGAGGACAAGG
This sequence comes from Bos mutus, assembly GCF_027580195.1. NCBI lineage: Eukaryota > Metazoa > Chordata > Mammalia > Artiodactyla > Bovidae > Bos > Bos mutus. Next base: position 55,332,460 of record NC_091624.1, read on the forward strand.
AGATTTGAAGTAAAGCCTTGTGGATGAACTTACAGGAGTAAGCATACTTTGGTATGAAGATATTAGAATCACATTTTAATCCTCACCAGGGAGAAGCCATCATAGAAGAAATACTAAACAACTGAGAAGGCAGTATAGTTCAACCAGTTGGCATCAGCCAGCATCGGTCATCAGCTATCATGTGTTTGACAAAATGAACATGTGAACTTAATAGTTATGGTGGTAAAGATGGAGATGTACATGGGGCAGTAGCAAACACTTATCACCAATGTTGAAGCTATTGTTAATCCCAAGTGCCCAATCTTCTAGCAGCTGAGATCAATGATGATTTTTCAGTGTGGCACTAACCCTTGAGGACATTAATCATCCATTTGGTGTCAAGCTGACTACACAGACCCCTTACAGCGTGGAAGGAGGAGTACACAGAAGCTTTTATATTGACAGTGATAGGTCCTGTTGAAGCCAAAACTAAGCCACCAGCTTTGAGAAGATCCGTTATGAGTATAGAGTGCCATCCTCTGGAATACTGTATACCCTTAATCAATGAGGTTTATTTGGTGTGGTATCCTTAATATGGATTTGAGAATCAAGGGTTGATAACAGAAGTTTCTCTGCTTGCCATCGTAACTCCAAGTGACCCTTTTTAGAAATTTGTGTTTCCTACTCACACAAATCTGGGCTCTGTGGGTTTAAAGGCCCTGGTTTCTTAAGAGAAGAAACATTTTCATTATTGAATACTGCAAAGGCCCCATAGAACCATAAGCTATCAGTTTCTTCCAAGATAGTTTCTGCTTCTTGTGTCAAAGGAAAACTAGGGAAAAAGAGGAGTTACCACCCTAACAGAGGAACTGAACTACTTGAAGAAGTAGGTCTGCTGCTAAATAATGGGAGCATAGAGAAATATGCTTATTATTCAGATGAAACATTTGCAAGTTTGTTAAAATTCCTTTACCAAGGAATGGTAAATGGACACGTGAAGTAGTCACCAATACAGAATGCTATATGGCAATCAGGGACTCAGGTCTTCAAGGATTTGAGTGTAGGTTACTACAAAGGAAGCCACCAAGACTAGCAGAGGTGCTCAATGAGAGTGAAGGGAATCTCAGATGGATAGTGGAGAAGCGGGACAAATATTAGTTCTGGTCTCAAGACCACAGCAGCAGGTCCTTGTACTTCATTTCAGTAACCTTGTAAGTTTTCTCCAGTAAAAGAGGCCTACCAGGATGTTATTTGAAGATATGTATCTCAGGGACAACAGAGGTGCCCTGTAATAGAAACTTGGATAAACCATCAGGATTGATGGATCAACTGGGAATTTTGTCAGCTGAGAGTATTCAGCCATCATCCCTTTTAAGAAATTGCCCTGATTCAGAGAGATGCCATGCCCAAGATCATGTCCCCTTCCATAGTGTAGCCTTCATCCAATGGCTGAACTCTGTGGGACTATACCTTGCTCCCTCATCACACTGGGAACAACTTGGAAGGGCCATCCTAGTTGAAGAATTTATTTGGGTTGGCTGAAGTCTTTGCCTAGATTGCATAGGTACTGGGCTTCTTCCTCTGCTTCATTTTGCTTCTTTCCTTTCCCTCCCTTTCCCAGATGTTGATCCTGAGAGCACTCTAATGAAGTTTATGCATATCAATCTCCATCTTAGAACTTGTTTCCCAAGAAACTCAGTCTTCAACAGCTGTTTTTCAAGCAAGAGGGAACCCTTTGAACACATGATTGAGCAAGACACATTCATTTTTTTCTAGACCTAAAAAAGTGATTTAGTAGGAAGAGATGAAATTCCAGAACTAAACTAGTGTCGAAAAACATTTTAACACAGTTTGACTTTATGCCAAGTATAATATATAGCAATTAAAATGCTTTAAACGAAGGATAGAGAAGATCAGACTTATACTTTAGAAAAATGACTGACAGCATGGTGGGGAAAAAAAAAAAAGGATGAGACCAGAGACATAGTCTTCTAACTATGAAAGTTAGAAGATGTTCATGGTATTACATAAGATAAAGGAAAAATTAGCTTCCTAAACTAATAAATTGACTTTGAGGAGGGAAAACAGTTGATATTATTTGAGATATTTCAGAGGTAGAATTAGGTGATGTTCTATTTTCTTGCTTAAGTGATTGGGTAGATAATATTCTATTAACAGTGATGGGGAATACATAAAAAATAATCATGTATACGGGGAGAAAACCATGAGTTTAATTTAGATATGATTAATTTGAGATGCCTGTGGGACATCCAAATTGAGATGTACAAAGAGCTGCTGGATATACAAATCTGTAATTTAGGGCAGAGTTCCAGGTTAAATATACACTTAAATATTATCTAAAATGGTTGAAGCTAGGAGAATGGAAGAAAATGTAGAGAGGATAAGATTAGAAGATTTAGGACAAACCTTGGGGATTTAAATAATTTCCATTAGAAAAGTAACTTCAGAGAGACAGAATGAATCAGTGGTAAAATGGAGTCCCATAGAAGCTATGGGAAGAAAACTTGTTGGAAAATGGAAAGCAAGAGAAGGAAAAGAAATAGGAAGAAGAGCAATAACTGGCCCTAGTGAGTGTTTAAGCAAGTTAAGAACTGAAAAGTATTTGTTGAATTCAGCATCAAGTAGAGGCACCAGTTCATGTGTGTCAATATTCTGAGGAAATCTGACAGTATTTTGGCAGTAGTTGGACTCAGTAACCTTTAAGTTCCTTTCTAACCCTTAAATTCTGTGAAATTGTTTGAGTTGTGTGCTGCCATCTCAGCAAAGAGCTCAGCCTAAGAAATCAATAAACGGGACTAAAACAAATATTGCTCTGGATGTAACCAGAGTGATCCCCAGGGTTGTCAACAGCTAGTTATAGGAAGCGGGCAATTTGAGGTTGAATACTTTTTCTCATAGTCACATTTTTTTTTTTTTTTTTGCTTATGTTATTCAACGCATGTTCCAAAAATAAAGTGTAAACCTAAGATCCATAACATAAGTAATATATTAATTATGAGAACACTTGGAATGCTGCTAAATTATTTTATTTACAAAGTAATTAATGTTTGCTGACTATTGAGAAGAGATGGAAAATATATTCTCTAGGCAAATCAAAACTAAATTATCTTAAATAAGACTGGATTCAAATCAACACACCATTGGCAATGGAAAAAAGGTATTTATTCACAAAATTTTTATTTATGTGCACACAAACACGTGCACACATATATATAGTGTGTATGACAAGTTTAGGCTGCATACACACACACACACACACACACACACATGTATACACTTCTTATAATGCGAGAGTATCATTTATCTCCTTTATACCACCACCACGCTCTTCATTTCCCCATCCTCTCAATATAGTTATTTGATAATTTAGTAAGTAAATATTTATTTTAAAAATCTTATTGTGTGTGTGTGTCTGAGTGCACGTGCTAAATCTATCAGCTGTGTCGGATTGTTTGTGATCCTATGGACTGAAGCCTGCCAGGTTCCTTTGTCCACGGGATTCTCCAGGCAAGAAGACTGGAGTGGGTTACAATGCTCTCCTCCAGGGGATCTTCCCAACCCAGGGATCAAACCCACATCTTATTATGTCTTCTGCATTGTCAGGCAAGTTCTTTACCACTAGCGCCAGCTGAGAAGCCCAAATCTTATTATGATTATATAAATATGATTCACAACAAAGCTGTGTAGCATATATCAGAATTACATTTTCTTTTTTGATCAAATGTTTTCCCTGTAGTCATTACTTTATATTTTCTTAGTGTTCTATCAGTTCAATCTGAAGCTTTCAAAATCTCTCAGTATGACCAAATTTGTTATCATGTTTTATTATTTTCTGTTTTCATTTTTATTTTTAAAAACTTTGAGGTTTAAATACAACAAATTGTACAATTTAAAGCATATAATCTGTTAGATTTATATATATATATATATATACTGTGATCCTATGCATCTATGACATAATCACTGACTGGATGGACGTGAGTTTGAGTGAACTCTGGGAGTTGGTGATGGACAGGGAGGCCTGGCGTGCTGTGATTCATGGGGTCGCAAAGAGTCGGACACGACTGAGTGACTGATCTGATCTGAATCTGAATGACATAATCACCACAGTCAGGAAAATGAACACCTTCATTCTGTTCTTTTGTAAATCCTCCTTCCCACTGTTACTTAAACATGCTTCTTCCCCAAACATGGATCCTGTTTCTCTCACTATAGATTAGTATGCCTTTAAAATTTTTTTGTACAAATGGAATCATGTATTATGTATACTTGTTTTGTGTGACCTATTTTACTTAGCAAAATGATTTTGGTATTTAAGCATATTGTAACATGTATCAATATTTTATTCCTTTTTGTTGCTGAATTTAATTCCATAGAATGGACGTGTGTAGTTTGTTTATCCATTCATTTGTTGATGGGCACTGGCTTATTTCCAGTTTTTAGCTTTTACAAACACAGCAGCTGTGAACATTCATTTATAAATCTTTGTGTGAATATGTGTTGTCATTTCTCTAAGGTAAATATCTTAGAGCAGAATGGTTGTATCCTATGGGAAGTGTATAATTAATTTTTAGATTAGCTACCAAACTATTTTCTCAAGAGGTTGTATCATTTTACATTCCTGATAGCAATTGCATGAAAATTCTAGTTCTTTGTATCCTCACCAAAACTTCCTAGGATTTCGTTACTCTTTTTAATTTGATCTATTCTGATATATGTGTAGTGGTACCTCATTGTGGTTTTAATTCAAGTTTCCCTAATGACTAATGATATTCAGCATTTTTTTCATGTGTTTATTTGTCATTCATACATATTGTTTGTGAAGTGTTCACTCATCATTTTACCTATTTTTAATAGGTTGTATTTTTCTTATTGAGTTTTGTTGGTTCTTTATTGTGAATTCCCTGGTAGCTTGGACGGTAAAGTGTCTGCCTACAATGCGGGAGAGCTGGGTTCAATCTCTGGGTTGAGAATATCCCCTGGAGAAGGAAATGGCAACCCACTCCAGTACTAATGCCTGGAAAATCCCATGGATCGAGGAGCCTAGTGGGCTACAGTCCATCGGGTCACAAAAAGTCTGACATGACTGGGTGACTTCTCTTGACTTCACTTATTGTGAATTCATGTCCATTGTCATATATGTGATTTGCAAATATTTTCTTTTTAGTCTGTCGTTTATCTTCATAACGTCTTTAGGAGGGTAGATGTTTATAGTTTTTATGTAGTTCAGTATATCAGTTTTTCCTGCTATGAAAAAATTTTCTTGTTATATGTGAGAAAGCTTTGCCTAGCCCAATAATTCAAGATTTTCTTCAATGTTTTATTTTGGACATTTTAGAGGTTTAGATTTACATTCACATTTAGTCTCTAATCTATTTTGAATTAACTTTTCTTTATGGTGTAAGTTGTGGATTGAAGTTCATTTTTTGAACATAAATATCCAAGGGTTCTAGCACCATTTGTTGACAAGACTTTCTTTTCTCTACTGAAGTGCCTTTGTGACGTTTATCAAATTTTCCAAATATATGTAGATGTATTTCTGGATGCTTTATTCCATTCCATTGATCTAATTATCAGTCTTTACAACAATAAAACATTATTTTGAAGAGCACTGATTTATAATAAGTCTTGAAGTCAGGTAGTGTTAGCCCTTCAAATTTGTTCTTTTTCAAAGTTGTTATGGCTATTTTAGATCCTTTACCTTTTCATTAGAATATTAGAATCATACTCTCATCTTATATTTAAAAAAATCCTACTGGGATTTTAACTAGGAGTTATCTTGAAACTGTAGGTCAATTTAGGGAAAACTGACATCTTAACAGTATTAAGACTTCTGACATATGAACATGGTGTTGATCTCCATTTATTTAGGGCTTATCTCATTTCTCTAGGAAATGCTTTGTAGTATTCAGTGTACATATGAAGATAAAAATCTAGAAGAGCTTGCGTTTATTGATGTTAGGAGTGTGAAAAAGAAAACGTGAAATTCAGGGAAGTGGTATGGGAGATGACTGTATTCTGAACATGACACAACTGTCTTGAAAAGTAAAGGTAGGGATCCATTCATAATTTAAATCTGATTCTCTGATGTATCTTATATCACACCGAACAATAGGAAAAAAATTATGATGGTGTGATAACTCTGGGAATAACCTTAACACTCAACTTAATTGTAGGTATTACAAGAAGTATCTGGTGAGGAGGCTGTCTTATTTTAAACATCCCATGAATGTTTGCTGTATGGGTGATTAGTGTATTTAACATCTCTGTTTTGGGCTATTAAATATTCCCATATTAACAACAGAGTGGTAATTGTGATCAGATTTCAGGCTGGTAAATGATTAAAAGTGAAAATATTGAATGTATATTTGTGTGTGAGACTTGATGAGGGCCTGTCTGCATGGCAGCCACAGACAGTTTTACTTTCTGTTTGCTGATACACTGATTTGAAGGAGATTGTACTTACCAAAATAAATCAATATGGTTTGCATAAAGATATTAATAACCCAGTTACATGGGATGGGTGTTGGTGAGAAAAAAGGGATGAGATGGTGAGATATCCCTCATACACTAAGGGAACAAAATCTTAGTCATGATGTCACCAGGCTTTTTCTTTAAGGAACTGACAAAGTGATACCAAAGTTGTTATGAATCCAAGAATATTAAAAGGAATCTTGAAAAAGACAAGAATTTGAAGAACTCACACTATCTGACTTCAAGATTTCCTGTAAATCCATAGTAATCAAGATATGTGTAATTTCAATTTGTTGTTCACTCGCTCATTCGTGTCTGACTCTTTGCAACCCCATGGACTGCATCATGCCAGGCTTCTCTGTCCTTCACTATCTCTGAGAGTTTGCTCAAACTCATGTCCGTTGAGTCATCGATGCCATCCAGCCATCTCATCCTCTGTCACCACCTTCTCCTCTTGCCCTCAATTTTTCCCAGCATCAGTCTTTTCCAATTAGCTGGTTCTTCACATTACGTGGCCAAAGTATTGGAGCTTCAGGCTCAGCATCAATCCTTCCAACGAATATTCAGGGTTGGTTTTCTTTAGGATGGGCTGGTTGGATCTCCTTGCTGTCCAAGGGACTCTTAAGAGTCTTCTCCAGCACCAAATTTCAAAGCGTCAATTCTTTGGTGCTCAGCCTTCTTTCTGGTCCAACTCTTACATCTGTACATGACTACTGGGGAAGCCAAAGCTTTGACTATACAGGCATTTGTTGCCAAAATAATGTCCCTGCTTTTTAATACGCTGTCTAGGTTTGTCATAGCTTTTCTTCCAAGGAGCAAGCATCTTTTACTTTCATGGCTGCAGTCACCATCTGCAGTGATTTTATAACCCAAGAAAGTAAAGTCTGTCACTGTTTCCTTTGTTTCTCTATCTATTTGCCATGGAGTGATGGGACTGGATGCCATGATCTTGGTTTTCTGAATGTTGAGTTTTAAGGCAGCTTTTTCTATTTCACCTTCATCAAGAGGCTCTTTAGTTCCTCTTCACTTTCTGCCATGAGTGTGGTATCATCTGCATATCTGAGGTTATTGATATTTCTCCTGGCAATCTTGATTCCAGCTTGAGCTTCATCCAGCCTGGCATCTCACATGATGTGCTCTGCACATAAGTTAAATAAACAGGGTGACAATAGACAGCCTTGATGTACTCCTTTTCCAATTTTGAACCAGTCTGTTTTTCCATGTCTGATTCTAATTGTTGCTTCTTGATCTGCATACAGGCTTCTCAGGAGGCAGGTAAGGTGGTCTGGTATTCTCATCTCTTTAAGAATTTTCCACAGCTTGTTATCCACACAGTTAAGGCTTTAGTGTAGTCAGTGAATAGAGTGATTTGAGTAGAGATTAACAAAGAGTAATTTGAATAAAGATTAACAAATAGATCAATGGAACAGAACAGAGAGCCCAGAATTAGAATGACATTTGATTTTCAATTAAGAATTCAAAGAAATTAAATGCAGAAAGTGATGTCTTTTAAATCAATGGTGTTGTGACAACTGAATGTCTATATATATATATATATATATATATATATATACAAAATGAACGTAAAATAGTACCTTATATCCTACCAAAAATTAGTTTGAGATGACTCACAGATATAAGTGTAAAAGTTTAAAACATAAAACTTTTAATTGAAGACATAGGTGAATCTCTTTAGGATTAGAGATAAAGTTTCCTTGGACAGGACAGAGGAAACAATAACCATAGAAAATAATAATTTAAACTTAATCAAAGCTTAAAATTCTTATCAAAAGATACTATTAAAAGAATGAGTCAGAAACCCACAGATTGAAAACAATATTTACAAGACAAAACAAAGTACCCAGGATATAAAAAGAACTCTACAACTCAATAATAAAAAAAATAATCCAATTAAAGTGTGCAAAATGTTTGAACAGATACTTTACAAAAGAAAATACGCAAATTAACACATGAAAAAATATTGAACATCACAGTGACATAACATTAGACGTCCAGCAAATTTCACTGAATGATGCTCTTAAGATTTGTACATTTCTTTGCAGACATGTTTTATATCAAAATAAATAACTATAAATAAATATTGAACTCTCATAGATGATGTCCATCCTGAGGTATTTAAGAAGCAGCATGGTGATGGCTGCAACTTACTTATACATCTGATAATAAGGAGCATAATTAGAGGGGTGGAAATTTAGGTAAATACATGATGAACAAGTTTAGTAAAATGTTAATTGCAGAATCCAGGTGGTAGATAAATACTCATGCAGTGTAAATTTTTTACTTTTCTATATATTTGAATATTTTCATAATAAAATGTTGGAATCAATGAATTAATACAATGTTGGAAAGACTGAAAAGTGCCAGAGAGGGTATTTTTGTGGATAAATCTTCTAAATAAATTTGAACTTCTTAAAATAATAATAATCTGTTGTAGCTTTTAAAATATAAGTAGATCAAGGCTATGGGTTTTCCAGTGGTCATGTATGGATGTGAGAGTTGGACTGTGAAGAAAGCTGAGCGTGGTGTTGGAGAAGACTCTTGAGAGTCCCTTGGACTGCAAGGAGATCCAACCAGTCCATCCTGAAGGAGATCAGCCCTGGGTGTTCTTTGGAAGGAATGATGCTAAAGCTGAAACTCCAGTACTTTGGCCACCTCATGCAAAGAGTTGACTCATTGGAAAAGACTCTGATTCTGGGAGGGATTGGGGACAGGAGGAGAAGGGGATGACAGAGGATGAGATGGCTGGATGGCATCACCAACTCGATGGATGTGAGTCTGAGTGAACTCCGGGAGCTGGTGATGGACAGGGAGGCCTGGTGTGCTGCGATTCATGGGGTCTCAGAGTCAGACACGACTGAGCGACTGAACTGAACTGAAATGATATGATAAAGAAAATACAGGAGGAAGGAATATAAATGGAGTTAAAAGGTTTTAAGTTCTCTCACTGTCTGAAAATGTGGAAGGTTTAAATTTGCTAGATACTAATAAAACTGTATATGTTTTAATCATCAAAGTAAGTGATAAAATGTGAATTAAAGTCAGTATAAACCTTCTACAAGGGAAAGTGAAATAATAAAAGGATGGATTACTCAAAAAAAAGGCAAGAAAGGTGAAACAGAGAACTATAAAAAAGAAAGATTAACATAACATTGTAAATCAACTCTATTTCAATAAAATTTTAAAAAATAAGTAAATCAGGACAGAAATAAACACAATAAAAATAAGATACAAATGGGTGAAAATTGCCTAGTACTATAATTGTAGATATAAATCTCTATAAATTCATAATTTTTGTAATTGTAAATAGGTTAAATTTACAAATAAAATATAAATATTGTTTAGATTGGATTAAACCACAAAAGCCATCTATGTGATACTTAAAAGGACTCACCTTAAATACAAGGAGGCATAAGATTTGAAAGCAAAAGGATGTTAAAAAGATACAGCAGTGAAAAATCTATAGTGAAGCTATACTAATAGTAAAGTAAACTTTAAGGGAAGAAATAATGTTAAAGAAAAGAACAGGCATTTAATAGTATTGGGTGAATTTAGTAGGAAGAAATTATAAACCTAAATTTATATGCATCTAATATCATAGCCTTTAAATATATGAAGCAAAATCTGGAAAAACATATAAAACTACAATTATAGTAGATTTTTTAAAAATTATTAAAGACAGAAAATTCAAATTTAAGGGATATCAGCAAACCTTGAGTCCTATGTAAACTACATGAGCCAAGATTATTTCATAAAAACTGTACCAATAAGCTAAAATGTGCTACAGAGAATCAGGATTTTCTCCAATTATTTGTGAGATTCCCCTCTTTCTGAAATTTCTTGATCAAAGACCCTAGATTTACAAATGACTAGGTTAAAATATTCCCCAAAAGATCTGTTGAATATTGCACAGCAGTCTTCTATGAAGGGTAGTATTAGGCTTGTTTTTAAGCCACTTTGTAAAATTCATAGTCAATACCTTGGTCTTAATTTTCCATCAATACAATCTCACTACAGTAAAGTTTGCAGGTATATGGCAACTAAATTATATAACTGTGGCTCCTTTCCCATGCTGCGAGTCAAGGATGGCTTGGGCACAAATCTGCCCGATGTCACCTACCCATATTTCCCACGATAACTTTATTACTTCTAAAAATGTTCGATGCATGATACTGGATGCTTGGGGCTGGTGCACTGAGACGACCCAGAGGGATGGTAAGGGGAGGGAGGAGGGAGGGGGGTTCAGGATGGGGAACGCGTGTATACCTGTGGTGGATTCATGTTGATGTATGGCAAAGCCAGTGCAATATTGTAAAGTAGTTGACCTCCAATTAAAATAAAAAAATAAATAAAAAGAAAATGTAAAATGTATTAGCAACCTCTATGTGGCAGATATCACATCAGGAGGCACCGGAGGGGTAAATAATCTTGAATAGTCATCCAGACTATTTATAAATGACACTCAAAATATTCATAATTGACACTCAGTAAAAGTACAGTGATGAAATAAACTGCTGCTTATTAGAGGATGTTTTATAAATGATAGCTGACTAGAACTGTATTGGACAAAGGCAAGTATGCAGGTGCTATATATCTATTATTTACAAAGATGAGTGTGTATACCTCAGCAGAAGATTTCACTTTGGCCCAGACTTGAAAGTTCCTGAAACCCAAGGAGGCAGTTTACAATGTGAAAATCTTTTGTGCCTTTTTGACTGATTGAGTGATTGGTTCTTTCCTTTCTTCAGCAAATATTTATTTATTGTGTACTGTGTACTATGCAGGAGAAGGCAATGGCACCCCCCTCCAGTACTCTTGCCTGGAAAATCCATGGATGGAGGAGCCTGATGGGCTGCAGTCCATGGGGTCGTGAAGAGTCCGACACAACTGAGCGACTTCACTTTCACTTTTCTCTTTCATGCATTGGAGAAGGAAATGGCAACCCACTCCATTGTTCTTGCTTGGAGAATCCCAGGGACTGGGGAGCCTGGTGGGCTGCCATCTATGGGGTTGCGCAGAGTCGGACACGACTGAAGTGACTTAGCAGCAGCAGCAGCAGTGTACTATGTATCAGGGACTGTGTTAATAATTAAGAGATCAGTGACTAAGTGTGACAAAGATCAAGCGCCCTAGCTTTTATAAGTTCACATTTTGGTTTGGAAAGCCAATATTGTTTTATAAACACCCCCTCTCTACTTAAACCAATTAAATATTTAATTGTAACTGCAATAGTGCAATAAAGAAATATAGGGTTGATAAGTTATTATAACAAGGAGTCTTCACCTCGTCTTGGTGGTGATGGCAGGGACTATAGTGTATGTGTCACAGACTATTTACTACATACAATACGTTTGAGCCATGATCTGATGATAAATTCAGTAAAATAGAAGTGTCTGGCCATGTGTCTGGGGAAATAGCCTATATGCAAAAAGACTTATCCTTTCCTTAACAAATACAACATGCCTGACAAATTAAGCCAAAAGTGGCTAGAGTGAAGTGGAAAGGACTATATCCAGATATGCAAAGCTTTTAAGAAATATCAGGGATTTTTTCCCCTTTATCCCCAGAGAATAGAAACAATCAAAAATAATTTAAACAAGGGAGTGAAATAATTTTTAAAGATTATTATGAATTGACTCAACGCAAAATTATATGCAGTGAGGCCACTGGGAGAAACTAACTCTAGTGCAGGAACAATTCCCTAATGACCAGAACCAGCATCTTAAATGTGGAAAGAGAGAAAAATGGTTTCATTTATCGAGGAGGAAGAGATTTTCCTCTACACTTCTATGTTCTTCTGGCTAGTCTAAGAATAAAATTGACACCAGACAGATTAAGAGGAGAAATTCAAACTTTAATAGCATATACACATGGGAGAGACCCAGGAGGACTGAAAAACTCACCAAAATGGCTGAAACCCTCGTCTTAAGCACCATCTTCAGTTAAAGACAAAAGACGGTGTTGCAAGTAGTGGTTTGGAACTTCATGTGGGAGGAAAGCAATGGACATGGAGCTACAAAAGCAAATGTTTGGTAACCAAATGTGTGCTGGGCCTTGAAGAGACCATGGGACACAGACTGGAGTCTGATTCATAGGCCCTGCCTGAGTTTCCACCACCACACGTAGCCTATATTTGAAGATAACGCTCATGATAGCTCTATTATGGGAACAGGTACTTCCTCTAAATTATTTTAGTCAGTTAGTGGGCTAAGTGAAAGTTTCTTTCTGAGTCTTTTGGGCCTTCATTGTTTTCAATTTGAAAAATTTCATGTGCCAAAGTAACATTTTGAGTTGGCCCATTTTGCTCCCATACATACTCATGGAGTATTTTGTATACAAAACAGAAAAAAAAACCAAAAACAAAAAAACAACTTTGGATCTTGATTGGAAATGAGGGGAGAGGAGAGGGAAAGAGCATGACTAGAGCCCTAGTTTGTCCAATTACATGCGGTGGTGCCCTTCCTTGAGATTCTAAGAAACAGGAGAGGAGGAAGGTGGCAGGAGGAAGATGATGTTCAATATGAGCTGGCTGTGAAACTTCCAAGTAGAGATGTTGGCAACTGTCTATAACCCAAAGAAAATATATGGACAAGAAAGAAGCTGATAATTAGATAACATTGCCTAAGAATAGGAATAAAGAAAGTTTTCTAAACTTTGAGGAACTCTTTTATCTGACGATCACTTGGAAAAGATGAGCAGGCAGACACAGAATGAAAGTGGTATTTGTAGGCAGAAAACCTATGGATATGGCATCATCTAAGGCAACAGGCCTTAGAATTGGTTGAAGAATTGATGCTTTTGAACTGTGGTGTTGGAGAAGACTTTTGAGAGTCCCTTAGATTGCAAGGAGATCCAACCAGTCCATCCTAAAGGAAATCAGTCCTGAATATTCATTGAAAGGACTGATGCTGAAGCTGAAACTCCAATATTTTGGCCACCTCATGCGAGGATCTAACTCACTGGAAAAGACCCTGATGCTAGGAAAGATTGAAGGCAGGAGGAGAAGGGGACAACAGAGGATGAGATGGTTAGATAGCATCAGCGACTCGATGGACATGAGTTTGGGTAAACTCCGGGAGTTGGTGATGGACAGGGAGGCCTGGCATGCTGCAGTCCATGGGGTTGCAGAGCTGGACATGACTGAGTGACTGAACTATTCTGAAGGCAGCAGGAGAGTGTTTTAAGAATAAGTGAGAGTGTTTTGAGAATAAAGAAATCTTCTCATTGAATTTGAAGAACATTTGCTTAGTGTTCTTTTTGAAATGCTAACACTACCTAACTATTTAGTGATGGTTTGGTTACTGCAGGTGATAGGAAATAAAATCATTGAGAACTGGTGACTTTATATTGCTAAGAGCACATGGTGACAAATCCACTCTAGAATAACATTTATCTCTTGAATGGTATAATTTAGGATGTCTTCATTTAATTCACTGCTAATGTTGTATTAGAAGTTAATATGACTTGTCAGTATATTGGTGTATTCACATTGAAAAGAATTCTTTCTGACATTAAGTATGAGCATCTGAAATTCTGAATGTGTTTGAAATCATGCATAAATACAAGTATTAAACGATCAGTTACTTATATAGAAAAATCATATGCTTGCTCTCATTTGGCAAACATTTCTTAATTGGCTAATACTTGTCAGCAGTTGCTAAATGCTGGGGGTGTCAATATCCGCTGGATCGTGGAAAAAGCAAGAGAGTTCCAGAAAAACATCTATTTCTGCTTTATTGACATGCCAAAGCCTTTGACTGTGTGGATCATAATACACTGTGGAAAATTCTGACAGAGATGGGAATACCAGACCACCTGATCTGCCTCTTGAGAAATTTGTATGCAGGTCAGGAAGCAACAGTTAGAACTGGACATGGAACAACAGACTGGTTCCAAATAGGAAAAGGAGTACATCAAGGCTGTATATTGTCACCGTGTTTATTTAACTTGTATGCAGAGTACATCATGAGAAACGCTGGACTGGAAGAAACACAAACTGGAATCAAGATTGCCAGGAGAAATATCAATAACCTCAGATATGCAGATGACACCACCCTTATGGCAGAAAGTGAAGAGGAACTCAAAAGCCTCTTGATGAAGGTGAAAGTCGAGAGTGAAAAACTTGTCTTAAAGCTCAACATTCAGAAAATGAAGATCATGGCATCTGGTCCCATCACTTCGTGGGAAACAGATGGGGAAACAGTGGAAACAGTGTCAGACTTTATTTTTCTGGGCTCCAAAATCACTGCAGATGGTGACTGCAGCCATGAAATTAAAAGACGCTTACTCCTTGGAAGGAAAGTTATGACCAACCTAGAGAGCATATTCAAAAGGAGAGACATTACTTTGCCAACAAAGGTTCATCTAGTCAAGGCTATGGTTTTTCCATTGGTCATGTATGGATGTGAGAGTTGGACTGTGAAGAAGGCTAAGCACTGAAGAATTGATGCTTTTGAACTGTGGTGCTGGAGAGTCCCTTGGACTGCAAGGAGATCCAACCAGTCAATTCTGAAGGAGATCAGCCCTGGGATTTCTTTGGAAGGAATGATGCTAAAGCTGAAACTCCAGTACTCTGGCCACCTCATGCAAAGAGTTGACTCATTGGGAAAGACTCTGATGCTGGGAGGGATTGGGGGCAGGAGGAGAAGGGGATGACAGAGGATGAGATGGCTGGATGGCATCACTGACTCGATGGACATGAGTCTGAGTGAACTCCGGGAGTTGGTGATGGACAGGGAGGCCTGGCGTGCTGCAGTTCATGGGGTCGCAAAAAGTCTGACATGACTGAGCGACTGATCTGATCTAATCTGATCTGGGGGTGTCAAGAAAAGATCTTGAAACCTAGTTCTTATAAACCATTACACTCCTGGGGAAAACATGCATGTGATGAGGAAGGGGGCTAATCCTGACAAGATAGGTCAGAGCTGGATCATGAAGCATTTTCAGTAAGAAGCTTAAAACTATGGTTTAAGGTAACCAGATAATTGATAAGGGAAATTTCTTCTTTATAGGCAATTTGACCTAGTAAATGAAGAAGAAATGATAAAGTATGACAATTTGGTTTGTAATACCTCATAAATTAATAGAACTAGGTAACATAAAAAAGATAAGCCATTCTCACGCAAGCATATGAGAAAACCTATGAAATTTTCTTGCCTAAAGTATTAAATCCAAAACAGATCAAACCTCTAGATTTGATCATCAATTTATAGGTACATAGCAAACTAACCAACATGTTAAACAAAATTATGAAAATGTAATTATAAAAACTCAGACAAAACAAACAATACATTTTCTTCAACTAGTATTGTCAACTGAAAGAAAAACACACTACAAAAGAGCTGGGAGTTTAAGTTTTATTTGAGGACTTTACTGAGGGCACGACTGAGTGACTGAACTGATAGCCCAGGAGATGGACTCTCAGTAGCTCTGAGGGAAGTGCTCCAAAGAGTTAAGCAACAGGCCAGTTTACACATGACTTTTGGCTAGGGAAAACATGTAGTCAAGCATACATCTGGGTAGAAGACTACTGCTATTGACAAAGAACAAATAATTCAAGTTAATGATTTTAGTGTATTTCAATGTATGGGGAGATGGAAGTATCAGGGTTCATTAAAATTCTTCCTGAGATATACATCTTATCTAAGAGGCTTGCTTGTCCAAAGCACAGAGTATCTAACCCTGTTTTTCATTCTAAATTTCTCTCAGGTGCACTGTTGATCAGGAACTGCAGTGGCTGATGATTTCATCCTTGTAGGACAGAATGGTGAGCAACATTCTTGGTTTTCTTGTTTTACACCACCATAAAAACAACAAAAGAAAGAAAGGAGCAGGCACCATAGAGTAAGAGATGCTTGAAAAATAAGGAAAGAGTTGCAATGTATGGTTCCTATCTAGACTTTGATTCAAACTGTAAAATAAAAATGTGTAAGACAGTGAGGGAAGTTATGAACACTGCTTGACATTTTGCTGTTAAAAAATTATATTTAATTTTTAAGTGTGATAATGCTTTGTAATAAGATTTTAAGTTTCTTTCTTATATTCTTCAGAGTTGAAATGATATCACGCCTGGAGTTTGCTCTAATACAATCAGGGATAGACTATAGATGAAAATAAGTTGGTTATGAATTGTGAACTGTTAAAACTGGTTGATGGATACCTGAGTTTATTTGATTTTTTCCATTACTTTCCTATAGGTTTCAAATTTTCAATTATAGAAAGTAAAAAATAAAAGTTCTTAGTTGTAGGGAAAGGAAAGATGGAAGGGAGTAGCAATTTCTGAAGCAGGAAACTGAAATTATTGAAGAGGCTGTTGTACCAATGTAGGTAAGGTATGACAGGAGATTAAGCCAAGACTTTGATGATGGAGATGTTCATGAGGAGTCTGCAACATTTTCAATTAGAAGCACTTGGGGGTGAGAGGCGAGAGGACTGTAAAGTATGAAAGTGAAGTAAAAGTATTAGTCACTCAGTTGTGTCCAGCTCTTTGCAACCTCATGGACTGTAGCCCATCAGACTTTGTGCATGGGATTTTCTAGGCAAGAATACTGGGGTGGGTTGCCATGCCTTTCTCCAGGGGATCTTCGAGACCCAGGGATCAAACCCCGGTCTTCCTCATAGGAGGCAAATTCTTTACCATTTGAGCTACCCAGGTATGTTGGGCAATTTGATGGTGAGATTAAATCAATAGTTTGCAGAAAAGCAAATGTCCCAGGGCCCATAATTAATTCTTTTTGCTAATGTAATAAATTTGAGATTCCAATAAGATTCAGGGAGAGCTTTTTAACAGGAAGTTGCTTGTATAAGGCCAAAACTGAGGAGAGTTTTATGGAAGCTAGACACCATTCAAATAAAAGGAAAAAAAGAACTTACCATGTTGATTTGGAGGAGTCTACTCAGCACTTGTAGCACCACCCCCCACCCCTTATATCTTCTCCATCATCAACCCCTTCCTTCAAACCAATTCACATTTGGAGCAAAATGCTGTCTATTGAATATACTAGTTATTTTCCTTTTCCTTTTCTTTTAGAAATTCATAGGTTTGTTTTTACTATTCTATAAAGTAAGGGGATGGTAGGGGACAGTTTGGAAAGGTTAGAGTGAAAGAAGATAAAGAATTAGTTTTATTATGAGCAACTATGAAAAGAAATGGATTGAGGAAAACGGGAAAGATGTGGTAGTCACTGGAGGAAGAGAAACTTGAGAATGAGCTGGAGATGGTTAAAGGGAGTTTTACTTCTATCTCTTGATCAAAACAAACAAAAAGCAAAGGTGTGTTACTCATCAATGTTTTGGGGTTAGAGCTGTGTCTGATTATTTTAATGCCAACCGTTGTGGCTGATATAGGTTTTAAGGGCAGAATGTCATTAGGATCCTCTCTTACAGGGGAATGTTCTATAATGGATACCTTCAGGGAGAACTGGAGGAGGAGAGAGAAAGGGAGGGGGAGAAGGAGATGTATTTGTATGAAGAGTGTTTATGCTGAATTTTAGTTTCATTTTACTACAAGTTTTACTTGCTATGAAGAGGAAGACAGAGGTTCTACCAGATTTTATACATTTAAAAATATTTAAAAAGTATGTGGAACAATTGTAAGATAATGAATGTTGATATAACACTTTCTGCAGAAACATGGCACTATCTTTTGAAGATTCCACAGAGGCATCAGACAGCAGACAGTTGTGTTCTAGAGACTGGAATCATGCAAAAAAAAAATGTGGCTTATAGTTGGCCATGTTTGCAACAACAATTATGAAATACATTATGCCCCTTTTTGAAGACCAAATAAAATGAGGAAGGATTTATATAAATATTTCATACAATTAGTGCTTGATATATATGATTATCATCAACATCATTGTCATTACCACCTTTGTCATAAATCATAAAAAACAAGTTGAGAGATATAAGTAGACTCAGGCAATACCAGATGGACAGGAACAGTTTCAGTGGCTGAAGCTTACTGTGCTGTGGTGGAATGTTCCACACATTGGGTAGGTTGCCCTGCTCTTTTGGTCACCTTCCCTAGCATTGAGAGTTGGAGCTTATGATTAGATCCTTTCAGCTAGCTCCAGTGGGGCTGACAGAATAGGAAGACCCATGTAATGTTCACAGAGATTATCTTTAAAAAGATCAGTTTATGGTAGTAGGACAAATAATTTGGTATGCAAAGAGAAATGAAACAGCCTATATTAAGTAAGAACAGAGGAAAGCTAAAAGAATGGGAAGCATATCCTTGAGCCTGAATAGGGTATAATTAATTCTGAAGAAGCACAGCCTTAACATTCATGGGGTATGGTTATTTGAGACAGAGTCAGGTGATAGCTAAGAAGGAGAATATCACTGATATTGCTTTGATGGGGTTCAAGGCAGGCTTCCCCAGAATGTGGCACTTTGGCATGTGGATTACTTCGAGCTAAAGACAATCAAGGTCCAACAAACTCAAGAAGAACTTTTTATATCCCCTTAACTGCCTAAAATAATTTGGATAGGGAGCCTGTACCAGGAACAGAGCTATTACCAAATATAACTGGATTTTTTTTTTAACACCAGAAAGAATTCTTAATGTGGTAAACATTTATCAAACATTTGCTCTTCCCTCTTCCTGTGAACTATCTTCCTCCCCTTTGAAGTTGCAGACCTCTACCCACTTCTTCTTAGCTCAGTTCAGTTCAGTTCAGTCACTCAGTTTTGTCCAACTCTTTGTGACCCCCCATGGACTTGCAGCATGCCAGACCTCCCTATCCATCACCAGCTCACAGAGCTTGCTCAAACTCATGTCCATTGAGTCAGTGATGCCATCCAATCATCTCATCCTCTGTCGTCCCCTTCTCTTCTTGCCTTCAATCTTTCCCAGCACCAGGGTCTTTTCTAAGAAGTCAGTTTTTCACATCAGGTGGTCAAAGTATTGGAGCTTCAGCTTCAGCATCAGTCCTTCCAATAAATATTCAAGACTGATTTTCTTTAGGATTGACTGGTTTGATCTCCTTGCAGTCCAAGGGATGCTCAAGAGTTTTCTCCAACACCACAGTTCAAAAGCATCAATTCTTCAGCCCTCAGCTTTCTTTATAGTCCAACTCTCACATCTGTGCATGACTATTGGAAAAACCATAGCTTGACTAGATGGACCTTTGTTGGCAAAGTAATGTCTCTGCTTTTTAATATGCAGTCTAGGTAGGTCATAGCTTTTCTTAGCTCAGGAGGGCATGCAAACCTCGATAGCCTGACTGTTGGCGAGTGTCTTATGTTTTTGTGGGACTTCCATATGTACAAAATTAAGTTTACACTTTTTCTTCTGTTATTCTGTTTTATGCCAATATAATTATTATGCCATCTCAAGAACCTAGAAGGGAAAAGTTTTCCTTCCTATAGCTTCATAATTAAAATATGGAAAGATTGATACGTTTCTACCTCAAAAGAGGTGTGGGTTTCACATTAAATTGTCATAAAACAACTAGTACAAATGTTGTCAATGCTAATTCTTAGAATAACATTTTCAGTAACAATGGGGCATATTTTAGTACACACGATTTCAAGATGATAAGCTACATGGGAGTGGGAATCCATGGATTTTCTATCTCCAACAATAAAAATATAATGGACAGTCAAAGATTGTTAAATTAATGAAGCAGAATGGTGACCTGAAAGTAAATTAGACTGGAGCCCCTTCTTAATATATCTCCGTCATGAAAGAGCCTTTTGACATGGAAATTTTTCCTTTTTTGGTAAAATGAGTATATTAGGCCAGGTCCTTCCAAAGTTCTGACTTATGTTTCCAAGAGGAATTAGTTTTAAATTAGATGTAAAAAAGGACTGATTCACACCCACACAGTAAAAATTAAATATCAAACCTAGAATATAATTTTCCTGTGAAAATAAGCCACTGTAGATAAAATATAGAATTTTTATATTGATGCAGAACAGTCTATATTATAAACTGTGTTTTCTCCAGTGGTTACTGCATGGCTTTGCCTAGGTTCCCTCTTCTGGCTGATGTACTCATCCTCCTGTTGCTTGAAATTTCTGCTGCTAACAGCTCACAACTGCCTTCCTTACTGAGTATTGCCCTTGGCAGTGAGTAGTGACTCACCCAGAGGTATGCCCTCTCATAGGGAGTTTCCCAAGGCCCAGAATTGGCTGTTATGGAGATAAAGGCCAGAATTCTTGACTATTGGATAAAACTCTTAGGAAGCATTCCATCCGTAGGGCTCTCCAGATTGGGCAGATGCCCCAGCTGCAGGTCAACTTCTCCCATTGTCCAGTTCTGCCATCCTGGCCTTTACAATTGTAACTCTCAAGAGTACTTCCCTGCTTAATGGTCTGCTTTCAAGTCTCCATCTCAGTATCTGTCCAGAGAACTATCTAAGACAAATGTACCTGTTTATCCACCTAAACAGTGTATATCTGCCAATGGACTTCAGGCTCTTTCTTGGATTCTCTAATGACCTTGCATATGTGTCATTCCTTATGTTAGTAGAAACAATAGTTTCAGTGTGAACCTTTAACCATCATGTGAGTGGGTTTGGTGAAAATGAAATTCAAGTCCTTTCCATTTAGGCCAAGTGTGTGGTCTTGGACATGGGATAAACCTGGGGCTTGAGAACTTCCTGATGAGATGCTTCCCTTTGCAACAATGTGTTAGAATAATTGAGAGAGGAGTGCTTTTTAAATTAGATTTCCTTAATTCTCATATGTGATGGAAAATTGTATATCAAACTAAATGCCTAAAATTCTTCTTTCATAGATGATAATGGAAACACACAGAAACTTAAAAAAATATGTGACAGAGAGAAAGGAAATTTTCCCAAGCTTAAAAAAAAAAAAACAGAACAAAGTAACTGCTGTCAACTTTCTCTCTAGTAACAGAAGGAATCCTTCTCCCTCATAATTGGTCTGGAAGCAAATATCATTATAATGGGTTCACTGGATTGTTTGCTCTAATTTGATTTTTTACTTCTTTTGAAGTGAAACATTTTCTTAACCATAGGGTAAAAGAGAAGAGGGGAAAATTGTAAATTTTTTCTCTAAAAAGTGAATATATGCAACACTTATAAATATGTTTTTAAATGAGTTTTGATGATACATTTTTTTCTATATGGATATCTCATAACAGATGCAACAGTATTGTTCAAACTTTCAGATTCTTAAAACTTATATAAGAAATTTGAGTAGAATGTGTTTGGATGTGAAGAAATATTCTGAGAGCCAGGATGAATTGCATTATAGTAGTAAGAGCCTTTTAGCATGGTAATGAAGTCAAATGAGAAAACACTCTTGCAATCATAAAGTAGTTCTACCAAGAGATAGCCATCTCAGTTCATTTCAGTTCAGTTCAGTCGCTCAATTGTGTCCGACTCTTTGCGACCCCATGAATTGCAGCATGCCAGGCTTCCCTGTCCATCACCAACTCCTGGGGTTCACTCAAACTCACGTCCATCGAGTTGGTGATGCCATCTAGCCATCTCATCCTCTGTTTTCCCCTTCTCCCCCTGCCCCCAATCCCTCCCAGCATCAGAGTCTTTTCCAATAAGTCAACTCTTTGCATGAGGTGGCCAAAGTACTGGAGCTTCAGCTTTAGCATCAGTCCTTCCAATGAACACCCAGGACTGATTTCCCTTAGAATGGACTCGTTGGATCTCCTTGAAGTCCAAGGGACTCTCAAGAGTCTTCTCCACACCACAGTTCAAAAGTATCAATTCTTTCATATATGATATTATACATGTTTCAATGCCATTCTCCCAAATCATCCCACCCTCGCCCTCTCCCACAGAGTCCAAAAGATTGTTCTATACATCTGTGTCTCTTTTGCTGTTTCGCATACAGGGTATTGTTACCATCTTTTACAGGGAGGGAGGAGGGAGGGGGGTTCAGGATGGGGAACACGTGTATACCTGTGGCAGATTCATGTTGATGTATGGCAAAACCAATACAATATTGTAAAGTAATTAACCTCCAATTAAAATAAATAAATTTATATTAAAAAAAAGCATCAATTCTTTGGCTCTCAGCTTTCTTCACAGTCCAACTCTCACATCCATACATGACCACTGGAAAAACCATAGCCTTGACTAGATGGACCTTTGTTGGCAAAGTAATGTCTCTGCTTTTCAATATGCTGTCTAGGTTGGTCTTAGGGCTTCCCTGGTGGCTCAGAGGTTAAAGCGACTGCCTGCAATATGGAACACCTGGGTTCGATCTCTGGGTTGGGAAGATCCCCTGGAGAAGGAAATGGCAACCCACTCCAGTATTCTTGCCTGGAGAATCCCTTGGATGGAGGAGCCTGGTGGGCCACAGTCCATGGGGTCACAAAGAGTCGGACACGACTGAGCGGCTTAAACTTAAACTTAAACTTAGGTTGGTCATAACTTTCCTTCCAAGGAGTAAGTGTCTTTTAATTTCATGGCTACAATCACCATCTGCAGTGATTTTGGAGCCCAAAACAATACAGTCTGACACTGTTTCCCCATCTATTTCCCATGAAGTGATGGGACCAGATGCCATGATCTTAGTTTTCTGAATGTTGAGCTTTAAGCCAACTTTTTCACTCTCCTCTTTCAGTTTCATCAAGAGGCTTTTTAGTTCCTCTTCACTTTCTGCCATAAGGGTGGTGTCATATGCATATCTGAGGTTATTGATATTTCTCTGGGCAATCTTCATTCCAGCTGTGCTTCTTCCAGCCCAATGTTTCTCATGATGTACTCTCTGCATATAAGTTAAATAAGCATGGTGACAATATACAGCCTTGATGTACTCTTTTTCCTATTTGGAATCAGTCTATTGTTCCATGTCCAGTTCTGTTGTTTCTTGACCTGCATATAGGTTTCTCAAGAGGCAGGTCAGGTGGTCTGGTATTCTAAGCCATCTCCTTTAGTAACTGAAAAACATCTCTGGAGGTGTGGAGACTGGGGCCAGAGAATGCCAAGGCCTCTTTTCTTTGTGACCAATTTGTTTTATTTTATCCTTTCCTCTTTCTACCTTTGACCCCATTACTTTCCCCTATTATCTCTATATCTTTTTTTCCTTGGTGAAAAAAAGGAAACAGATGTATTACTATGAATACCTTCTTTCATGCAGGATTTTGTATAGCCTGGGGTCTGATGGCCATCCAGGATGAATGAGTTAGAGAACCATCAGTATACAGCTAGGATTCCTGTCCAATGCTATTTTGCCTGGGAAACTGGCTTATTAAGTGCTATATATATTTTTTAATGTCCTTTGAAACAGCTAGTAATGCTTTCCTTGATCTGAACAAGTGATTTTTTTTTTCTATGTTACCCAGGAGATTTGAATTTTCTTTCCTCATTTCCAGTGGCTTGCTGATCAA
This sequence comes from Bos mutus, assembly GCF_027580195.1. Classification (NCBI taxonomy): domain Eukaryota; kingdom Metazoa; phylum Chordata; class Mammalia; order Artiodactyla; family Bovidae; genus Bos; species Bos mutus. Next base: position 55,356,275 of record NC_091624.1, read on the forward strand.
GCTAGCAGGAAGTTACAGGCAAGTCATGATTATATTCAACTCATCACATCAAGGAGCTCCATTGTTCAAATCCCATTGCCATTTTGGCCTGTTGACAATGTAACACATTTTCAGTAAAATAATTTGTGTCTTTTGAGTTAATATCCTAAGGCATAAGGGGAGGCTGGGCAAAATAAACCATGTTGTCCAAGACTTGACACAGTTAAAACCTTGGTTTCAGGTTACTTAGTATTTGGTTATGGAGAAGGAAATGGCAATCCACTCCAGTGTTCTTGCCTGGAGAATCCCAGGGACGGGGGAGCCTGGTGGGCTGCCGTCTATGGGGTCGCACAGAGTCAGACACGACTGAAGTGACTTAGCAGCAGTATTTGGTTATGAAAAAAAATTGCAGACAGAAGCATATGAAAATACACTTTTCATTAAATAGTCCCAGAAGGCTCTAATTACTTGGCAGTGATTTACTCCTTCTACTTGGGTGTGTCCTATATGTTTCTAGTCAGGCAAATTTAGGGCTCAATTTGAAGCCATACAATTGGAGGTAGAAGGCAGGAGGGAAGTCTGCTGTTATAAAAGTTCTATTTTGACACAGTGCTGCTTTGGAGATCTCTGTATATGTTGTCTCCTAACCATGCCTCCTGTTTCTGGTATACAGTATGAACTGCACAGCTTTAACAGCCTGTCTTGTAAATAACCAGGAATATTCTGTGCACAAAAAGCTATAAATGGCTACTATCTTATTTAGATAGCAAAAGACCAATGGATGGAACCATTGCTAAACACTCCCAAATTCATGGACAGGATGCATTTGTAATCTTACAGATCAAATCCAGAGAGTAAAGTGACATTTTTTCTGTAAAATACGTTACTCTCTATTGTGATTTTACGTTATAGGAGCAGCAGCCACACCCCTGAGGATTCCAGCAAATTGCACTATTTGTGCACAAAAAGCTGCTTAGAATGAAGGGTTAGCCTTTTCCATCATAAAAACATTTTATGTGATTGGCAAATCAGAAAATGGTCAATCAGCAGACAGTTACAGAGATGTTTTTCTTCTCTAGTAACAGCAGGATGCTAATGGGAGAGTTAAGGCAAAAAAAAAAAAAAAAACATTGATTTGTTGATAGAAGCCAGCAGCTGTCACAGTAAAACATGGTTCTCTTGCACTTAATCAATGTCAGTCTCCAACCCAATCGTTTTGTAGCCCAGATGAGAAGCAATCAAGAGGAACACCTTCATAAGCATGAAGCTTGCTAGATGGGGTTCAATGAAGTGTGTCTTTAAGCTTAGGCACTCAAAATGTGATGCATGACCCAAAGCTAATCAGAAATGCTTAACCCTTTGAAAGGAGGCGGCAATTACTTGCTTGCTTTCCTTTTTCAAAGATAGAAAATACATTCTCCACACTATCTACAATTTTCAGATACCTTGTGTCTGTTTTGACATGCAATTCTTTTTCTTGCTGGATGAGGTGAAGCATCGTCATTAATCATGGTTCCCATCTTAAAAGTGTAGGGCGCTATTTTAAATGCATCTCATTTCTCAGAAAGACAATTTAGAAACAGTGACTAATTTCACCACATATTTCCATGGTTTCTTTCTCTGTGAATAGTTACTTTATCAAATGGTGCCTTTATTATTAGTGTCTTTGACCCCAGCATAATGGCTTGTGTCCTTGCAAATCAAGACTAGTTTGAGGACTAAAGTCATGTTTCATATAGAATGATATTTAATTTCATATGAGTTTCCCTTTCTACTGACCAATGGGGAAGATGCCCTGAGAAACAGAATATCAGTGACAGGGTCACTTAAATGGAGAGAAATTTCCAGCAATGCTTGGGCTTCCCAGATTGCACAGGCTTTCCACACTTGCTTCAGTAGTGTTCAGACTACTTGTCTGGACTTGTATTTTTTTTTTTTTTTTTCCAGTTCTTACAGAAATAGGATAGAGAAAAGAGAGAATTCGTTGGCAGTGGACTCTGAACTATCTGGGGGTGAAAAACCTCTACTTTCTCACTTGACATGAAATTACAAAGACAGAATTCTTTTGTTTCATTTTTCACTTTAGATACTTTCAGAAATAATCTGTGAGTTAAGAGAGAGAGGGAGGGAGAATGAAGTCCTTAGTATCTAGTGTGGGATGTAGAAAAAGTAGTAGTGATTAAGAAACATAAGAATCCTACAAAAGTAATTTATGTTGGCAATTGCCAGGAAAAAGTTAAAGAAAAAACCGATAAGATATCAAAATGAGCTTTCATCTTTAAGATAAGTATATATTCCCAGGCTTTTTGCTAACAAATTTGTCTTAATTTCACAATTCAGGTATAATTTGTTTAATGGGTAGATTATGATGGTGAAAATCTGGAGGTTTTATACCAGATTTCCCAATGGCCACTTGGAATCAAGACTTTCATGAATGAAAAATCAGTTAAATTCCTCCTGTTAAAAGATAAACTGAGGCACATTAAATACGTTATGAGTTTATTTGAGCAAAGCTTGATTTGAATGGAACAGTCCCAAACTGGAAGTAGTTCAGAAGACTCCATGGACAGGATCTCATGAAAAGATTTTTATAGAGAAGATGGGGAAGCAAAGATACAACCTTATTTATTGATTATCATGTAAGTGGTTGCCTTATTTTATAAAGAAGATGGGAAAGCAAAGATACAACCTAATTTATTGATTATCATGTAAGTGGTTGCCTTATTTGGGAAGACCTAGTTGGAGGTCTGTGATTAGTTGTCCTCGGGTTTTGATTTGTTGACCTTGAGGCATTTCAGGCTTAGGTTTGGGTGTGTAGGCAGGCTTATATGACTTTAGAACTAGCCCAGTCTAATGGTTTCTTTAATTAACACTCCCAAAGTCAAATTGACATCACTTTCACATTTGTGAGACTTTAGGGTCTAACATAAAGAAATCACAATGTTGACTAGGAAAACAAAAACAATTTAAAAATAGGCTTAAGGACCAAACAGATTTTGTATGCCTGTGCATATGGGTAGTAGTGCATCAAAGCAAACAAATATGTGACCGTCACTATGGGAAAAGAATATTCTCAAGTTTTTTAGTGAGCTAGAATAGACCAAGGAAATATGTTGTTTAGTACTACTTTTTACAAATTCAAAATATGTTAAAAGCCATAGATGTTTTTTAAATATGTGTTCTATTATTTTTTCTTCCTGATTTTCTTATGTTTATTATTATTGTTATATATGAACAGTATTTTCAATACTTTCACAGGTTTGCTTATGAACCCTGTCTCTCTCAGTTCAGTTCAGTTCTGTCTCTCAGTCGTGTCCGACTCTTTGACACCCCATGAATCTCAGCATGCCAGGTGTCCCTGTCCATCACCAACTCCCGGTGTTCACCCAGACCCATGTCCATCGAGTCAGTGATGCCATCCAACCATCTTATCCTCTGTCATCCCCTTCTCCTCCTGCCCTCAATCTTTCCCAGTATCAGGGTCTTTTCAAATGAGTCAGCTCTTCGTATCAGGTGGCCAAAGTATTGGAGTTTCTGCTTCAATATCAGTCCTTCCAATGAACACCCAGGACTGATCTCCTGTCTCTCTAACCCCTGTTTATTTCATAAATTCTTAAAGTTACTCATAATAGACAATTCTTTTGTAATTGTAATATGTTTAGGAGCATGAGAATGGAAACTGCAGAGAGAGAATATATTGATAAATCCTTAATGCTCTTTTCCCTCACTAAAATTTTGATCAACTTCTCTTACCCCAAATATAAAAATCCAAAGGATTTATCACCTACCAAGTTAGATGGAGTAAGAGAGGGCAGGTGCAGAGTAAGGCAGCTATGCAATGAGGCCATATTTAGCTCCTGCTATTCCTTTAGCCTATATTTGCACCTTAATGAGGTGTTAGGGGTTTTTGTTTTGCATATCTGATGCTTCATTAATGCTAGAGTTTTTGTCTCCAAAAGTCTTTGTGGAAAATTTTTCTTTGCCTTCATCAGCACTACTTCAATATTTATCAGATCAGAGGTGTTAGATTCTCTTTAGTATCAACATACATTGATGAATAGCTACTGGGAGTTCAACTTGGATAAAGATGGGTCATTTATGTTGTCTGAACACAATTAGATAAGCATCTTTAAGTGCTTTTCCCTAATAAGGAGAAACGTTAGATACCTTAAGTGATGGCAAAAACCCGCTGCTAAAGTGAATGAGGCAGTTATTACAGGTACAGTTGCCAATGAGGTGGTGGAAATCCCTAATGAAATGGGAACCACTGGTCTATGTTCTTGAATATATTACAGAGAAGAAGCCAATTCTGACTCTAGGGGTTGGAAACTATTTCTTTGACTTGCTTTTTGTTGCTTTTGTTATTACAATCATACATAATGGCCTGCCTTGAAGGACTGGGCCCCTCTTCCTGACTGTAAACTAAAATGCCTTTGTTCAGCTCTTAGAGAGATAATCTGAACCTGCCTACCTGTGAATAGCTACAACAAAGAGAAGAGATTAACACACCCATTCCAAAGGCTGGCCATTTCAGGAGATGTTTTTCAAGACTGAAGATTCTTTCACTGTACTTCACCATTGCCTCTCCCTCCCTTTCCCTTGACTTTTTCATTGCTTTTCCCTCTTTATTCATCTGTCTTTTTGACTTTAGTTCCTTATTGCTTCTCTCTTTGGTTCTATACAAGAACCTGGTTTCCAGACCCCAACAAGATGGTTACTCTGAGACATTAGTATACTATCTTCTCAGTCAGCTGGCTTTCCAAATAAAGTCATATTCCTTGCCTCAACACCTCCTCTCTTGACGCATTGGCCTGTTCTATGGTGAGGAGAGTGAGCTTGGACTTGATACATTTAGTTACAAGGGAGTTTTTGAAAATTTTAGAAAAATTACTTAGAGATACCTGGAAAGAGTACAGCATCTCTATGACTCCTGAGGTACATAGACTCTAGAATTAGGATTTAGGCTTAAAATTGTCCTGGATCTTTAAGAATAAAAACAAAGGCAGGCAAGGTCACACTGGGATACAGTGCAGAAAATTACAGTCAGCCCTCAGTACCTGTGGGTTCCACATCTGCAGATTCAACCCACTGTGGATTAAAAATATTTGGAAAATAAAAATTCCAGAAAATTTCAAAAAGCAAAATGGAATTTGCTACATGCTGGCACTCTTTACATATCATTTACATTGTATTTGCAACTATTTACATGACATTTACTTTGTATTAGGTATTATAAGTATTCTAGAAATGATTTAAATTATATGGGAGGATACTGAGGTTTGACTGTATTAATTGAAACTATTAATTCCTATGGAATTGTCAGGTGTATTTGCATCTGACTTCGTGACAATGCTCATATTTGTTTTAATCTTTCCTGACTTCTGGAGTGTGTAATTTCCTAGGTTCTGTCTTGCCACAGCAAAGATTTGAAACAGTTGACTGGTGTTATAGTTATGTGACAGCTCAGTTTTATTTGGCAAGCAAAGGAAAATACATGCTCCAGGCGTGAGGGAGGGCCAACCCAAAAGAAGAGAGCAGCTCTATCTTGGCTCCTCTTTTTATATGCTTTTTTCTCCTCCCCCTAAGCCTGCCTTATGTAAATTGGGCTAGCCAGGAGGGCTGTTTGTTTCACCTGAGATTCTCACTCTGGCCCTTGGATTTTCTTTTGTCTCATTTTCGTGGGCTTTTTCCTTTTTTTGTCTTTTAGCCACCACCATTTTGGACTCCTTTTTCCTATTCTAACTACCTAATAAGATCATGCTCTATCTTCCTTTCTACTTGATTTGACATCCTGATTTTATTCTTCTATGTGGCCAAGATGACAGACTGTAGTCTTGCTCCCTTCAGTATTACAGAAATTTCTTCATACCTGCACTCAAGTCTGCTCTCTCCTAGAAGGATGTTCAGTGGTAAATACAATACTATTTTCTTACATATATTCACGTTTTTTTTTTTTTTTTTTTTTTAATTTTAAAAGTTCTTTTTCATGTAGTCTGCTTACCTGTTGGCTGAACTCTAAGGCTTCTCCATTGACCAATTTTTTTGAGCCCATGTACTTGGAGGTATCATGGTGTAGGAAGAAGACAATGAATGTGGTTGTTATTGACTATACATTCAGTCTACACCCTTGAGCAGTGAGCTGGCATAATGCTGAGTTCAGATTTCTCCAAGGGCAGTGTTGTAAATAGAACTGAATTAAGTAAGATAAAGCATGTAGAACAGAGCTTAGCTGTTATACAGCTAGTCAGTGTTTTCCCATCTACTGCCTGCCAGAGAAAGAGGGAGATGGAGGGAGGAAAGGAGAGAAGAGAGAGAGAATCTAATATGTGTTTGAAGGGGTTTTTCAGATTCAGTTTAGAAGAGATCATGTCCTTTCACAACTGTTCATTTTCTCTCATTGAATTCAGCCCAAGTCTTTAGCTCTGCTTACCTATGGAGGGAAATGTCAGGGCAGCTGCCTTCAGCAGTTTGCTCAGAACAAAGTTTAGATGTGTGGCTGCTGTGAATTAAAGATTCTACAAACTTCTAATAGGGATAATAGAGCAGGACGCCTTTAACAACATCTCTAAATGAGACTCTGCAACTTGGAAAACAGAAGTCCACATGCCCACTGCAGTCAATAAACAGTTTCTGAATACCTGCAGTTGACCCATGGGTAGGTTCTGAGAAGGCTGCAAAAATGACTCATGTAAAGACCATATTTCTTTCCATTTCATATATACAACCCACTCCCCTAAAAGCAGCCACTTTCCAGAAGGATGGTGGTCTAAGTTCTAATTGACAAAATCTGATCTGCTCAACTTATAAACAGTGTTTTCCTTGGGACTGAGCACCCAAGCAACATATTAAAGAGTCTTCTTACATAATAGTCCCATGTATTTGCTCCTAGTTCTTTTTATATTTTACTTAAGGAAAATCAAGGCAAATGGTTTCCGAATGTTCCCAACTGACAGCAATTTGTGTCCATTTGCACATGAAAGCATGTGGAATGAACAGGCATGGAGGGAGAGAGGCATGCAGGCCTATCTAGAGTGAGAGAGCACAGTCCCCTTGCTAATGAGAGAAATTAAAAGGAGTCAGGTTTACTGAATCTTTTCATGGAGCTGTTATGAAAAGGAAGCGTCAAACATTTTTAGGTATCTGGTCACCTCTACATGCAAAGCATTTGGAAGGTAATTCTGAATGTTATTTGATCAATGAATAGTGACGAATCATCACATTTTAGTAATATGTGTATGTATAGGAATGATAAACGAGTAAGTGATTGGTGCTTGGGTAATGAAAGGAAGTGCAAGCGATACAGATGTTGCTTAGCTCTGGATGTGAAAATTAACCAAGAAGGCACATTTGTCAGAAAATTCTCACTTAGAGTTTTATTTATTTCCCTTTCCTTCACTCCTCATCTATCTTTTTTCAACTGCTTAATTAACTGCCCAAGCTATGTTTATGTAGCTAAGATCAAGTGTACAGAAACATTACTGATAAGAACTTTTTCTCTATTTTCCTGTTTTAATTTCTTTTACTAGTGTTTTACTACTTTCTATGCCATTTTATGTTTTATGATTTAAAAAATTTCTTTTATTTGCATGTAAAAATTCTTTACATTCAACATTGAGTATATCTTGGTTTGTGGTTTATCTTTCTAATTACTATGTAATAAAATTAGAACTTTGAATGATTTGAGAATAAATGTAGGATTTCCTGATCTACTTTTGCCAAGTAAAAATTCATTTATGAGGTACTTGCTTTATTAGTAGCTAATGAGGTCAATGGGAGATGTCTTCAACCTGAAAAGAATAAAAAGCAAGGGTCCAATCACTGTACATCCTGTGTAAAATATAACTAAAGTATGTTTTTGGAATTATTTGGGGAACAGTTCACTGGTATATCAAGTACACTGCATTAAAAAAAATCAATAATTCTTTGTGACGTATTTACTTATCCCCTGTCTTGTTTGATGTAGCTCATGGTAGATAAGAGAAGAAAAAGATACTGTATCTTTCCTAAGGTAAGAGTCTGAATGTTGTATGGGCAGAATAATAATTTTGAATCAATTTAGGTTACCCTTTCACTCTCTCCTACCCCAGAGGTAGTCCTTAATCTATATAAAGCAGTGGGTCTGGAGTCCATTAAGAATTTATTATATATCAACTATGCATACTCTCTGTTGCTATAGGGTGAGAAAAAAGTTACTACAAATTACAGTATATGGTTTTATTAACTTTCTGTGGTTGCTGTAACAAATTGCCACAAACTTCATGGCTTAAAACATAGCAATTTATACCTTCACAGTTCTGGAGGCCAGAGTCTGTAATGAAGGTGTGCCAGCAAGACCATGCTACTTCTCTAGCAGAGAATCTTTCTTCATCTCCTCCAGCTTCTGATGGTTCCAGGTGTTCTCTGGCATGCGGATACATCTCTTTAATCTCTGCCTCTGTCATCATATGGTCTTCTCCTCTTTCCCTCTGTGTCTCTCTGTGTGTCTCTTATGACACTTAACTGTGTTTGCATTTAGATTCCTCCCATATCTCCCGCCCCCCACCATATAAACCAGGCTGATCTCATCTTGAAATTAATTACATCTTCAAGATCCTTTATGTAAATGATGGTAACATTCACAGCCTCCAGGACTTAGAACATGGACTTATCTTTTGAGGACCACCATTCAACCCTCTATGTGGCTGCTGAGAAATGATCAGAGTTGAGACTTGTAGTAGAACTGCAGTTCTACACTCTGTGGAGATTTCCTGAGATTTTAATTTGGGTTTTTGTTTCAGCATGACTCTTCTACAGCTTGTCTGCATTCTTTTCACATGCCAATGAAGATTTTCCCTGTAGCTAGTAGAATAGCAAGAACAGTATATGCTACACATACTATGTAGTTCATCCATGATGAACAACTATGAACAGGTGTTCATCATGGAAGAGTAAATGAGGTGTCCCTTCTGTAAGTTTTATTGTGGAAGAAGTACATGGTTTTTGAAAGTTTTCTGAACATGGTTTGGAATTATAATATTGCAACTGCTTTCAGGAGCATATATCTCCCCTATACTCTGTCCCTTTGCCTAATATGATATGCTCCATCAAGTGAGGGTCACTTCTTTAGAAAATTTGAAGTCAATGAATCTTTTAGATCAGGAGTTGTTGTTCAGTTGCTCAGTCATGTCTGACTCTTTGCCACCCCATGGACTGCAGCACACCAGGCTTCCCTGTCTTTGATCATCTCCCGGAGCTTGCCCAAACTCATGTCCATTGAGTCGGTGATGCCATCCAACCATCTTGTCCTCTGCCGTCCTCTTCTCCTGCCTTTAATATTTCCCAGCATCAGGGTATTTGCCAATGAGTAGGCTCTTCACATCAGGTGGCCAAAATATTACAGCTTGAGCTTCAGCCTAAGTCCTACCAATGAATACTCAGGATTGATCTCCTTGCAGTATAAGGGAGTCTCAGGAGTCTTATCCAACACCACAGTTCAAAAGCATCAATTCTTTGGCACTCATCCTTCTTTATGGTCCAACTCTCACATCTGTACATGACTACTGGTAAAACCATACCTTTGACTATATGGACCTTTGTCAGCAAAGTAATGTCTCTGCTTTTTAATACACTGTCTAGGTTTGTCAGAACTTTTCTTCCAAGGAGCAAGCATCTTTTAATTTCATGGCTGCAGTCACCATCTGCAGTGATTTTGAGACTGGCATGCTAAATCCACACATAAAGATTGTATCACAAGAAAGATCTAACATTCAGTGCATCCTAAACTATCAACAATATGGGGTACCAAAAGGGTTTGAGAAAACATAGGCATCAATTAGGAAGACCATGGACAACTTGGTGAGGACTCTGCGTATAGAAATTTGATGGTTTGATTCCAGAAAACAGGCAGATTATATTGCTTAGTTTCCTTTATACCAAAATGGAAGTTACTTTTTTCTGTCCCTTTATTGTAAAGATATTATTCTACATAAAAATAAGGACAAAGAATTCTAGATACCCTCTGCAATTCAGAAGTAAATCTATGCATATCTAAGTGGATAGTTTTATAAGGGCAGTTGAAGGCCTTTGACCTGGAGGGCAAGTTGGATTCAGATGAAGGAGAAAACTGAGTCTTCCTTTGGCTGTGGTAGCAGGGCTAACGATAAGTAGTAGTGAGTCAAAAAGAATCCCAAGGTCAAAAACCGAAGAGAGTAGAAAGAAAGGAGGAACTGTGTTGTGAAATGGGATGAACAAGTGGTTTAGGATATGTCCTTTGGGGTGGTGCCAACAGGTGGCATGACTGCAGACCTGATGGGCCAGGAGAACAGGAAGGTACCAGACAGAGATGACCAATAGCAGAGTTGGAGGAAGATTCCCTAATGCCAAGAAACTATTAAAGCAGTAATTTAATCATCCTGTGATTAACATGACAATAAATTACACAATGATGATAACCAGAATATTATATATTTTACTACTTTATGATTTATAGCCTGAATACTTCTTTAGAAAGCTTGAAACAGCTTCCATGCTTGAATCACGTATATGCAAAACTGCACACTGGCCCAGACTGGCTTTGGTATTTAAGGCAGTGTTTCTCAATCTGAGGGAATGGAGTTGAACCTTGGGCCGATTCCAATTCATGCCCAGGGTCAAGAGCCACTATTCTGAGGTGGCTGATTCTAGAGGACTTGGTGGCACTTTTGAATGATGGCAGTGATCAGTGTCAGAGATATGAATTTATTTGAGAAGCAGGATCTAATCTTGTGAGAAATCATTGCAGAAATAGTCAAGGTCATTGAGATTAAGCTTCAGTTTGAGGGAGCCATGTTGGAGATCTGGACTCAGAGCCCCAGGTATGGGGCTAGTGAGACACACCAGCTGCACACAGTTGGGGTCAAGTGTAGTGGCAGCCCAGTGAGCCTCAGAGCACTAGCTCAGTCCAGACACAGGAGACTGCTTGTTGGCTTAAAGTGCTCATGGGTCAGAAGCACTCAACTATGGTCATGTTGGTTCTCAACTGTGCAGGAGCTACCAGGGTCAGACCTAATAATGGCAGAACTTTGACACTTTTGGGCCTGGATAAGATAGGAATTGTCAAGGAGAGACACATCTGGAACTGGGACTCGTTCAGCTTCTCCTTTGTCTGGAAGATTAGTGGAGAATATGAAAGCCCTTCAGTGCCTGAGTATAGTTACCATTTGCAGGGCAGGATGGCCGCTGGTTGCATAACAAGAATGGATACATTTTCAGAAGAATTAAAGCTGAAACTACTCTTTTAATCCCTAGGCCTTGAATCCTTGGCATTATCCATTATCTTCAGTACCAGCTACTTTAAATCCTAGATTTAGTCACATATTTGCTAAACCAGACTCACCTATTTTAGAACATATGGGACTGAAATGTTTCCATTTGGATTGTGTGTGTGTGTGTGTGTGTGCATTCATGTGCATGTGCATTGGAGGTGATGAAAGGATGAAGGATTTTGGAGAAAACAGCAAACTGTTTACTGAATATAAACAGCAAAACCCCCACAACATCATTAGTTAAAATACAAATAGGAGTTTGGCAAAGTTAACCTATTAAGAGGTGATTTCATGTTGTTTAAAGCCAAGGGTAATTTAGATTAAGTGTGCCTTCAGGCAGTACTAAAATCAATTAGCTAATGAAGTTGTTCAGTCACTAAGTCATGTCTGACTCTGCGACCCCATGGACTGCAGCATGCCAGATTTCCCTGTCCTTCACTATCTTCCAGAGTTTGCTCAAATTCATGTCCACTGAGTCTGTGATGTTATCTAACCATCTCATCCTCTATTACCTTCTTCACCCTTTGCCTTCAAACTTTCGCAGCATCAGGATCTTTTCCAATGAGTTGGCACTTCACATCAAGCACAAGGCCTTTTTTCTAAGGTGGGAAACTCACACTAAAGGGAATTTAGAAACTGAGGAAAGCAAATCTCTTAAAAGAACAGATTTCACAGGACAGTAGATTTCAGGTACTGATGAAGGAGGGAATGCTGTGGTATGGCTGTGGCACTCACATGTCCCCATGCAGTAATAAAAAGTGGATGATGACAGGCCTTTAGCAGTGATTACTGCCAATGAGTGAGGTCGGATCCCTGAGACTAGGAGCAGACCAGGTCTCCGGCATCACTGGCAGCTGGCTGACTTTCAAATCTCACTGGTTGGCTTGGCCTCATCGGTCATCTTCAGCTCAGGGTAATAGCAGTAATTTTCACTTTATTCATTTCTGCCTCTTGGCTGGAGGTCCTTTAGCACATCCGTTATGAACACATTGGCTGGTTGCCGTCAGCTTTTGATGAAGACTTTTGATCGTGACTAGCATTTTAAATTCTCACAGCTGCCTGTTACTCAGTCAGTTATTTTCTGGGTTATTCTACATGTGACATATATTGGAACAGTTGATTCTTTCTTTTGGTCTTTCTTTCTTTTTCTTATAAAAAAAATTTTTTTTTTTGTCTCTCGGGAAATTTTGCTACCATGTAATACCATATTTAAAGAAACATAAATTATGAACTATTGGGAAAATATCACCTGTCCCTTCCTTTACATGGTAATGTTCTAAAGCTGAGGATGGCACTTCCCATGCAAAATCTGAAAAGTTAAAAAGCACAGTGACCCATGTTAAGTACTGTCTCCAGAAAACATTTCAGCCTTGTAGATCTATGTGGGTGAGCCTGACTCCTTAGAAATGCTGTGTTAGTTGATCCACAAATTTCTACAAGCAAATTCCCCAGATCTTAGCAATAATAGACTCCTGTGTGAATTTTTATGGAAAATGAATCTTAAAGAGAATATATTAAAGAAAAGAATTTTCCAAATGAGAAGTAGTGATAAAGTAATATAAAAATATCTTCTCTATATACCCTTCCTTACTTGGGTGTGCTCTCTCAAGTCTATCACCTTCTAGGTCACCAGCCTTGGCAACTGTGTGTAAATATGAGTCCTTTCAGCCTTAGTGTGGGCATTCATGATATACTGTTTCTGGAATGACCTTTATAACTGGACCCTCTTCTTCTTATTGCCATTGTCTAGTTATGCTCTCTAGCATCTGCTGCAGATACATTCACAATACTCCCAGTCTCATCTCTTTGCTATCTTTGCTTTGCTCTGTCAGCATAGATATCTTTTTAAAACTTCAACTGGATCACTTTGTTCCTCAGTGAATAATTCCCAGTGCCCAAGTCAGGAATAAATGTTAATTCACACAACATGGAATGTGAAATGCCCTCAGGATTCCGAGAGTAAGTTGAATTTTTAAAAGTAGATTAAAAGAGATGATTTAGGCTGAACCTGCATATTTTAAGTCAATACAGAGAGCAGACATAATAAAACATCCATACATATTTGGTTTAACTTTATCTTAATATAAACTAATAACTTCATCCAACAGAATAAATATATTTTAATCATTCAGAGTAATTGACAGAAAATATCACTTGGTCACCAGAACCCTATGTTGTTCAGAAAATTCAATATGAATATACTGTAGATATTATATAGTTATATTTATAATTATGGAACTTAAAAATTCAGAAAACTTCTTCAAATGGTCAAAGCTTCTGAATTTTATAAAATATAAAAATTCTGTTTTTAAACATTGAGTAACATCAATTCTTAAAACTTCATTTACTTTAACTGGAGGATAATTACTTTGCAATATTTTGGTGGCCTCTGTCATATGGCAGCATGAAATGGCCGTAGGCATACATGTGTCCCCTCCCTCTTGAACTCCCCTCCCACCTCCCTCACCATCCCATCTCTCCAAGTTGTCACAGAGCACTGGCTTTGGGTTCCCTGTGTCATACATCAAACTCCCACTGGGTATCTATTTTACATCTGGTAATGTATATGTTCCAATGCTATTCTCTCAAATCATCCCACCTTCTCCTTTTGCCACTGTGTCCAAAAGTCTGTTTATGTCTGTGTCTCCTTTGCTGCCCTGCACCTAGGGTCATCAGTACCATCTTTCTAGATTCCATAGATACATTAATATATGATAGTTGTCTTTCTCTTTCTAACTTACTTCACTCTGTGTAATAGGCTCTAGGTTCATTCACCTCATTAGAACTGACTCAAAAGTGTTCCTTTTTATAGTCAAGTAATATTCCATTGTGTATATATATATGTACTTCAATTTGCTTACCCATTTATCTGTTGATTCTAGAAAATCTGGACTCAGCTGAACATCTAGATTCAGTGCAATCTCTATCCGACTACCAATGGTATTTTTCACAGAACAAGAGTAAATAATTTCACAATTTGTATGGAAACACAAAAGACCATGAATAGCCAAAGGAATCTTAAGAAAGAAGAATGGAACTGGAGGAATCAACCTTCCTGACTTCAGACTATACTACAAAGCTACAGTCATCAAGACAGTGTGGTGCTGGCACAAAAACAGAAACATAGAGCAATGGAACAAGATAGAAAGCCCAGTGATAAATCCACATACCTAAGAGCACCTTACCTTTGATAAAGAAGGCAGGAATATACAGTGGAAAAAAGATGGTCTCTTCAATAAGTGGTGCTGGAAAAACTGGTCAACTATGTATAGAAGAATGAAATTAGAACACTCCCTAAAACCAATATGGAAAAATAAACTCAAATTGGATTAAAGACCTAAATGTAAAGACCAAAAACTATAAAACTCTTAGAGGGAAACATAGGCAGAACACTCTCTGACATAAATCAAAGCAAGATCCTCTATTACCCACCTCCATGAGTAATGGAAATAAAAACAAACAAATGGGACCTAATTAAGCTTAAAAACTTTTGCACAATGAAGGGAACTAAAAACAAGGTGAAAAGACAACCCTCAGAGTGGGAGGAAATAATAGCAAATGAAACAACTGACAAAGAATTAATACCCAAAATATACAATCAGCTCCTGCAGCTCATGGAGAAAGTAATGGCAACCCACTCTGTTACTCTTGCCTAGAAAATCCCTTGGATGGAGGAGCCTGGTAGGCTGAAGTCCATGGGGTCGCTATGAGTTGGACATGACTGAGCAATTTCACTTTCACGCATTGGAGAACAAAATGGCAACCCAGTTCAGTGTTCTTGCCTGGAGAATCCCAGGGACGGGGGAGCCTGGTGGGCTGCCATCTATGGGGTCGCACAGAGTCGCACGACTGAAGTGACTTAGCAGCAGCAGCATGCAGCTCAATACCAGAAACACAAACAACCCAATAAAAAAGTGGCCAGAAGACATAAACAGATATTTCTCCAAAGAAGACATACAGATAGCTAATAAACATGCAAAAGATGCTCAACGTGACTCATTATTAGAGAAATGCAAATCAAAACTACAACAAGGTATCATCTCACACTGATTAGAATGGCCATCACCAAGTCTACAAACAATAAATGCTGGAGAGGGTATGGTGAAAAAGGAACCCTCTTACACTGTTGGGGGGAATGCAAACTGATAAAACCATTATAGAGAAGAGTATGGAGATTCCTTAAAAAACTACAAATAAAACTACCATACAGCCCAGTAGTCCCGCTACTGGGCATATACCCTGAGGAAACCATAACTAAAAAAGACACATGTACCCCAGTGTTCATTGCAGCATTATTTATAGTAGCGTTAGAACATGGGAGTAATATGACTGCTAATGAACATTCATAACTATAGTATATTTATGAAAATTATTAAATTAACATTACTATAATATTGTTTTATATACTTTAATCAAATTTTGTCAGTTGTTCCAGAAATACCATTCATTGATTCGGGATCTAAACCAGATTATATGCTGCATTTCATTGACGTATTTCTTTAGTATCTTTTACTCTATCAACTATTTATTTTGGGACGGCAGCAAATAAGACTGTCACAGCCTTTATGCCTCTACCCTTCACCAAAGGTGGCACAGTGATTAAAAAAAAAAAAAAAAAACCACCTGCCAGTGCAGGAGACTCAGGTTTGATCCCTGGGTGGGGATGATCCACCAGAGGAGGAAATGGCAACACACTCCAGCATTCTTGCCTGGAAAATTCCATGAACAGAGGAGCCTGGAGGGCTATAATCCATGGGGTTGCAGAGAGTTGGACATGACTGAGCATAGCATGGCACTCTATCAATCATTTATTTTGGGACCACAGCAAATAAGATTGCACAGCATTTATGCCTCTATCATTCACCAAAAATATCCCAAACTCTGAAGCCTTCAAAGGCTAAACTTAGATTCTAGAAGCCCATAGGAGATAAAAACTTACCTAAATCTTCGATGTTCCAAAACAACATCAATTTCCTAGAGATTTTCCTCTCCTTTATGCAACTCATGAAAAATGTATTTTGGATCTCCTGAGGCTTCCCAGACAGCTAAGTGAAATACTGGTAGTAAATGAGCAGATTTGCTGGAGCATGGTGCTATCGTTGGCCACCTTTTTCATTTCAACCTAGCTAGTGATCCTGCTGGAGGGTCAGAAGATAGCATCAATCCCCTCTGCATTAGAGGAAAATCACTTCTGTAGAATGTGCCAGGTCAAATAACTGAGAAGGATTGTAGACACGAAGACATAGGCTGTAGAAATAACTAAATCAAATTATCTGTAAGAAGAAATCTTTGAAATTGTTTCCAAACTGTCATATCTTAAGAAATTAAAACAAAAAGGACATCAGGGGTCTCAATCCTAAAGTAACTTTTGCCTCCTTGAATTGTCATCTTGTTCTTAGCTCTAGGACATTAACGATGCCTCTTGAAATATACATTCAGTTAACATACATTTACTAAATACCTTTATCCTTTATGCAATTGATATCTAAATATAGAAATTAGTAAAGTATGGTTCTTATTCTCAGGATGCTCACAGTGTAAGGTAGCTCTGTTTTTACATTCTAAGTCTTTGAAATGTAGTTAGTATATTTATAGTTACAGCACTTCTCAATTTGGATTAGTAACATATCAAATGCTAAAGAACCACATATGGCTACCATATTGGACAATGCAGATCTCTCATGAAGACAGAAATGATGATTAAACTATATTACAAATGATGAAGTCTATGATCCAAGTATATCCTAAGGTTCTGGAGAGAACAAGTTAAGTTGCTTGCTCCTTGGTATCTTGTATTCTAGTATATGTAACACTACTTACATACGTAATACATAATACATTTACTTTTTTAACTAAATGAGTAGATGCAGAGTCAAAGAAGTAATCATTGAGACATTTGAGCCATTTCTTGAGGGGTGTTTTAAGGTCTACCCAATAGCAAAGGAGGTAAAGAGTGGAAAAAAAGAAAAATATTGCCATGCAGAAGGAAGAAGGTGCAGAAAGTTCCTGAGATCTGGGGCTTATTTCAAAAGAATCTGTCTTTGCTGTAATTATAAGGTCTGGATTTGTTTCATAATTGAAATAATCTATTGAGCTTGCCATACTTTTTTGATCATACATGATTTTGGAGAAGAACACTGCAGAACTAAAGTATAGAATTGACTAGTTGCTAAGGTAGTTTGTGCCAGACAATTTTTTCAATTTGAATAATTCAGGTCAATTTTTTTTTTGGCAGCCTCATTTTCCTAGATTCTTTCTGTGAAAAAAAATGTTATTATATATATGCATATACATATGCATATATGTATACATATGTGTATATAAATATTGGTTGTTTATATTGCCTAAGATTAGTGTAGGAGGTTCCAAATTCTGATCCAGTCTGGCATTACAAACCTGGATTTTAGCTTTACAAAAAAAATCAAATGAATATCAGCAGTACTGTATGTTAATGTTTAAAAGATGCTTCACAGCTTTGAATGAATTGAGTTCAGTGTAACTTTTCTAAAATGCACTTGACCAATGCCAGCTCCTTGAGAGAAAAACAGATTGTTCCCTCTCAGTGAAAAGAATCATATGGGAAACAGTATGTCAACAACTCTTTCCCCTTTTAAGTCTGATTCATACTTCCCCAATGCTGTCATAAGGTCATTTCCTCCAGTTTAATTTTACCCTTGATCTGTAGATAAATGATGAATTTACTGTATATCTAGTTCTCAGTCAGCAACCATTCACACAGCTCCTAAGCTCTGTAAAAAATAAAAAAAAATAAGGGAAGAAAAATCTTGAAAAATGCAGGAATTGAGTATAACACTCTTTTACCTTCAAGTTTAAGTATGCAGACCTTTCTTTTATAAAGAAAGCTTGGGGGTGGGGGGGCAGTGAGTAACTGAACAATCCTAGAACTGAAAAGCACACCAGCTTCACAGAATTGCTCATTTGCCTCAGGAAATAGCAAGAAAGGTGAAAATGAAACCTCGTCCAAATGCAAACCCACTCAAATGAAGTGTGAACGCCAATCAATTTTAGCAGTGGTCTGGCAGTCTCGATTCTGAACAGCAAGTTGAGACAGCAAGTGCATAAGTTCCACTGCCAGCTCTGTTCAGGGAGCTTGCCCAGCCTGGCCGTGAGATGCAGTCAGTACATTCATGGAGCAAAAGGCCCGTCTTGTATCTGTAACGAGAGGCAGATTCTGCGCTAATTATTCTGGCTGCAAGCTTGTTACAAAAGTGATGTTCAGCATTTTCGCCTGAGTTGTTTATTATTGGTATGTTCTTCCCCCAATTTGTGATCCATGTGTAAGGAGCATGAGGAAAACTTGAAAATGAATGTGTAAGTAAAAGATGCTTAAATGGAAAGCAACCTTTTATTTATTAAGCAATTTTTGATTTATTTAGCTCTTAATTTAAGGGCTAATTTCTCTTACTATGTCTTTTCTGGAAATATTGACCTAAATTCTTTGTGTGTGCAATTTTTATTAAGTGCCATACATGGAAGAATATATATATATATTTTTTTTTTAACCAACAAAAAAACCAGAAAACTTTCAAAAATGGAGTTGTTTAAAATAGTTAATACTGTAAACAAATCCACTCACATTTAACACATTTTGTCAATTCTAACCCAAAGCAAGACATTTAAAAAAACGTTTTTTCCTTCAAAGCAATATCTCTACAGAGTCAATAAATATTACATTATGATGTAGTACTGTACTATTAATAGACTGTTTCAAAGTTGAAAGGAGAACAATCTTAACAGATATGCTTTTAAGTTTTCATGAAAAGCAGGAAATAAATCTGTTGTGAAGCCCACATCAGTTTGAATGAAAATCAAAATTGGCAAAACATTTGAACTAAACTTGTAAGGTAGTACCTTCCACTTCTATTTGGCTAAGTTTCAAGGAATGAGAAAAAGAAAGTGGTAATAATATCACAAGAGTAACACAAAATAAAAACGGAAACCACATTTTGAATAACCTCCATCATGTATTAGGAGGATTTAAGAATCCAAATCTGAACATCCCAAGTTCTTCTGTAAAGCCAACAATATGACTAAACAACCAGAAGAAAATACAAAAATAGAAAATTTTTTACTTTCAAAATGATACTAGCCTTTGTATGTGTCAGGCATTCAGTAACATTAATGGCCTAGACAGACATGTGAAACCAGAGTAGAATTTTTTTTAAAAATCCTCAAAATGAGGAAGAGCTATGATACACCTCATGAGCTATTTTTTTCCCAAAGAAGTATCACTCTGAGCTACATAGTTGTTGAAGTCATGCTGTAGATTAAAAACAGGTGAGAATACACAAAGAAAAATTTAAAAAGAAATAACACAATGATAAAACTACCATTTATAATAAATCCTTTCCAAAATGAAAGGCATAAAACTGATATCATTTCAGAGCCCCTGGCAGCATCACTGTCCATATTATGTTGACACTAATGGTTGACTGTTCCAAAAGGCATTCAGTTCAGTTCAGTTGCTCAGTTGTGTCCAACTTTTTGCAACCCCAAGAACTACAGCATGCCAGGCCTCCTTGTCCATCACCAACTCCCGGAGTTTACTCAAACTCATGTCCATCACGTCGGTGATGCAATCCAACCATCTCACCTCTGCTGTCCCCTTCTCCTCCTGCCTTCAATCTTTCCCAGCATCAGGGTCTTTTCCACTGAGTTGGTTCTTCACATTAGATGGCTCAGGTATTGGAGTTTCAGCTTCAGCATCAGTCCTTCCAATGAACACCCAGGACTGATCTCCTTTAGGATGGACTGGTTGGATCTCCTTGCAGTACAAGGGACTCTCAAGAGTCTTCTCCAACACCACAGTTCAAGAGCATCAATTCTTCTGCGCTCAGCTTTCTTTATAGTCCAACTATCACATCCATACACAACTACTGGAAAAACCATTTCTTTGACTAGATGGACATTTGTTGGTAAAGTAATGTCTCTGCTTTTTAATATGCTGTCTAGATTGGTCATAACTTTTCTTATCTGCCCCTATCACATTTGTTATCTTCCACCTAAAAGGCTTGAAAAACTAATTACTCATTTTCTCCACCTTTGTATAGTGAGATGTGATAATGTGACAGTTCAGGCCAATGACATGTAGAGAAGTATCGGGGAATTTCTGGAACAATTTTTGCATCTCTGATAAGAAGATAGAAATAGATATCATATGTTCTTTCCTTTCTTATGCCTTGACTGTGACTGATGTTTGGAGCTGGGGTAACATCTCGTGACATTGCAGTGAAGGTAAATGTGGATCTCTCAGACATTATCCCTGATATCAGTTCAGTCGCTCAGTCATGTCCAACTCTTTGCAACCCCATAGAATACAGCACTCCAGGCTTCCCTGTCCATCACCAACTCCTGAAGCTTGCTCAAATTCATGTCCATCCAGTCCATGATGCCAACTAGCTCATCCTCTGTCATCCCCTTCTCCTCCTGCCTTCAATCTTTCCCAGCATCAGGGTCTTTTCCAATAAATCAGTTCTTTGCATCAGGTGGCCAGAGTATTGGAATTTCAGCTTCAGCATCAGTCCTTCCAATGAATATTCAGGATTGATTCCCTTTAGGATTGACTGGTTGGAACTCCTTGCAGTCCAAGGGACTCTCAAGAGTCTTTTCCAACAACATAGTTCAAATGCAGCAATTCTTCGGTGCTCAACTTTCTTTATAGTCCAACTCTCACATCCATACATGACTCTGGAAAAACCATAACTTTGACTAGGCAGACCTTTGTTGGCAAAGTAATATCTCTCCTTTCTAATATGTTATCTAGGTCGGTCATAGCTTTTCTTCCAAGGAGCAAGCAGCTTTTAATTTTCATGGCTGCAGTTACCATCTGTAGTGATTTTGGAGCACAAAAAATTAAGTCTGTCACTGTTTCCATTGTTTCCCCATCTATTTGCCATGAAGTGATTGGAACAGATGCCATGATCTTAGTTTTTTGAATGTTGAGTTTTAAAGCCAGCTTTTTCCACTCTCTTTTTTTCATCAAGAAGCTCTTTAGTTCTTCTTTGCTTTCTGCTACAAGGGTGGTGTCATCTGCAAATGTGAGGTTATTGATATTTCTCCCGGCAATTCTACATATAAGTTAAATGAGCAGGATGTCAATGTACAGCCTTGATGTACTCCTTTCCCAGTTTGGAACCAGTTCCATGTCCAGGTGTAACTGTTGCTTCCTGAGCTGCATACAGATGTCTCAGGAGGCAGGTCAGGTTGTATGGTATTCCCATCTCATTAAGAATTTTCCACAGTTTGTTGTGATCCACACAGTCAAAGTCTTTGGCGTAGTCGATAATGCAGAAGTAGATGTTTTTCTGGAACTCTCTTGCTTTTTTGATGATCCAGCGGATGTTGGCAACTTGATCTCTGGCTCCTCTACCTTTTCTAAATCCAGCTGGAACATCTAGAAGTTCACAGTTCACATACTGTTGAAGTCTGGCTTGGAGAATTTTCAGCATTACTTTGCTCACATGTGAGATAAGTTCAATTGTGCAGTATACTGAACATTCTTTGGCATTGCCTTTCTGTGGGACTGGAATGAACTTTTCCAGTCCTGTGGCCACTGCTGAGTTTTCCAACTTTGCTGGCATATTGAGTGCAGCACTTTCACAGCATCATCTTTTAGGATTTGAAATAGCTAAACTGGAATTCCATCACCTCCACTAGGTTTATTCATAGTGATGCTTCCTAAGGCCCACTTGATGTCTGGCTCTAGGTGAGTGATCACACTGTCATGGTTATTCAGGTCATGACAGTCTATTTTGTATAGTTCGTCTGTGTATTCTTGCCACCTATTCCTAATATCTTCTGCTTCTGTTAGGTCCATACAATTCTGTCCTTTATTGTACTTATCATTGTATGAAATGTTCCCTTGGTATCTCTAATTTTCTTGAAGAGATCTCAAGTCTTTCCCTTTCTATTGTTTTCCT
Source organism: Bos mutus (assembly GCF_027580195.1). Taxonomy (NCBI): domain Eukaryota; kingdom Metazoa; phylum Chordata; class Mammalia; order Artiodactyla; family Bovidae; genus Bos; species Bos mutus. Next base: position 55,378,476 of record NC_091624.1, read on the forward strand.
CTATTTCTTCCCATTCTATTGTTTTCCTCTATTTCTTTGCATTGTTCACTGAGGAATGCTTTCTAATCTCTCTTTGTTCTTCTTTGGTAAACTCTGTATTCAAATGGGAATATCTTTCCTTTTCTCCTTTGTCTTTAACTAAGATATCCTTGGTATCTTAGCTGGTAAATTTTTGCCTCTGCCACATACTTCTGTAGTATCATTTACACAAGAGATAGATTTTCTATTACTTAGGGCAAACATTCAGTTCAGTCGCTCAGTCGTGTCCAACTCTTTGAGACTCCATGAATTGCAGCACACCAGGCCTTCCTGTCCATCACCAACTCCTGGAGTTTACTCAAACTCATGTCCATCGAGTCAGTGATACCATCCAGCCATCTCATCCTCTGTCGTCCCCTTCTCCTCCTGCCCCCAATCCCTCCCAGCATCAGTCTTTTCCAATGAGTCAACTCTTCCCATGAGGTGGCCAAATATTGCAGTTTCAGCTTTAGCATCAGTCCTTCCAATGAACACCCAGGACTGATCTCCTTTAGGATGACTGGTTGGATCTCCTTGCAGTTCAGGGGACTCTCAAGAGTCTTCTCAGATACCACAGTTTAAAAGCATCAATTCTTTGGCACTCAGCTTTCTTCCCAGTCCAACTCTCACATCCATACATGACCACTGGAAAAACCATAGCCTTGACTAGACGTTAATAAGTTATTAATACTTATTAATAAGTTATTAATAATATAAAATTAGTACTCTAGAATGATCAGAAAAGGATAAAACATTTTAGAATTAGACTATAGGGTGTTAATAAATCACAATCCCATTCACTGGAACCATCTGGGCATCACAGTATTCATATAAAAACCCAATGTTAACATTTTTACAATTTAATATGGAAGGTGTGGTTTGGGACTTGCTAATACACAATCTAGTCAAGGCTATGGTTTTTCCAGTGGTCATGTATGGATGTGAGAGTTGGACTGTGAAGAAAGGTGAGCGCCAAAGAATTGATGCTTTTGAACTGTGGTGTTGGAGAAGACTCTTGAGAGTCCCTTGGACTGCAAGGAGATCCAACCAGTCCATTCTGAAGGAGATCAGCCCTGGGATTTCTTTGGAAGGAATGATGCTAAAGCTGAAACTCCAGTACTTCGGCCACCTCATGCGAAGAGTTGACTCATTGGAAAAGACTCTGATGCTGGGAGGGATTGGGGGCAAGAGGAGAAGGGGACGACAAAGGATGAGATGGCTGGATGGCATCACTGACTCGATGGACGTGAGTCTCAGTGAACTCCGGGAGTTGGTGATGGACAGGGAGGCCTGGCATGCTGTGATTCATGGGGTTGCAAAGAGTTGGACAAGAATGAGCGACTGAACTGAACTGAACTGAATATACAATCTTGAGAGGCCCTTGGACTGCAAGGAGATCCAACAAGTCCATTCTAAAGGAAGTCGGTCCTGGGTCTACATTGGAAGGACTGATGCTAAAGCTGAAACTCCAATACTTTGGCCACCACATGCGAAGAGTTGACTCATTGGAGAAGACTCTGATGCTGGGAGGGATTGGGGGCAGGAGGAGAAGGGGACGACAGAGGATGAGATGGCTGGATGGCATCACTGACTTGTTGGACATGAGTTTGAGTGAACTGTGGGAGTTGGTGATGGACAGGGAGGCCTGGTGTGCTGCAATTCATGGGGTCTCAAAGAGTTGGACACGACTAGGCGACTGAACTGAACTGAACTGAATATACAATCTATAATTAGGCAGACTTACTGACACTATGTTGAGGTAGTTAGACAGTCCAGTAACTGGCCTCAATAGGTAAAGCTCACATTATGGAAGAGCTCAGAATATACCTTATTCACAATGAGATGAAGTAGGTCCCAAAAAAGAAGAGAAGGCAGAAGCCTAAGTCTGCAGTTTCTTCTTCCAGACTCTTCCCTCAGCAAAGAGCAGCAATCTATCTGGACTGTCTAGCCTATTTTCCTTATTACTTCAAATATTGTTCTGTTTCTTTTTCTCTTTGTTCTCTTTATTCTATTTCTCTTTATTTCTCTTTATTATATTTATGTTATGCATTTTGAAATTGAACAATTTATTTTTCATTCTTTTTTTCTCTGTATCTTTTAGTTTTAGAAGTTTCCATTGTTGTATCTTCAAGCTCACTGACTCTTATATCTGCTGTGTCCAGGCTGCTCATGAGCTTATCAAAAATATTCATTTTTTTACACTGTTTTTGATTTTTAAACACTTCCTTTTGATTTTTCTTAGCTTTTCCCTTTCTCACCTTACATTACTCATCTGTTTTAAATATTGTCCACTTTTGCCTTTAGATCCTTTAACATGTTAGTTATAATTATTATAAATTCTCTCTGTGAAATTCCAAAATCTGTGTCATATATGGGTCTGGTTCTGACATTTCCTTTGTCCTTTCAGACTATATATTTATTTCTTGCCGTTTAGCACAACTTGTGATTTTTTGTTGAAAGTTAGATATGATATCTTGGGTAGTAAGAACTCATGTATGTCGGCTTTCAGTGCAAGGTTTTATGTTAACCTCACTAGAAGTTTGGGTATGTTGGTGATGGACAGGGAGGCCTGGCATGCTGCAATTCATGGGGTCACAAAGAGTGGGACACGACTGAGTGACTGATCTGATCTGAATGTTTGCTGTAGCTGAAAGTGCCAAAGAATTCAAATTCCTTAAATGTTCTTGATTTTGTCCTTCTTGTTTTCTTTGCACTCCTCTAAGAACTCTTCTTTAAATAGAATTTCTACCTTGTAACTCTTTAGCTGTAATCCACTGTTATTACATAAGAGTCCTGTTGACATGGTGGTAAATTGCTGGGGAGGGAAAGTATTCTATTATTTTATGACTAAATCTCAGTCTTTTAGTTGACCTGTGTTCTAGGGCCATGACCTTCACATATGTTTCTTGGCTCATGTCTCTTCACTCACCCACCACTTCTGTGAGACAGGAAGGTTACTGAGAACCGGAGTTGGGTAATAAGTAATTGAAAGAGTGAGGAGGCCCTAGTAATATTTTCCCTTACAACAGAGTAGTTTTAAAATATAGCATATTAATACAAAATTGCAATATAGTTAGACCAACGTACCTGGACATGATTGCCATTGAAAAGATAGTTTATTACTCATAGTTCCCAAGAAGAAGGGACATGACATGTCATGGGGGTGAGGGGTACATATGGGGAAGCACTAGTGTCTGTCATAAGGCAGAAGAAGAAGGAAGAATGGTAGGTAAGAGCTTTTATTATGGTTTCCATAAAAAGGAGTGGATGAAGTAGGGTAAACAATCTTATTATTGACCAGCTTGAATACATTCAGTATTGAATAGGGACATAGGGGTGGCCGTAGTTGTCTCTTACCTAGCTTTGAGGTGATGAGGGTAAGTGGATACCACCCAAAAATGTGAGATTCTGATAAAGGAGACAGTCGGTGTGTGGTCTCTGCATTTGCATTTGAAACCAGCAAGGGGTCAGCAAGGCCTCAAGCTGTCAAACCATTCAGTTCAGTTCAGTTGCTCAGTTGTGTCTGACTCTTTGCGACCGCTGAACTGCAGCACACCAGTCCTCTCTGTCTATCACCAACTCCCAGAGTCCACCCAAACCCATCTCCATTGAGTCGGTGATGCCACCCAACCATCTCATCCTCTGTCGTCCCCTTCTCCTCCTGCCCTCAATCTTTCCCAGCATCAGGGTCTTTTCAAATGAGTCAACTCTTCGCATGAGGTGGCCAAAGTATTGCAGTTTCAGCATCAATATCAGTCCTTCCAATGAATATTCAGAACTGATTTCCTTTAGGGCGGACTGGTTTGATCTTCTTGCAGTCCAAGGGACTCTCAAGAGTCTTCTCCAACACCACAGTTCAAAAACATCAATTCTTCAGCGCTCAGCTTTCTTTATAGTTCAAGTCTCACATCCATACATGACCACTGGAAAAACCATAGCCTTGACTAGACGAACCTTTGTTGGCAAAGTAATGTCTCTGCTTTTGAATATGCTGTCTAGGTTGGTCATAACTTTTCTTGCAAGGAGTAAGGGTCTTTGAATTTCATGGCTGCAATCACCATCTGCAGTGATTTTGGAGCCCAGAAAAATAAGTCAGCCACTGTATCCGCTGTTTCCCCATCTATCTGCCATGAAGTGACGGGACTGGATGCCATGATCTTAGTTTTCTGAATGTTGAGCTTTAAGCCAACTTTTTCACTCCCCTCTTTCACTTTCATCAAGAGGCTCTTTAGTTTTTCTTCACTTTCTACCATAAAGGTGGTGTCATCTGCAAATCTGAGGTTATTGATATTTCTCCCAGAAGTCTTGATTCCAGCTTGTGCTTCATCCAGCCCAGCGTTTCTCATGATGTACTCTGCATAGAAGTTAAATAAGCAGGGTGACAATATACAGCCTTGACGAACTCCTTTTCCTATTTGGAACCAGTCTGTTGTTCCATGTCCAGTTCTAACTGTTGCTTCCTGACCTGCATACAGGTTCCTCAAGAGGCAGGTCAGGTCAAACCATTAGAATACAAAAAAAAAAAAAAAAAGACAGTAAATACAGCAATTAATAATAATAATTAATACTACTTAATACAGTAGACTTTTTCCCCTGGAGAATCCCTTTGTTGTATTTGATTATGGTTGCTTTTCTCAACTGTTGCCAGAAGTGGAAGGGGCTCTTTCTTGGCCTTTCACTCTGGGAATCTGGTGGAGTTCCTGGAGACAAACCCCACATAAGTATGAGGGTACCTCTAAGACTGTGGATTATGGGTTTTTGTCTTTTTCGTGCTAGTCCCCATGCAGCTTCCACAGTTTGTCTAAACTACCATTAAGTGTTCCTACCAGTTGATAGCTCTAGCAGCTTCTACTCTGGTCAGCAGATCTTGGCTGAGATTCTTTATTCATCTTGCTTGTCTCTATAGATTTCATTGCTGGTGGTTGGCCTTACAACTTCTATTCTCTGATGGGCCTGAGGAAAGTCATCAATTTTCAGTTTGTTGAGCTATTTTTCTCATTGTAAAGATGAGAGTGACAACTTCAAAGCTGTTTAATGTTAGAGCTGAAACTGGTAGTATTGCAACTGAAGCAAGATATATAATCATATAAAACTAGTATTTTCTAGAATTAGAGCACTCAGCTTTTTGAAGTTTTGGTCTTTTACCTTGCAGAACTGGTTGAGAAATGTAGTAAAATATAGAGAAAAATCCGCACATTAAAAATTTTAGAAGTTTTTAGATTATACTGTCTTTCTTCCTATAATGTCATATTGCCATTAGCTGTGTCTGCTTCCTGAAGAAGCCTAATGCTTCATTAGGACAGTCATTTTCCTGCCAATAAACAGCCACTGATGTGGACAAAGTCATGATAAACTATAACAATTCATGAAAATAAAATTTATGTTACTAGTACTTACTAAACCAGTCTTAAAGCCATCCTTATGCCAGTTAAAAAGTTAAACGGTTAAATTAAACCATTTTAATAACTGGATGCATGACACAATGTAAAGTACTACAAACGCCACAGTTAATTATGGACTTCTAGCCTCTGAATTGTGAGAAAATAAATTTCTCCAAAAAGTGAGAAAAATAAATTTCTGTAGTTTAAGCCAATTACTTTATGATACTTTGTGATGGTAGCTCTGGCAAATTAATACAAAGATATATGTGAGGTTTTCTTTGAAAAAATTATTGGAGTATAGTTGATTTACAATGCTGTGTTATTTTCAGGTGTTCAGCAGAGTCAGTTGTACAAATACATACATCCACTTTTTTTAGATTCCTTTCTTATACAGGGCATTAGAGAGTATTGAGTAGTGCTATACAGTAGGTCCTTATTAGTTATGTTTTATTTATAGTACTGTATATATGTCGATCCCAGTCTTCTTCCCACTAAATTGCTCCCCACCTTATCCCCTGGTAACCATAAGTTTATTTTCTATATCTGTGACTGTACTTCTGTTTTACAAATAAGTTCATTGGTACCCTTTTTTTCCCCCTAAGATTCCATACATAAGTAATAGCATATGATATTTTTTTCCTGTGTCTGACTTACTTCACTCAGTATGACAATCTCTAGGTTCATCCATGCTGCTACAGATGGTATTATTTTGTTTTTTATGGCTGAGTAATATTCCATTGTATATATGTACCACATCTTCTTTATTCCTCTGTTGATAGACATTTAGGTTGCTTCCATGTCTACCTATTGTAAATAGTGCTGCAATGAACATTGTAATGTATGTATCTTTTTGAATTATGGTTTTCTCTGGGTGTCTGCCCAGGAGTAAGGATTGCTATTTTTATGAAAATATTTTCTGGATGAGTTTGTGTAGATAACAGTTATTTGAGGTGTATTAAGTGATTTGGGTAAGTAGAACTGATAGTTTTTGATAGCTATATTGAGATATAAAACATTGTGTAAGAGTAAGTACTATGTGCTAATTTGATATACTCATAAATTGTAAAATTATTCCCACCATAGTGTTAGCTAACACTGCAATCATCTCATGCAATTACCATTTAATTTTTGTAGTGAGAACACTAAAGATACTCGTTTGATAATTCTCTAGTATTATAATATAGTATTATTGTAATAATCAATATGCTGCACATTATTCATCTTATCACTTTTGAGTAACATCTCACCATTTTCCAATTTCTAACCTCTGGTAAACATCATTCTACTCATTGTTTCTGTGGTTTCAACTTCTTTAGATTCCACTTATAAAGGATATCATATGGTGCTTATCTTTCTCTGAATTATTTCACTCAGCATGATGCCTTAAAGGTCCATCCATGTTGTTGCATATGGCAGGATTTCCTCCTTTACATGACTGAATTATATTCCATTGTACATACAGACCACGACTTCTTTATCAATTTTTCCAGTGATGAGCACCTAGGTTTTTTCCATATCTCAGATATTGTAAGTAATACTGTCATGAACATATACCATTTGTCAGTTTGTCTTTTAAAAATGTCTGTTCCATTCCTTTGCCTAATTTTTAATTGTTTTTTTTTTTCCTATTGAGTTGTATGAGTTCATATATTTTTATATTAGTTTATCAGATATGTGATTTATAAATATTTTTCCCATATCTTATGTTGCATTTTCATTTTGTTGATCATTTCTTTTGTTATGAAGAAGCTTTTTAGGATGCTTACTCCTTGGAAGAAAAGTTATGACCAACCTAGATAGCATATTGAAAAGCAGAGACATTACTTTGCCAACAAAGGTCCATCTAGTCAAGGCTATGGTTTTTCCAGTGGTCATGTATAGATGTGAGAGTTGGACTGTGAAGAAAGCTGAGCGCCGAAGAATTGATGCTTTTGAACTGTGGTGTTGGAGAAGACTCCTGAGAGTCCCCTGGACTGCAAGGAGATCCAACCAGTCCATTCTAAAGGAGATCAGCCCTGGGTGTTCTTTGGAAGGAATGATGCTAAAGCTGAAACTCCAGTACTTTGGCCACCTCATGCGAAGAGTTGACTTATTGGAGAAGACTCTGATGCTGGGAAGGATTGAGGGCAGGAGGAGAAGGGGATGACAGAGGGTGAGATGGCTGGATGGCATCACTGACTCGATGGATATGAGTCTGAGTGAACTCCGGGAGTTGGTGATGGACAGGGAGGCCTAGAGTGCTGTGATTCATGGGGTTGCAAAGAGTCAGACACGACTGAGTGACTGAGCTGAACTGAGTCCCACTTACTAATTTTTGCCTTTGTTGCTTGTGCTTTTGGTGTCATATTCAAAAAAACTTTTGCCAAGACCAATGTCAGCAGATTTTTTCCTATGTTTTCCTCTAAGGCTGTTACAGTTTCATTTTTTATGTTTAAATATTTAGTACATTTCCAGCTTTTTGTGAGGTATGTATGAAAGGGGTCTAATTTTATTCTTGTGCATGTGGTTATCCAATTTTCAAAACGTTATTTATTTAAGAGACTATCCTTTTTGTATTGAGTTTTCTTGGCTCCCTTGTCAAATATTAGTTGACCATATATTCAAAATTTTATTTCTGGGCTCTTAACTTTATTCCTTTGACCTATATGTCTGTTTTTAAGCCAGTGTGTGTGTGTGTTCTCAGTCTTGTTCAACTATTTGTAACCCCATGGACCCCAAGCTCCTTTGTTCATGAGATTCTCCATGAAAGCATACTGGCATGGATTGACATTTCCTTCTCTAGGGGATCTTCCCAACCCAGGGATTGAACCTGCATCTCTTGCACCTCCCTCTTTGGCAGGCAGATTCTCTACCACTAATGCCACATTGGTGTTTACTTTTATGCCAATGCCATACTATTTTGATTGATATAGCTTTGTAGTGTAGATCAAAATTAGAAAGTATGATGCCTACAGCTTTGCTATTTCTAGAAATTGTTTTGGATATTTGGGGTCTTCTGTGGTTCCATATGAATTTTGGGATTGTTCTCTTTCTGTATAAAAATGCCATTGGAATTTTCATAAAGATTGCATTGCATCTATAGATGGCTTTGGGTAATATGGGCATTTTAATCCACTTAATTGCAGCGTGTGGGCTTAGTTATTCCACAGCATGTGGGATCTTAGTTCCTCAACCAGGGATCAAACCTGTGTCCCCTGCATTGGAAGGTCGATTCCTAACCACTGGGCAACCAGGGAAGTTGCCTGTATATTAATCTTGTATCCTGCAACTTTACCTAATTTATTTATTATTTCTAATAGTTTTAGGTGAAGTCTTTAGGATTTTCTATAAGATTATGTTATTTGCAAATACAGACAATTTTACTTCTTTTTCAATTTGTATGCATTTTATTGCTCTAGCTAGAACTTCCAATACTATGTTGAATAAAAGTGATGAAAATGGGCATTAAATGTCTTATTCCTGGTATCAGAGGGAATGCTTTCAGCCTTTCATCATTAAGTATGATGTTAGCTGTGAGCTTGTCCTTTTTTTTCCTTTCTTATGTTGAGGTATATTCCTTCTATACCTACTTTGTTGAGAGCTTTTATCATGAAAAGATGTTGAATTTTGTCAAATGCTTTGTTTGCATGTTGACATGAATATACAATTCTTGTCTTTGCTTCTATTGTGTGGCATGGTATATCACATTTATTGATTTGTGTATGTTGAACCATCCTTGCTTGCATCTCAGAAATAAATCCCACATGATCATGATTTTGAACATTATAAACGTGCTGTGGAATTTGTATTGCTAGTATTTTTTGTTGAGGATTTTTGCATCTGTATTCATCAGGGATATTGGCCAGAGTAACTAGGCCTGAGCATGTGTTTGGTGATGGGGTTCAGCTGCAGTAGTGTAGGCTGGTGTCTTTCACTTACATAGCTGTAGAGGCCTGGGCTGGCTTCTGGTGTAATTTCTGGGTTCTTGCAGGGAATGGAGAAGGGATGGGGAGGGAGGAGGAAGACACTCAGGCAGGTAATGCTAGCCAATGTAAGTCCCTGTAGAGTGAAAGCTGGTGAAACCTACAGGGGATCCATGGCAGCTATGATGGCCATTTGTTCTTTCTTCAGTGGCAAAAGCTGCTGAATTCATCTATAAAGCAAGTCACTGTGAACCGTGAGCACTCCCAGTGGGTGGTTGTTACTGATATCCTTGCTTCATTTTTCTTTTGTTCTTAGTTATCTCTATGGATCTCAGCCTTGCTGGTCTCAGTGGAGTGAAGTCAAAGTGGGAATTTTGTGTGGTGCCCCAACCGGCTGAGGAAGCTGGTCACTTAACCCACTCTTCCTTTCTTAGTAGGGAAAGTCTTTCTTCCTGGGGTGTTCTGGCTTGGTGCTGAAGAATACTGACTTGAGGGATCGAATGATGAAGGCAAAACTAAACTGTCTTCCTTCTCTTTTAAATAAAAACTCATTTATTCTAAGTTTTGTTGTTGTTGTTCTACTGTGTTGCTGAATTTTCTTAAGTGGACTCCAGAGCTTTACTAGAACTGTTTTTGTATGTGGATAGCAGTCTAATTCAGAGAAGGCAATGGCACCCCACTCCAGTACTCTTGCCTGGAAAATCCCATGGACAGAGGAGCCTGGTAGGCTGCGGTCCATGGGGTCGCTAAGAGTTGGACACGACTGAGCGACTTCAGTTTCACTTTTCATGTTCATGCATTGGAGAAGGAAATAGCAACCCACTCCAGTGTTCTTGGCTGGAGAATCCCAGGGATGGGGGAGCCTGGTGGGCTGCCGTCTATGGGGTCGAACAGAGTTGGACACGACTGAAGTGACTTAGCAGCAGCAGCAGCTGTCTAATTGGGCTTTCCTGGTGGCTCAACAATAAAGAATCCACCTGTCAATGCAGGCAGGTTTATTCCCTGGGTTGGTAAGATCCTTTGGAGAAGCAAATGGCAACCCACTCCAGTATTCTTGCCTGGGAAATCCCATGGAAAGAGAAACCTGGCCTGCTATAGTCATTGGGGTTGCAAAAGAGTCAGATACAACTTAGAGACTAAACAAAAACAAGCTGTCTAACTGCTCATCTTTGTGGAAAGGCAGAGGTCGGGTCTCCTTTGCCCCCATCTTTGTGATGTCATTTCTGAAAATTAGTTTTAATAGTGTTTGACGCTTTATGAAGCTTTGGGCCTGTGAATGCTAAAGCAAGCGAAAATGTGAGATGGAAGTCCAGGGAAGTGAGAGGCTGGAAGTTGTGGTAAATTATATGATATTCAAATGATCTTTTGAGGGAAAGGCTTCTCAGAATTTCAAGATATTTCTAACTATAGCTAATTACATGTATAAAACTATTACAAGGGTGTGTATTTGTGTGTCTGTAGAAAATAAGAACCATATATTTGTGACATTTAATATAAATGCTATGATGAAATAAAAATAGAACTTTTAAGTTTATTTTTTAATTAAAATAATTTTGATTTCATTTTTAAACCTTCAATATTTAATGTTTGTAACTACTCTTATTCCATCAGATTTTTAAAAATTATTTAAAGGAATAACTGTACAGTTTTAGCTACTGCTGAAAACGCTCCATAATATTCTTAAGTACCTTATTTCCCCCTGTCTGAAAATATAATTAAAATTTTGAAAATCTGCAATGGTTGAAGAAGCAGATTAAAACATTCAGAATTTTCAGGAAGTAAAGATTTTATATTTCTGGTAGTGAAGAATGCTTTTCCTTTTAGTTCTTGGGTTTTCACTTTCTCACATTTATTTTCAAGAAAATGAACATCATTTTCTTTCCACTTATAGAACAGAACTTGAATTTGGAAAGAGAAAAGATACATAAAGTAAGCATGGCATGTGAACAACGTGTTTTCACATCATGAGATTCCCATGAGAAGAAAAATATCTTGTTCATCCTCAAAAATTGCATTAAATTATAATGTAGTATGTGCAGTATCTTAGGGGCTTACTTAGTAATAGGTATGCTGTATCTGAAAAACACTATTTCATTCAAGTAGAAGGATAAACATGCCAATAGGCATTCCTAATATTTCTGAGAAATAAAAGAATTTAATTTTACTTAATACAATTCTATGATACTATTTACCCCTCTCTGAGGAAGGGGATAAAATAGAGGCTTTTTATATTAAGTTGTTAATGTTGATCTTTTAAAATATATATAAAAATAAATAACTTTCTGTATATTACACCAAGGCCTGTGAAGTTAGTTTTGAAATTTTTCTAATAAATATGTGAAAACTATTTCTTAAGAAATATACATTTATAATGAATGTCTGTTTTCCAGAAATACAAAGAACATTTTCTTAAGTATCATAACACAGCTATCAAGTTAATTATAAGGTGGAATTATAGCACTATTTCTGATTTTTGTTTTTCACCTTTAATTACTAATTTTTTCTCATCTGTGTATGTTTGAAGAGATGGGAGCTTTTAGTAATCATGTCTACAAGTGACTATTAGAGAAAACATATGTAACAAAACAGAAGAGAGAGCCTGAGATACCCATTTTTTAGTTCAAGGATTTTTAGTGATATCTTCTGAGCACTCACCATGTGCTGAGCAGGGTACTTGGTCATATAAGGAGACAATTTCCTATACTGTTAGAGCTTATATTTCAGTCAGATCAAGACAGAAAATAAATGTACACAGTAAATAAATAATTATATATTTGAGTAGTGGCCATTGCTACTCCCCATCATCATGGGCCACTCCTCATGATCATGGTGATTGACTGGAGAATATATGAATTGACAGGACACAGAAGAAATGACATTTAAAACAAGATCCAGATGACAGGAAGGAGGTAGGCATGGGAAGAATAGAAGCATTAACATTTTAGGAAGATAACACAAGCACTACAAAAGCCTTAAGGTGGGAATAAGCTTGGTATCTTTGGAAAAAAAAGATGAGTCTGACATGCATGGAGAGATTGAAGTGGAGATTGCTAACACATGAATTTAGATGATTTGGTGGGGATAGATTCAATAGGACCTTCAGCTGTGGCTAAGGTGTTCTGTTTTTATCTAGTGCATTTGACCATCACAGCAGGGCTTCCATAGAGAGAGGAAGTGATCTCAATTATGTTTTAAGAATTATATGTATAAAATTGGATAGAAGAGGACAAGAATGGAAGACAGAAGTGACTTTCAAGACCATTTTATTGATCCTGGTAAGAGATGGTGTCTAGTGGCAGATGGCATGATGAGAAATAGGAGGATTATGAGAGCCTTTGGCAGTAGAATCCAAAGAACTTTTGCAGGTGGATTGGCCATAGTGGGGGATAAGAGAATGAGTGGAATCAGTAACTTTTCAATTTGAGCAACCAAGTGGATGGCAGTGACATTTATAGTGGCTGGGAGAAGAGTAGGTTTGGAATCCGAGAATGAAGATGTCTGTTTTCACGTGTTAAGGTTGCCACATGTATTACATAGTTAAATAAGTATTTAGATATATGAATCTGGAGTTCAGCGAAGAAGTTTGGGTTGGAGAAATAAATTTATAATTCAGCAGTAGATGGGTGGCGTTTAAAGCCAAGAAGGAACTGAATTAAATTTCTAGGAAGAAATTATCATAGCATAAGGAGTCACATAGCCTGGGGTGCAGTTAGAAGCTTAGTAGTGAAGTCAAAGTGTTAGTTGCTCAGTCGTGTCCAACTCTTTGTGACCCCATGGACTATAGCCTGCTAGGCTCCTCTGTTCATGGAATTCTCCAAGCAAAAATCCTAGAGTGGGTAGCCATTCCCTTCTCCAGGGAATCTTCTCAACCTGCGGATCAAACCCAGGTATTCTGCATTGCAGGCAGATTCTTCACCATCTGGACCACATGGGAAGCCTCAGAAGTGTAGCAGAGAAAGACACAATGGAAGAGATTGGTGACCCAAGTGTAGTTCCTGGCATGATTCTTTTTTTTTTCAGTTTTGATACAATGTTAACTAATCCGTTCCGGGGTTTTTTTCCCCTTTGGGACAGAACTACAAGAGTAGGATTAGATTTGAGGTTAATCACAATTTGTTTTCCCTTCCAAAAATCTCATAAATTTAACTATTAAGAAATAAATGACTCATTAGGTAGTCATTGTAAAGCAAAAGATTAATCTTCTAACTGACTCCAAGATAGTGTCATCATAGTGGAATCAGATATCCTTGCCTCGGCCCCTCAGTTTCTTCTTCCTACCAAGGCCTACCAAGGCCTACTGGCCTACTGACTGTTTTTGTAACTCAGGTGTCCTAATTCAACAATCTGCTCCTTAGAGGATTGTGGCCCAATTCTTTTTTTAATCGTTTAACCACTGATCTTGATATTCTAGCTTTGCTTGCAATGCCTTGGGTCAAATTTACTTCCCCAAGTTTCCTGTCCCAAGTATCTCATTTCTTAAACAGATCACACTTTCCTGAAGGGCTTAATGGTTACACTGAACATCATCCTCTTGAAGTGATAAGCATCTGGGTCTTGCTCAATTTCTGGGTTGTGAAGATCTTTTTTGTACAGTTTTTCTGTGTATTCTTGAAACCTCTTCTTAATATCTTATGCTTCTGTTAGGTCCATAGAATTTCTGTCCTTTATTGAGCCCATCTTTGAATAAAATATTCCCTTGGTATCTCTAATTTTCTTAAAGAGATCTCTAGTCTTTCCCATTCTATTGTTTTCCTCTATTTCTTTGCATTGATCACTGAGGAAGGCTTTCTTATCTCTCCTTACCTTCTTTGGAACTCTGCATTCAAATGGTGATATCTTTCCTTATCTCCTTTGCTTTTGACTTCTCTTCTTTTCACAGCTATTTGTAAGGCCTCCTCAGACAGCCATTTTGCTTTTTTGCATTTCTTTTTCTTGGGGATGATCTTGATCCCTGTCTCCTATACAATGTCATGAACCTCCGTCCATAGTTCATCAGGCACTCTATCAGATCTAGTCCCTTAAATCTATTTCTCACTTCCACTCTATAACTGTTAGGGGTTTGATTTGGGTCATACCTGAATGGTCTAGTGGTTTTCCCTACTTTCTTCAATTTAAGTCTGAATTTGGCAATAAGGAGTTCATGATCAGAGCCACAGTCAGCTCCTGGTCTTGTTTTTGCTGACTGTGTAGAGCTTCTCCATCTTCGGCTGCAAAGAATATAATCAATCTGATTTCGGTGTTGGCCATCTGGTGATGTCCATGTGTAGAGTCTTCTCTTGTGTTGTTGGAAGAGGGTGTTTTTTATGACCAGTGCATGCTCTTGGCAGAACTCTATTAGCCTTTGCCCTGCTTCATTCTGTATTCCAAGGCTAAATATGCCTGTTACTCCAGGTGTTTGTTGACTTCTAACTTTTGCATTCTAGTCCCCTATAATGAAAAGGACTTTTTTTTGGGGGGTGGGGGCGCGGTTTAGTTCTAGAAGACCTTGTAGGTCTTCATAGAACCATTCAATTTCATCTTTTTCAGCATTACTGGTCGGGGCATAGACTTGGATTACCGTGATAGTGAATGGTTTGCCTTGGAAATGAACAGTGATCATTCTGTCTTTTTTGAGACTGCATCAAAGTACTGCATTTCAGACTCTTTTGTTGACCATGATGGCTACTCCATTTCTTCTAAGGGATTCTTGCCCACAATAGTAGATATAATGGTCATCTGAGTTAAATTCCCCCATTCCAGTCCATTTTAGTTTGCTAATTCCTAAAATGTCGACTTTTACTCTTGCCATCTCCTGTTTGACCACTTCCAAGTTGCCTTGATTCATGGACCTATCATTTCAGGTTCCTATGCAGTATTGTTCTTCACAGCATCAGACCTTGCTTCCATCACCAGTCACATCCACAACTGAGTGTTGTTTTTGCTTTGGCTCCATCCCTTCATTCTTTCTGTAGTTATTTCTCCCTTAATCTCCAGTAGCATATTGGGCACCTACCAACTTGGGGAGTTCATCTTTTGGTGTCCTATCTTTCTGCCTTTTCATACGGTTCGGGGTTTTCAAGGCAGGAATACTGAAGTAGTCTGCCCATTCCCTTCTCCAGTGGACCATATTTTGTCAGAACTCTCCACCATGACTGTCTGTCTTGGGTGGCCCTACATGGCATGGCTCATAGTTTCGTTTAGTTAGACAAAGCTGTGGTCCATGTTATTAGATTGGTTAGTTTTCTGAGATGGTGGTTTTCAGTCTTTCTGCCCTCTGATGGAGAAGGATAAGAGGCTTGCCCAAACTTCCTGATGGGAGAGACTGACTGAGGGGGAAACTGGGTCTTGTTCTTTATATGCTCAGTAAATCTTCAATCCAATTTTCTGTTGATGGGTGAAGCTGTGTTCTCTCCCTGCTATTTACCTGGGACCAAACTATGGTGGAGGTAATGAAGATAATGGTGACCTCCCTCAAAAGATCCCAGGCATGTACTACTACAGTTCGTGCCCCCAACCCTGCAGCAGGCCACCACTGACCCATGCCTTCACCAGAGACTCCTGGACACCCAGAGGCAAGTCTCCTGTGGGGTCACTGTTCCTTTCTCTTGGGTCTCAATGCACAAGGTTCTGTTGTGTCCTCCAAGAGTCTATTTCCCTGTCTCAAGTACCAGCTATAGAGTTCTGGTAGCTCTATAGTGTGGTTAATGCCCACCTCCTCCAGGAGGACTTATGCCATACCCACACCCATGCTGCTGCTGCTGCTGCTAAGTCACTTCAGTCGTGTCCGACTCTGTACAACCCCATAGATGGCAGCCCATCAGGCTCCCCCATCCCTGGGATTCTCCAGCCAAGAACACTGGAGTGGGTTGCCATTTCCTCCTCCAATGCATGAACATGAAAAGTGAAAGTGAAGTTTCTCAGTCGTGTCTGACTCTTAGCGACCCCATGAACTGCAGCCTACCAGGCTCCTCCATCCATGGAATTTTCCAGGCAAGAGTACTGGAATGGAGTGCCATTGTATATGAGGGTTCCTCTATTCTCCATACTATACTTTCCAGCATATAGAATGTGTAAGATGTATATTCATTCATGCTTTTGAATTTGGGATTTATATAAATGGGATTATCTTAGAGGTTCCCAAGCTTTCTGGATTCCTGATATCTTTGGTGTCACAGTAATTTTTTCATGGCACTCCTAGCCTGTAAGAAATGTTTCATCAGTTAGTTTTTTAAATAGTTGGGTCTGAAAAACTTAATGAGCTTCCCTGATGGCTCAGCAGTGAATAATGCACCTACAATGCAGGAGACATGGATTCAGTCCCTAGGTGGGGAAAATTCCCTGGAGAAGAGAATGGCTACCCACTCCAGTATTCTTGCCTGGAAAATCCCATGGACAGAGGACCCTGGTGGGCTACCATCCATGGAGTCACAAGAGTCAGACATGGCTGAGCAACTAAACAACAAAACAACTTAATAGTTTGTGTGGTGTTAGGCAGCTGGATTTCCCATTTACAATTTAAAGTATCTTGCAGTACCACTGTGAGTTCACCACAGCATCACAGGGCATCTTGGTGCTCATTTGGGAGTCAGGGTACTAAGTGGCATCTAAAAACAATGTCAAAGCTCGCACACTCAAAGCATCTCTCATGGAAAAAGATGCCGTATCTATGAGTTTCCTGCATTCCCTAATAGGAGTCTGGCCTTTGAATATTTGGGACATTGTACCTGATGACCTTAGGAATTCCCAATTTCCAGCAAATATAAAACAAATGGCAGGGAAGTTAATCTTTTCCATAAGGCGTATAGGAATTAATTGAACCATTCGCTGTTTATTATTAGTAGCAGTAGTGTGCAAAATAAGGTATTCTTGTGTGAATGTGAATGCTTATCCAACTCAATGTCAATCTGAGAGTTTATAAAATGCAGTAAAAAGCCATTCCTTGGCTGGTGGTGGACGACACATGTTTAGCATTTGTTGCTTTCCACTTATCCATGCTAAATGTGAAAGTCTGCCTGCATTTTATCAGGTTCTCCCATCATTAACAGCCTATAAAAAGGCACAAGATGATAGAACAAAATATTTCTGCATATTTTAAGAAAAAAATGATGAATGATGCATTTCCCCCAGAATTCAGGTGTTCTTCCTCCACAGGCCGCCTGTGAGTGTTTTTACTGCTGGGTCTTACAGCCAAGTTTCAGCAGCAAAACAAGATGTCCTTTTGCTTTTTATCAGAGGACATAAAATATTTGCATTTTCTTAACTTCATGAAATACTACCATTAAGCCTAAAAAGTGGGTGTAGATATAAGGATCAGGGTCTGTGACAAAAGGCAAAGTTATGCTTCATGCTGGCATGTTGTTACATTCTCTTCTGTTCCTTACATTTGGCCGTTTTACGCTTGCCTAGATCTGTGTGGAATATAATCTCTATCGGGCAATGCTGAATTTCCCTACCATGGTGATGAAAAGAATATCTGAGTGTAACTAGTTAATTGACTTCACAGCACTTTGAGAAGTATTAGCTGTGTGTTTCCTGCCCTATAGCCCAACCTCAGAATGACCACCCACAGACAACTCTAAATAGTTTGGGAACAAACTTACTTATTTATTTATGTATCTGTGAACTAGTTAAAATATGTGTGCCAGATGATCTTCCTGCCAGAAAATATATTTTAATTAGAAATGATGGGTCAAGCATTCACTGAGAAATAGAAGAAAGCAAAGAGACTGGCCCAGATCATATGTTTCAACCCAACATTGTACAAGACAAAGTATATCCATACATAACCTAGACTTCGCCTTTCTGTATTTCATTTTGACTTTTTTTTTTTTTTCAAGACTACAGGGGAATAGAGCCAGATCTATTATTTCTTTTATGTCTGGGATAGAGGCATGTACCCCATATTGCCTGAGGACATTACACAGCATGTGTTGGACATTCAGTCAAGTTTACTGACTCCTACCATGAAAGCCTTTCCATGTACTTCCTCTTTGGAGCTGGTCTTGCCAGACAGGCAAATGCTAATGATGGAAGCTGGGCTCTGCTACGGCTGGGAATTGCTTCCAAGTAATTAGGAACACTGGGAACCAAAGATCAAAATCAAAGGACCATGGATGAAAACCACATATAAATGACAAAACCTGGATTCTGTACTCTGGTTGGCAATCTAGCAAGAAAGCGACTTGTGAAAAAGCAAGGTGGAAGGAGATGGCCTTATGTAGTTTTTATGTGTGCCTCCTTCTTTGTTTGATTGTGAGGAAGGCAAAAGAAGAAATGTAATTTCCAGATGACACTTACCAATTGCCCATATTTTCTAATTCCCTTTACTATCTATATGCTGCTCTTTCTTATTTTCTATGGGCTTCAGTCAGAAACATATTTTAAACATGTTTTTTGAAATTAAAAAATTTTAAGTGTGAAAATTATACACTCTATTGAACAAAAGCAAAATAGTATAACTTATTTATTCAGTAATATCTTATTTATTGGGCCTCCCTGGTGGCTAAGATGGTAAAGAATCTGCTGGCAATGAAGAAGACCTGGGTTCAATCCCTGGGTTGGGAAGATCCCCTGGAGAAGGGATTGGCTACCCACTCTGTATTCTTGCCTGGAGAATTCCTTGGACTGAAGACCTAGCAGGCTACAGTCCATGGGGTCAGAAAGAGTTGGACACTACTGAGTGACTAATACAACACATTTACTGAGTAAATGCTATGTACAGAGAACTGAGCAAATTTAATATTATGAAAATTAAATAAGATATTATTGTTATTCAATGTTTTGACATTTCAACAAGGTATTCATATTGATATCGTTTTTTTAGAAATGAGGAAAATGAGTCTTTAGAGATTTTTAGTGACTTGGCCAAGGACATAAAATTAGTAAGAGGTTGAAGCCAAAATTCTAACCTAGAATGGCAACCATCAAAACCAACACTCATACACCCTCTCTTGAAAATCCCCCTTGGAAGCCCAAATCCAGATATAGATGCAGGAATTATCATGCAAAGTTGCTGAAGAGCATTCTGGGTGCAGCATATTAGTGAGTAGAAACGGACATATTGCAGAGATGGGGAACGAGTGATGTGATTTCTTGTTGAACATCATGACAAATACATAAAAAGAGTAAATATAAAACAAATGGCTTCCTTGTCAACGAGGTAGTAAATAGAAATAGTGACAATGAATATTAATTCAAAAATTTTATTTCAATTATTTTGAATGACCTGACTGAAAATTCGGTAAACACAGAGTGTTTAAGTAAGTGCCCTTCCAATCTTGTTTGTAAAGCCCCTCAGTTTCCCTGCACCAAGGCAGCTGCAGTCACTATTTTCATAGATGTCCTTGTATTATCTACTCAGAACTTATCTTTTCTTGATTGGGGTTATCAGAGAGGCCTTTAAGGCACTGATTTTTGGAATGGAGAAGTAGTGGTTGTTTACAACCTTTTTCTCAGAGATGCCTTCGTTTCTCTAAGATCTGATTAATCAGATCTCACGTTTGGAATTTGTGATGAACCACTTTAGACCAAGTGCCTTTTTGTATATTCTATTTAAAATTTTCTAAAGAGAACAAGAGTGTAAACAAGCGCAAAAGGATGGGATTTCTCACCTACCATTGAAAAGAAATTCCTTTCAAGTACCTTAGAAGAACTAAATCATGTAAATCATTCTCTGTCATCAAAACAGACTCCCAAAGGATCTGAAATTCTCCACTGCCTACTTTCCAAGGCTTTCTTTGCCTACATACAAACATGTATGCATGTGTGTGTGCCTGTGTTATATTCTTTGTAGTAATTCTTTGAAGACTATACAATTTGAACTTCTCACTATCTCAGATTCTCCTTGTCTCCCGTGAGTCTGACTTGCTGAGATTTGTGAAGGCTTTAGCATCATCTCTCTATTATGATGCAGGAGGGAGACACAGATCTATGCCTGAGAGCAGTGCAGTCTTAGCCACTGCCTTTTGGGGAGGGTTGAGAATGAAAACGAAGAGGTGGTCTCTCTTTATTCTTTAGGGTGACTAAGGCCCCACAACTGCACACGGGGCAGACCGACACCCTGCAGTGCAGTCGCGTGTGTGAAGGACCACATCCACTTCCACATATTGGTTGGCATGCATACATTGCAACACTTCCAAGAAGCATGGCAGACCAGCACAATCAAGTGGTGCAATTCTGTAACTGGCCTTTATCCTGCTGCGTCTTTCCAGGACATGGCTAGCAAGGATATAGAAGCTTTTAAATCTAAGCTTAGGGCTTCCGAGGCATGTGCCAACCATCTTTCCTGTCCACTTTCCACACCCTATCCACTCCACATCAGAAGGTTCTCTCATCCTTGATGAAAAAAGATAATAGGGAGGGTTTTCTCCTGAAGGCTTGGCTCTGAAGGAAGAGGAGTGTAGTGGGACTGACAAGGGTTTTGGAGCCAAACAGAGCCAAGTCCAAATCTCTTATTTGCTACTACCAAATCTATTACTATAGACAGTTTCCTTGGATTAAAACTAAATCCTCTCACCCGTGAAATAGGGAGAATCATATAATAATGCCAACTTTGCAGTGCTCAACAATTATATGAAATAGTGTTAATGAAATAATGTGTTCATTGTAGCTAGTACAGAGTTGGCAATCAGTGTCACTTTCTAAGTACCTGCATTGGAGATGGGGAACTGATGCCTGCAGAAAATCCAGTGCCCTTCCCTATCCCCTTCCTCATCACATGAGCAGCTTCAGATGCTGGGAAAGGTGCTGGGGGAAGCAGAGATTAGAGACGGTTTGGGATCTGTTTTCTTGAATTCTCCTTCATGTTGCTTCTCTCCCTTTCTTCTTAGAGAGCAGAATTGTTGGAATTGGATCCCTGGACACAGGTGGACAAATGCTCAGTGTCTTAGGGAGATCAAATAAGTTGCCCTTAATTCCTAAACTACTTATCGAAATCCTTACCTGTCTGTCAGGATTCTTATCCCAACCTAAAAAATGTGTAGGAATGTGGTGTCTATGAGAAGAAATAGCCCTACTCCAATCCCTGCAAGATTCCAGTGTCCAGTGTCCTTTATGAGCCAAGGGACTGAATGGTGGCAGCTTTGGGTCACAAAGAACTTATTAACATATTTCAGCATCTACCAATAGCAGATTCCTACTAAACTGCTACAAATTTCAGTATAATTGACTTTTTGTCTACTATTGTTATTTTCTTAAAATGTTGTGTGAAATTAATAATTTTAATTATCAAAATGGGTTCCTTGTAATGACACTCTCCCTCAAACACATAGATGCAATAAGAAAATGTTGTAAAACTTAGAATCTCTTTGAGGCTCTGAGGTTTAGCGTCTGTAATCACTTGGTGATTGAGTTTTTATGTTCTTGACATTTTTCTAAATGAATTCTTCTCTGCTGTCAAAGCTGGAATAGTAGCTTGTCTTTCAATGTATTGGGTTAAATGTTAAAGGCAGAACATCATCAAGGAAAATCCCTTTGGTGTTGTAGCAAATCCTTGGTCATAGTGTGTAGGCAGTTGTGAGTGGGTGGCCAGACATGGTCAGGACCCTGCGGATAGTCTCATCACTGTGAACCATTGAAAGCACCCAATATGTGAAATTCAGGCTGATTCAACTATTCTCTGTGGCCACCCAGGCAGCTTCCTTGGGTATATTTTTAAAAAATGATCCAGACAGCAGCTGCAGAAAATCTGGGGACCCTTTTCCCTTTGAGTGAGTGTTTCCAGAAAGCAAAATAAATCAAATGTCAGGGTTTGTTCATCTGGTTGGCAAGGAAAGCACTCCCTCCTCTATGAAGGAGACTGAATTGAGGAATGTTGTGGTTTCTGGGATTCAAAGCTGGAGACACAGCACAACACACACCTTATTTGAGAGCGATTCACATCATACATTTTCATAAGGCATGGACCAGAAAGCAAGCTTTGTTTTCAAAATGTGTTTCCTTGGCACTAGTTACAGCAATTCGGTGTGTGGTTCATTGTCAAAATGCTGTGGGTGGCAAAAAACGGTTGACTAAAGGTGCATGAAATACTAAGACTGGGGTGGTTTGCTCGGGCCATTTACTCTACCCCTAACACCTGTACTCCAAAGACAACAATTAAGCCTTTTGTGGGGTGATAATCTGTATCACAGGACGACGTCAGAGCTGGCAGAAGCCTGACTGAGCCAACTTTTTCTCATAGGGCTAGAGAGTAAATATTTTAGACTCTTGAACCATAGGGTCTCTGTCCCGACTACTCAACTCCTTTCAAGTCCGCCATTGTAGAAGGTAACCAGCTATCGGCAAGACGTAAACAAATGGGTGCGGCTGTGCTCCAGCAAAATGTTATTTCTGAAAACAGGCAGTGGCTGGATTCAGCCCATTAGTTGCTGTTTACCAACTCCTGGTTTAGATCACTGCTTCCTTTTTACATATGAGGAAACCCAACCAAACCCAAAGACTTAAGTTTGTCACTGCTGCAGGCCAGTTAGTGGCAGGACACAACATATCAAAATCCTGTGTTAGGTTCTTTTAGTTTCTTTCTTAAAAAAAAAAAAAAAAAAGTAGTTTTCTCTAAACATAGAGAGTCCCCCTGTTGCCTCAGAAACCTCAAGAAGAAAGAGAGAACTTTCTCCTCTCTGTTTTGATATTTCCTTAGCAAAAGTAAATACTTGAGCCTGAGAATGCTGTTGTCCTTTGAACTCTTAATGAAAGAACAGAACTATAATGGAATGGAAAGAAATAACCATGCTTATAGGAAATGTAAAGGTGCATATTAAATACAGAATTTGTTACTGAAAGCCCTAGGGGGAAGGTCATTTCTTATGGGAGGAGCAAAAGATTTGGAAAATGATAATGACACCTGTCTCTCTGCACTGAACATGGCATTATGATTTTCTATAACTCCCGTTCCCATTCCCTGTTTATGTTCATTTGACCAGCCTTTCAAGCATTCTTGTGAGGCACCTGTGTTTTGTGAACCCCAGCTACCACTGACCTCACCTGCCACAAAATTTATTTCACACTTTTTCTTTGGTGATATTCCTTTGATGATGTCATGGCCTTCTTTATTTTGTTATTTGCATTTTTAAATTTAATTTATTTATTTTAATTGGAGGCTAGTTACTTTACAATACTGTGGTGGTTTTGCCATACATTGACATGAATCAGCCATGGGTGTACATGTGTCCCCCATCCCGAGCCCCCCTCCCATTTCCCTCCCCATCCCATCCCTCTGGGTTGTCCCAGTGTACCGACTTTGAGTGCCCTGTTTCATACATCAAACTTGGACTGGTGATCTATTTCACATACGTTAATACACATGTTTCAATGGTATTCCCTCAAACCATCCCACCCTCACGATCTCTCACAGAGTCTCTCACAGAGTCTGTACTTTATGTCTCTTTTGCTGTCTCACATATGGGCTCATTGTTACCATCTTTCTTAGTTCCACATATATATGTTAATATACTGTATTGGTGATTTTCTTTCTGACTTACTTCACTCTGTATAATAGGCTCCAGTTTCATCCACCTCCATGTTGTAAAACTTACATCCATCCATTAGAACTGATTCAAATGTATTCTTTTTAATGGCTGAGTAATACTCCATTGTGTATATGTACCACAGCTTTCTTTTCTTTTTTTTTGGGGGGGGTGGAAATATTGTTAACATATTCAATTTCTATAATGGAAAATAGAAGTTTTCAGAATTTCCATTTCTTTTTGTGTCAGTTTTCTTTTTTTTTTAATTTTATTTTATTTTTAAACTTTACAATATTGTTCTAGGTTGCTTCCATGTCCTGGCTATTATAAACAGTGCTGTGATGAACATTGGGGTACGAGTGTCTCTTTCATTTCTGGTTTCCTCAGTGTGTATGCCCAGCAGTGGGATTACTGGGTCATATGGCAGTTCTATTTCCAGTGTTTAAAGGAATCTCCACGCTGTTCTCCATAGTGGCTGTACTAGTTCGAATCCCCACCAACAGTGTAAAAGGGTTCCCTTTTCTCCACACCCTCTCCAGCATTTATTACTTGTAGACTTTTGGATCGCAGCTATTCTGACTGGCGTGAAATGGTACCTCATTGTGGTTTTGATTTGTATTTCTCTGAAAATGAGTGATGTTGAGCGTCTTTACATGTGTTTGTTAGCCATCTGTATGTCTTCTTTGGAGAAATGTCTATTTAGTTCTTTGGTCCATTTTTTGATTGGGTCATTTATTTTTCTGTTATTGAGCTGCTTGACCTGCTTGTATATTTTTTAGATTAACGCTTTGTTAGTTGCTTCATTTGTTATTATTTTCTCCCATTCTGAAGGCTGTCTTTTTACCTTGCTTATAGTTTCCTTTGTTGTGCAAGAGCTTTTAAGTTTAACTAGGTCCCATTTGTTTAATTTTTCTTTTATTTCCATTACTCTGGGAGATGAGTCATAGAAGATCTTGCTGTGATTTATGTCAGAGTGTTTTGTCTATGTTTTCCTCTAGGAATTTTATAGTTTCTGGCCTTAGATCTTTCATCCATTTAGATCTTTCATCCATTCTGAGTTTATTTTTGCAAATAGTGTTAGAAAGTGTTCTAGTTTCATTCTTTTACAGGTGGTTGACCAGTTTTCCCAGCACCACTTGTTAAAGAGATTGTCTTTTCTCCATTGTATATGTTTGCCTCCTTTGTCAAAGATAAGGTGTCCATAGGTGCATGGGTTTATCTCTGGGTTTAATATTTTGTTCCATTGATCTATATTTCTGTCTTTGTGCCTTTGATGCCTGTGGCTTTGTAGTATAGTCTGAAGTCAGGCAGATTGATTCCTCCAGTTCCTCAAGATTGCTTTGGCTAATTGAGGTTTTTTGTATTTCCATACAAATTGTGAAATTATTTGTTCTAGTTCTGTGAAAAATACCATTGGTAGCTTGATAGGGATTGTATTGAATCTATAGATTGCTTTGGGTAGTATACTCATTTTCAATATATTGATTCTTCCAATCCATGAACATGGTATATTTATTTCTCCATCTATTTGTGTCATCTTTGATTTCTTTCATCAGTGTTTTATAGTTTTCTGTATATAGGTCTTTTGTTTATTTAGGTAGATATATTCCTAAGTATTTTATTCTTTTCATCACAATGGTGAATGGGATTTTCCCCTTAGTTTCTCTTTCTGCTTTCTCATTGTTAGTGTACAGGAATGCAAGGGATTTCTGTGCATTAATTCTATATCCTCCAACTTTGCTGTACTCATTGACGAGCTCTAGTAATTTTCTGGTGGTGTCTTTGGGGTTATCTACATAGAGGATCATATCATCTGCAAACAGTGAGAGTTTTACTTCTTTTCCAATCTAGATTCCTTTTATTTCTTTTTATTCTATGATTGCTATGGATAAAACTTCAAAAATTATGTTGAATAGTAGTGGTAAGAGTGGGCACCCTTGTCTTGTTTCTGACTTCAGGGGAAATGCTTCAATTTTTCACCATTGAGGATAATGTTTGCTGTGAGTTATCATATATGGCGTTTATTATGTTGAGGTTTGTTCCTTCTATACTTGCTTTCTGGAGAGTTTTTATTATAAACAGGTGTTGAATTTTGTCAAAGTATTTCTCTGCATCTATTGAGGATATCATATGGTTTTTATCTTTCAGTTTGGTAATGCGGTGTATCACATTGATTGATTTGTGAATATTGAAGAATCCTTGCATACTTGGGATAAAGCCCACTTGGTCATTATGTATGATCTTTTTAATATGTTGTTGGATTGCTAGAATTTTGTTGAGGATTTTTGCATCTATGTTCATCAGTGATATTGGCTTGTAGTTTTCTTTTTGTGTGGCATCTTTGCCTGGTTTTGGTATTAGGGTAATGGTGGCCTCATAGAATGTGTTTGGAAGTTTACCTTCCTCTAAAATTTTCTGGAAGAGTTTGAGTAGGATAGGTGTTAACTGTTCTCTAAATTTTTTTTTTTTAAGCGTGCAATCAATGTTTAATTAGAAATTGCAAGCTTCCATTGACATTATCTTTGTTCCTGTCTTAAATCTGGATTTCAACAAATGTTATTTTTATTTTTTTAATTTTTTTTGCCTTTTATTTATTTATTTATTCAGATTGCCTTTTTTTTTCTTTTTTTTTTAATTTTATTTTATTTTTAAACTTTACAATATTGTATTAGTTTTGCCAAACATCGAAATGAATCTGTCACAGGTATACCCATGCTCCCCATCCTGAACCCTCCTCCCTCCTCCCTCCCCATACCCTCCCTCTGGGTCGTCCCAGTGCACCAGCCCCAAGCATCCAGTATCGTGCATTGAACCTGGACTGGCAACTCGTTTCATACATGATATTATACATGTTTCAATGCCATTCTCCCAAATCTCCCCTGTTCTCTAAATTTTTGGTAGAATTCACCTGTGAAGCCATCTGGTCCTGGGCTTTTGCTTGTTGGAAGATTTTTGATTACAGTTTCAATTTCCATGCTTGTGATGAGTCTCTTAAGATTTTATATTTCTTCCTGGTTCAGTTTTGGAGGGTTATACTTTTCTAAAAATTCGTCCATTTCTTCCAAGTTGTCCATTTTATTGGCATATAGTCGCTGATAGTAGTCTCATATGAGCCTTTCTATTTCTGTGTTGTCTGTTGTGATTTCTCCATTTTTATTTCTAATTTTGTTGATTTGATTCTTCTCCGTTTTTTTCTTGATGAGTCTGGCTAATGGTTTGTCTATTTTATTTATCTTCTCAAAGAACCAGCTTTTAGTTTTGTTGATTTTTGCTATAGTCTCCTTTGTTTATCATTTATTTCTGCACTAATTTTTATCATTTCTTTCCTTCTACTAACCCTGGGGTTCTTCATTTCTTCTTTTTCTAGTTGCTTTAGGTGTAAAGTTAGGCAATTTATTTGATTTTTCTTTTGTTTCTTGATGTAAGCTTTTATAGCAATGAACCTTCCCCTTAGCACTGCTTTTACTGAATCCCTTAGGTTTTGGGTTGTCATGTTTTCATTTGTTTCCTTGAGTATTTTGATTTCCTTTTTTATTTCTTCTGTGATTTGTTGATTATTCAGAAGCATGTTGTTTAGCCTCCATGTGTTTGAATTTTTAATAGTTTTTTTTTCCTGTACTTGACATCTAATCTTATTGCATTGTGTTTGGAAAAGATGCCTGAAATGATTTCAATGTTTTTTGAATGTACCAAGGCTAGATTTATGGCCCAGGATGTGATCTGTCCTGGAGGATGTTCCTTGTGCACTTGAGAAAAAGGTGAAATGTCCTATAGATATCAATTAGATTTAACTGGTCCATTGTATCATTTAAAGTTTGTGCTTCCTTGCTAAGTTTCTGTTTGGTTGATCTATCCATAGGTGTGAGTGAGGTATTAAAGTCTCCCACTATTATTGGGCTACTGTTAATTTCCCCTTTCATACTTGTTAGCATTTGCCTTACATATTGAGGTGCTCCTATGTTGGATGCATATGCACTTATAATTGTTATATCTTCTTCTTGGATTGATCCTTTGATCATTATGTAGTGTCCTTCTTTGTCTCTTTTAATGGCCTTTATTTCAAAGTCTATTTTATCTTACATGAGTATTGCTCCTTCAGCTTTCTTTTGGTCTCCATTTGCATGATATATCTGTTTCCAGCCCTTCACTTTCAGTCTGTATGTGTCTGTTGGTTTGAGGTGGGTCTCTTGTAGACAGCATTTATAAGGGTCTTATTTTTGTATCCATTCAGCCAATATTTGTCTTTTGGTTGGGGCATGCAACTCATTCACATTTAAGGTAATTATTGATAAGTATGATCCTGTTGCCATTTACTTTGTTGTTTTGGGTTTGAGTTTATAAACCTTTTCTGTGTTTCCCATCTAGAGAAGCTCCATTAGCATTTGTTGAAGAGCTGGTTTGGTGGTGCTGAACTCTTTAAGTTTGTGCTTGTCTGTAAAGCTTTTGATTTCTTCTTCATATTTGAGTGAGATCCTTGCTGGGTATAGTAATTTGGTTGTAGGTTTTTCTCTCTCATCATTTTAAGTATATCCTGCCATTTCCTTCTGGTCTGAAGAATTTATATTGAAAGATCAGCTGTTATCCTTATGCGGATCCCCTTGTGTGTTAATTGTTGCTTTCCCTTGCTGCTTTTAATATTTGCTCTTTGTGTTTGATCTTTGTTAATTTGATTAGTGTGTGTCTTAGGGTGTTTCATCTTGGGTTTATCCTGTTTTGGACTCTGGGATTCTTGGACTTGGGTGGCTATTTCCTTTCCCATTTTAGCGAAGTTTTCAACTGTTATCTCTTCAAGTATTTTCTCATGCCCTTTCTTTTGGTCTTCTTCTTCTGGGTCTCCTATGATTCGAATGCTGGCTCATTTGACATTGTCCCAGAGGTCTCTGAGGTTGTTCTCATTTCTTTTAATTCTTTTTTTCCTCTCTGTTTCACTTATTTCCAACATTCTATCTTCCACCTCACTTATCCTATCTTCTGCTTCAGTTATTCTACTGTTGGTTCCATCCAGAGTGCTTTTGATCTCAGTTATTGCACTCATCTCTCACGCTAGTAAAGTAATGCTCAAAATTCTCCAAGCCAGGCTTTAGCAATATGTGAAGTGTGAACTTCTTGATGTTCAAGCTGGTTTTAGAAAAAGCAGAGGAACCAGAAATCAAATTGCCGACATCCGCTGGATCATGGAAAAAGCAAGAGAGTTCCAGAAAAACATCTATTTCTGCTTTATTGACTATGCCAAAGCCTTTGACTGTGTGGACCACAATAAACTGTGGAAAATTCTGAAAGAGATGGGAATACCAGACCACCTGATCTGCCTCTTGAGAAATTTGTATGCAGGTCAGGAAGCAACAGTTAGAACTGGACATGGAACAATAGACTGGTTCCAAATAGGAAAAGAGGTACGTCAAGCCTGTATATTGTCACCCTGCTTATTTAACTTATATGCAGAGTACATTATGAGAAATACTGGACTGGAAGAAACACAAGCTGGAATCAAGATTGCCAGGAGAAATATCAATAACCTCAGATATGCAGATGACACCACCCTTATGGAAGAAAGTAAAGAGGAACTCAAAAGCCTCTTGATGAAAGTGAAAATGGAGAGTGAAAAAGTTGGCTTAAAGCTCAACATTCAGAAAACGAAGATCATGGCATCCGGTCCCATCACTTCATGGGAAATAGATGGGGAAACAGTGGAAACAGTGTCAGACTTTATTTTTCTGGGCTCCAAAATCACTGCAGATGGTGACTGCAGCTATGAAATTAAAAGATGCTTATTCCTTGGAAGAAAAGTTATGACCAACCTAGATAGCCTAATCAAAAGCAGAGACATTACTTTGCCAACAAGTGTTCGTCTAGTCAAGGCTATAGTTTTTCCTGTGGTCATATATGGATGGGAGAGTTGGACTGTGAAGAAGGCTGAACGCCGAAGAATTGACGCTTTTGAAGTGTGGTGTTGGAGAAGACTCTTGAGAGTCCCTTGGACTGCAAAGAGATCCAACCAGTCCATTCTGAAGGAGATCAGCCCTGGGATTTCTTTGGAAGGAATGATGCTAAAGCTGAAACTCCAGTACTTTGGCCACCTCATGCAAAGTGTTGACTCATTGGGAAAGACTCTGATGCTGGGAGGGATTGGGGGCAAGAGGACAAGGGGAAGACAGAGGATGAGATAGCTGGATGGTATCACTGACTCGATGGACGTGAGTCTGAGTGAACTCCGGGAGTTGGTGATGGACAGGGAGGCCTGGCGTGCTGTGATTCATGGGGTCGCAAAGAGTCGGACACGACTGAGCGACTGATCTGATCTGATCTGATCTGATTGCATTATTCATTATTGACTGACTCTTCTTTATTTCTTCTAGGTCCTTTTTAAACATTTCTTGCATCTTCTCAGTCCTTGTCTTTAGTCTATTTATCTGCAACTCCATTTTTTTTTCAAGATTTTGGATCATCTTTACTATCATTATTCTGAATTCTTTTTCAGGTATACTCCCTATCTCTTCCTCTTTTGTTTGGTTTGGTGGGCATAGATCATGTTCCTTTCCCTGCTGAATATTTCTCTGCCTTTTCATTTTGTTTAGATTGCTATATTTGGGGTCCCTTTTCTGTAGGCTGGAAGTTTGTGGTTCCTGTTTCTTGTGGAGCCTGCTCCCTATGGGTGTGGTTGGACTAGTGGTTTGTCAAGGTTTCCTGGTTAGGGGAGCTTGTGTCTGTGTTCTGGTGGGTGGAGCTGGATGTCTTCTCTCTTATGTTTAGTGAAGTGTCCAGTAGAGTTTTGGGATGTCTATCGGTTTGGCATGGCTTTCAGTTTGTATTTTAATGCTTAGGGCTATGTTCCCGATTTGCTGGAGAATTACCTTAATATGTCTTGCTCTGGAACTTGTTGGCTCTTGGGTGGAGCTTGGTTTCAGTGTAGG
The DNA here is from genome assembly GCF_027580195.1 of Bos mutus. Lineage (NCBI taxonomy): Eukaryota > Metazoa > Chordata > Mammalia > Artiodactyla > Bovidae > Bos > Bos mutus. The sequence goes on from NC_091624.1 coordinate 55,409,126, forward strand.
TATGGAGGTTTTGGATGAGCTCTTGTCTGTTACTCTTCCCTGGAATCAGGAGTTCTCTGATGTTCTCAGGTCTTGGAGTTATGCCTCCTGCCTCTGGCTTTCAGTCTTATTCTTACAGTAGCCTCAAGACTTCTCCATCCATACTGCACAGATGATAAAACATCTAGGTTAATGGTGAAACAGTTCTCCACAGCAAGGGACACTAGAGAGGTACACAGAGTTACATGGAGAAGAGAAGAGGGAGGAGGGCGATAGAGGTGATTGGGAGGAGAAGAGGGGAAGTCAAAAGGGGAGAGACCAATCAAGCCAGTAATCAGTTCCCTAAGTGTGGAAACAGTGTCAGACTTATTTTGGGGGGCTCCAAAATCACTGAAGATGGTGATTGAAGCCATGAAATTAAAAGATGCTTACTCCTTGGAAGGAAAGTTATGACCAACCTAGATAGTATATTGAAAAGCAGAAACATTACTTTGCCAACAAAGGTCCTTCTAGTCAAGGTTATGGTTTTTCCAGTTGTCATGTTTGGATGTGAGAGTTGGACTGTGAAGAAAGCTGAGCGCCAAAGAATTGATGCTTTTGAACTGTGGTGCTGGAAAAGACTCTTGCAAGTCCCTTGGACTGCAAGGAGATCCAACCAGTCCATCCTAAAGGAGACCAGTCCTGGGTGTTCATTGGAAGGACTGATGCTGAGGCTGAAACTCCAGTACTTTGGCCACCTCATACGAAGAGTTTGACTCATTGGAAAAGATCCTGATGCTAGGAGGGATTAGGGGCAGGGGGAGAAGGGGACGACAGGGTGAGATGGCTGGATGGCATCACCGACTCGATGCACATGAGTCTGGGTGAACTCCGGGAGTTGGTGATGGACGGGAGGCCTGGCATGCTGCATTTCATGGTGTCGCAAAGAGTTGGACATGACTGAGCAACTGAACTGAACTGAACTGAAGTGTTCTCCACAGCCCCGAACACCCAGAGAGATTCAAAGTTAAGTAGAGAAGAGAAGGGGGAGGGAGGAAATAGAGGTTACCTGGTAGAGAAAAGGGAAAGTAAATGGGGAGAGAGAAATCAAGCCAGTAATCACACCCCTAAGTGAAAAGGGGTACTGAAGATTAGAGTCTTAAAGGTAAAAAGTGAAAATGAAGTCGTTCAGTCGTGTCCGAATCTTTGCGACCCCATGGACTGTAGTGTACTGGGCTCTTCCATCCATGGGATTTTCCAGGCAAGAATACTGGAGTGGGTTGCCATTTCCTTTGCCAGGAGATCTTTCCAACCCAGGGATTGAACCCTGGTCTCCTGCATTGTAGGCAGACGCTTTACCGTCTGAGCCACAAGGGAAGTCAATTGATAACAAATACCAAAAAGCAAAGATTAGACATCTAGAGTAGAGGTTAGACTCTCAAAAATACAATATTAAAATACAAAACAAAATCAATCACAAAAATTATTAAAAATATATGTGAAATTTGCTTTAAAAATAAGGTCTTTTTTTTGGGCAAGGTAATAGTAGGTTATAAAAATGAAAATTAAAGGAGTAATAAAGACCTTAAAAAATTAAAAAGTGATAATAGTAAACATAAAACTAGGAATTTCTCTGGATTATTGTGGGCAGTGTGGGGTCAGTTCAGTTTCAGATAGTTCCTTGTTCTAGCTTATAATTGTTCTCACACTCTATAGGCCCTCTCCAATCTTAGTCAATGTTAACTACAAGGTTTTAATCTGTTGCACCTGTAAGTTCCAGAGCAGTTTCCTCTTCTTTGTTTATTTTTGTTTTCTCTGTTTGCAAGTCTCTTCAGTGTCTAATTTGTGCCCTGATAAAAGGGAGCAAAGGTGGTCACTTATATAAGCTCACAGTTCAGTTATGTTGTGGGCAGGGAGGGACACTGTAAACAAATATTGCCGGTGTGTGTGGGAGTGCTCGCAGTGTATGGACCACACTGGGTTTGCCCCAGCTGCAGCGTGTGCTTTTCAGGTCTACACTGCTCAGGCTCCAGGGTGCTCTGCAGGGGCAGCGTCCAAAGTGGGCCCTGCGTTTGTGCACTTCCCAGGTCTAAGCCGCTCAGGTTCAGGTTCTCCCATACTCTGCAAGGGCACAGACTTGGTTGGGCATGTATTTTGTGCCCTTCCCAGGTCCGAGCAGCTCAGGCGACCAGTGTTTGGCAAGTGCTTTGATTCAGGTGGGCCGTGCATCTTAATCACCTCCCTTGTCCCAGCCGCTCAGTTTCCTGGGTGTGCCGCATGTCTCCTCTGGGCAGTTGATCTCAGGCTGTGACCCTCCTGGCAGATGTCAAATGTCTGGGATTCTAGGAAGGTGTGGTTAGCAACTGGGAGCCTGCTCACAGTTTGGTTGAAGATGCTGGCTCTGGGGCTGAGCCTGCCCCTTGCCTTCAGTCTCTGGCTGTCTCACGCCTGCCTCTCTGCCTCCTGCATGGGGGAGGGGCCCCTACACAGCAGGTTAGCTCTCCTTAGTTATTCACTTAATCTTTTGTTCTGTGAGTGGGCCAGGCTGCATGTTAGAGACTTTTGCAGGAAAGTAATCCTTTTTTTTCCTCTCTGGTGATCCCACAGTTTGGGTTGCTATCTCACATTAGCTCCCTCAGATTGTCATCAGGGCATTCGGGCCCAGTCCTTACCCTAGGCACAGATGATGCAGCCCGCACCTCCCTGTCCAGCCTCTACTTGCTGGTGGCGGATACGAGTATCTGGGCTACTTCTCTGCTGGCAGTTGCAGTTAGGCATGTATTCTGTCAGTTTTTTTTCTCCCAGTTATGTTGCCCTCTGAGATTCCAAAACTCCCCACAGATCCACCTGTGAAAGGGTTTCCTACTGTTTGGAAACTTCTCCTCCTTCACAACTCCCTCCCCAGGACGGTTCTCAGTCCCTAACTCTTTTGTCTCTTTTCTTGTCTTTTAATATTTTGTCCTACCTCCTTTTGAAGAGAATGGGCTGCCTTTCTGGGTGCCTGGTGTCCTCCACCAGTGTTCAGAAGTTGTTTTGTGGAAGTAGCTCAGCATTCAAATGATCTTTTGATGAACTTGTGGGAGAGAAAGTGGTCTCCCCATCCTATTACTGCACCATCTTGGGACCACCCCCATTATTTGTGATTTTTTTTTAATTTTTGAAAATTATTAATAAAGGAAAATTAGGTAGTGAGAGGAGAAAAGATGGTAAAGTAGATAATTATTAATGCTGGAGAGAGAAGGAAAGGGAGAGAGAGAAAGAAAGAGAATATTAGTTTGATGGAGACATAGCTCCTCTCTCTTGGGGAAAAGAGGGTTAAGAAGCGAGTGAGGGAATAGATGGAACAGGTCACAGTGCTGGACTCTGCCTGGATGAGTTTGAGTTCAAGATCATTTTAGGCAGGGCTAACACTTTATGAAGACCCCAAGTGTGCTGGTGGAGGGGCATCTGGAAGAATAGCACAAAGGCACATAGGGGTTTCTCCCTGAGCCATGCTCAGTCACAGCAGACTCCATGGTTCACTAAGTCTGATGCATATGAACACGTGTTACATGAATAAAAGAGTTTCTTATCCTCCCTCCACCCACCCAAAAAAAGTGTGGGGAATGATGGATTAAACAAGGTTCTATGTATTTCTTACCTCAGGACTTCTCAAAGCCCTTAATGTACCAGTGTGCACATTAAGGGCTCAGTGATCAGGAATCTCTAAGACAAGGATCTAGTTTCAGTGTTTTCCTAACCTATTGGATCATTGGAGCCTTTTACCAGAAAACATGTAAAGGGACAACATCTCCAAAACACATCTGGGTTTTCTACGCCTGGAACTCTCTTTTCCCCAGTATGTATGTGGGTCCCTTACTGCTCTGCTTCACACGAAGCCTTCCAGTCATGACTCTACTTAAAATGAAAATAACTTGTCCTACTCCAGTACTCCATAACCATCATTTGTTTTATTTTCTACCATATCGCTTTAAATCTAATCTAGTATATAATTTATTTTTTCTCTTTTTTTGGTTTTACTTTCATTTTGTTTATTTATGGAATATCTCCACTAAAATATAAACTCTGTGAGACATAATTTTCATTTCTTCCCCTTCTTTTATAGATACATCTTTCTTTTACAGCACCTAGAATAGTGTCTGGCATTTGGTAGGTTCTCCAAGAATATTTTTGAATCAGTGACTCTGGAAAACAACTTAGAGTAATAGGGCATAAGTCAGTTGGTCTCAGCTTGCGGTCTCGGAGCTAAGGTGAGATAGTAAATGATACGGAGAAGGCAATGGCACCCCACTCCAGTACTCTTGCCTGCAAAACCCCATGGACGGAGGAGCCTGGAAGGCTGCAGTCCATGGGGTTGCTGAGGGTTGGGCACGACTGAGCGGCTTCACTTTCACTTTTCACTTTCATGCACTGGAGAAGGAAATGGCAACCCACTCCAGTGTTCTTGCCTGGAGAATCCCAGGGACGGCGGAGCCTGGTGGGCTGCCGTCTATGGGGTCGCTCAGAGTTGGACACGACTAAAACGACTTAGCAGTAGCAGCAGTAGCAGTAAGTGATAATTTCTACAGATACTATCAGTAGTTACCCTGAAGAAGCATTTGTGTTTAAGTTACCATTCTTTAAGGTTCATTGGTGAGGACTGAAGACAGCAATCCCAGGGACAATTTTCAAATTTGGTACATTCCATCACTCCTTTGCTTAAAACCTTCCAACGCTTCTCCATCCCACTCAAGTATAATCCAGTCTTTACCACCATCTCCAAAGCTCTGCATGGTCGCCTTCCTCCCCTAGCCATTTTCTTTCTTATCTGACATAATCCAATAGTAATATAATGTGAGTCACATATGTAATTTTCAAGTTTTTAGTAGAAATGTTAAAAATAAAAAAGAAATAAGTGTAGTTAATTTCAATAATCTACTTTAACCTAGTATACTCCCTAATATTATCAGTTCAACATTCAAACAATGTAAAAATTATTGATGCAGTATTTCACCTTCAATTTCACACTAATCTTTGGCATTTAGGTTGTATCATACTTACAGCACATCTCATTGATGACCAGCTACATTTCCAGTGCTCAGTAGCCGTATGTGACTTACCTTCTCAGGAACTCTCTTCCTCAGTTTCTCTCCTCCAGATCCTCTGTTCTAACTAACATGGCCTCCTTGCTTAGCCTCCTTGTTATCCTTATAATAGAACAAACACATTTTTGCCTCAGTAGGTTGTCAAATTAAGGAAATATGAAGCACCCATTTCAGTTTATATATTAGATAAATAATTTTTCAAGTATAAGTGCATCCCAGCTATTACAAGGGGCCTACTGGCAACACTCGGGGACACACTGGCATCACAGGGAATATGCTGGCATTTTATCTCACAGCTCTACACCTCAGGCCATTTGCTTTTCCTCTTCCTTCTGCCTGGAATGTTCTTCTCCATTAACCACACTTGGATCAAAGGCCTTAGGGAGGCCTTTTCTTATGACTCAAAATATAACAAATATATCTGTCTCTCCACAGCTTTATTTATTACTTCCTTATCCTGTATTATTTTTACAACTATAATTTATAGTTTTTAAAATCTATTTTTATTTGTGAATTTCCCCTCCCCCATTAGAACGTAGGTTTTATGAATATTTATTTTGTTTCTTATTGTCTCTTCAGTGTCAAGCAAAGATGCTTCGTATATAGAAGGCATTCAGTAAATATGTGTTCAATAAAAAAGGGAAGGAAAGAATGAAATAATGCCATTGGCAGCAGCATGGATGGACCTAGATATTATGATGCTGAGTGAAATAAGTCAGAAAGAGGAGGAGAAATATTGTATGACATCCCTTTTATGTCAAATTTTTAAAAAATGATACAAATGAACTTACTTATGAAACAGAAATTTTCACAGAAAACAAACTTATGGTTACCATGGGGGGAGAGTGGGGGAGAGATTGTTATGGAGTTTTGGATCAACATGTACACTCTGCTATATTTAAAGTGAATAACCAACAGAGTCCAACTGTATAGCACAGGGAACTCTGCACAATATTATGTGGCAGCCTGGATGGGAGGGGAGTTGGGAGAAAATGACTACATGCATATGTATGGCTGAGTCTCTTCGCTGTCCACCTGAAACTATCACAACATTGTTAATCAGCTATATTCCAATACAAAATTAAAAAAAAGTTTACGAAAAATAAAAAAGGGAAGGAAGACATAGTGGAAAGTTTTAAATATATATATACATATATATATGTGTGTGTATATATATATATATATATACACACACACACATGCACTATTTTTGCAACCCCATGGACTGTAGCCCGCCAGGCTCTTCTGTCCATGGGATTCTCCAGGCAAGAATACTGGCATGGGTAGCCATTCTCTTCTCCAGGGGATCTTCCCAACCTAGGGATCAAGCCTGAGTTTCCTGCATTGCAGGCAGATTCTTTACTGTCTGAGCTGCCAGGGAAGCCTATATGCATATATACATGTATGTATAAATATTTAGAAAAAGTATGGACTTTTGAGTTGAACATTCATAAAATAGAATCTTGAATCTGCTCCTTATAGGTGCCCGGTTCTTAATTTCCTAAAATGAAGTTTTATTACGTATCTAAAATACTGTTGAGAGGATTTAGAAGGTGTTTAATAAATCACTTATTACTTGTTTGCTATATACTGCTGCTACTGCTAAGTTGCTTCAGTTGTGTCTGACTCTGTGCAACCGCAAAGATGGCAGCCCACCAGGCTCCCCCGTCTCTGGGATTCTCCAGGCAAGAACACTGAACTGGGTTGCCATTTCCTCCTCCAATGTATGAAAGTGAAAAGTGAAAGTGAAGTCGCTCAGTCGTGTCTGACTCTTAGTGACCCCATGGACTGCAGCCCACCAGGCTCCTTCGTCCATGGGATTTTCCAGGCAAGAGTACTGGAGTGGGGTGCCATTGCCTTCTAAGCAGTAAATATAGTGGTATGGACAATAATAATTATAGTAAATAGTAACAGTAATTTTTATTCTTATGACTGCCAGTCCTTAGCTGTTATTCCAAATTACCCAAATCTCCAAAGTTTGCATCTTTCTGCATAATCTTGAGACTTTTTATTTGGAGGCAGAACTTGTCTTGAGGTGGCATGAGGCTATTTAGAGTTCACATTTATGTAACTTGGTGTGACTATCGAGTCACATATCACTGCAGAAATATTCATGTGGTTGATTACAGATGCTACCTCAGACCCATCTGTGGCTAGTTATATTTTATAAAGCAAATATGCCATAAACTTCCTTACACCTAAAAATTATCTAAATTTTCAAGTACATCTGGTCCCAAGATTTCAACAAAAGAGAGAAGACATCTCTTAGCTCCTTGCCAATCTTGAGGTTTTGCCAAATAAAACATCAAAGAACAGCATACTGTTACTCTTGTCAAGTCTTACTATCCATTCGACTACTGGGTTTCTTAGAAATTTTGAGTTTACATTTTTCTTTTTTCTAACAATCTTAACATATCTAGGAAATTTTTTTTTTAATTGTTTGGGAGAACTCTGTTCTAACAAGTCTGTCATTTTCCCAGTCTGTTGGCAACGTGTGTGCTCAGTCATGTCTGACTCTCTGTGACTCCGTGGACTGTAGTATGCCAGTTCCTCTGCCCATGGAATTTTCCAGGCAGCAATACTGGAGTGTGTTATCATTTCCTTCTCCGTGGGGATCTTCCCAATCTGGGGATTGAACTCACATCTCCTTCATTGGACGGCAGATTCTTTACCAACTGTGTACCTGGGAAGCCTATCTATTTGCAACAGATCAGAATAATGTCAATAAAAGCAGATCTGGCCACTTATTCATAAATGAGTAGTCTTCTGAGTGGAGGAAGTTCTAAAATTACTAACCTTTTATTTAAAAAAATGCTTTTTTTCACTTAAAATTCCTGATAGGAATTTATATCCACTCATCTAACATGATGAATCTGTAGATAGAATCTTATATCCCCTTATACTGCTGGGGTCAAACTTCTCTGCTGTCAAAAAGGAGCATGAGTACAATGAAGAGAGCAGTTGTTAAGGCAGATAGTATGTTTATGGTGAAGATGTAACTTGTGAAGAATATAACTGAGAACTTGTTGATTTTGCATGCTTTTATCCACAAATGCTTTCCCATATGGCTTCAGCCTTGTGTTCTGCACACGTTTAAAAACTCCCCTGCAATTACTCCTTCTCTCTAATGGTTGCAGTGTGCTAATATTTTTATTTCTTCTGTGTTGTGCTTGTGTGACCAAGTACCTTTCAGCCCAAATCATGGTCCTCTTTAACCTAATTATATTGACTTGAGAGTGTACTATTTCACAGAAAAACTATAACAAACAAAATAATCCCAGGTATATATAACTACATAATTTTACCTTTTATGTAGTTAAGTACAAGATATATGTAATGCACACACTACCTGTTTTTTCTTTTAGTGCCACATAGTACCATTTTCAAAAATGCTTTAACCACTGTTCCATTTGAAAAGAATATCAACAGTAGATCTCTTAAAGCATTACTATTATAATCTGAAGGTTTATGTGCCTCAACAATCACATGTTGCAATCCTATCACCTACAGTGATGGTATTGGGAGATGGAGCCTTTGGGAAGTGATTGTGAAGTGGAATTAGTGCTAAGAATGCTCCCTTGCTCCTTCTACCATCTGAAGATTCTGGGAGAAAGAACCATCTATGAGGAAGCAAACCAGACACTGAATCTGCCAGTGCCCTGATCATGAATTTCCCAACTTCTAGAACTGTGAGAAAACTTTTCTGTTGATCATAGCCCACTGTGTATGACATTATGTTATAGCAGTCTAAACATACTAAGACAATTATTCTTTTTTTTTAATTTTATTTTTTAACTTTACAATATTGTATTGGTTTTGCCATATTTATCAACATGAATCTGCCACGGGTGTACATGTGTTCCCCATCCTGAACCCTCCTCCCTCCTCCCTCCCCGTACCATCCCTCTGAGTCATCCCAGTGCACCAGCCCCAAGCATCCAGTATCATTCATCGAACCTGGACTGGCGACTCGTTTCATATATGATATTATTCGTGTTTCAATGTCATTCTCCCAAATCATCCTACCCTCTCCCTCTCCCACATAGTCCACAAGACTGTTCTATACATCAGTGTCTCTTTTGCTGTCACATATACAGGGTTATTGTTACCATCTTTCTAAATTAAGACAATTATTCTAAATCTATCTTCTATAGACTTTTCTATGTTTTATGGGTGTTGATTATAACTGAAATTTGGAATATACATACTTTGAAAAGTGAATATATAAATTTTCCTGTAAGCACTAGTAGAAACTCATGTACATACTTAATGCTACCTGTGCCCTGTTTTGCACAGATCCCAAACTTATGGCTCTTAATTTACTGAGTTACAATAACATCATCTATTTAAGCATTTGAGGACATATCATGACTAGGCTTTGAAGCAGACTTTGAGGTGAACTCTTTGCTGGATACTTTTGAAAGCATCATTACTTTGACTAGAAGAATTTCTAGGCCCATATTGCTTTTATTTAGCCCCAGGGAATATTTCCAGTCGTCATTAAAAGCAGTGATTCCATCAAATGGAATAAACTGTGAAGTTGCAATGCCTGGTTCATTCATTCCTTGACTATGGTCATGTAAGTTAACTTACGGAAATACTGTGTGCTATTTTAATGACATGTCACACAGCTTCATAGTTATGAGTACAAGCAGATTTTTTAAAACTAATTATTTGTTGTTCTGTTATTCAGTTGCTCAGTCATGTCCGATTCTTTGCAACCCCATGAACACCATACTGGTCTCTATCTGTCACTATCTCCCAGAGTTTGCTCAAACTCATGTCCATTGAGTCAATAATGCCATCCAACCATCTCATCCTCTGTTACCCACTTCTCCTCCTGCCCTCAATCTTATGCAGCATCAGGGTCTTTCCCAATGAGTTGGCTTTTCACATTAGGTGGCCAAACTACGACTCAATTTTATATCTGGCATCAATGTAAAAGAATCTCAGTTTTTAAGTGGGTTTTAAATTAAGCTGCTACATGTATGTTTTATAATACATGCAAAACATATCAACCAATATTATGTATTTTTACATCAAACTATGTGAATTATAATTACTAAATTATCGAACTTTTAAAATATTTGTTTCCTTTAATAAGCTCAGGTTTCTGTCAAGGATACCAAAACCCAGTACTCATGATGCATTCATTTTTATGATATCATATTACATATTATGTAACAGAGAAAAACAAACCTGACTCCATATTGAATCTATTCTTTTAGCTCTATCCTCTGTGCTCTGTTCTCTGTGCTTAGTCATGCTGTCTCTGCAGTTTGTTGCTTGTAGCCTGAAATAGACATGGTAACCCATGCTCAAGAGTCTTTTCTTTAAAGGTGTAACACTTTTCCATGCATATAGAAATAAGTTGCAGAACAGAGAATAGCATTTTTCTTAGAATAGCATTTGTCATTTGTTAGAGGTTTACAGTGACCAGACTTAGATGGACAGTTGCAAGAACAAAGGATTCCAGCACCAGGAAGTTCGCAACAACCACCCACCCTACTCCATTTTTAGTATCTTAAAAGAAGCCTGGATTCTAACTTGAGTAAGATGGTTCTTTGGGACATTAGTTCACCATCTTTTTAGTCTTCTGGCTTTCCAAATAAAGTTGCAATTCCTTGCCTTAACACCTAGTCTCTCAATCTATTGGCCCGTCATGTGGCAAGCAGTATGAGGTTGGATTCGGTAACCTTTAGATAAGAGCACACAAGTATAGCTGACATAGCTGTGAGCTAATGATTTTACCTCTTTTCCTGATCTTTGTCCTGAATGTTTTGGAGTGGTTTAGTTCAGTGGTTCTTAACCTTTGGAAGGCATCAGAATCACCTGGAGGGCTTGCTAAAACTGACTGCCGGTCTTGACCCCAGAGGCTCTGATTCAGTAATATTTATGACAGGTTCTCTGGAGATGCTGATGCCATTGGTCTGGAAACCTCACTTTGCTAATCTTCAGTTACTTTGATCTACCAAGTCAGTGTCTTCTCAACTCAGCACTGTCTGCATCAGAAGAGAAGGAGATATCACTTCCATCACCATCCCTAAGGACACTGGGAAATTTGAAGCCATTTGGTATCACAGATGTGACTTTTATTCTTAGTGGACAATAACAATAAAAGAATCCAAACAAACATAAATTTTAACCAAAATCTTTCCATTCCTTTTTGTTTCTGTTTCTGGCCAAAATACAGACCTTGCTTTCTCAAGCTAAATTGTGTCACAGGGGTTCATTGTTATGGCTATTTTTTAAGTGATGCTATTTTCTTTTTATCTCAAGAATTTTAATTTTGAACATTTCTCAGAGCCATGGGTTATATTCATAAAATTGTTTTTGATTATCGTCATTCTCATATCCCCTAATTTACAAAGGTCAGGTGAGTTAAAATAAAAACTGTGAAGATATAAGAACATACATTAAATGTTGTAAAATTCAAAACACCATTCAGAAAGTTCATAAAAAAGACTTTCTATTGGTCCAGGTAATATAACACTCTCAGAATTCCTAAAACCATCAGAAACTAGCCATTAGCTCAATTTTCTAAAACAAACACAAAAACATAAGCCTTTGACAGTTGCTCTTATTGCTGTAAAGGATAAACACCTAGTCTCCACTAAAAGCAATCTAATTCACCAAAACATTTTCTTGTATTTTAATTTAGGAACACCACATGAATTTCCTGAAATGATGATGATTAAGCGCACCACAAGTGCACTTAGGAATCTTTCCTTTCCCACAGTAGGCCATTTCCTTTGCTTTAATTCTGGGACTGTTGATATAACAGCTGGTCCAGGAGTTTGAAGGAACCTGTGCCCTGTGGTTCTGTTGCAGAGCAGGTTAAAAAGGATAACTAGTAGAGGTACTTTTCACTGAGGCAGCAGTCGATAGAACACTCTGAGAGCAAGAAACAGGCATTTAAGTAGATTTTGATAAGAGCTTGATAAGAGTCTCCAGAAGTGGTCAAGAATTGAACTTATGCCAGCACAGTGGATTTTTTGTTGTTGTTGTTGTTCCTGTTTCCAAGACTGTTCTTGCTGTTCTTATTTCCCTTTAGGCCAAGTGCAATTGATTAATTTTTTTGTCTGTCCCCAATATTATTGTAATACCTTTCAGGAGAATGAATATATGATTATTTTCTTTTCTCATTACTGTCCTCATATTGTCACTAGAAATAACTAATGTGCCATTCTGTATTATTAAGACATTTGTTACATGAGTGATAAAGAACTAACATTCCTTATCTCATTCTATAGTACCGTTTTGATTGCCAAGGAGCTGGCTCAGATAAAAATTAGCTTTGTGCTCAGGTTAAATTCATTCTGTGAAGTGATCCTATTCCAAATGCATTCTACAAGGATCCCCCTGTTCTAAGTTCTGATGTGGGAGGATTTATCTAATGTGAAAAAAACAATGCTAAGGAAATAAAAAGGGTAGTTTCAATGCATTTAAAATAATGAGGCCTCGTAATGCAAGCTCTCTTTTGTATATAACAGGGAAGGAGAAAAATAGGACAGAAATCTCTACCATAAATTAAAGATAAAAATCATTGGGAAGTTTGATCCATGAGTATATGTGTCTATGTGCATGCTTGCATGTGCATTTTGTATCCTTTACAAAATAGTGGGTCTGATAGATTTAGGCCATGTTAAAAGAATATGTTATTATGAGCCTACTCATTCTGAAGGGGATCAGCCCTGGGATTTCTTTGGAGGAAATGATGCTGAAGCTGAAACTCTAGTACTTTGGCCACCTCATGCGAAGAGTTGCCTCATTGGAAAAGACTCTGATGCTAGGAGGGATTGGGGGCAGGAGGAGAAGGGGACGACAGAGGATGAGACGGCTGGATGGCATCACCGACTCGATGGACGTTGAACTCTGGGAGTTGGTGATGGACAGGGAGGCCTGGAGTGCTGTGATTCATGGGGTCACAAAGAGTCGGACATGACTGAGTGACTGAACTGAACTGAACTGAACTGTTTACATGAAAATATAAACCTAGAAATGTGAGGAATGTAGAAGGTGATGGCTAAAAACTTTTTTTTTTTAAATCTTGTTAACCTGAAGAATTTTTGATTTCCAAAAGGAAAATCCATATTTAGATCTGCAAACACATCTTTGCAAATATTTATTAAGCATGCTTTGTGAGTACAACTCAGTATGAGCAAGGCCAGCAGAATGATGCTGTGTTTAAAAAAGTTCAGACGTGTTGCCAGATTGAACTTTTAGAAAAGGATTTCTGTTTATGCATGTTTGTTTATTGGTGCTTTCAAAAGAATAATAAGGACCATCATATATTGACTGTTTACTAGAGGATAGGATCTATCTCAGCCATGATACATGTATGGTCTCCTTTCTTCTTACAAAAAGGAGAGGTCAGATTATGAGGTAGGATTATGAGGTAGTGAGACAGGGTTAAGGATTATGTATGATAGTTTACAGATGAAGAATGGGGATCAGCAAAGTTAAGGTATTTCCTCAATGTCACACAGTCACTGAGTGGTGGTTCTGTTTAGCCTAGTTCTGTTCAGCTCCAGTTAATGCATTATATCCTCTATTGTCTAATACCTCAGGATGAAGCTTCTTTCTGGAGTCTTAAATGCAGAAGGGCCTCTAAAAGGGAATCATATACTAAGTTTAAAGTCCGAATACCACTGCTGCTGCTGCTAAGTTGCTTCAGTCGTGTCTGACTCTGTGCGACCCCATAGATGGCAGCCCACCAGGCTCCCTCGTCCCTGGGATTCTCCAGGCAAGAACACTGGAGTGCGTTGCCATTTCCTTCCCCAATGCATGAAAGTGAAAAGTAAAAGTGAAGTCGCTCAGTCATGTCTGACTCCTAGCGACCCCATGGACTGCAGCCCACCAGGCTCCTCCGTCCATGGGATTTTCCAGGCAAGAGTACCGGAGTCAGGTGCCATTGCCATCTCCATGAGTGTGTTTGCTATGCTATGCTATGCTAAGTCACTTCAGTCGTGTCCGACTCTGTGTGACCCCATAGATGGTAGCCCACCAGGCTCCCCCGTCCCTGGGATTCTCCAGGCAAGAGCACTGGAGTGGGTTGCCATTTCCTTCCCCAATGCATGAAAGTGAAAAGTAAAAGTGAAGTCGCTCAGTCGTGTCCGACTCCTAGCAACCCCATGGACTGCAGCCCACCAGGCTCCTCCGTCCATGGGATTTTCCAGGCAAGAGTACTGGAGTGGGTTGCCATTGCCTTCTCTGCAGAATACCACTGGTTATAGACAAATCTACATTTTCTTAACTAACACATTGCATAAGATAGATCTTTTTAGGCTGTAAATTGCTACAGTTTTGTAATTGTAATTCTAGGACATCAAATATCCTATGTGTATGGCCCCTGGTACAATATATGGTGAGAGATATTTTAAAGGTGTTGCTTCTTCTGTTAATAAATTATACGTATTCATAGAAAGGTCCATTCACTTTTGTAAGCTTTCGGTGAAATAGCCTCAGTGTTTAGTAAAAAAACAAACCATGTCGGAGCAAGTAACTGCACCCCGTAAAACTCGAATGTAACAAGTGTCTGGAATCCAAACTCAGGTGTAGGCTTTCATAATTACTGGGAGGTTTGTGTGGACACTGGATACAGGCTTTAATGACCCTGTGATAATAGATAATGCTTCTCATTCTAGAGAAATAATTTCATTCAACAGCCATTAAAAGAAGCTAAATTTCCAGCCAGACCTAGGTCCAATGATATTGGGTCACCTGGATGTTTCAGCATGAAACTTTAAGGTCACAAGCTTGACTTTTAGTTAGTTACAGAAACTGGCACCCAATTAAAATGCTCCTTGGCAAGCAACTTTCTTGGGCAAAGCAGACTAATTACTGTAGGGAATGAGGAGAGCCATGCTTTAAATCATACTGTCTAACCTCAGAAGCAGGAACAGGTCAGTGCCAAGAATATAGCTGCAGAGGGTAGTGAATAGGAAGGAATAAAATTTGCACTGATATTAAATCTTACCTACCTGAAAGGGCACTGAATGACACTAAACCTCATTCTTGGGTTTAGTTGATAACTGTCCAAAACTTTAATATGTGAGACATGTACAAATTTGTGCATCTAACACTTAAGTTCTTACTGTATTCACATTTTTAAGTTACAATTGTGTTGGAATTGATGTTATTCTCAACATATGTGATAAATCAGTTCAGTTCTTTTCAGCTGCTCAGTTGTGTCCAACTCTGCAATTCCATGGACTGCAGCATGCCAGGCTTCCCTGTCCATCACCAACTCCCAGAGCCTACTCAAACTCATGTCAATTCAGCACATGATGCCATCCAACCATCTCATCTTCTGTCATCCCCTTCTCCTCCTGCCTTCAATCTTTCCCAGCATCAGGGTCTTTTCCAATGAATCAGTTCTTCACATCATGTGGCAAAAGTATTGGAGTTTCATCTTCAGCATCAGTCCTTCCAATGAAAATTCAGGACTGATTTCCTTTAGGATCAACTGGTTTAATCTCTATGCAGTCTAAGGGACTCTCAAGAGTCTTCATCAACACCACAGTTCAAAAGCATCAATTCTTCAGTGCTCAGCTTTCTTTATAGTCCAAGTCTCACATCCATACATGACTATTGGAAAAACCACAGCTTTGACTAGACGGACCTTTGTTGGTAAAGTAATGTCTCTGCTTTTTAATATGCTGTCGAGGTTTGTCATAGCTTTTCTTCCAAGGAGCAAGCATCTTTTAATTTCATGGCTGCAGTCACTATTTGCAGTGATTTTGGAACCTCCCAAAATAAAGTCTCTCACTGTTTCCATTGTTTCCCCATCTATTTGCCATGAAGTGATGGGGCCAGATGCCATTATCTTCGTTTTCTGAATGTTGAGTTTTAAGCCAGCTTTTTCACTCTCTTTTTTCACTTTCATCAAGAGGCTCTCTAGTTCTTCTTCACTTTTTGCCATAAGGGTCGTGTCATCTGCATATCAGAGGTTATTAATATTTCTCTTGGCAATGTTGATTCCAGCTTATGCTTCATTCAGCCGAGCATTTTGCATGAGGTACTCGGCATATAAGTTAAATAAGCAGGGTGACAATATACAGCCTTGACATACTCCTTTCCCAATTTGGAACCAGTCTGTTGTTCCATGTCCAGTTCTAACTGTTGCTTCTTGATCTGCATACAGATTTCTCAGGAGGCAGGTCAGGTGGCCTGGTATTTCTATATTTTAAGAATTTTCCATAGTTTGTTGTGATCCATACAGTCAAAGGCTTTGGCATAGTCAATAAAGTAAAAGTAGATGTTTTTCTGGAACTCTCTCGCTTTTTCGGTGATCCAGCAGATGCTGGCAATTTGATCTCTGGTTCCTCTGCCTTTTCTAAATCCAGCTTGAACATCTGGAAGTTCATGGTTCATGTACTGTTGAATTCTGGCTTGGAGAATTTTGAGCATTACTTTGCTAGCGTGTGAGATGAGTGCAATTGTGCAGTAATTTGAACATTCTTTGGCATTGCCTTTCTTAGGGATTGGAATGAAAACTGATCTTCTCCAGTCCTGTGGCCCCTGCTGAGTTTTCCAAATTTGCTGGCATATTGAGTGCAGCACTTTCACAACATCATCTTTTAGTATTTGAAATAGCTCAACTGGAATTCCATCACCTCCTCTACTTTGTTCGTAATGATGCTTCCTAAACATTGTAAGGATCCTGAGGCCCACTTGACTTCACATTCCAGGATGTCTGGCTCTAGGTGAGTGTTGACACCATCGTGGTTATCTGGATGTTAAATAGCTGCTTGAAATTATTTTTCAATTAATGGAGGTGAATGTGGCTTGCCTGCTTTAATAATTTCCTTTTATCTGTTGTATTCTACTGTGATATGATCACAGGCAAGAAGTAAACAGGAAGATCTCAATGTTTTCTTGAGAATAATAAGGGATGACATTGTCTGACCTACTTTTTAATGATTTACATAAAGAATCTATGCGTGATGGTAATTCTCATAGCTTAAAAAAAAAAAACAAACTCAGTAGATTTATAGTCACTTCCTAAATGTTTGACCTGCTTCCTGGTTCAGCTAAAGCAAAGGTGGATAATGTCTCAACACTCTGTAGAGAAATCTGTGATTGCTAGGTATAGCACAGACACACAGAAATAAGTATAAACTTACACAGGCACACACACACACACACACACACACAGGAATAAGCCTCACCAGAATTCTACAAAGAAAGGCTTTAGTTGGTTTCTCTCCTCTAAAAAATGAATTTTGACTCTTGTAGACAGATTACATTCAATTCTGTCTTTTAAAAATAATAATAATTATGAACTCCTTAACTAAGGAGTGTTTGAAGATTAAAAAAGGAGATATTCTGAAAATGATAGAACCCAACCCACAAATTAAAGTTTTACAAAAGCATAGTAGATATATGTTTTAATATCAACTTGCCAACTTTAAATATAAGAAAAAGGTGATAGACTGAAGCCACATTGCTCAACACTGTTGAATCTTTTTATTGTATTGTATGTGCTTTGTGTTGAAAGAGATACCATCTGCTTCTCTGTGATTGCTTCTTTCTCTGGGGCTTTGTTAGTAAATCACATGTATGTATGTCTTGACTATGTCTTGTTTTCAACTACTGCAGCTTAATTAATATGTGACTATGTATGGTTTGTTTTTTTCTTATAAGTTCTGCATGATGCTGGCTATAGTTGTGTAATGTTTCAGCTCTTGTTCTCTTTGACAACTGCATTATTCTGCTCAATGTGTTCCCCTTGCTCTGGTGATTATGGAGCTTTACACCTTCTCATAAGTAGTTGTTGTCGTTCACTCGCTCGGTTGTGTCTGACTCTTTGTGACCCCATGGACTGCAGTATGCCAGGCTTCCATGTCCTTCACCATTTCCCGGAGTTTGTTCAAACTCGTGTCTACTGAATTGGTGATTCCACCCAACCATCTCATCCTTTGTCATCCCCTTCTCCTCCCGCCTTCAATCCTTCCCAGCATCAGGGTCTTTTCCAATGAGTTGGCTCTTTCCATCAGGTGCCCAAAGTATTGGAGTTTCAACTTCAATATCAATCCTTCCAATGAATATTCAGGGTTGATGGCCTTTAGAATTGACTGGTTTGACCTTCTTGCAGTCCAAGGAACTCTCAAGCATCTTCTTGAGCACCACAGTTCAAAAGTATCAAATCTTCATTGCTCAGCCTTCTTTATGGTCCAACTCTCACATCCATACATGACTACTGGAAAAACCATAGCTTTGACTAGATGGACCTTTGTTGGCAAAGTTATGTCTCTGCTTTATAATATGCTGCTTAGGTTTGTCATAGCTTTTCTTCTAAGGAGCAAGCATCTTTTAATTTCATGGCTGTAGTCACCATCCACAGTTATTCTGGAGCCCAAGAAAAAGTCTGCCACTGTTTTCATTGTTTTCCTGTCTATTTGGCATGAAGCTATGGGAACGGATGCCATGATTTTCATTTTTTGGATGTTGAGTTTTAAATATCAATAACTTTATATATGCAGACGACACCAACTTTATGGCAGAAAGCAAAGAGAAATTAAAGAGCCTCTTGATGAAGGTAAAAGAGGAGAGTGAAAAAGCTGGATTAAAACTCAGCATTCATAAGGAGTGTTGCTGTGTATTTGAGACGTAAGTAAAAAACTGGTCCTGCATTTTTGTAGCACCATGGATTTTCAACTTTAGCATCACCAAGCTCTCCTCTGGGAATCATAGTTGAGAAGTGGCTCAAGGGAATTTATTGCTTTAACACTTTTCATGTACTGTTGTGAAAAATCAATTGTTCTACGGCTGAAGGCCCTCTCTGTGTAGTAGTCTTCACAGTTAAAGCTGTTTGAAGAAGAATTTGAAAGGTTGTTAACACTTTCATAGGAATTCCTCCTGCTGAGTGGTGAAGGAGAACTCTCTGTAATTCTTAGAGCAGTGCTGTCCCTTAGAACTTTCTGTGATGAGAAAAGTGTTCTATATGTGTGTTGTCCAGTGTGTTGTTGTTGTTTAGTCGCCCAGTTGTGTCCAACACTTTTGCAACTCCAGGGACCGCAGCCTGCCTGGCTCCTCTGTCCATGGGATTTCCCAAACAAGAATACTGGAGTGGGATTGCCATTTCCTTCTCCAGGCGATCTTCCTGACCCCAGAATTGAACCCACATCTCCTGCATTGGTAGGTGGATTCTTTACTACAGAGCCACCTGGGAAGCCCAGTCCAGTATGTTAGCCACTACTTACACGTGCTGTTGGGCACTTGAAATGTGGCTAGTGTGAAGAGGAAATGAATTTTATGTTTCACTTCAAGTATATATTTTCTGTACAATATTATATAAGTTACAGGTGTATCATATAGTGATTTGAAGTTTTTAAAGGCTACACTTCATTTATAGTTATTATAAAATTTGGACTATATTTCCCATGATATACAGTATTTTATACCTAATACCTAATAATTTGTACTTCTGAATCCCCATTTCCTTGTATTGCCCCTCTCTTCCCTCTCCCCACGGCAGCCACTAGTTTGTTCCCTAGATCTGAGTATATTTTAGATTACACATATAAGTGATATCATACAGTATTTGTCTTTGTCTGACTTATTTCACTTAGCATACTACCCTCCATGTCCATCCATGTTGCTTCAATGGCAAAATTTTTGTTTTTAAATAGCTTAGTATTTTATACATATATATTCCATTGTGTATATGTGTGTGTGTGTGTATTTATATATATAACAACTTCTTTATCCATTCATCTGTTGATGGACACTTAGGCTGATAAATTTTATTTAATTAAGTATGATTTAAATGGTCACTTATGGCCAGTAGCTATAATGTTACACAGTGCAGCCCTAGAGGATAACTGAGAATTTTGTCCAGAAATTTGGTTTGTGATATATCTGTGTAGTCCTACTTTGTATTTGGGGTTCTGTCATTGATTTTAAATTGCATAATTATTGAAAAGACACATATATGTGCACTTATATCTGTGTGTATATGTATATGTGCATGCGTATGGATATAGATATATGACTACCTTTCAGGAAGCCACCAATCTTGAAAGAGAGATGAGTACATGATGCAATTAGAGAATGTATGTATAAAGTTCAATAAGGCTACTTCTTTTGATTTTCCTTGAATCAGAGAAGAAGAAATTAATGAAGTGCTATTATTTGATTAGCTGTAAATCTAAGTATACCCTAAGGTCCACTCATTATTATTGATACTATACAGGACGTCATCTTATACTCGTGGATATTTAGAAGACAAGATCATGAAAATTCCTTTACCGTGTAAGAAGTTGCACCTGAGCTTTTCTAACCTATAGAGCTTCTGGCATCATGCAGACATTACTATTCTATGAAGCCCTTGTTTAACCTTTTTGATGGATTAGGTGACACATGGTAATACACTGGCTGCATTACAAACAAGAATTTAAAATGTCTTTCATGAGATTATGCTCTGGAGTCAGCTCTATACTACATTAAAATTGTCAAATCAATTTTTGGATTTGGTTATAGAACAGATTGCAGCAATATAATACCATCATTTGAATGTTCAGTAAAATTCTGTTTTTTTGGCATTAGGCATATGGAAGATAATGTTAGTCATTATGAACTGTGAAAATCCTCTAGTCCATTTAGGTAGTCAGTAAAAATTTATTGAATGTTGGTATTGATTGAACTCTGTACTGGAAAGAATGTTCAAGTCACATGCCATTCTATCCATAGGCAAATGTTAATTTTTTCACTGAGTTAAAAATGTTGACTTTATTTTTCGGATAATTTCCCTTCTTTTTAGAAGTTTTTGTTGTTTTCCATAATAATGCAATATGTGATTATAATAGGTTTACAAAACAGGGAAAAGCAGGAATCAGAAAATTTGTCAAACATTAAATAAAATATACTCACTGATTACTCTTAAAAAAATCTTAATACACTAAAGATAAGACCATAGAAGAATTCACTTGAAATCAAGAATAAAATATGCACTTATCTTTACAACTATTTAATTATTCTAGAGGTACTGACAAATACAATAAGATACAAAGCAAAAACATTAGTGAATAAGAGGAAATTAATGTTACAATTTGGAAACAAAATTTTTTCCAGTAGGAAATTTTAGAAGACAAACTAAGAATCCTAGAAATTTTTACAATTTAATAAATTAATTATGTACCAGCAAACATAATTTATAGATTGAAACTCTGGTGATGGACTGGCTAATTTCAAACATTAGAAGGATGTGTAATTTTTTGTTAATCACTTACTTTCTCTATGCCTCAAATTCATTAGCTATTAAATGGATATGATAAAGGTACTTACTGCACAGAATTATATGTATTAAATAGCATGGTTCATGTAAATTAACAAAGTATCTGGCACATAGTATATGTTTAATAAATGCTAGTAAACTATCACTGTGGTTGCTACAATGATATATATAATGAAATGATACTGCTACAGTAGTAAAAATGGGGAAAATAGGAAAGTATGAAAACATTAATGCAAAAGATGGTAGAAATAAGTTGGGAATTTTGGACTTTTTAAAAACTAGACTGTAGAAAGACTGTAGATGATGAATATCATAAACCCTATTGCAACTGTTGACTTAAAATAGGTACAAATAATGAGCCAAGAGTATAGATAAAATAGAGAAATAAAAATATTAAGAAATATTAATAATAATATTAAAAAAGAGAAAAAGGAATAAAAAACAGAACTGAAAGCAAGCAATTTAAAATTTATAGATTTGTATCCAACCATATTAATAAACAGAAATTATTCAACCACACAGTCTTCTTAGGTGGCTCAGTGGTAAACAATCCACCTGCCAATGCAAGAGATGCTGGAGATGTGAGTTCTATCCCTAGGTTGAGAAGATCACCTGAAGGAGGAAATGGCAACCCACTCCAGTATCCTTGCCTGGAGAATCCCATGGATAGTGGAACCTGGTAGGCTACAGTCCATGGGGTCACAAAGAGTCAGATACGACTGAGCAACTGAGCATGCACACACGCATGTACACATTCTACCACACAATTAAAAGACTGAGCTTGTCAAACTGGATAAGATTTAAGACCCAACTATAAAAAGTCTAAAAGAAAACCACTTTAAATATAGGAATGACACACATTAAAAGTAAATATCTGATAAAAGATGTACTATGGAAAGATTAATTTTAAAATGATGTAGTTATATTAATATAATACAAATTATAAACATAACAAAGAATACTACTAGAGATATTAAAAGAAAGAAAGATATTAAATACTGATTAAGTGGTCAAATAAGAAAACATGACAATACTAAATAAGTCTGTACCTAAGAAAGGGGTTTGTCACAAAACAAAGAATGATAAAACTGAAGAAAGAAATATACAGATCCACAGTGGTCATTAGAGACTTCAAAATCTGTCTCTCAATAATCAATGAAGTAGAAAAAAATCAGTGAGAATGTGGAAGGTTTTAATGTAGCTATCAACCTCAACTATCAACCAAAATGACCTAATTGACATTTCAAGAATACTCTAAACAATATCAGCAATTCAAGTACACTTACAAACTTCACCAAAATAGACTATATTCTGAGTCATAAAATATCTCAATAAATTTACAGAAATTGAAATCATACATAGTATGATTCGAGTATTGATTGGGTTGAATCAGTAGATCAAGTTGGGAAGACCTGATATTTTAGAAATGTTGAATCTCAATATCCACACACACGGAGTATCTCCATTTATTAACTTCTTTTTTTTCCATAAGAGTTTTATAGTTTCCCTTGTATCAGTCTTGCACATGTTTTATAAGATTTATACTTAAATATTTCATTTCTGGAGATGCTAATGTAAATGGTATAGTATTTTAAATTTCAAAGTCCAGTTGTTCAAGGCTGGCATATAAAAAAAGCAGCTGGCTTCTGTATATTAACCTTTTTTTTTTTTAATTTAATTTTATTTAACTTTACAATATTGTATTGGTTTTGCTGTATATCAAAATGAATCTGCCACAGGTATACATGTGTTCCCCATCCTGAACCCTCCACCCTCCTCCCTCCCCATACCATCCCTCTGGGTCGTCCCAGTGCACCAGCCCCAAGCATCCAGTATCAACTTTATTATAGTCACTTAGCTCAAGGAGCTTTCTCATTGATTCTTTGGGATTTTCTACATAGGCAATCGCATCATCCACAAATAATTCAGTTTAATTTCTTCCTTTGCACCTGTTTACCTTTCTTTTCTTTATTTTCTTATATATTTATTTAGGACTTCCAGATTATGTTGAAGAGCAGGGGTGACCTGGGACACCTTTGTCTTGTTTCTGAACTGAGAGGGAAAGCTTCTAGGTTATCACTATTGAGTATAATGATAGATGTAGATTTTTCGCCAATGTTCTAACAAGTTGAGGAAGATCCCTTCTATCCATGGTTTCATAACAGTTTTTATAAAAAAATGACTGATTTTTGTCAAATGCATTTTCATATCTTCTGATATCATCATCTTACTTTTTTCCTTTGGATTCTTAATATGATGGATTATACTTGATTTTCAAAAGTTGAACAAAGCCTGCATACTTGGAATAAATTCCATTTGGTCATGGTGCACAGTTATTTTCATACATTTTTAGGTTTGATTTGCTGTTATTTTGTTGAGGATTTTTGCATCTGTCTTCATGAGAGATACTAGTCTGTAGTTTTCCTTTCTTGTAATATTTGTCCAGTTTTGGTATTAGGATATTCTGACCTTACACACTGAGTTAAGAAATATTTCCTCTCTTCTTTAAGTTGCAGGGAATTGATAAAATTTCTTCCTTAATGTTTGGTAGAATTCACTAGTGAACACAGCAAAGTCTGGCGCTTTCTGCTTTGTTTTCTATTTTTGGTTATTAATAATTGACTCAATTTCTATAATAAAGATAGTTTTATTCATATGATCTGTTTTTATTTGCACAAAGTTTTGTAGACTGTGTCTCTAAGTGAACTGATCCTTTTTATCTAAGTTATCAAATTGGTGGATAATAAATTTTTTGTATTTTTTATTACATTTATTATAAATGGGATCAATAGCTACATCTTTTTTCTGTTTTGGAAATTTGTATCTTCTTTTTATCTTAGTCTAGCTAAACATTTTTAAATTTTATTGTTCTTTTCAAAGAACCAGCTTTTAGTTTGTTTTTTCTCTATTAACTTCCTGTTTTCAATTTCACTGATTTCTGCTCTAGTTTTTATTATTTCTTTCATTCTGCTTAGATTGTATTTAATTTGCTTCTCTTTTCTTATTTTCTTAAGGTACAAGTTTAGATCTGTGTTTTGGTTTCTGATGTTAATTTTGGAAAATTCTCAAGAATTGGGTTAAACCAGTCTTTTTGATGTGTTGTTGAGGTATGGGTGAAGGGAAGCACTCTATAATGTCTATAGTCCTATGATTTGATCTGTCTTTAGTCTGCTTGTGTACCTGGGCTGTGATCTTTATAGGTGGCTCTCAGTCCCCCACAACCCTTCTAGATAGAAGGCTAGATGGGGCTGGAATTAAGTATTTTCCTATTCCACATGGAAGTCTACAGGAGACAAAAATCTGGGTATTTTTCTTCCTTTCTGTCAAAGGCTAGAGGAAGCTCAGTATTTTTCTTCCCCTAGGTGGGTTAGGCTCAGGTAAAACTCTAGTCTATTAGACTCTGGTGAAATAGTTCATTTTTAGGACAGGCATTGTGTTTCAAAATGCTTCCCCTGTGGCTCAGCTGGTAAAGAATCTGCCTGCAATACGGGAGACTTGGGTTTGATCTCTGGGTTGGGAAGATCCCCTGGAGAAGGGAAAGGCTACCAACTCCAGTATTCTGTGTGTCAAAACAGCTACTTTTCCTCACCCTCTGCCAGATACCCAAGGGAATTGTTCTCTGATTCTTACTGCAAGAGCCCAGTGTGGCCCCTGGAGGTAAAACTCAAAAAAGTAGGAGTACTTCTTAAAGACTGGATTCACTGGAGGTGGTAAGTATTAAATATTCAAAGGTAACTATAATGCAGATTTATCTTTGGAAGCTTTTAGTAAGAGAGATAGATAAAATATAGAGTATCTTATATTGGTATAAATGCAAAGACAGAGTTTGATAAAGATGTTGAGGAAGCAAGGGAAGTTGTTTAGTTCAGAATTATTTTATTTATTTTAATTATTTAATCATTTTATTTATTTAATATTTTATTTATTAATATTATTTATTTATTATTTTATTCCTAAAGTACTACTAATCCAAAAAGAAAATAACTAAACACAAAAAATGCAGTGCTATTGTTAACAATGATAAATATTTATTTCAAGCTTAATTAGTTACTTTTATTATACTGGTAGGAAAAGAAATGCTGTATTATTCTTTTCACTTTACTAACAAGTAAAGGAAAGATTAGAGAAGTTAAGTAACTTGTTGACTAGAAAAGAAATTCTAGGAGAAGGCAATGGCACCCCACTCCAGTACTCTTGCCTAGAAAATCCCATGGATGGAGGAGCCTGGTAGGCTGCAGTCCATGGGGTCGCAAAGTCGAACACAACTGAGAGACTTTGCTTTCACTTTTCGCTTTCACGCATTGGAGAAGGAAACGGCAACCCACTCCAGTGTTCTTGCCTGGAGGATCCCAGGGACGGGGGAGCCTGGTGGGCTGCCGTCTATGGGGTCGCACAGAGTTGGACACGACTGAAGTGACTTAGCAATAAACAACATGCTCAAAACCTTTTGGACAACTATAATTTCTACCAGATTTAAAAAAATGACAGAAAAAAAAAAAAAGAAAAGAAATTCTATATGCAGATTAGAGACTAAAAGCACAGTTACCTGGCTAATATAGGGTTCTCATAAATTTGTAAAAACATAGGATGTATATAAATGCCAAATGTAGAAATTTGACTTACAGACGTATGGACCAAAAAAAAAAAAAAAAAAAAGAAAGAGTTGTAGTGTCTGGAAAGGCTTCACTGAGAACAGGGATGAGAAAGATTGAGATTAACAGAGAAATGGTGAAGGGCATTTCAAGAAGCAGTAATGAAGTAACAATAGGGTCAGAAACTCCCCATATGTCTTCAAGAGACACATACCTTTGATGAAATGGAGGATTTGCAAGGATAAATGTGACAAATATAGTAAAGACTATGACCATTAATTGGAATGAAAATTCCGTTGCCTTTCAAGAATTAGCCTAACATAGCAAGACCAGATCAGATCAGATCAGTCGCTCAGTCATGTCTGACTCTTTGCGACCCCATGAATGGCAGAACGCCAGGCCTCCCTGTTCATCACCAACTCCAGGAGTTCACTGAGACTCACGTCCATCGAGTCAGTGATGCCATCCAGCCATTTCATCCTCTGTTGTCCCCTTCTCCTCTTGCCCCCAATCCCTCCCAGCATCAGAGTCTTTTCCAACAAGTCAACTCTTTGCATGAAGTGGCCAAAGTACTGGAGTTTCAGCTTTAGCATCATTTCCTCCAAAGAAATCCCAGGGCTGATCTCCTTCAGAATGGACTGGTTGGATCTCCTTGCAGTCCAAGGGACTCTCAAGAGTCTTCTCCAATACCACAGTTCAAAAGCATCAATTCTTCCGCGCTCAGCCTTCTTCACAGTCCAACACAGTCCAACTCTCACATCCATACATGACCACAGGAAAAACCATAGCCTTGACTAGACGAACCTTTGTTGGCAAAGTAATGTCTCTGCTTTTGAATATGCTATCTAGGTTGGTCATAACTTTCCTTCCAAGGAGTAAGTGTCTTTTAATTTCATGGCTGCAGTCACCATCTGTAGTGATTTTGGAGCCCAGAAAAATAAAGTCTGACACTGTTTCCACTGTTTCCCCAGCTATTTCCCATGAAGTGATGGGACCAGATGCCATGATCTTCGTTTTCTGAATGTTGAGCTTTAAGCCAACTTTTTCACTCTCCACTTTCACTTTCATCAAGAGGCTTTTGAGTTCCTCTTCACTTTCTGCCATAAGGGTGGTGTCATCTGCATATCTGAGGTTATTGATATTTCTCCCTGCAATCTTGATTCCAGCCCGTGTTTCTTCCAGTCCAGTGTTTCTCATGATGTACTCTGCATATAAGTTAAATAAGCAGGGTGACAATATACAGCCTTGATGTACTCCTTTTCCTATTTGGAACCAGTCTGTTGTTCCATGTCCAGTTCTAACTGTTGCTTCCTGACCTGCATACAAATTTCTCAAGAGGCAGATCAGGTGATCTGGTATTCCCATCTCTTTCAGAATTTTCCACAGTTTCTTGTGATCCACACAGTCAAAGGCTTTGGCATAGTCAATAAAGCAGAAATAGATGTTTTTCTGGAACTCTCTTGCTTTTTCCATGATCCAGCGGATGTTGGCAATTTGATCTCTGGTTCCTCTGCCTTCTCTAAAACCAGCTTGAACATCAGGAAGTTCACGGTTCACATATTGCTGAAGCCTGGCTTGGAGAATTTTGAGCATTACTTTACTAGCGTGTGAGATGAGTGCAATTGTGCGGTAGTTTGAGCATTCTTTGGCATTGCCTTTCTTTGGGATTGGAATGAAAACTGACCTTTTCCAGTCCTGTGGCCACTACTGAGTTTTCCAAATTTGCTGGCATATTGAGTGCAACACTTTCACAGCATCATCTTTCAGGATTTGAAATAGCTCAACTGGAATTCCATCACCTCCACTACCTTTGTTTGCAGTGATGCTTTCTAAGGCCCACTTGACTTCACATTCCAGGTTGTCTGGCTGTAGGTCAGTGATCACACCATTGTGATTATCTGGGTCATGAAGATCTTTTTTGTACAGTTCTTCTGTGTATTCTTGCCATCTCTTCTTAATATCTTCTGCTTCTGTTAGGTCCATACCATTTCTGTCCTTTATCGAGCCCATCTTTGCATGAAATGTTCCTTTGGTATCTCTAATTTTCTTGAAGAGATCCCTAGTCTTTCCCATTCTGTTGTTCCTCTATTTCTTTGCCTTGATCACTGAAGAAGGCTTTCTTATCTCTTCTTGCTATTCTTTGGAACTCTGCATTCAGTTGTTTATATCTTTCCTTTTCTCCTTTGCTTTTCGCTTCTCTTCTTTTCACAGCTAATATAGCAAAGGGGTGGCTTAAATAATCTATTTCATTCTGACTGTTCAAGCACATGGGCCATAATTTATTCTTGCTACTGTTAATAGACTAAGTGACCTGGGGAAATTATCTGTACCAAGAGACACATCATCTCTATCCATTTGTACTGGTTTAAGACTACGTGCTTTATGAATAAAGTATTTTCATATTGAAGGAGAATTTGCATTTTTTTGCAACAACCTGCACAAAAGCAGACATGTTTGTCTTTTTCATTCCAGGGAGATTGTCTTTAGCCAAGAAATCCATTTTGCTATCTCTGAAATAAAGGTATAACAGAGAAAATTCAGCTGTTAAGAATAGAACAAGGACTGCCTTCCATTTCTGGTATCTCCTTTCAGTCAGTTTGACCAGTAAACAGTTTCTCTGCCTCTCTTCTGTCTTTCTTTTCTTCCTTGTTTTGTGTGAGAAATCTCTTGATCAAATAGGTAAATCTATGGTTTATCAATGTTCTTTGTATTTCCCCCCTACTCCAGACAATGACTGTAGAAATTAGCAATCCTTTTTCTCTCTACCGATGTCTATAGTCTAGCCATTGATCTCACAGTCAAGAAACATTGGCCTGTGTGCTATGTAATCAGTAACAGACTTAAGCAATTAAAATTGGGGCATATTCTTGGAAATGGAGAGCTGGCCCCCTGCCTTTACTCTTTATCAAAACAGAGAAACTTTTGCATGACTCATGAGGCTCAGAGAAAACTAGCTTTGATCTTCTTCATACTTATGGATTAATTTGATATTTAATTTCAAATATTTTCTACCCCCCTACTCAAGAAAAGGAGATTGAAGTGACTGTTTTCATCTTCATAAACTATCAGTGGGACAAACCAGATCTACACTGCTTTAGGTGTGAGGAAATAACCTTCTTTTCTGTCAACTACATCCCATTACTCTTGCTAAAGACATGCATACCTCTAGGAAAGTTTTGCCTTATTCATTGCCTTGGGACAGAAGTAAAAATTCATCCTTCAACAGCTTCTAATAAACAAACCCTGTACTCCACTGACAACAACCTCCTCCCTCATATCTTTGATGTATCTTAGTGGATAAATTGTGTATATATAAGCAGAGAACTACTGTTACATCCTATGGGAACCTGGACAAGACTCATGATGACAACCATCAAAACACTTCCTATATTTTGAGAAGAATAATATTAAAGATCTCTGATAGAAAAGCTAAGGTAGAAACCTGTGGACTCCAGGCTGTTGACTTGTAGGTCAGTTGATGCAAAACTATATACAAGTCTGAAAAGTCCTTGGAAGGTGTGAAATGTGATTCCTAGGCCAACCAAGTACAACTGAGTACTGGTGATTTTTTGCCTTGATTAACACTGCAAGGCTCTCATACTATTTAAAATGAACCCAACATTTTTTTTATTAAGTCCACAGATCATCAAATAGTATGTTTCATTGAATTGATTCAGTTCAGTTCAGTCACTCAGTCATGTCCAACTCTTTGCGACCCATGGACTGCAGCACACCAGACTTCCCTGTCCATCATCAATTCCTGGAGCTTTCTCAAACTCATGTCCATTGAGTTGGTGATGCCATCCAACCATCTTATCTTTTGTCATCCCCTTCTCCTCCTGGAACTGAATGAATGACTCAAAACTCTCAATTTGGATGCTTTATAGATATATCCCAATTTGAAGGAATATGAATTTTCAGGTAAAGGCTGTACCTTTTTATTTCTAATGCAACAACAGTAAATATATTCAACTTAGAAGCAAATCCAAATTGTCTATTATGTGTACATGAACATCAGTATTTAAATTGCTTCTAACTTTTAATTTTTAACATCAAAAAGGAAATACAGAATGACATTTTCAGTCCAAAAATCAGATATAGTGAATTTAATGCTTCATTATTCTGAATTAGAGAATTGTGTATGTGTGTGTGTGTGTGTGTGTGTGCAAAATTTCCAAAAGGTAAAATAGGAAAGAAAGCAAATTTCATTGTGTTCTCATAAGTAAAAACCAGCTAATCTGATGTTACACATTTATGGGGATAAATAATGCCTCCTGCTTTGAACAAGTTTATTTCAAGAGATGAAATACGTATAAAAGTATTACGTATAAAAGTTACATATCAGAAATGATACATTCGTTTAACTGTTTAAGTGTAGCATTTGACTATGTGAATTCTGTAATAAAATGTCAGAATCTGTGAAAGTTAAGAAGGGATTCAAGTTCCCCATTATCTACATTGTTCCCTGCAACATTATTTACTAAACTACATTAATGTATTTCAACAGCTAACATAGCATTTAGAAACTTTGGCTGAACTTCAAATTTGTTATGGAAATGAATATGATCCCTTTTTCAAGAAATCTAGTACAGAAGTGGCTTAGTCAAATAAGATAGTGTTTAATAATTTTTATGTCATGACCCTTTTTGATAATCTGATCCTCTCCCAAAGGGGGAGAAACTTACATATAGGAGACATTTTTCATTTAATGTCAGGATGTTCATAGGTCCTCAGAGCTCTTGGCTACTGGTTAAGAACTCTTAGTCACGAATGGAACATTCGATTATAAATCAGTAAACTTAGATCCTTATCCTACTTTCATGCTGATGAACTATGTGACCTTGGATAAATTATGCATTTTTCATGCATCAAAATCATCTATAAACATGGTTGCTAATATTGGTAATAATGTATTCCTTAATATAAAGGAGAATTTCTAGTTCTTTGGAGACATATCACCATATAAATCCAAGATGATTTCATTATTAAAAGTAATGTGTGGCTCAAATATTGTGTATACTGAAAAATGACAGTTTTATATATCTACCGTATTTTTACTTTCTTTTCCAAACTAGAGGGCTGAGCTTCAAATGAACTTTTTTTAGGGCTTTCCATCCTTACCAAAGTCTTCCTATGACTATCTAATTTTTAAGACCCTATTTTGATACTGAACTGACATATAAGTGATTAATAACATCCATGCAAAATTATTTATTCCTTAAATAATGCTCTAAGACTTTCACTAAATTGCTTGTGGCACTTCAATCAAAGATTTCTTCTGGATCATTAGAAGTGATAGGCCTTGTTTAATACTGAAATCATGTGGATTTCATTTAAGGAATTTCAAATTGATGCCAGACATCAGTATTTCTTGAAATCATTTCATTTGAAATAAAGCCTTCCTGCGTTTGGTCTCAATTTTCCTATCGGTCTGATTTTAGACACGGGATAGCCATGTCCCTTCATATTCCTGTCTGTAATTTAACATGTCCCTGAGATTTTTCCATGTTAACTAGATCCTAAAAGACAGCTCTCTTGCCAAATTCACTGCCTTAGCTACATATCTTTATTAACTGAATCAAGGCAAGTAAAGATGAAAATTGGAAATGTTAATGCAACAGTCAATCACTAAGAATAACGCAAACCAGCAAACATTAGAGGAAATGGAGATCCTTTGAGGTAAGGATGTGAATCAAGATTTGGCTAGGCTAACTAATCATTTTGGGGGAATGAAATATCAACAATTGTAAATGGAGGTTTGATGTTGAGATCACCTTAATGAGCTATTAACAAATCCCAAGTGCTATAAAAATCATTGGGAGATATGAAACTTTGGTTTGGGGCTATATGGGAATGATTCATTCTTTCTTTGTGGTTCCTGAAATGCTCCAGGCTCAATGGCAATCTGCCTGATTATTGTTGGACCTTTCTGTATTTCATTTCAAATAAGGACACTAAACCACAAAGTAAAGACCATATTCTATAAATTTCCTCCAAATGAAAAACTGCCAACATATGCTTTCCACTGCCATAGCTTGAAGTATATGAATTGTAGGATTCCTTTTTATTCGAGAAACAAAGGGCAAAAGATTTTCTCTTATAACTTTTCCTGATTTTTAATTGGTTTTCAAACTTCAACCTAATTACTGTTTGAAATATAACATTTTCAGGCAAATAAAATGGTATACTTGTCAAGTAGTATTATTATTTGGAATCATAGGATTTATTAAGGTAGTTATTTTTTGAAAACTCACAATATGAGAATAAATATGTAGTCACATATAATGGACAGCATGCTTGAATTCTTTTTAACAGTTTTTATTGAAATATTGTTGGCTTACAATGTTGTGTTAGTTTCAGGTATAAAGTGATTCAGTTTCATATGTAAAGAATATATATATATTACATATAGTAATATGCATCTGTTATCCTAATAACTCCTAATTGATCCCTCTTCACCCCCTCCTCTTTGGTAATCATAGGTTTGTTTTCTATGTCTATTTTATATTTCTAGGTCTCTTTTATATTTCTGTTTTATATAGAATTTCATTTGTATTTTTTTTAGATTCCATATATAAGTGATATCATATGATATTTACTTTTCTCTGTCTTACTGACTTCACTTACTATGATAATCTCTAGGTACATCCATATTGCTACAAATGGCATTGCTTCATTTTTTTAATGGCTGAGTAATATTCAGCCACATATAAAGTAATATAAAGAAGATCTGGTATATATATCTTCTTTGTCCATTCACTTAGGCTACTCCCATGTCTTGGCTATCATAAATAGTGCTACAGTGAACATTGAGGTGCGTGTATATTTTGAATTATGGTTTTCTTCAGATATAAGCCCAGGAATGGGATTTCTAGGTCATATGATAGCTTTATTTTTAGTTTTTTAAGGCATTTCCATGCTGTTCTCTATAGCAGTTGCACAAACTTATATTGCCATCAACAGTGTAGGAGGGTTCCTTTTTCTCCACACCCTCTTTGGCATTTACTGTTTGTAGACTTTTTGATGATGGTTATTCTGACTGGTGTGAGGTGATAATCCTATTTTAGTTTTGATTTTCCTTTCTCTAATAGTGTTGTTGCACATCTTTTTGTGTGCCTGTTTGTCATCTGTGTATCTTCTTTGGTTAAATGTCAGTTTAGGTATTCTACCCATCTTTTGATAGGGCTTTTTTTTTTTCCTCCTTTATATTGAGCCACATGACTTGTTTGCAAACTTTGGAGACTAATCCATTTTCAGTCGCATTGTTTCCAAATATTTTCCCCCATTCTGTGGGTTTACTTTTCATTTTGTTTATGGTTTCCCTGCTATCCAAAAGCTTTTGAGTATAATTAGGTCTCATTTATTTTTGTTTTAATTTCCATTACTCTAGGAAGTGAATTGAGAGAGATATTGCTACAATTTAGGTCAAAGAGTGTTCTGCCTATGTTTTCCTCTAAGAGTTTTATATAGTATTTGGATTTATAGTTAGGTCTTTAATCCATCTTGAATTTGATTCAAAATGTTTATGGTGCGAGAGAATGTTCTAATATCATTCTTTTACATGCAGAAATACAGTATTTCCAGCCCCACTTATTGAGAGACAATCTTTTCTCAATTGTATATTCTTGCTGCCTTTGTTGTAGATTAATTCACCATGTGTACATGGGTTTATTTTGGGGCTTTCTATCCTACTTAATTGATCTATATTTGTTTTTCTTCCAGTACCTTACTGTCTAGATTATTATAGCTTTGTAGTCTGGTCTGAAGCAGGGAGACTGATTCCTTCAACTCCATTTTTCTTTCTCAAGATTGCTTTGCCTATTTGGGGTCTTTTGTTTTCCATACAATTTTTTTTTTTTTTAAGTTCTAGTTCAGTGAAGAATGCAATTCGTAATTTCATAGGAATTCATGCTTCAGTACAGTTCAGTTCAGTCGCTCAGTTGTGTTTGACTCTTTGCGACCCCATGAACTGCATCATTCCAGGCCTCCCTGTCCATCACCAATTCCCGGAGCTTGCTCAAACTCATGTCCATTGAGTTAGTAATGCCATCAAATCATCTCATCCTCTATTGTCCCCTTCTCCTCCTGCCTCCAATCTTTCCCAGCATCAGGGTCTTTTGAAATGAGTCAGCTCTTTGAATCACGTGGCCAAAGTACTGGAGTTTTAGCTTCAACATCAGTCCTTCCAATGAATATTCAGGACTGACTTCATTTAGGATTGATGGTTGGACCTCCTTGCAGTCCAAGGGAATCTCAAGAGTCTTGTCCAACACCATAGTTCAAAAGCAGCAATTCTTTGGCGCTCAGCTTTCCTTATAGTCCAACTCTCACATCCACACATGACTACTGGAAAAACCATAGCCTTCACTAGATAGACCTTTGTTGGAAAAGTAACATCACCATTTTTTAAGAGGCTGTCTAGGTTAGTCATAACTTTTCTCCCAAGGAGTATGTGTCTTTTAATATCATGGCTGCAGTCACCATCTGCAGTGATTTTGAAGCCCCCCAGAATAAAATCTCTCACTGTTTTCATTGTTTCCCCATCTATTTGCCATGAAGTGATGGGACCAGATGCCATGATCTTCGTTTTCTGAATGTTGAGCTTTAAGCCAACTTTTTTACTCTCCTCTTTCACTTTCATCAAGAGGCTTTTTAGTTCCTCTTCACTTTCTTCCATAAGGATGGTGTCATCTGCATATCTAAGGTTATTGATATTTCTCCCGGCAATCTTGATTCCCGCTTGTGCTTTATCCAGCCCAGCCTTTCTCATGATGTACTCTGCCTATAAGTTAAATAAGCAGGGCGACAATACACAGCCTTGAAGTACTCTGTTTCCTATTTGGAACCAATCTGTTGTTCCATGTCCAGGTCTAACTGTTGCTTCCTGGCATGCATACAGATATCTCAAGAGTCAGGTCAGGTGGTCTGGTATTCCCATCTCTTTCAGAATTTTCCACAGTTTATTGTGATCCATACAGTCAAAGGCTTTCTGGAACTCCTTTGCTCTTTTGATGATACAGCAGATTTTGGCAATTTGATCTCTGGTTCCTCTGCATTTTCTAAATCCAGCTTAAACATCTGGAAGTTCACGGTTAACATACTGTTGAGGCCTTGCTTGGAGAATTTTGAGCATTACTGTACGAGCATGTGAGATGAGGGCAATTGTGCAGTAGTTTGAGCATTCTTTTTTTTTTTTTAATTTGATTTTATTTTTAAACTTTACATAATTGTATTAGTTTTGCCAAATATCAAAATGAATCCGTCACAGGTATACATATGTTCCCCATCCTGAACCCTCCTCCCTCCTCCCTCCCCATACCATCCCTCTGGGTCGTCCCAGTGCACTAGCCCCAAGCATCCAGTATCGTGCATCGAACCTGGACTGGCAACTCGTTTCTTACATGATATTTTACATGTTTCAATGTCATTCTCCCAAATCTTCCCACCCTCTCCCTCTCCCACAGAGTCCATAAGACTGTTCTATACATCAGTGTCTCTTTTGCTGTCTCGTACACCGGGTTATTGTTACCATCTTTCTAAATTCCATATATATGCGTTAGTATGCTGTATTGATGTTTTTCTTTCTGGCTTACTTCACTCTGTATTATAGGCTCCAGTTTCATCCACCTCATTAGAACTGAGTCAAATGTATTCTTTTTAATAGCTGAGTAATACTCCATTGTGTATATGTACCACAGCTTTCTTATCCATTCATCTGCTGCTGGACATCTAGGTTTCTTCCATGTCCTGGCTATTATAAACAGTGCTGCAATGAACATTGGAGTACACGTGTCTCTTTCCCTTCTGGTTTTCTCAGTGTGTATGCCTAGCAGTGGGATTGCTGGATCATAAGGCAGTTCTATTTCCAGTTTTTTAAGGAATCTCCACACTGTTCTCCATAGTGGCTGTACTAGTTTGCATTCCCACCAACAGTGTAAGAGGGTTCCCTTTTCTCCACACCCTCTCCAGCATTTATTATTTGTAGACTTTTGGATCGCAGCCATTCTGACTGGTGTGAAATGGTACCTCACAGTGGTTTTGATTTGCATTTCTCTGATAATAAGTGATGTTGAGCATCTTTTCATGTGTTTGTTAGCCATCTGTATGTCTTCTTTGGAGAAATGTCTATTTAGTTCTTTGGCCCATTTTTTTTGGCATTGCCTTTCTTTGGGATTGGAATGAAAACTGACCTTCTCCAGTCCTGTGGCCACTGCTGAGTTTTCCAAATTTGCTGGCATATTGAGTGCAGCACTTTCACAGCATCATCTTTTAGGATTTGACATAGCTCATGTGGAATTCCATCACCTCCACTAGCTTTGTTCCTAGTGATGCTTCCTAAGGCCTACTTGACTTCACATTCCAGGATGTCTGGCTCTAGGTGAGTGATCACACCATTGCAAACTCTTTGGAACTCTACATTCAAATGGGTATATCATCCCTTTTCTCCTTTGCTTTTGGCTTCTCTTCTTTTCACAGCTATTTGTAAGGGCTCCTCAGACAACCATTTTGCTTTTTGTACTTCTTTTTCTTGGGGATGGTCTTGGTTCTTGTCTCCTGTACAATGTCACAAACCTCCGTCCGTAGTTCATCAGGCACTCTGTCAATCAGATCTAGTCCCTTAAATCTATTTCTCACTTCCACTGTATAATCATTAGGATTTGATTTAGGTCATACTTGAATGGTCTAATCATTTTTCGTACTTTCTTCAATTTCAGTCTGAATTTGGCAATAAGGAGCTCATGATCTGAGCCACAGTCAGCTCCTAGTGTTGTTTTGGCTGATTGTGGAGAGCTTTTCCATCTTTGGCTGCAAAGAATATAATCAATCTGATTTTGGTGTTGACCACCTGGTGATGTCCATTTGTAAAGTCTTCTCTTGTGTTGTTGGAAGAAGGTGTTTGCTATGACCAGTGCATTCTCTTGGCAAAACTCTATTAGCCTTTGCCCTGCTTCATTCTTTACTCCAAGCCCAAATTTGCCTGTTACTCCAGGTATTTCTGGACTTCCTACTTTTGCATTCCAGTCCCCTATAATGAAAAGGACATCCTTTTGGGTATTAGTCTAGAAGGTCTTGTAGGTCTTCATAGAACCGTTCAACTTCAGTTTGTTCAGCATTACTGGTTGGGGCATAGACTTGGATTACTGTGATATTGAATGGTTTGCCTTGGTAACGAACAGAAGTCATTCTGTTGTTTTTGAGATTGCATCCAAGTACTGCATTTCGGACTGTTTTGTTTACTATGATGGCTACTCCATTTTCTAAGGGATTCTTGCCTACAGTAGTACTTATAATGATTATCTGAGTTAAATTCACCTATTCCAGTCAATTTAATTCACTGATTCCTAAAGTGTTGATTTTCACTCTTGCCATTTCCTAGTTGACCACTTCCAATTTGCCTTGATTCATGGACCTAACAGTCCAGGTTCCTATGCAATATTGCTCTTATAGCATCAGACCTTGCTTTCATCACCAGTCACATCCACACCTGGGTGTGGTTTTTGCTTTGGCTCTGTCTCTTTATTCTTTCTGGAGTTATTTTTCCACTGATCTCCAGTAGCATATTTGGCACCTACTGACCTGGGGAGTTCATCTTTCAGTGTCCTATTTTTTGCCTTTTCATACTGTTCATGGTGTTCTCAAGGCAAGAATACTGAAGTGGTTTGCCATTCCCTTCTCCAGTGGACCACATTCTGTCAGATCTCTCCACCATGACCCGCCTGTCTTGGGTTGCCACATGGGCATGGCTTAGTTTCATTGAGTTAGACAAGGCTGTGGTCCTAGTGTGATTAGATTGACTAGTTTTCTGTGAGTATGGTTTCAGTGTGTCTTCCCTCTGATGCCCTCTTGCAACACCTACCTCTTATTTGGGTTTCTCTTACCTTGGACATGGGGTATTTCTTCACGGCTGCTCCAGCAAAGCGCAGCCACTGCTCCTTACCTTGGACGAGGGTTATCTCCTCACTGCCACCCTTTCTGACCTTCAACGTGGGATAGCGCCTCTAGGCCCTCCTGCGTCTGCGCAGCCACCACTCCTTGGACCTGGGGTTGGTCCTCCCGGCCGCCATCCCTGGCCTCCGGTGTGGGGCGTGGGGTAGTTCCTCCCAGCTGCCGCCCCTGACCTTGGTCTTGGGTAGCTCTTCTCTGCCGTTCCTGCGCCATTGCAGCCTGGCACTCTCAGCTGCTGCCCCTGACCTCGGACGTGGGGTAACTCCTCTGGGCCACAGCCCTGCGGGAATGGGGTCCTTCTGGCTTCTGCCCCTGACCTTGGATGGGGGTAGCCCCTCTCGGCCATGCTTAGTGCGCCGTTCGGAGCCGCTGTCACTCTTAGTGCGCCGGTCACAGTAAATGGTAAATTTACTTGTTACTATTTGTTTAATACCTGTTTCTCTTACTTGTTAAAGATATGATCATGTCCATTTCATCTTTACATTTTATAGAACATTTTCAGACATTATATTAATGTCTATCGATGGGGAAATCAACACATATCTCTTGACTATCACATTGATATATATTGTTTGTCAAACATTTTAGACAAAATTCATAGTACCAAGAATAAATTTTTCTTCCTCAAAATTATTTTACAAAGATCAGTTACTTATATAGATTAAACTCACCTTTCTCAACAGTGTACCCTGTCTACATAATCTTAAAATGCTATTAAAATGTGTACTATCTATGAGGTTTCTCTAGTGTGCCTTGGTCCTTTTAAGACTGTGCTTTTGATGTGCAGGGAAAAGTATGTAAGTGGCTCACTTGAAAAGGAGCCCTTTTCAAAGAGTCAGGATTCATTGGATATATCTTATAAAATCTCCACCCTTACTGGGGACTAATACCTTTTGCAAAGCCTGTTTCTGATGCCCCTGCTTAAACATTTTCAGCATTCAAAATGCTTTAAACTCTCATTTATTTACACATTGATACTTATTTTACTGTGTGACTTTTAACTTCTTGGCTTTTACCTCCTTTCTATAAACTTTGTTTGAACTGTCCACTGACATAGCATGGAGGGACTCCTCATAGAATTGAACTTAACCCTGACCTAACCTCAGTCCAAAAGTTTTTTCAAGTGACATCATCCACCTTTTAAGTCCGTTGATTCTTCTCCCATGAATTGGCCCCTGTGACACTGCAGGCAAGCTTGGTATAGCATCCCTCCATTCTGTCTGGGCATCTGCCACATGTGATATTAGTTTTAGTTCAGACACCTTTTAAACTTCATTTTGCAACATGGGGAGTTGCTTTAATTTTTTTACACCCCTTAATGTATGTTCCCAGTGTAGTTCAGTGAGAATGATTTCTTGATTTCTCCCCCCTTTTCAAAAAGAGAGTGCAATTCCACCTTAAATTTAAAACATGTTAAAATATAATAAGTATAATAAATATAAAAATGTTCACAAGTGGGGCTTGATAAAGACAGGGAATTTTTCTTTTCCTGTGGTTTTTACACAATTATAAGAACAATGTTGTTTTATGAGCTCAAATTCTTAAGAGCATAAAGACCGAAGATGAAGTAGTAATTGCCAACTAGTAAGTGATAGATTAAAAGCATATGAGAGGTTCTAAAGTGCCTCAATGTATAAAATAATAATGAACTATGGTATTAGAAGAAAAAAGTAAATTGCTGAAATTATGTTATTTTAATTCTGCCTTCGAAACAGCTATCATGTTGAATCAGTAATATTATGTTTCTTTTTCAGTCTTTGGAGGAATATGACATTTTTTCCCTAATACCCTTCAGATGGTATACCAGAGAGGTTCATCCAACAGAAATGATCTGTGAGCTTTTAATATGAAAAAAGAACAAAAAAAAAAAAATCATGATCCTTGGTGGTAAAAAATTCATCAAAAACTCCACTGTTATATAAAAGTACAAGTCTTTCTACAAAGAGTGAAGCCAGAAAGGAGAGCCTCCGAGAGTGGGAAAATCATATTGATAGGTGTGTTCATGTTTCTTTCTAAACTTTTAGACCAATTTTGGAAGGTCCCAGATCTATTTTAGCTAAGGAACTCCTTTTGAATGTCAGGGCAAGCCTAAAGTTGGGCTTCTGGCAATTCTGTCAAGAGTGACCACCAGTTTTTTGTACTGAAGTTTATATCAGGGCTGTAATTTAAAATAACCCCTATTTCATCCATAGCCTATTCTTATGTTATGCCAATCAATAATGTCTCCAGACATTATCAGATGTCCTTTGGGGAACAAAATTGCCTCATGAAAATTTGTAACGTCAACCTTTTCTTGCCAATATCCTTATGTCTGTTTACCCATTGTCCATCTGTCACAAACACCCTGAGACACACCAATCCTGAACACTGAACATTTCATCTTCTTTATTCCCATTGCTGGGTTTCTGAGTACTGATTAAAAAAAAAAATCACACAATGGTTTCCAAATTTATTGCTGCCTACCAAAGTGTCCTTGTTTCTTTAATCTTCACTCTTCAATTCTCTGTAGCATCTGTTGAAATCGTTACCCGCTCTTATTATGATTCCATTTTGTCCCTCATGGCCCACCTTCTAATTCATGGAGAAAATAAAAGCATCAGCAAATAAGTCTCTCAAATTTCTGTCCTGGAACCTAAGAACATATCTGCCTAACATTTCCTCTTTTTATTTTATTATAGAAGGACTCTTCTTCCTGTCCGTTGATAGCTTCTGCCTGTGCCATCTCCAGCCCTTCTCAGGACCCTTACTGTATGAATTATACAGTCAACAACATTTATGAAGTTTCAAACATGTCAGCATAACACAGTTTCTTTTTCCAGTTATTTATTTTCTCTTGCCTGTCTCTTAATAGCTTATATACTTCCCCAAATTAAATTTGTATCACCCCTTCAGTGCCATCCAGTCATTCCTCAAAGAGCTTGAACACATTTTGTGCCTCAAACTCCTTTCTTCCTATGAACATCTTTAGCCAATATCTTATTATTTATTATACTTCTTATCAATATTTTGCCTCTGTTAAATTGCTTAAAAGAATATTTGACATTCCTGCTCATCTTAAAGTTTTCTACTTTTTGTAATGCTACAGATTCCTTTGATTTTATTCTAGTCCTATGGATATTTGCTCTTGGTATCCTTTCAATGGTCTTCTTCTCATACAATTTATGTTCCTCAGGGCTCTCTTCACAGTGCCTCAGCTCATTACTTTCATCTTTTGTATTATTTTAGCTGCCTTCTCATATTTAATCCTACATGTCTAGTTTGATTCACACAGTTTTGAATGAGTTCTGTAGATTGTCTCGCTCAGATTAACATTTTTCTGCTAGAATTTCATTACTTGTTGTAACCCCCCCCCCTTTTTTTATTGTATTCTGCCATCTTATTACCTCAGTCTTTTCTTTCTCTTTCTTTGCCAACAAGTAAATGTTTTCATGGTTCTGCAAGGTTAGGACCCTCTAAGCAAGGAATTAATGGAACAAGGGTTAATAGAAAAGCCATGGAAGTTAAAGTGGTGTGAAAAGATATAGTTTTGATCACCACCTCCTATATAGTCTTACAAACTTCCATCCATAGTTCTTTCAGGCATTCTAGTGAGAAATCTAGAAGGCTTTTGGTGTTCGTTGATAGTCGTGTCCGATGCTTTGAAAACCCCACAGATGATAACAAGCCAGCCTTCCCTGTCCTTTACCATCTCCCAGAGCTTGCTCAAACTCATGTCCATTGAGTCAGTGATGTCATCCAACCATCTCATCCTCTGTTGTCACCTGCTTCTCCTGCCTTCAACTTTCCCAGCATCAGGGTCTTTTCAAATGAGTCAGCTCTTCGCATCAGGTGGACAAAGTATTGTAGCTTCAGCTTCAGTATCAGACCTTTCAATGAATATTCAGGACTGATTTCCGTTAGGACTGATTGGCTGGATTTCCTTGCTGTCCAAGGGACTGTCAAGAGTCTTCTCAAACACCAAAGTTCAAAAGCATCAAATCTTTGACACTCAGCCTTCTTTATCGTCCAGCGTTCACATCCATACACGACTACTGGAAAAACCATAGCTTTGATGAGACAGACTTTCATTGGCAAATTAATGTTTCTGCTTTTTAATATGCCATCTATGTTAGTCATAGCTTTTCTTCCAAGGAGCAAGCATCTTTTAATTTCATGGCTACAGTACCATCTGCAGTGATTTTGG
This sequence comes from Bos mutus, assembly GCF_027580195.1. Taxonomy (NCBI): domain Eukaryota; kingdom Metazoa; phylum Chordata; class Mammalia; order Artiodactyla; family Bovidae; genus Bos; species Bos mutus. The sequence continues at coordinate 55,451,129 of NC_091624.1, forward strand.
AGCCCAAGAAAATAAAGTGTGTCACTGTTTCCATTGTTTCCCCATCTATTTGCCATAAAGTGAAGGGACGAGATGCCATGATCTTCATTTTTTTGAATGTTGAGTTTTAAGCCAGTTTTTTCACTCTCCTCTTTCACTTTCATCAAGAGGCTCTTTAGCTCCTCTTCACTTTCTGCCATAATGGTGTTGTCCTCAGCATATCTGAGGTTATTGATATTTCTCCTGGCAATCTTGATTCCAGCTTGTGCTTCATCCATCCGCCTGACATTTCACATGATGTACTGTGCATGTAAGTTAAATAAGTGGGGTAACAATATACAGTCTTGATGTACTCCTTTCCAAATATGGAACCCATCCATTGTTTCATGTCCGGTTGTATCTGTTGCTTCTTGACCTTCATACAGATTTCTCAAGAGGCAGGTAAGGTGGTTTGGTATTCCTATCTCTTAAAAGATTTCCAGTTTGTTGTGATTCACAACTGAAAGGATTTGCATAGTCAATGAAGTAGAAGTAGATGGTTATCTGGAATTCTCTTGCATTTTCTATGATTCAGTGGATGTTGGCATTTTGATGTCTGGTTCCTCTGCCTTTTCTAAATATGGCTAAAACATCTGGAAGTTTTGGATTCGTGTACTGTTGGAGCTAGCTTGGAGAATTTTGAACATTATTTTGCTGGCATGTAAAATGAGTGCAATTGTGTGGTAGTTTGAATATTTGGGGGATTGCCTTTCTTTGGGATAGGAATGAAAACTGGCTTTTACCAGTCCTGTGGCCACTGCTGAGTGTTCCCAATTTGCTGGCATATTGAGTGCAGCACTTTCACAGCATTTGAAATAGATCAGCTGGAATTTCATCACCTCCAGTAGTCTTGTTTGTAGTGATTCTTCCTAAGGCCCACTTGACTTCATACTCTAGGATGTCTGGCTCTAGGTGAGTGATCACACCATTGTGATTATCTGGGTCATTAAGATGTCTTTTGTATAGTTCTTCTGTATATTCTTGCCATCTCCTCTTAATATCTTCTGTTTCTGTTAGATCCATGCCATTTCTGTCCTTTATTGTGCTCCTCTTTGCATGAAATATTCCCTTGGTATCTCTAATTTTCATGAAGAGATCTCTAGTCTTTCCCATTCAATTGTTTTCCTTTATTTCTTTGCACTGATCACTGAGGAAGGCTTTCTTATCTCTCCTTGCTATTCTTTGGAATTCTGCATTCAAATGGGGATATCTTTCTTTTTCTCCTTTGCCTTTCGCTTCTCTTTGTTTCTCAGCTATTTGTAAGGCCACCTTAGACAACCATTTTGTCCTTTTGCATTTTTTTTCTTGGGTATGGTTCCACCTCCTATATAGTCTTACAAACATCTGTCCATAGTTCTTCAGGCATTCTGTCTCTCAGATCTAATCCCTTGAATTTATTTGTCACTTCTATTGTATAATAATAAGGGATTTGATTTAGGTCGTACCTGAATGGTCTAGAGGTTTTTCCTACACTCTTCAATTTAAGTCCGAATTTGGAAATAAGGAGTTCATGATCTGGGCTGCAGTCAGCTCCTGATCTTGTTCTTGCTGACTGTATAGAGCTTCTCCATCTTTAGCTGCAAAGAATATAATCAATTGGATTTTGGTATTGACCATCTGGTGACCTCCACATATAGATTCATCTCTTGTGTTGTTGGAAGAGGGTGTTTGCTATGACCAGTACATTCTCTTGACAAAACTCTGTTAGCTTGCTTCATTTTGTACTCCAAGCCAAACTTGTGTGTTACTCCAGGTGTCTCTTGGCTTCCTACTTTTGTATTTTAGTTCCCTGTGATGAAAAAGATATCTTTTTTTGATGTTAGTTCTAGAAGGTCTTGTAGGTCTTCATAGAACCATTCAACTTCAGCTTCTTTGGCATTACTGGTTGGGTCACAGATTTGGATTATGTGATATTGAATGGTTTCCCTTGGAAACAAACAGAGATCATTCTGTTATTTTTGAGATTGCCTCCAAGTTCTGCATTTTGGACTCTTGTTGACTATGAGGGCTACTCCATTTCTTCTAAGGGAGTCTTGCCCACGGTAGTAGATACAATGGTCCTCTGAGTTAATTTCACACATTCCAGTCTATTTTAGTTTATTGACTCTTAAAATTTCAGAGTTCACTCTTGCCATCTCCTGTTTGACCACTTCCTATTTACCTTGATTTGTGAACCTAACATTCCAGGTTTCTAGACAATATTGTTCTTTACAGCAGCAGAATTTACTTTCACCACCAGACACAGCCACATCTGTCCATTTCCACTTTGGCTCATCCTCCTTATTCCTTCTGGGGCTATTACTCTGCTCTTCTCCAGTAGCATATTGGGCACCTAACAACATGGGGAGTTCATCTTTCAATGTCATATTTTTGTCTTTTCAATTGTTCATTGGGTTCTCAATGAAAGAATCCTGAAGTGGTTTTCTATTCCTTCAATGGACCATGTTTTGTCAGAATTCTCCACCATGACCGGTCCGTCTTAGGTGCCCTACACAGCATGGCTCATAGTTTCCTTGAGTTAGACAAGGCTGTGATCCATGTAATCAGTTTGGTTAGTTTTCTGTGCTTGTGGTTTCTATAAAGAGAGCTTTACCTCCCCAAACTATATATTTACATCCCCAAAGGGAAGGAAACATGGAACCTTGGGTGTATACCAGGATGTATAAACCTGGAGACACTTGTGTTACAGCTCATGTAGAGACCACTACTTACTTCCCACAAGGGAACTTCCCTTTCTCTATCCTAGGAGAATTTGTTTGCATTAGGGAGAATCATTTCTCTTCTCAGGAAGGAAGGATGTTGAGTGGACAGCATGATATTGAATCCCTGATTCTTAATTTCAGGGCTCCTCTCCTGTTATGTGACACCCATATATGCCAGCTTGTCCATATAGCATCACCCCAGAAGAAGGTAGAAATTGTTGTGTAGTGAACTGATAGAAGTATTGCGATCAGTAATAACAATCTGTCTTGATCCAGAAACCTCATGTTTGAATTGATGGTAATATAAACAAATATAGACATTAAAAACTTAATCATTTTTTACTTTTTTCATGAAAATCATGCCATTTTGTTTACTACTAGGATAGTAAATAATTTTATTATCATTTCTTCTGTGTTTTTTTTTTTTTTTTTTTCTTTTCTTTTCTGGTATCATACTTCAAAAACATAGAAAAGGGACATTTGAACCAGGGCAAACTTGACTGCTGCATGGGTTCCAGCTATATGTCAGGTTCTCCCTGGTTACTTTGAGAGCTGAAAAGAATAAATTTCTGCCACTTGTAGTCTGTTTGCCACATCTAGATGAGCCAGTACACTGGTTGGTAATCTTGGCTATAGAAACTCATCTCTAATAATATTTATTTTCCTTTGTTTTATGGAAATTTTATAGCTCACTTCTTTGTTGTTATTGTCATTTTTCTTCATGACACCAGGTTCTTGAAGTGATTCATCTAGACCAAATGCTTTCCCATAGACAGAGTCATGCGTGTTCTCAGTCTGCTGTCTCCTATCGCAACCACAGCGCTGCACTTGTCGACACATCCCTCAAAACGTGTTGTACCACTAGTGCTCACCCCTTCCCTCTTGAGTTTCTTCCTTTCTTCCTTTAGTCATTTCTACTTTATTTCTTGTGTGTGTGTCCATATCTATCTGTCTCTCTTTCTTGGGCAGAAATAGTCAGAGCATCTAAGATTGGAGGAGAAGCATTAAACTTTAAGACATACGTGGATAGCATTGTTCCCCCTCAAGAAACTGAGCATCACGTGAAAGGATGACTTTCCTGTATTTTAGGAGAAATAGACTGAATGGTTCTAAACTAGGTAAGAGAAAGTGGAGAGGAACATGGTAATTTTCCTGCTTTTATTAGTTTTTCAACATTAGTAGACAAAAAAACACAGAGAAGGGATGGGTATGTAGTTCTTCAAACATTCTTTTATCCCAGTAAAATTATTCTATGAGTAGTTGCCTTATTTATTCTCTTCAAAACTAGTTGTACTAGAAGAATGCATATGGACCACTGTCCCACCAATGTGGAACTCCAGGTTCTTAACATCACAGTGTTTCAAATAATCTAAATTTGAGATATATTTTGGCATGGTGTCTTTCCAACTACCTTTATGCATAAATATTTCTAGTTGACATTCTACTATGCCTAAAATTAAAAGGAAACTGCTCTTATGCTCTGTAGGAAATGTTTTGGAGGGTCTTAAAGAATTTTAAATTTGTCACAATTTGTTTTGAAAGAATCCAAAATTGCACTTGAATTATATCTTACTTTTCAAAGTATTAGGTGAAGTATTTTAAAATCAAAATGCAGTCTTATTAATTTAAAATCTGTCATCATCAGATTAATAATAGAGAATTTAATGATTCTTCTTAGTTTTTCATTTAATTTTTTTGAAGGTCTTAAATACTAGAATTGGGGAAGATAATCTGTTAACAAAGAAAAAGAAGTTGTAATTATTCTATAGTGAGCATTCATTCAGGTATATTTATTAAGTTACTACTCTGGGAAAGGCAGTATGCTAGCTCTTTGGGGTATCAAAATGAATATCTAAGTCAAAAGAGAAATATGGGTTTCTCAGATGACTCAGTGATAAAAGATCTGCCTGCCAATGCAGGAGACTCAGGAAATGCAGGTTCGATGCTTGGGTCAGGAATATCCCTTGGAGAAGGGAATGGCTATTCCCTTGAGTATTCTTGTCTGGAAAATTCCATAGACAGAGGAGACTGGTGAACTACAGTCCATGGGGTCACAAAGAGTCAGACTAGACTGAGCACACATGTATGCAAAGGAGAAATATAATCTCAAAATGTTTATTGAAAAACTACTTTGTATGTGTTTTACTTAATCTTAAGTTTATTTGAGGAAACTAAATATACACAAAGAATTCATATCCACTTAAAGTCACATAGGGGACTCCATGGCAGGACTTTTGTTGCTTTAAAATCAGGTCATGGTGGAGAGTTCTGACAAAATGTGGTTCACTGGAGAAGTGAATGGCAAACCACTTCAGTATTCTTGCCTTGAGAACCCCATGAACAGTATGAAAAGGTAAAAAGATAGGACACTGAAAGATGAACTCCCCAAGTTGGTAGATGCCCAGTATGCTACTGGAGATCAGTGCAGAACTAACTCCAGAAAGGGTGAAGAGATGGAGCCAAAGAAAAACAACATCCAGTTGCAAATGTGATTGGTGATGGAAGTAAAGTATGATGATGTAAAGAGCAATATTGCATAGGAACATGGAATGTTAGGACCATGAATCAAGGCAAATTGGAAGTGGTCAAACAGGAGATGGCAAGAGTGGACATCGACATTTTAGGAATCAGCAAACTAAAATGAACTGGAACGGGTGAATTTAACTCAGATGACCATTATATCTACTACTGTGGGCAAGAGTCCCTTAGAAGAAATGGAGTAGCCATCATAGTTAACAAAAGAGTCTGAAATGCAGGACTTGGATGTAATCTCAAAAACAACAGAACGATCTCTGTTTGTTTCCAAGGCAAACCATTCAGTATCACAGTAATCCAAGTCTATGACCCGACCACTAATGCTGAAGAAGCTGAAGTTAAATGGTTCTATGACTACCTACAAGACTTTCAGGAACTAATACCCAAAAAAGATGTCATTTTCATTATAGGGGACTGGAATGCAAAAGTAGGAAGTCAAGAGATACCTGGAGTAACTGGCAAGTTTGGCTTGGAGTACAAAATGAAGGAGGCTAATGGAGTTTTGTCAAGAAAACACACTGGTCATAACAAACACTCTCTTCCAACAGCACAAGAGAAGAGTCTACACATGGACATCACCAGATGGTCAAAAATGAAATCAGATTGATTATATTTTTTGCAGCCAGAGATGGAGAATCTCTATACAGTCAGCAAAAACAAGACCGGGAGCTGACTGTGGCTCAGATCATGAACTCCTTATTGCCAAATTCAGACTTAAATTGAAGAAAGTAGAAAAAACCTCTAGACCATTCAGGTATGACCTAAATCAAATCCCTTACAATTATACAGTGGAAGTAAGAAATAGATTCAAGGAGTTAGATCTGATAGACAGAGTACCTGAAGAACTATGGATGGAAGTTCTTGACATTGTACAGGAGGCAGGGATCAAGACTATCCCCAAGGGGAAAAAAATGCAAAAAGGCAAAATGGTTGTCTGAGGAGGCCTTACAAATAGTTGTGAAAAGAGAAGTGAAAGGCAAAGGAGAAAAAGAAAGATATCTCCATTTGAATGCAGAGTTCCAAAGAATAGCAAAGAGAGATAAGAAAGCCTTCCTCAGTGATCAGTGCAAAGAAATAGAGGAAAACAATAGAGTGGGAAAGACTAAAGATCTCTTGAAGAAAATTAGAGCTACCAAGGGAACGTTTCATGAAAAGATGGACACAATAAAGGACAGAAATTCTATAGACCTACAGAAACAGAAGATATTAATAAGAGGTGGCAGCAATACACAGAAGAGCTATACAAAAACATTTTTATGACCCAGATAATCACAATGGTGTGATCACTCACCCAGAGCCAGAAATCCTGTGTGTGACTTAAAGTGGGCCTTAGGAAGCATCACTATGAACAAAGCAAGTGGAGGTGATGGAATTCCAGTTGAGCTATTTCAAATCCTAAAAATGATGCTGTGAAAGTGCTGCACTCAATATGCCAGCAAATTTGGAAACTCTACAGTGGCTAAGGACTGGAAAAGTTTAGTTTTCATTTCAAGCCCAAAGAAAGGCAATCCCCCAAAATGCTGACAACCACACAATTGCACTCAGCTCATACGCTAGCAAAGTAATGCTCAATTTCTCCAAGCCAGGCTCCAACAGTACCTGAACCTTGAACTTCCAGATGTTCCAGCTGGATTTATAAAAGGAAGAGGAACCAGAGATCAAATTCCAACATCTGTTGGATCATCGAAAAAGCAAGAGAATTCCAGAAAAACATCTACTTCTGCTTTACTGACTGCACCAAAGCCTTTGACTGTGTGGATCACAACAAACTGTGGAAAATTCTTAAAGAGATGGGAGTACCAGATCACCTGACCTGCCTCCTGAGACGTCTCTATGCAGCTCAGGAAGCAACAGTTAGACCTGGACATCAAACAAAAGACTGGTTCCAAATTGGGAAAGAGTATGTCAAGGCTATATATAGTCACTCTACTTATTGAATTTATATTCAGAGTACATCATGAGATACACTAAGCTGGATGAAGCACAAGCTGGAATCAAGATTGCAGAGAGAAATATCAATAACCTCAGATATGCAGATGACACCACCCTTATGGCAGAAAGCAAAGAAGAACTAAAGAGCCTCTTGATGAAAGTGTAAGAGGAGGGTGAAAAAGTTGATGTAAAACTCAACATTCAGAAAACTAATATCATGGCATCTGGTTCCATCACTTCATGGCAAATAGATGGGGAAACAATGGAAACAGTGAGAGACTTTATTTTTGGGGGCTCCAAAATCATTGCAGATGGTGACTGCAGCCATGAAATTAAAAGACTTTTGTTTACTCCTTGGAAGAAAAGCTATGACCAACCTAGATCGCATTTTAAAAAGCAGAGACATTTCTTTGCCAACAAAGTTCCATCTAGTCAAAGCTATGGTTTTTCCCATAGTCATGTATGGATGTGAGAGCTGGACTATAAAGAAAGCTGAGCACCAAAGAATTGCTGCTTTTGAACTATGGTGATGGACAAGACTCTTGAGAGTCCCTTAGACTGCAAGGAGATCCAACCAGTCCATCCTAAAGGAAATCAGTCCTGAATATTCATTGGAAATCTGATGCTGAAGCTGAAACTCCAATACTTTGGGCACCTGATGCGAAGAACTGATTCATCGAAAAAGACTCTGATGCTGGGAAAGATGGAAGGTGGGGGGAGAATAGGCGACAGAGGATGAGATGGTTGGATGGCATAACTGACTCAATGGACATGAGTTTGAGTAGACTCCGGTAGTTAGTGATGAACAGGGAGGCCTAGTGGGCTGCAGTCTGTTGGTTCGCAGAGTCAGACATGACCAAGAGACTGAACTGAACTAACTTACAATTCCTAATGAGTTAAATGTTACAGGAGTAGGAGACCACTATGGACCACAGGTGCCAGTGTTGCCTTTATAGGGAGGGAATAAAAATGAATTAGATTTGTATAGGCTGAAAGGGTTGAGACAATCCAAAGAGAGCTGAGACTGATGTGAGAACAGAATTTTAAAAGCTCATTGGAAACTTGCTGTGAGTACACGAATGAGAGTGGGAATTGGGGGACAAATTGACCATGAATGAATAAAAGAGTCTTGTTGGATGTGAATAATGGATAGAGTTTGCTTCATGATGTTAACTGTTTTTAGAAAGGATAAGCCAAAATTGCAAAGAAAGAAAAATGTGGGCTTGATGCATCTATCTTTTAGGGATCATGGCTGCTGGAAATAATTAATTAAAAGTAAATTTTTATTCCAACAGTTTTGAACTTGAGCTTTTCTTCTATATTTTACCTTAATATGATACTAATGAATCTCAGCTTCAATTTAATTCTTTCTGTAGTATCTCCCTATTTCATATATTCTTTTATTATTGGTTCAGTGAGCCACTCCCAAAACCAGTTAAAGGATTTAAAAAGGAATAATTGGCTAAAGGCAGAATTAATGAAAGAGTATATTAAATAATGCCAGAAAGTAGTGATTATAGATGTTGGAATATCTGGACAGCTTGAAATCCACAAAGATTATTTCAACATTTTATTTTTTATTGTATGCCAGTTTAAAAAGTCTTCTATAGGTATTTACCTCTAATTTTTGTTAAACATTAAACCTTTTTTTGTTCTAGATATTTCTTCTTAATCTTTTTATATATTTCATTCCATTTTCCCCTCAATGCTTTAGTTTCTATTCCATAGTTTTTCTAAATTTTCTAAATTGGAAATATTTAATATTAGCCACTTCTGTAATTTCCTCCTGTTTCCCTTTTGAGTTCCTTGTGTATGAAGTTTTTAATTAAATTTCTTTTTCTCTCATCATTTTCGTTTGCAATTTTTAAATGTCTATTTCCAGTGATTTTTTTTTCTGAGACAGTAAATTAGGTGAATGTCTTTCTCTTAAAGGGAAGACTCTTTTATAATCTAAAATACACAAATACATTAGAAAACTATTAATACTGTATACATTCTCTTGATACTAGAGCATGAGTATTATAGTGAGAAAAATTACACACAGTCATATATTATACTATTATTCTAGCAGATGTATATATTTTTGACTAGACTGTTCCACCCATATCTTAAGGTTTTGGTTCCATGATCCTCAACTGGGGGCAAGGCTTGTTGCAAACAAATATCGCCTTCTTAATAAATTGATGCTAAGCCCTCTTAGCTCTTCAGCGATGTAGTTTTTTCAGAAAGGAAATTGACCTTGTTTATTGCCTTTCTTTCTTTTGCTGCCCCAAGTGGATTTTCATGCTTGTGAAAATGAGATGCTGGCAGGGACCAGATTAAAAGAAGGAGGATATTGGGCCCATTTCCTCCTCTGACTCTGCCAAACCAATTGAACTCTTATAAGTAACCCTCCTGCTCTTCCAGACTTGAGCCTCTCCTGTGCAGAAAATTAGGACAGCATCTGAGGAGGTCTAGGACAAGGACAACCATCCACCAGGGACCAAGCTAAGATTGGCAAACCAATTTTCACTTGTGAACAATGCCAGAATTCAACCCATATGTCTCCCATGGTGAAGCACCGTAGTGTGTCATTAACCCACTGTGCCACTTAGCAGCTTCTCTCTGCTTGCTGTCCTGTGAATTAACATCTCAGCTGCCACCACACCAGACCCTGGGTTGATTTCTTTTAGGAGTGTGGCTGAATGAATAGCAGTTCTCTGTAACAAGTGATCAGGGCATAGCACTTTCAAATTTTCAACTGAAAGCAATAGCAATTTGCTATTCAGTCCTATCTTATCATCATCATTAGGCTGGGAAATCGTAATCCGAAGGCTCCTTGCAATGTGCTGTCAACCTGATATCTTGTAATTTTAATATGTCTCTGGTTAATAATTAATTGCTTTAACTCAGTAGGTGGGATCTGAATTTGGCTCCGAAAGAGAAATCCCTCTGAGCTGAAATATTCTTTGAGACTCCAACATCTTATGAAGTTCCCCCTCAATCAGTCTCCTTGCCTTCTTATTTAAATGATCTGCCATATAATGAAATCTGCATCAAAAGCTCCAAGCTTAAAATATACAACAAAAAGCTGCTTCTGGGTGAAGAGTTTGGATCTAAATCAAAACGTTTCTGTGTGCTGGCCATTATCACATGCAGTTAACTGCTGGGAAATACTGATGTTCAAAAGACATGGGGGAAAAAGGCATCTGCTTTCTCACGCTGGTGTATGTTTGTCGTCTTGATAAAAATGCAAGGCAGCATATGCAGAAATTGTGCGGAAACGCCATTCACATGGTAATTCCTTTGTATTTGAATAATTTCTTTTCAGGTGCTGGACTGAATAGCAGACTCGGGGAGGGTTTGAGCATCTCCCTGTCTTAAGTTCTTCCATGACCATATTTTAGTGTCTCATTCATTTTTTGATCAAAGAAAACCACTTTGTCAGGTCTTCAGAATGAAGGTACTGTCCCTTGATTTTCCTGGATCATAAGCTATAATGTAGAAAGGTTTCTCACATTTTTGTTGATGAATTACTAAAAATATAGCCAGGGTATGAACTTACTAACTCTTTCTTTCAGCACAAATATTTGGTCTGCTACTTACAAGTGGAAGGATATTTGGGTAAATTAAAGGATGCCTACCATAAATCAAGCCTATGATAAATTTGAGTGATATTTCCACTTGAGGGTTCCAATTGTGCTCTGCATTTCCATAATATTAGCTGCACTGGCTGCTTGTTCTCATCTGTACCTGCCCAATGTTGAAATTCAGGAACTCTGAGCATTTTTTTATTTCTATCAAGAAAAGCTTAATTCAAAAGTTATTCTGGAACTATACAAAATTCTTAAAAAGTCTACAGCATATTGAGAACAAAAAAAAAAGTATATATGTAAATGTCTATGAGATATTATACCCAGAGATGGTCCCAAGGCTTAATCTCATATTTAACTATAATTAAGTACTAGTGATGTGATTGAAGATCCATGTTGAGGTGGACAGGCTATGACTAGCCTCTGAAGGTGCAAGTTCATTGATAAACCAGTGGTGTTTGTTATTTAGTAGAAGGTGGAACTATCACTCTTATGGCCCATAGCCTTCACTCGGACCCTAGGAAATTGCTTCTGATAGACCTGTGGTGAAGTACATATGGTAACCAGCTGGCAAAAAGAGAATTTCAAAGTCTCAATACATACTTTTTTCTTAAATTCATCAATACCTCCCCTCAACCAAGTCTTCTCAAATCTCAAAACCCTTCAGAGGTAGCCAAATTATTCTTTTTCTGCAAGAGGCACCTTTATGACTACATATAGTCTTAAACTGTAATCAGACTGAAGTATTTGGGTTTTTAAATTTTTCTGTGTAAGGCTTAATGTTTGAGGCTATTAATTCATAGCTAGATTGCCAGACAATAAAATGTACTATCAAAAGGGCAGTGATGTATCTTTACTAGGGGTTAAAAATCAAGTTCAAAGACTTCAACTAGGGGGATGAGAGAAATGAGGAACTGGAGCAACCTCATATCAGTCTTTGAAAGCGGATTGTTAAATTCTTAGTACTCTCCTGAGCAAGTTGTTACACAAAGCCATAGCTAAAATTGTATAAACTTATAGTTAAATTATCTTAAAAGCAAAAGAAATGCATTCTTAATATTCATAAATTCCTAATTATTTAACTACAATTTGCTATTATCTGTGCTGCTGAAGTTACTTATAGGATTCATAACTATATAGTAAAAATAGAAACAGCAATGTGTGGATTTGCAGGTCTTTCCAACTCTGACTTCAGTGATTATCATATTGGTGTCTTGTAATTTGCATGATGTGGGCATTTACATCACAATAGTTGTCAAATGCTAAAATAAGAGCACGACCTATGATGTTAACTGCCTAGATCATGGAGCAACAAACTTTTCTGTAAAAGGCCAGATAGTATATATTAACAGCATGTAGAACTTTAAATATATACTTTATAGTTCATATGCAACTAGAGAATAATGATTGACATTTAGGTTGATAATTATTGAAACACTTTTCTAAGTATGTGTTTAAATATTCTATAATCAAACAGAAATAAAAGGAATGCAGATTGTAATGCTATAGTACAGTTGAAGTGAAGTGAAGTCGCTCAGTTGTGTCCTACTCTTTGCGACCTCATGGCCAGTAGCCCACCAGGCTCCTCTGTCCATAGAATTCTCCAGGCAAGAGTATTGGAGTGGGTTGCCATTTCTTCCTCCAGGTGTTATTCCCGACCCAGGGATTGAAGCCGGGTCTCCCGCATTGCAGTCAGACATTTTACCATTTGAGCCACCAGGGAAGCCCATAGTACAATTAGGCTTCTTAAAATTATCTAATCTTGAGAAAGGATTTTCTTAAACTAGAGGCAACTTTTTAAATAATGTTCAAACCAATTTGTTAGGCAGCCATAAAATATATGTCTAGTTCGTTAATTCTACTTTCTTCCAAAAATTTTTATACCTTATCCCCTTTCCTCCTTTCCCATGCTCACTCTCAGATTATAACATTTAGAGCAATCAGAACAGATTTTCATTGGCATCTGTCCCCATATTCCCCACCTACTCTTCCTTCCATGTTTCTAAATACAGTTCCTCAACATGTAGCCTAGATAATCAAACACCTTATGTCTACTCAGAGACATTTTCCCATCAGTTCTCTCCTTCCTTTCTTATTATCTTCCCTCTCTTCTTGATTATTCTTATGCTATTATTTTTCTCATCTTAAACAAGAACTTCTCTTTTTTATCTTTTTAAAATCGAATAGTTAATTTACAATATTGTGCTAGTTTTAGGTAGGGCAAAGTGATTCAATTCTATATATACTTCAGAATATTTTGCATTATAAGTTATTACAAGATACTGAATATAGTTTCCCCCACTAAGCAAAGTAAGCCAGACAAAGACAAATATTATATGATAGCACTTTTATGTAGAATCTAAAAAGATAATACAAATGAATCCATGTATGAAACAGAAACAGATTCACAGACATAGAAAACAAATTTATGGCTTGTTTTATGTTTATCAAAGGGGAAAAGGATGGGGGAGTCAACTAGGTGTTTGAGAGTAACAGATAACAGACTACTGTGCATAAACAAGAACTTCTCTTAACCATACTTCCCCTGTCAGCTGCCATCACATTTATTTGCTCCCCTTTATACAAAGACTGGAGAAGGCAGTGGCACCCCACTCCAGTACTCTTGCCTGGAAAATCCCATGGGCGGAGGAGCCTGGTAGGCTGCAGTCCATGTGGTTGCCAAGAGTCGGACATGACTGAGCGACTTCACTTTCACTTTTCACTTTCATGCATTGGAGAAGGAAATGGCAACCCACTCCAGTGTTCTTGCCTGGAGAATCCCAGGGACGGGGGAGCCTGGTGGGCTGCCATCTGTGGGGTCACACAGAGTCGGACATGACTGAAGTGACTTAGCAGCAGCAGCAGCAGCATACTAAGACTCTTAAAAAGAGATGACTATATGGGCTTCTCCAATTTCTATTAATATTTTACCAGTCTCCACTACTCTACCAAAAATATGATATTATTGAGCTTACACATAACCTTCATACAGCTAGATGAGTAGCTGGTTTGGGGTTCTCATGCTATTTGATCTCATTGTATCACTTGACAGTGTTGATCACACCATCTTCCATGATTAGATGGCCTCATTTAGCTTATAAGTCACCACACAGTTTGCTTTTTCCTGCACCTCACTCATCATTCTTTTTCCAGTCTCCTTTGCTGGCTTCTCCTTATCTCTTTGATTCTCATTGCCGTTGTCCTGAGTTCAATATTTGATGTTCTGATTCTTTACTTACATTCACTTCCTTGAAGATCTCATCCAAATACTGGCTTAAATATCACCTACATGCTGACAGTATCCAAATTTATGTCTTTAATAGTCACCCAAATAAGAAAATGATTTTAAAAATAAATCTACATTTCATTGAAAAAATTATTATGTATTTTCCCAGAAAAATTAAGTTTCTAAGGTAAGAGTTTAGTCATTCATTAAATATTTGTGTATATTTTCTGTGTACCTAGTGGCTGGAAGTCAGAGAAAGGAGATCAGAAATATGTTAAATTATTGGGGAAGACATGATAACAGAAAAACTGTATGTCTTAAGTATTTGACAAGCAACAGTCTATGTAAGAGAGCCTTATGGTGCCCTTAAAAATAGGAGTGTTAGAGACCGAATTAGAGAAACAAGGACAAAATGAATCTCTAAAGTCATTTATCTGTCATCTCTCAATTACTCTTGAGAAACCTCTGATTGCAATAGTTTTCAATGACTCAGGGGTTAGAAGTTCAAATACTTTTCTTGTAAGATTATGTCACAATTATAAGTGACATAATCATTAATTTAATTTTAAAGCTCTCTTCAAAGTCTTTACATTACATTTTGCTGCTGCTACTGCTAAGTTGCTTCAGTCGTGTCCGACTCTGTGCGACCTCGTAGACGGCAGCCCACCAGGCTCCCCCGTCCCTGGGATTCTCCAGGCAAGAACACTGGAGTGGGTTGCCATTCCCTTCTCCAAAGCATGAAAGTGAAAAGTGAAAGGGAAGTCGCTCAGTCATGTCCGACTCTTAGCGACCCCATGGACTGCACCCTACCAGGCTTCTCCCTCCATGGGATTCTCCAGGCAAGAACACTGGAGTGGGTTGCCATTCCCTTCTCCAAAGCATGAAAGTGAAAAGTGAAAGGGAAGTCGCTCAGTCATGTCTGACTCTTAGTGACCCCATGGACTGCACCCTACCAGGCTTCTCCCTCCGTGGGATTTTCCAGGCAAGAGTAGTGGAGTGGGATGCCATTGCCTTCTCCGACCTTTTGCTAGAGAGTTTTATTTATCCCGTAGTCAACTACTGCAAAAAAAAAAAAAAAATCTCACTAGGAAATATTTTCCAATCTTAAATAGGTTATGATTAAATCTGAATACAAGAGTTATTTGATAGTCTAAATGAATAGTGGAGTTGATTGCTTCAAGGTACTATCTATAACTGAAAATGGAGGCTGATAATAATACTGAAACAATTTTAATAAAAGTTCTTCTACTTGTAATTCTTTAGTGGGATATTTTCCCTTACCATACATTTGTTATCTCTTTGGGATACTGGTCAGACAAGTTCTAAACAGGATACCCACATTTAACCACATATAATTAGATCTTATACACTGTAAGAGATTTGTTGGATACCAAGCCACTTAGCAAGCATGTGGTTAGCCAAGCTGAATCACTGAAGATACTGTTGGTAGCCACTGGGCCATTGTGGTCTGGGGATGGTTATTTTGGCTTTGGCTCTCCATTCCTAATCTCCTGGAGAAGTGTTTACCTTCTCTGTTTACACTTCTAGCTCTACACTTAAGTTGTGGCTTGCATTTTAGATTTCAGTGTCTTCTGGAAATTGGTTGGTTTATCTTTTTCAAGATTTGCCTTGAGAGTCTGTGTTTTATTGCCAATTAGATAGGTTTCTTAAACTATAGTCTAAAGGGAAGAAAAAAATTTCTAAAAACATTAACCATAATAAATAGGTTTTATAAAAGTTTTAAATTCCACTATAGTTAATCAGTTTGAACAAGACATTTAGGCTGTAAATAGCATTTTAAAGTAAACAGAGCTTTATACAAAGTGACAGTTAGAATTACATTTTCTGCTTCTGAGTGTGAGAAAATTAATGTACCAAAAAAGTGCCTACTATTTAAAGATGTCTTGCTCCAGACATATTTAACAACTGAGATTTGCAGTGGGTAGACCACTGAAGTGTCTCGTCATTAAATTATGTACCGTACATTAGAAACAGATGTACTCCTGGAAGTCTTGCATGACAACATTGTTTTGCAATTTCCCAATTAAGACATTGCTAAAACTGAAAATGGAACTGAACTAACAGGTCAGCTATCTTACTTTAATCATGGAGGAGAGCAGTTGGTTTTGAGAAGGCCTGGTGGCTTTCCTTGGCAGTTTGATATAAAATTGAAATGCTAATTCTTTACCTTGTTTTCCTCTACAAGCTAAGGAATTAAAGAAATTACTCATTTTAAATATTGCTTGAGCTTAAAGTATTTGGATTTTAATAGGCCAATGTCACAACCACTTTAGTATATTGAGTCACAAAACAAATCTTACAAATCAAGTGGGAAAAAAAAAACTGGGAAAAATGTTACAGTCATTCTTTCTAATCCATGGAAAAATAGCTATGTATCTCTCTGGAGATAAATTGTATAGAACGATATTTAAAGGAAACTGAAATTTCATTGAAGTGTAATTATTTGGATGGACTTGGACAAAATCAAAAGATAAGACTGGAGGGTTGTACTTCCCTGCTGGCTCAGTGGTAAAGAATCCACATGCCAATACAGGAAACACAGGTTCAATGTCTAGTCTGGGAAGGTCCCACATGCCACAGATCAATTAAGTACATGAGCCACAACTATTGAGCCTGTGCTCTAGAGCCCAGATGCTGCATTACTGAAGCCTGAGTGTCCAGAGCCCATGTTCTGCAACAAGAGAAGCTACAACAATAAGAACCCTGCACACCACAATGAGAGAAAAGCCCGTGCAGCAATGGAGACCCAGCACAGCCATATATAAATAAATAGTAAGATGTTCCCAAAATTAAAAAAAAAGAAGGGTTATTATCTGGCACTAAAAGGTAAAAATGAAAATCATTGACTGGTTCTAGTCTAGGAAGTATTTTTGAAAAGAATAGACATTAACTATAAAAATCTATCAATTTATATTCCAATGTGTGATATATTTTCCATGGAAATTAATTTAGGAAAAATTTTCAAATTCAGGTCATATGTGTGGGAATTCTTTCTTTTAAACTTAACCATCCTCAAAAGTGTTAGTAATTACAACTTATAAAAGAGTCAGAGTTTGCTAGACAAATAAAATTGAGATCAGTTTTGGAAATTTTATTTTATAAAATGTTATACATTGGAGGCTTCTGTTTGAAGTGTCGTAAAATTAACAAACCAAATATTTTATAGAACTGGGCGACTAAAGGCTGCAAATTGTCTTTATCTGTGGTTGCCATTCTCAAATATGAAATAAGAACAGTAATTTTTCCCAATTTTTTTAAACTGTAGGCCACATATTTTTTGACCACCATCTATTTATTTGCATATGTATTTCTTCACTAAAAATGTTTTGTTTCAAAACGTAAATCTACAGTTGTTTTATATCCACAGTTAATTTTCTTGTGTCCAGATACACACATTTTTATTCCAACAGGATAAACATTCCAATGAGATAAACATTTTCACTAAAAGGTTGAGACACTTCAAAGTGGCCACAGATGACTGATTCTTCCTTAGTTACTGCCTCATTGTAAATCTTTGAGCAAGAAAGAATTTCTTCGTTCATTTCTCATTCCTTACAAATACAGGTTAGAATAGTGTAACCCTAGGGAAAATAGCCCCAATTTATATTTTTCTAAACTTAATTTTGAAATAATGTCCAATGAAAAAATTACCCATTCACTTAGTTTTTAGTTTATAGTTTGTAGTTGTCTCAATTTGTTTGGATGACTGCAAGTTCATTAGTTAAAGATACTGTTATACATGTAGTGAGGTTTTATGGGGATGGGAAAAATGCATAATGTTATGAAAGACAGACACATGTTCAAAATGTTGCCATTTGTTTTACATGAATTAGAAAATGATGACACAGCTCTGTTTTGAAATCATCAGTCTTCATGAATTATTTTATAAATAATATAGTTGAAGTAAAACCTCATTTTTAGACCACATTTCCCCCTGTGATCTTTAAATCCAGGCATATATTTAGGAAAGCTAAATCCTTAAGTTTTAAAGTTATGTATACTTCATGCACCAAAAAGAAATTCGAAGGCTTTTTTTCACTCTTTTTTGGCTCCCTAAATATTTTGAGTAGTTTATGTTTCTTTGTTATAGAGAGGGCTCTAAGTCCATTTTGTTTTTTTGTGGGAGTAGAAACTGGGAATTGTGCTTTGCTAACTGTAAACAATATCAAAAACTAAAGTATCTTCTGGATTTGGATCAGATCCCTAAGTCAATGAGATTCAGTAGCTTCTTATATTGGCAAACTATGTTCCCATCTACCAAAGATGAAAAATGGGCCAACAAGTAGCTTAAGGATTTTTGCCAGATATTTACATATAAATCAAAGGTGATGTCTCCTTAAATTGTACTTAATATAGGAAACAGTCTGTTTGATTTCAAACTTAAGTGGTATTTGATGCAGTCATTGCCTGTTCATGATTAAAATCTTGCAGAAAGCCCACCAATGATGAGCAATCTAATATTTGCGGTCTCAATTGTAAACTGTGCCAATTTCATGAAAATCATATTACCATAGTTGGATCCAGGCTAACCACATAGAGCTCTTTCTCGATCCATAATTACATAATTAGATTATTTTTATCTTAAAGCATACTTTAAGGAACATTTTCTCTATGGTATATTATTAAAGAATCATGCCTTCTTAAAGTCTCTTTGTAAGCCAAGAAACCCACATGTTACACATTATAGGGGAAAAAAATAGTTTTCATGAGATTTCTGCCCAGCTTTGAATCAAGGTTCAAGAACTGTATTACAGTCTGCCAGTGATATTTTGGGAGTGAAGAGAATACAGTTGCAGAGCAAACTTTATTAAAATAATTGATGAGACAAGATATTGGATGTTAAAAAATGCTATTACTCTCAATGCCAAACCTATCTTTCTCAAGAGATAGAGTTGGACATTTGAGATAAGATTTTAAAACTATATTCTCTATATAGAAACTGCATCTGCTATCATAGGCTGAGGGGAGGAGGCAGTCTTGATCTTCAATAAGTCTATTTTGTTTTAATGTTTGGTTATTAATATATACAATATCTTTCATCCTCATTCTCAGTTTTATATAAGCCAAAGAGAGTGTAAATTCATCAATACTACACAAACCAGGCATACAGAGTTTGGTAACTGACTGTGAATTCTGGTAAATTGCTTATATTTCTCTAGAAATGTCGATTTGCAGATCTCATGCTTGATATGCTAGAAATGAGTGAGAAAGATATAACTCAAGGTAAGGACACAATGTCTAGGGAAATAGAAATATGTGAGATGATAACCCCACTCAACCAAATGGACAATGTTAGTTAAGTAGTAAATGTTTTTATTTCATTTATTTTATTTTCTATAGATGTATAAATGGAAAAAAAAAAAAAAAAGAGCTTAAGAAAGAAGGCTACTCTGAATCAGATATGGAAGAATGTCCATTTCAAGTCTTAGCTGAATCAGAGTCTGAAATTTCTTAACAATTTCTTTTTAAATTACAGAATGCTGCCTTATGCAGATGTGCAGTGAACCCTTGGACAGGAGAGTTATTTGTCCTCCCAGTCTTCCCTGTATCAAAACCCATTGACAACGCAATTAAGAGTAAGTTATTAAACTTATCCTTAATTCTGTCTACAGTGATACACCTCTTTGAGATTTCTCACAAAGCTTTCCTCCAGGTTTGGATTCTACTCTGAGGAATTATAACTGGAGTAAGTTTCAGTTTCCTATATCTAAAGTGTCAGGAAGCATTTAACAGGAGGCTTCCTGTGTGCTGTTTTGGATCTGTCAGGAATCCTCTGTTCATTATTAATTCCTGAATTAAGAGGAGAGGCAAGCCTCTCCCGGGGCTGAGGGATCCAGGCATTTTCTTCGTTAGTTTTTCCCTATGGTGATAAGTACCCTCTTCCTTCTTGTGAACCATATGGTAAAAGTGATTATTTACAACTCTCTGTCTCTTTAATATGGATTGCCTATGTTTTGTAAGTCTGGAATTTCAATCTTTATCTTTGCTGAAAATAACTACAGTATATATGCCCACACCATGTTGATTAAAACACCTTTGCTCCATCAGACGGAGAAGGCAATGGCACCCCACTCCAGTACTCTTGCCTGGAAAATCCATGGACAGAGGAGCCTGGTAGGCTACAGTCCATGGGGTCGCGAAGAGTCGGACACGACTGAGCGGCTTCACTTTCACTTTTCACTTTCATGCATTGGAGAAGGAAATAGCAACCCACTCCAGTGTTCTTGCTGGAGAATCCCAGGGACGGGGAAGCCTGGTGGGCTGCTGTCCTTTGGGTCGCACAGAGTCGGACACGACTGAAGCGACTTAGCAGCAGCAGCTCCATAGAGATCTGGTCCCCATGTCTTTCTTTTTCTCTCTCTCTCAGGCTATTTCTTTGGAGCACAGAGGTCCTCTGAGTTCACTTTCCTGCCTGGGCTTCTAAGACCCTCTCAAGAAGGTGCTCTGTGCCTTTACCCCATTGAGAGGGCACCTGAGGCCTCTATGAACAGAGCAAGCCCCGTGTCAGGGGCTTTATTGGCTTTCTGTTTAAACCAAGAAATATCAGCCACTTTCTCTCCTTTACTTTCTTATCATCGACTCCGGACCACCAGGTTCCGGCCCATTAAAGGACCTCAACATAAAGTATAAGATCACTGTCACATCTTTGTTGTATCCTGTGATGCACTGCATCATTGATACATTGGATATCAACTGATACATTGGATATCTTTTTGGATATCAATATCCAGTTGATACATTGGATATCTTTCCAACTGTTTTGGAAAGATATGGTTTCCTTCTACCTTTAGTAAATTTTCTTTCACTGGCTTTGTTATTTTTCTATGATGCTGAAATTTGAGCATGGCTCTTTGAGTACGCTACAAAGAATCCAGGGCAAACTGGATTTGGTTATGTCACAACCCACTCCAGTTTTTTTGCGTGGAGAATTCTATGGACACAGGAGCCTGGCAGGCTACAGTCCATGGGAACACAAAGAGTGGGACATGACTGAGTGACTAACCCTTTCACTTTTCAATCCAAGAAGGTCTGTGGATTCATGATGCAAATTTGCCTATCTCCATTCTAACAATATAGACCAATGTATCAATCATTAAAAAAATAGTTCTCATCACTGAACTAAAATTATTAAAGACAATGTGTATCCATTTTAAAATAGTTTACTATGCATTAAAGTTTTGGGGAATTTTGTGTGTTTGACATAGTTACACAATAGAGAGGGGGAAGTGTTGATTTAATGATACTTCTCCTCAGTTGTTTTATATATTATTGTTTAATCACTCAGTTGTGTCCGACTCTTTGCGACCCCATGGACTGTAGCCCACCAGACTCCTCTATACATGGGATTTCCCAGACAAGAATACTGGAGTGGGTTGCCATTTCCTTCTCCAGGGAATGTTCCTGACCCAGGGACAAAATATCCATCTCCTGCATTGGCAGGTGGATTCTTTACCACTGAGCCACCAGGGAAGCCCTGTTTTGTATATAGTAAATGAAAAGGCAAAAAGATAGCACACTGAAAGATGAACTCCCCAGGTCGATAGGTACCCAATATGCTACTGGTGATCAGTGGAGATATAATTCCAGAAAGAATGAAGGGATGCAGCCAAAGAAAAAACAACACCCAGTTGTGGATGGGACTGGTGATAGAAGCAAGGTTCGATGCTGTAAAGAGCAGTATAGGAACCTGGAATGTTAGGTCCATGAATCAAGGCAAATTGGAAGTGGTCAAACGGAGTTGGCAAGAGTGAACATCGAGACTTTGGGAATCAGCGAACTAAGATGGACTAGAATGGGTGAATTTAACTCAGATGACCATTATATCTACTACTGTGGGCAAGATCCCTAAGAAGAAATGGAGTAGCCATCATACTCAACTAAAGAGTCTGAAATGCAGTACTTGGATGCAATCTCAAAAATGACAGAATGATCTCTGTTTGTTTCCAAGGCAAACCATTCAATATCATGATAATCCAAGTCTATGCCCAACTAGTAACACTTAAGAAGCTGAAGTTGAACAGTTCTATGAAGACCTATGAGACCTTCTAGAACTAACATCCAAAAAAGATGTCCTTTTCATTATAGGGGACTGGAATGCAAATGTAGGACGTCAAGAAACACCTGGAGTAACAGGCAAATTTGGCCTTGGAGTACAGAATGAAGCAGGGCAAAAGCTAATAAAGTTCTGCCAAGATAACGCACTGGTCATAGCAAACACCCTCTTCCAACAACACAAGAGAAGACTCTACACATGGACATCACCAGATGGCTAACACCGAAATAAGATTGATTATATTCTTTGCAGCCAAAGATGGAGAAGCTCTATACAGTCAGCAAAAAGAAGACTGGGAGCTGACTGTGGCTATGATCGTGAACTCCTTATTGCCAAATTCAGACTGAAATTGAAGAAAGTGGAGAAAACCACTAGATCATTCAGGTATGACCTAAATCATACTCCTTACGACTATAAAGTGGAAGTCAGAAATAGATTTAAGGGACTAGATCTTACAGACAGAGTGCCTGATGAACTATGGACAGAGGTTTGTGACATTGTACAGGAGACAGGATTCAAGACCGTCCCCAAGAAAAAGAAATGCAAAAAAGCAAAATGGCTGTCTGAGGAGGCCTTACAAATAGCTGTGAAAAGAAGGGAAGCAAAAAGCAAAGGAGGAAAGGAAAGATATACCCATTTGAATGCAGAGTTCCAAAGAATAGCAAGGAGAGATAAGAAAGCCTTCCTCAGTGATCAGTGCAAAGAAATAGAGGAAAACAATAGAGTGGGAAAGACTAGAGATCTCTTCAAGAAAATTAGAGATACCAAGGGAACATTTAATGCAAAGATGGGCTCAATAAAGGACAGAAATGGTACGGGCCTAACGGAAGCAGAAGATATTAAGAAGAGGTGGCAAGAATACACAGAAGAACTATACAAAAACAATCTTGACAACCCATATAATCACGATGGTGTGATCACTCATATAGAGCCAAACATCCTGGAATGTGAAGTCAACTGGGCCTTAGGAAGCATCACTACGAACAAAGCTAATGGAGGTGATGGAATTCCACTCGAGCTCTTTCACCTCCTGGAAGACAATCCTTTTAAAGTGCTACACTCAATATGCCAGCAAATTTGGAAAACTCAGCAGTGGCCTCAGGACTGAAAAAGGCCAGTTTTCATTTCAATCCCAAAGAAAGGCAATACCAAAGAATGCTCAAATTAACACACAATTGCCCTCATCTCACACGCTAGTAAAGTAATGCTCAAAATTCTCCAAGCCAGGCTTCAGCAATACATGAACCATGGAATTCCAGATGTTCAAGCTGGTTTTATAAAAAGCAGAGGAACAAGAGATCAAATTGCCAACATCCACTGCATAATCAAAAAAAGAAGGGAGTTTCAGAAAAACATCTATTTCTGTTATTGACTATGCCAAAGCCTCTGATTGTGTGGATCACAACAAACTGTGGAAAATTCTGGAAGAGATGGGAATACCAGACCACCTGACCTGCCTCTTGAGAAACCTTTATGCAGGTCAGGAAACAGCAGTTATACCTGGACATCGAACAACAGACTGGTTCCAAATATGAAAAGGAGTACATCAAGGCTGTATATTGTCACCCTGCTTATTTAACTTATATGAAGAGTACGTCATGAGAAATGGCGGGCTGGAGGAAGCACAAGCTGGAATCAAGATTGCCGGGAGAAATATCAATAACTTCAGATATGCAGATGACACTACCCTTATGGCAGAAAGTAAAGAAGAACTAAAGACCGTCTTGATGAAAGTGAAAGAGGAGAGTGAAAGAGTTGGCTTAAAGCTCAACATTCAGAAAACGAAAATCATGGCTTCCGGTCCCATCACTTCATGGCAGATAGATGGGGAAACAGTGGATACAGTGGCTGACTTTATTTTTCTGGGCTCCAAAATCACTGAAGATGGTGATTGTAGCCATGAAATTAAAAGATGCTTACTCCTTGGAAGAAAAGTTATACCAACCTAGATATCATATTAAAAAGCAGAGATATTACTTTGTCCACAAAGTGCGTCTAGTCAAGGCTATGGTTTTTCCAGTGATCATGTATGGATGTGAGAGTTGGACTATAAAGAAAGCTGAGCAGTGAATATTTGATGCTTTTGAACTGTAGTGTTGGAGAAGACTCTTTTAGAGTCCCTTGGACTGCAAAGAGATCCAACCAGTCCATTCTAAAGGAGATCAGTCCTGGCTATTCATTGTTAGGACTTATTTGAAGTTGAAACTCCAATACTTTGGCCACCTGATGTGAAGAGCTGACTCATTTGAAAAGACCCTGATGCTGGGGGCAGGAGGAGAAGGGGATGACAGAGGATGAGATGGTTGGATGGCATCACTGACTCAATGGACATGGGTTTGGGTGAACTCTGGGAGTTGGTGATGGACAGGGAGGCTTGGCGTTCTGTAGTTCATGGGGTCGCAAAGAGTCAGACACAACTGAGTGACTGAACTGAACTGAAATAATAGATTTTAAAAATCCTGAAATACTTTGAAACTTACACATATATATTTTTCATCACGGAGTAAGAAGTAGTTATGTAATTTACTTCTAATTTTATAATTTTCTGTGTATAATAATTGTTGGAATATGGATAATTTAGATTTTTTCCCCTATTTCTTCACATAGCATTGCATCAGAAAGCATAATGAATAGTTCTTTGCTTTACTTTCAGGGAAAAGGGGTGATTTAGCTTATTCCATAAACTCAAGCAAAAATGAGATATTCCAAAATAGATAACAGTTAAATTTCTGTTTTATAAAGGAAAGAAAGATGTGTGTGTGTTGTGTATGTGTATACACATATATATTTCCAGGATTCTCCACTTTGTAAGTAAAACAAAGTGAATTGTTTTAATGGCTGGTTGGTAGTTAACTCTGTAGTTCTTTTATTGTGTATCAAGCTTATAAAATAGATTAATACTGGATAATTACTTTTATACTTTCATCAATAACCACAAATATTACTGATATTAGGACAATGAATATAAATAGTTTGAAAACAATAATTATCTTTATTAGCTATTAACTATTATTATAGTTTCAGTTCCCAAGTATTAGTTTCTTAAATTGATAGTATTGCAGTACATCTAGATGTTTGTTGTGAATGAACCCAGAGGCATCTTTGTAGGTCCATGAAGAACTAATTGCTGTGGGAATAGGCCATAACTAGAAGCCAGAAAAAAAAAAAAAAAAAATATATATATATATATATATATGCCCTAAGTGTGTCCAGTCATTTGACTTCTGGCAGCACAGGATGATATCCTTAAGAGCAGAAGCACATGAAGTGGTTGTACCATTATTACAGCTTAATGATTGGAAGGACAGCACAGGGATGGGGATCACAAATGGAGTCAGGTAATCAGAGTTAAGGAAGTAGAGATAAAAGCTCTAGAAGGCTGAAGTGGAATGAACAGTGAATGTGAGGCAGAATATGAGAGTGGAGGGGGCTGCATAATGAGAAAGTTTTGGAAAAATGCAGAAGGGTCACTTTGAGTCTTTGGTTAAGTACTGATCTACACAAACATTAAGGAAAAGTGTGGAATTAGAGAAAGAACATGAGAAAGGCCACGGGTGACAAATTTTTTGAGTTCACATAAGATGGAAGTAATTTCTGTTCTTGAAGTCAAAGTGGAAAGACCTCATGATTCATCAGGCCTTAGCAGTGAAAGTAAGTTAGCCTTAAAATTCTCTGTGTGTGCATGCTTAATCACTTCAGTCATGTCCGACTCTTTGCAACTCTATGGATTGTAGCCCAGCAGTCCATGGGATTCTCCAGGCAAGATACTGGAGTGGATTGCCATGCCCTCCTTCAGGGGATGATCTTCCCAACCCAGGGATCAATCTTAGATCTCCCACATTGCAGGCAGATTCTTTACGGCCTGAGCCACCAGGGAAGCCACTTTCCTTTTTAACCTTTTTAACATGTTTAAAAAGTTAAAGAGAAAGGTTTGAAAAATTAATATGACCCACATGTAACCTAACTGTCTGCCTGGTGAAAATACAGTGCTCTTTAAAGGAATGTAAAAAAAAAAAAATCCTTTACTGTACAATATGAAATACACAGTGTCCAGCATCTAGTCAAAAATTACTAGGCAATCAAAGGAGCAGAAAAATACAGATTTTAATCAGGAGAAAAATAATTTGATAGAAATAAATGCAGAAATAGCATATAAAGGAATTAACAAATGAAGAGTTTGAAAAGCTGTGACAACTTCCAGTTTATGGTCTAAAGTATAGAAATCTTAGAAATTTTCACTTTTTCAAAAATAAAAACAAAGATGAACAAAGTAAAAATCAATAATCATTTTTTGATATATGATATACAGCAGAGAATTGAAGGTCACAGGGCAAACTACTGCCCCAACTGGAGACAGATTCATATACTGCAAGTCAAAGCTTTTTCTTCACTAGGGGCAAAAGTCTAAGAGCAGAACTCTGCTAGAAATACCTAAACAGCAACTGCTGAATTGTTGGAAGTTCTGTTTGGATAAGCTTGAATGTTAGAGACTCCAGGCAGGGCAGTCATACAAGGTATCTCATGTTTATGAGAGTTTTACCCTCAATAGTCCCACTAGGTTTTCAGGATGATCATTAGAGAGAAATGTCCTCATGATTCCCATAGTGTGAGAAAAATGCAGCATTCTGAAATATTCCAAAAGCATCCTATTATCCTTAACAAAGAATGACTTCTAAAGTTACTATTTTACCAAAATCTAACTGACTTGTAGTTTAATAAACCCTATCTGACTTAGGAGAAGGGAAGTATCAAACTCCAGCCCCATTTTACCTTTGATGTGGGGAAAGGAAATAACCAACTTCAGAAACACCTCTTCATTTCTGTCTCACCCAAGGTGAGGAAACTAGAAAAATAGCAAATTAAATCCAAAGTTAGAACAAAACTAATAATAAAAATTAGGGTAGAAATCAATGAAATTTAAACAGAAATCAATAAAGGCAACAAAACCCAAAGCTAGCTCTTGGAAAATATCAATGAAGTTGATGAACCTCTAGTCAAATTAACTAAGAGTAATAGTGACCAGTGGTTGACATGGATTAGGGTGCTGGGGGTGAGGAATGAGTAGGTGGCATAAAGGGGATTATTTAGGCCTGGGAAGCTATCTGTATGCTACATTGTAATGGTGGATACATCACATTATGCACTTGTCAAAACCCATAGAAATGTACACACACAGAGTGAAGGCTACTGAATGAAGGCTACTGTAAACTGTATGCTTTAGTTAATGATAATGTATATGTATAGGCTTATCAATTGTAAAAAATTTGCCACACTACTCTGAGATACAAAAATGGGGATAACTGTCTAGTTTAGGGGAAATTGAGTATATACTGGAATTTTTGTACTTTCTGCTCACTTTTTTCTAGAAACTCAAAGTGGCTCTATATGGTGTGCTAATTTAAAAGATAGCTGAGATAAACATTAGAATTCCTCTATAAATGATATAAAAGAAAACCTGAACATGATGAGATCTTAAACACAATAATCATAATGAAGTTGTAAACAAAATTTGATAGATTTTCTAAAGATAAAAAGTACAACATATACTTTAAAAAATATACTAAATGTTATTATAAGTATATAGGTTACAGGAAACCTCATTACACTTAAAGGCATATTAATGAAAACTATGTTAAATAAGTCATAGAAAAAGATGAAAATAATTTTCACTATTAGAGGGACATTATCAAGCATTATAACACATTTGTAACTGGAGTCCTAGAAGAAAAAATAATGAGGCAGGAAAGAAATGTGATGAAACAGTCTTTAAAAGTTTATATATTTGATGGCTGACAGACACATAAATTCAATAATTTAAATAATAATAAAAATTAAAAGATGCTCAACATCACTCATTATCAGAAAAATGCAAATCAAAACCAAAATGAGGTACCATTTCACACCAGTCAGAATGGCTGCTATCCAAAAGTCTACACACAATAAATGCTGGAGAGGGAGTGGAGAAAAGGGAACCCCCTTACACTGTTGGTGGGAATGCAAACTTGTACAGCCATTATGGAGAACAGTGTGGAGATTCCTTAAAAAACTGGAAATAGAACCGCCATACGACCCAGCAATCCCATTGCTGGGCATACACACCAAGGAAACCAGAATTGAAAGAAACATGTGTACCCAGTGTTCATCACAGCACTGTTTATAATAGCCAGGACATGGAAGCAATCTAGATGTCCATCAGCAGATGAATGGATAAGAAAGCTGACAATGGAATATTACTCAGCTATTAAAAAGAATGCATTTGAATCAGTTCTAATGAGGTGGATGAAACTGGAGCCTATTATACAGAGTAAAGTAAGCCAGAAAGAAAAACACCAATACAGTATACTAACACATATATATGGAATTTAGAAAGATAGTCACAATAACCCTGTATGCGAGACAGCAAAAGAGACACAGATGTATAGAACAGTCCTTTGGACTCTGTGGGAGAGGGCGAGGGAGGGATGATATGGGAGAATGGAATTGAAACATGTAAATTATCACATGTGAAATGAATTGCCAGTCCAGGTTCAATGCATGATACAGGGTGTTCGGGGCTGGTGCACTGGGTTGACCCAGAGGGATGGGATGGGGAGTGAGGTGGGAGGGTGGTCCAGGGTGGGAACACATGTACACCCATGGCAGATTCATGTCAATATATGGCAAAATCAATACAATATTGTAAAGTAAAAAAATAAATAAATAAAACTGAGATTAAAAAAGAAAAAAAAAGAACAATGAGTTCTTGCCAAAGGTCACAAGTTATGCACTCAGGGCTTCCGTGGTGGCTCACCTGGTAAAGAATCTTCCTGCAATGTGGGAGACCTGGGTTTGATCTCTGGTTGGGAAGATCCCCTGGAGAAGGGAAAGGCTACCCACTCCAGTATTCTGGCCTGGAGAGTTCCATGGGTTTGCAAAAAGTCAGACATGGCTGAATGACTTTCACTTCACGTATGTACTCTATGCTATGCTATGCTAAGTCACTTCAGTCGTGTCCGACTCTGTGCGACCCCATAGACGGCAGCCCACCAGGCTCCCCTGTCCCTGGGATTCTCCAGGCAAGAACACTGGAGTGGTTTGCCATTTCCCTCTCCAATGCATGAAAGTGAAAAGAGAAAGTGAAGTCGCTCAGTCGTGTCCGACTCTTAGCGACCCCATGGACTGCAGCCCACCAGCCTCCTCCATCCATGGGATTTTCCAGGCAAGAGTACTGGAGTGGGTCTAGGCAAAGTCTAATTTTTATTGTTTCAGAATAGCAGTTTAGTAGGAAAAAAAAGAAAATAATAACGAAAGCACAATAGTGGTAATGAAACCAACACTGAGGTTTGTAATAAAATCACTTAAAACCAGAGATACTAAGAAAATCTTAAAAGAAGGTGGAGAAAAAAGACATATGCCAAGGAGAAAAACATACATCAAAATGAAAGCAGACTTCAGAAACTATAAAACCAGAAGACAATGGCATAAGATCTTTAAGATGCTAAATGAAAAATATTTCTTGACCTAGAATTATTGCATGTATCACAATATCTTTCAAACTCACAGGCAAAGATATGTTTCGGACCAAAAAAAAAAAAATTGTGAGAATTAAGAAGATTCATACTAAAAGTAATACTTAAGGAAAATATTCAGACAGAAATTAATTGGTACCAAATATATATTTGAATCTGCAAAAAGAATGAGAATGCTGGAAATGGTAAATATTTGAATGTTGTTCAGTTGCTAAGTCATGTCTGACTCTTTGCAACCCCATGGTCTGCAGCCTGGCAGGCTTCTCTGTCCATGGGGATTCTCCAGGCAAGAATATTGGAGAGGGTTGCCATTTCCTTCTCCAAAATATTTAAATAAACCTTCAAGTATTTAAAGAAGATATATGTTCTCACTTTAAAAAATTTCTGTAGCAGATCATTTCCTGGTCATTATTAACAAATTTACTTAACATTTACTATTAAGAAGTAATAATGCATGGTGACATTTATAGAATTAGCAGAAATAAAACATATGACAACAATACAACCAAAGAGGAAAAGCGAATATGGAGTTACATTCTTATAAAATTTTTACACTGTATTTGAAGTGATAATAATGTCATCTTAATTTAGAATCTGATAAGTTAAAGATGAATATGGTAAACTCTAAAGCAATTACTAATAAGAAAAAAGAACAATGTGAGTTAACTAACAGTAAAGATACAATAGAATCATAATATTAATCTTATAACATCATTAATATAAAAATGCAGAAATATTTGATAAGAGAAAGATCAGATGGAACAAATAGAAAATGGCTTTAACTTGTCTTATTGATAGCCACATTGAATATATTGTGTCATCCAATACTAAAGGCCAATACTAAATTTAGGTATTAGGGACATATATGTTCAGGCCAAATTGAAATGTGATATGAGTATAAAACATGCATTGGCTATCAAAAACTTAGTATGAGTTAATCTCATGTAAAATATTCAGTATTATATTTTTACATTGATTGTTTAAATGAGAATATTTTTGGATATATTTGGATAAATAAAGCAAAGTATTTTAACCATTTTTGGTTAAATGTTTTAACCGTTTTTGGTGTGTCTACTAAATTTTTTTAAAATTACATATATGTGACTACTATTTGTGGCTCACATTTTATTTTCATTGGATAGCACTGGCCCAAATACTCCAATTAAAAGTAAATATTGTCAGATTGGATGAAAAACCAAAACCTATATATATATATATATGTTGTCTACAGGAAACCCACTTTAAGTATTAAAATAGAAATGTTAAAGAATGGAAAAAGTTATAACATGAAAACACCCCTTAGATGAAAGCTAAAGTGCTCATATTATATCAAACCAAGTTGACCTCCGAACAAGGAAAAATGCCAGGACCAAGAGAGACGTTATATATTAATAAAGAGGTCAATTTATCAAGAAGCTATAATAATTCTAAATTCAGTAAGAGAAGTTTGAAATATGTGAATAAAAATTAACAGTAGACTGACATCTTAAGAAATGCTAAATCAAGCTAAAATGATTCATTCATGCTGAAGAAATGACACCAAATTCAAACTGGATCCTCAGAAAGAAATGGTAAATATAAGGGTAAATGGAAAACAGTATTTCTCTTCATATACTTTTACAGTAAAAAATGGACTTTATTGGATTTATAATCTGTGTAGGCTTATTTATACATGTAGTTGTACTGTGTCTACAATTTACATGAATTGGTACAATTTTAACTCTATGTTGGTTAGGAAAAAACTAAATATTTGCACTGTAATCCATCGAGTTAAGAAAAAAGAAAGGGAAAAAGCTATAGTTAATAAGACAGTAGATAAAATAAAATTTTTAAAGTATTCAAAAATCAAAATCAAATGAGAAAAGGGGGAATAGAGTAACCAAAAAAGGAGGGGATAAATGAAAAAAACTGCATGGCAGATCTAAATTGAATCATATCAATAATTATATTAAATATTAAGAAACTAAACATCCAAATTAAAAACTGTCTAAATGGATAAAAGACCCAACAATATATCATCTAACAGACACAGTTTAAGTACTAATACATAGAAAAGTGCTGCAATTCTAACATAAGCACAGCCCTGTTAATAAGAGATTTACTTAGTAAGTGGCTAATGAGGAGAAATATATTTAGCATGCCAAAAGTAAGCAAAAGAAGGCTGTAGTGGCAGTATTAATAATAGATAAAACTGACCTTAACACAAAGTATATTCCTAAAAATAGAGATTTCATAACGATAACTCATTTCATTAGGAAGACAAAATTATCATAACTATGTGCTTAAGAATAAAGTTTAAACATATGAAGCAAAAATGAACAGGATTAAAGAAACAGATAATTGGAAAAATCAAGATTTTGATAGAGAGTTTCTCCTCTTTAAGAAATTGATAGAGAAACTAGACTTTAAACAACCAAAACCAATTCACCTTCAAAGAAGCTAAAGTATAAAATAATTCAATATATACACATGTAGATATGTATATAAAAGTGAAAATAAAAATTTAATCCTTAAAAAGTTTTGGCTCTCTACATTTTGTGTTTCATATCAGAAGATAAAACAATGTCTTTTATATAAAACAACAAGAACTAGATTTACTTTCTTTTATTCTGATGTCTTTGTAAATAGTCATTTTCTATTTTGATTAACCTTGAAAACATTCAGACATCAGGGCAAAGAATAGCAAATATATGACATTTTATTAAGCCCTGTTCTAAACTAAGTCAACACCACCTTTACTTCACCTTCTTACTTAGAAGTTAATGGCAAAAAAGTTAATGGCTAAAACTGACAGTAGTTTTTGAAAATGAAAAATCAGAAAGCATCTCAAATTCAAAATCTTTCAGGCATGAGAAATATAATTTTGCTTTATGTCTCATAGTCTGGCTGGAATGTTTGCTTTTCACTGTTAAGTCTGGGATGTATCTAGTCGTTGCAATGCACCATAACCTTTTTATATGGAAAACATGCTTCTTATACAGTGGTCAGTATGGTATGACATTTGAGTAGGCACAAAGTGAAAAAAAGAAAATTCTTAAAAACATCATCAGATCAGATCAGTCGCTCAGTCGTGTCTGACTCTTTGTGACCCCATGAATCGCAGCACGCCAGGCCTCCCTGTCCATCACCGCCTCCCTGTCCATCACCAACTCCCGGAGTTCACTCAAACTCATGTCCATCAAGTCAGTGATGCCATCCAGCCATCTCATCCTCTGTCGTCCCCTTCTCCTCTTGCCCCCAATCCCTCCCAGCACCAGAGTCTTTTCCAATGAGTCAACTCTTTGCATGACATGGCCAAAGTACTGGACTTTCAGCTTTAGCATCATTCCTTCCAAAGAAATCCCTTCTGATCTCCTTCAGAATGGACTGGTTGGATCTCCTTGCAGTCCAAGGGACTCTTAAGAGTCTTCTCCAACACCACAGTTCAAAAGCATCAATTCTTCAGCACTCAGCCTTCTTCACAGTCCAACTCTCACATCCATACATGACCACAGGAAAAACCATAGCCTTAACTAGACGAACCTTTGTTGGCAAAGTAATGTCTCTGAGTTTGAATATGCTATTTAGGTTGGTCATAACTTTCCTTCCAAGGAGTAAGCATCTTTTAATTTCATGGCTGCAGTCACCATCTGCAGTGATTTTGGAGCTCAGAAAAATAAAGTCTGACACTGTTTCCCCATCTATTTCCCATGAAGTGATGGGACTGGATGCCATGATCTTGGTTTTCTGAATGTTGAGCTTTAAGCCAACTTTTTCACTCTCCACTTTCACTTTCATCAAGAGGCTTTTGAGTTCCTCTTCACTTTCTGCCATAAGGGTGGTGTCATCTGCATATCTGAGGTTATTGATATTTCTCCCGGCAATCTTGATTCCAGCTTGTGTTTCTTCCAGTCCAGTGTTTCTCATGATGTACTCTGCATATAAGTTAAATAGACAGGGTGACAATATACAGCCTTGATGAACTCCTTTTCCTATTTGGAACCAGTCTGTTGTTCCATGTCCAGTTCTAACTGTTGCTTCCTGACCTGCATACAAATTTCTCAAGAGGCAGGTCAGGTGGTCTGGTATTCCATCTCTTTCAGAATTTTCCACAGTTTCTTGTGATCCACACAGTCAAAGGCTTTGGCATAGTCAATAAAGCAGAAATAGATGCTTTTCTGGAACTCTCTTGCTTTTTCCATGATCCAACGGATGTTGGCAATTTGATCTCTGGTTCCTCTGCCTTTTCTAAAACCAGCTTGAACATCAGGAAGTTCACGATTCACATATTGCTGAAACCTGGCTTGGAGAATTTTGAGCATTACTTTACTAGCGTGTGAGATGAGTGCAATTTTGCGGTAGTTTGAGTATTCTTTGGCATTGCCTTTCTTTGGGATTGGAATGAAAACTGACTTTTTCCAGTCCTGTGGCCACTGCTGAGTTTTCCAAATTTGTTGGCATATTGAGTGCAGCACTTTCACAGCATCATCTTTCAGGATTTGGAATAGCTCAACTGGAATTCCATCACCTCCACTAGCTTTGTTCGTAGTGATGCTTTCTAAGGCCCACTTGACTTCACATTCCAGGATCATCAACCCCTCACAATACCAAATATTGGCATAGTGGGGGAAGCAATCTGTGTTGTTAATTAGGTCTAACACCAATTTTGTATTAATTTGATTTCTTTTTCTCTTAGCCATGTGAGTGATATGCATATGCCCCCTCCCTTACCTGATAGCTCAGTTGGTAAAGAATCTGCCTGCAATGCAGGAGACCTGGGTTCGATCCCTGGGTTGGGACGATAAGATCCCCTGGGGAAGGGAAAAGCTACCCACTCCATGGGGGCAGTCCATGGGGGTCACAAAGAGTGGAACAGGGCTGAGCGACTTTCACTTTTTCCTTTACAACCATTTCCCCCTCCTTTTACAACTGGCACTTTTGGTTGGTGAAATGTGTAGAGTTTTCCTGTTGCTGGTCCCAAATCTGGCATTATTTCTGACAGTCATTTTATTTGGATTAAATCCAAACATTTTAGAAGACTGAAGTAAATTAATTGTGTTATCTATTTCAATAAAAGAGCCACCGTAGCCAAGCCAACATAAACAGGCTATAACAGTAATGGCCAATTTAAAGGTTCATTAACAAATACCAGTAGTAACACTATAATTTCCAACCTTTTATCACTCAAATATGAAACAACAGGCATTGAAGACACCAGAGAAAAGACTATGTCATACTGCAGACTGTAGTTGATCAGCTTTTTACTTATCATTATAAACTTCCAAAATATAAGTTAAGTTCTAGCTGTCTTGCTAATTTTCAGATTTAATTGTGCCCCCAAAATGATGACAGTATTTTAGTTGTTCTTTTTTGTGCTTCATTCCCATTTGTCTCCTCTGGGAAACACTTACTTTCTGATCATTTACCCTCCTTAACGAATCTCCTTGTTTAATTGTTTAAAATGCTCTATATAGTTTTAAGTGAGTTTGGAGCCTCAATGTTTACTTCACTTATTCACAGTGTGATGGTGGAAAGATGTAGGAGAAACAAAAATGACAGGGGTTTCCTAGAATTTAGGTATTGTTTCTGCCCTCTCTTCTGGGCAGAAACGAAGCCGTAGCCACAGGTAAGCTGAGCGCCACCTTACAAAAACAACTGGCTGTAACTTGTGTACAAGAAAAAGCTAAAAGTTAAAGTGACAAATTGGGAAAAATTATTCACAAAACCCTGTAGATTAATAATATTTATTATTCATCTGCTAGACATTTGTGAATGTTTTCCTAGTTTTATTAGTAACATTAATCATTTCTCTGCAAAAGACTTTTAACCTTTCAAGTGGCAATTTGAAAGCTCTTAAGAAGTGAAAATTGATTAAAATTTATAAAAAAAAATATAGAGGAAGAAATATAAACACAAACATAGGAATGACTTTTCACTCTTATCTACGCCTTCATTTATAATAATAGTACAAAAAGAACAGCACACAATTTTCACTCGTCCTCTTAGCAATGAAAATTGAGTAATAGTATTTGGTACTGTTGAGGGTGGAATGAGACCGGAAAAGTAAGTGTGAATGGTGCTCAGGGCCAATGGGATATTTATGCACTCTCTCTTTTGACATTCAGCTGCAGGGAACCAGACATTGTAAAACTCTAGTGAGATAGTCATGTTTATTAAACAATTGTTTGAAGTATAAATATGTATAATATTTTTGATATGTATTTGGTATGTGCTGTGTTAATTTTAAAAGTGAATCAACTCTTACATTTTAGTGTGAGGAAACAATCACATGTTTAGACAAAAACTTAACTACTAAGTTGATTCATAACGTAATAGTATATAGTAATAGAAAGTCAGATATAATCTAGATAGCCAAAAGTATGGCTTAAACGAACCTGACAATCTTTATGATGGCATGTCATACAAACAGTGAAAGAGAATATCAGGGAATATTTATTAACATGAGAAAACATCTATATTGTGTTTGTTGTTAAAATTGGAGGGAAAATTGTTTATAATATAAGCATGATTTTGTCAAAAGATATATATTATGTAATTACATACATATTCATGTAATTATATAAAAATATATAAAGTATATTTTTATATATTCATATTTAAGGCCAAAAGGAAATTATGGTCTCTATCACCGCTTATATTCGTCCACTCAAACTGTTAAAATGCCATAGACTGGGTGGATTAAACAACAGAAATATATTTCTCATAGTTCTGGAGGCTGGAAGTCTGAGATGAGGGTACTGGAAAGGTAGGTGTCTGGTGAGAAGTCTTTTGTAGATGGCTACTTTCTCACTGTGTCTTCACATGGAGGAAAGAAAGAACTCTTTTTATAAGGACACTAATTCCATCATGAAGGGTCTTACCCCATCCCCCATCATCTCATCCTAACCTAATTTCCTGCCTATGTCCATACGTTCAGATAGCATCACCATGGGATTTAAGGCTTTAATGTATGAATTTGACAGATACACATACAGTGTAACTTAACACTTCACAGATAACTTATAATTTCTTCTTAAACAAAGTAATCATATTCCATAGAGTCTAAATAGGTTAATTTTTATATTAAACAATATTAAAAACAGTTGAAATATTAAGATTCTAAATGGCACAATGATGAACCTGGTTTCACTGTACACTTTTGAGCATTTAACAAAGCTTCCCTTGATCACCTCTCTCATATTCAGGAGCTCTTTGAGAACAAAATGACAATCACTAGGAATCCTATTTCTTAGTTATGCAGATTAAGACTTCAAATAAGAGTCATAATTTAATCAGGATGCATAGTTGCTACTGGGGCAAAATTGGGAAATGAATATTTTTAGATTCTTAATGTTATATACACTATAGCAGTCCAGCTATGTTTCCAGTAAAATATCTTGGAACACAGTCCATGACTAAGACAGATCAGGCTTTTCCTTCAAACATTAATTACTCAAGTAAGAAAGTGCCAATGAGAAAATGGTGCCAACTACAGGTATCACATGGGGACAAGAAAGAGCCTGCCAGGAAACCCTTCTTAAAACTTTACAGCCCAGTTATATTTTTCCTAATGTATGGGAAACAAAATCATGAAGAAAAAGAATAAGGAAGAAAGAGGAGAGAAAGGAAGGAAAAAGGAAGAAAATGAGAAACAAAGAAAGGGAAGGAAAGAAGGAAAGACAGGAGGAAGGAGAGAAAAGAGAAAACAAGTGATATGAGGTTTAGCCCACAATTCAAAAGTTAATCCTATTAGGGGAAGAACTACATAAGCCAAATTTCACTGGTTGAAATTTCTACTTAATTAATTACAAAATTGTATGAGAAGATGCTTTGGACTTACTTAGCTTCCTTATTTGTTTTTGTTGGCTTAATAAACATCCTTTGGAAAGAGAATGCACATTTGGAGCCCTGTATACCTCTACCCTCTCCAGTATACTCTGCCCACTTCTGCCACTAAGGAGGCAGAAGCTATTGGTGCCGAAGTGCTGGTAGCACACTCAGGGCA
Organism: Bos mutus; assembly: GCF_027580195.1. Taxonomy (NCBI): domain Eukaryota; kingdom Metazoa; phylum Chordata; class Mammalia; order Artiodactyla; family Bovidae; genus Bos; species Bos mutus. The sequence goes on from NC_091624.1 coordinate 55,488,680, forward strand.
GACAGTATCCTTTAAAGACCACAGCCTGCTGGAAAGCAGAGTTGCTGGAAAAAGCAAGCTCCTAGTAGCTAAATCAGAACACTTTTCTTCTTTTTCTCCCTATGTTGGTCACCCTGGGAAACACTTTAAAAAAATCAACCCTGTTTAAATGTAATTTACATAAATATTACTGTTTTAAGTGTATAGCTTGGTGAATTTTGACAGATGTAATCATCCAGGTAGCTACTGGCACAAACAAGATGTTCTTTCCTTCACTCCCAAACTTTCCCTTATACCCCTTCCCAGTTATCTTTCTTATCTCCAACACCATTCTGTTACTCTGAATTAGATTTGTCTCTTAGGAACTTTCATATAAATAGACTGGACTGTTTTGTGTTTAGCATTTTGTAATTAGAATGTTTTTGGGATTCATTCATACTGTTGGATATATCACTAGTTTATTCCTTTGTTTTACTGCTCTTTCCTGTATAGTTGATACATTTTCTATTTTTTTGTCTAGTCTTACTGCTCAAGGCCTTTAGTCAAATAAGTGATAAGAACATCCTTGCCTTATCCCCAATTTCAGGGGGAAATCATTAACTCTTTCAACACTAAATGCTTGGCATAGGGTTTTTATACATGCCCTTTATCAGGCTGAGGAACTTACTTTCTATTTTTAGTTAGATAATTTTAACACATTTGGGTGTTTAAGTGTTTTAATTTTTTCTTACGTCTGTTGAACTGATCATATAATTTTTCTGTTCAAATAATGAATAAGGTGAACAAAATGGATTTTTATGAGTTATTATTCAACCTTGCAATTCCATTAGAAACTCCAGTTGCTCATTTTACATATTGTCAAGTTCAATTTGTTATTATGTTTTAAGGGAGTTTTGATCTATGTCCATAAAGGATATTAATCTGCAGTTTGCTTGCTTATAAATGTTTTTGTCTTGGTTTAACAGAGTAATACTGGCCTTATAAAATCAGTTAGGAAGTATTTCTTTCACTTCTATTTTCCAAAACATTTTGTTTGGGATTATTGCTCTTCTTCCTTAAAGTTGGACGGAATTCATCAGAGAAATTATGTAGTCTAGAATTTTATTTGTAGGGGACTTTTAAAGTAAAACTCAAATATTCTTAGTAGTTAAAAGCTAGGGTTTTACAAAGAATTTGGCGTGTCATCTGGTTTGCCAAATGTACTTGCCCAAAGATTTGATAACATCTCTCATTATCAGATTAATGTCTATAGGTTCTGTAGTTATATTCTTTCTGTTTCATTCCTGATAGCTAAAATCTGTGACTTTTCCATTTTCTTCTTGATAAATCTAGCCAGACATTTTTCAGATTCATTTTTTCCTTCAATTACCAATTTATGGTTATGTTAATTTTCTCTATGATCTGAGCCACCAGGGATGCACTTATCTTTTAAAATGTTCTTCCTTCTACTTAATTTGGGTTTACTTTATGCTTCATTTTTTAGCTTCTTAAGGTAGAACCTTAAGATAATAGATTCTATATTTTCAATATAAGAATATTAAATCTATACATTTTCCTGTAAGAAATATTTTAGCTGCGCCCCACAATTTTTTTATGTTTTCATGTTTTTAAATTATTTTCCAATTTCCCTTGTGATTTTCTTTTTCCTTTGACTCACGGGTTATTCTGCAACATTTTGCAGACTGCCAAATTATAGAGTATTCTTCTATATATCCCACTAATGTCCTTTTTCTGGTCCATGATAAAATCCAGGTTCTCTCATTTCATTTAGTTGTCATGTCACCATGTCTTCTGACAGTTCCTTAGACATTTAAAAAATTAAATTAAATTAAAACATTAATTTTTTAAATGTTCTTCAGACATTTAAAAAATTAAAACAACAACAACAACATTGAAACTGGGCAGGTCATTTACTTTTGTTCATTTATTTTTATAGAATACCTCTAAACTTTAATTCTTCTGGTGTTTTCTCATAATTATATTAAAATTAAATATTTTTTGGTAAAAAACACCACAGAATGGATGTTATGTCCTACTCAGTGCATCATATAAGAAACTATATGTTTTTTATGTATTTTGTGACTAGTAACATTAAATTTAGTCACTTGGTTAAGGTGGCATCTCCACCGTAATGTTACCATTTTATAATGACATATATTGTGGGGAGATACCTCAACACTATGCAAATAGTTTCTCAATATACCTACGTCACTAATTTTAACATTTCTCAAAGGTTCTGCCTTGTAATGATTATTACTGAAAATTGATGGTTTTCTATTTTCTTTAGTCCTATATTCAGTGATTAAAGTTTTACTGTAAGAAAGAGCTGGCATTTGTGATTTTTTCCCCTTTTTTGTTGATGTATTCAATTATTTATATTAGTATGAACTCATAGATATCTTCTTCTCTAGGTTATAAATCTAACACTATCATTATTTTACAGCTCAAATTTTCCCAGATCTGGCTATGAGAGCTCCTTCATGTTGAGTTCTGTGTCTTCTTCAAATATCTCCATTATTGTTTTGAGAGCACTTTCTTACTTTCTGGCATCAAAATAACCCCGACTCATCTTACATTTTCCTTGCCAGATCCTGATGCGGAATGTTTCTCCAAGGAGCTTGATTCCTTTCATTAGAGAACAAATTCTCATTGCTACTTCAGTGGCATTGCTTCTAGGCCCTTTTGCTGGAGGAGGTAGGAAATATATATGTATATCAACTCGTACATTCATGCACATCTATGTTTCTACATTTATCTACCTGTCTGAGTACTAAAAACATACCACATGCTTTTCCCCCTAGTCTAATACTACAGCATTCATTCTAGCCTTCCCCTTTCCCTCATTTGTATCAATAACTATTTTCTGACAGTAGACACCCAGGCTTTTATTATCCACCATATATTTACTTTTTGCTCACTCCTACCACACACACAAAGTAATTTAACATCTAAAAACTCATAACCTTGTGAAAAACACACTTCCAAAGTGGAGTCTAATATTGTTCACACAGTTCTTTTTTGTCTTTAGCCTTACAGATATAGTCAATGTGTATGTGTGTGTGTGTGTGTTTGTGTGTTTAAGACTTCTTTGGTTAGTTCTTTTCTGCCCCAATCTAATCAATGTGATTATATTTATCATTTTGTAATAGAGTTAAGTTTGTTAACACTTTGAATTTTATTTTGCATGTACCATATTCTGACAGGTTTTAATCATTTATTTTGAGAATATGGGAAACACTGTCACCATTCTGAGTCGTAGCTCAAAATATACTCAACAAAGAGTCACTTCTTCCTCTTCTGTCATATTTCATTTCCAGTTGTGCTCTGAGGGTGAATTGTCTCAAATGTTTCAAAATTACTTTTCCTATATATTAATATCTTTTGCACAGAAAAGCATGCATACGTATTTCTTAAGTCCTATTTTTTCTTATTGTATACTAAGGAGAGTCTTTTGCACTTTGCTTTTTATCACTTACTAGTTTATTATGTTCAATATCAAAATAGTTAAATATTGGTATAAGAGCTCCAATAACATCCTTTTTCTCTAGAGAAAATCCTTCTTGTCTCTGATTTTGTTCCAGTCGTCTGATTTACTCCTGATTGTGGCTCGTGTTGTCTTGCTTCTTGGCGTGCTTAGTACTTTTATGTTGGAGTCATGTCGGCACTGCTGTTTTCCTTGAAAGAGTGTTGTCCTTTGATCCGGCAGGCAGTTTAAGCTACTTGAAGATCTGCTTGATCTCTTTAAGGCCTCTTGTTAAGCTTTGTTATGGTTGGCCTAGAGTAGGCTTCATTCCAGATAGTTTAGCTCTACTACTAATGCATGACCCCGTGGGCTATCACCAGGGACCCTCAGTGGCCTGATCAAATGTCTTTCTACTTTCTCTGAACTCTGCGATTGTTCAGCTTACAAGTTACTGACTAGTCTTTGTTCAGCCTCATGAACTTGAACTCTATACATATAACTGATTAGTTCTCAGCAAAAATGCAAGGGTACCCCAAGCATGTTTCTGAAGCTTTTTCTCTTTGTACTTCTTTGTCTGGAACTTTGCTGTGCAATCTCAGTATGCTCCTCCACGGTTTCTATATCCTCAACTTAGCAAGACTTTGAGGATTTGCTTGGACTCCCTCTTCCTATGCCCATGATTCAAAAAACACAACCAAGCAGAAAATGGGTCCTCATAGGCTAATCTTGTTTCCTTTCTCTCAAGGTTCCCTGTTTCTTCTGTCTATTGTACAATGACTGAAAACAATTGAGGCATATATCTTATTCAGCTAAGTTTTTACCTCACAAAAGCAACTTTGGTTTCAATTTTTACATCAAGCTTGAAGGCTGAAGTTTGCCCTTCCTGAGTCATTGATAATCAGATTATAAGCAGCACCCACTAGCCAGTATGCCACCTTTGTGCATCCTGGGATCAGTTATCCATTCTTTAAGATGCTTAGTCACCATTCACCAATTGTGGCAATAAATAGTATGCCAGTCTCTGATGACTGTGATGTGAATAGTGCTCTGCGGCTGTGAGATGTATAACCTAAACCTACACAAGTAATGAATTTTCGCTCTGGAAGGATTCTAGAAAGAGAGAAGAATTATTGATGCTACATCCTGAGAATGCATTATGGAATTTTACTTGCAGAATAAAATGGGCACTGTGATCTTATATTTTTGTTAGAGGCTATGATGACTTGAAAGAATTCTTAAAACAGATTAGAAACATCTTGACTACAAAAAGAAATAGATATATAGGTCAAGAAGTATGAGAAGCTAATAAATATAAACTTTGAGAGGAACGTTTTAAGAAACCAGTCAAATGGTTGGATGCTGGAAACTAAACTACAGAGTGTGATGCAATGAAGACATTAGGGATTCCTAGAATGTATATAATTACACACACACACACACACACACACTATATATATATCTTTGTATACACACAAAGATTATGTATATTAATATTATGTATGTGCCTATAGAATCACACATAATAGTTACTCCTTGAGTCATTTTTATTTACAGGAAATCAATTTAAATAAGCAACAGAAAAACTGCCTTAACTGGGATCAAAAGGCAAAAATTAGATCTGAAACTGTGGAGAACCTGTCTCTCTTGATGCTCCTGGTGGTTGACAAGTGAGCTATGGGATTGAAACCTTTTTTAAACCCACTAGCAGACTAAATAATTCTCTGTCCTTAGCATCTTCTTGATTTACTGCCTAGGCATTTATATTATGGAAGTTCTCTAACTTCATCCAACAGTTTATTAATCATCTAATAGCCATTATGATATATAGTGCCATGACAAATAAGACAAATAAAATTTGATCTTTGTCTTTGAGCATTTTATAGTATTGCAGGAGGGACAGACAAAAGAAAAGTAATTTCAATGGAAGTGATAGCTCTCCAAAATGAACCACATATGGAAGATGAAATTTTAAGGGGTATTAGTTGTACAGAAGCATCCTCCCAAATCATTATAATCTATAGCCCTCTCTCACTGCATATATGTCTCCATGCAACTACATGTATGTATTTATATGCTCATTTAGAGCACAGTGTTTGTGAATCCTTGTAAATAATTAACATAAGATGCATTAAAGTTTTTACTTCAAATCATATATTCTCTGTCATCAAAGGTAGATATTTATTTTGCTCTGACAAGTACAATTTCAGTAATTACTGTGATTCATGTAACACTATCATATCCATCAGGCTGTATCTCGTGAGAATAATGCAGCTGTAATTGCGTGAGAGTTTATGCTTTTGAACTGTGGTGTTGGAGAAGACTCTTGAGAGTCCCTTGGACTGCAGGGAGATCCAACCAGTCCATTCTAAAGGAGATCAGCCCTGGGTGTTCTTTGGAAGGAATGATGCTAAAGCTGAAACTCCAGTACTTTGGCCACCTCATGTGAAGTGTTGACTCATTGGAAAAGACTCTGATTCTGGGAAGGATTGGGGACAGGAGGAGAAGGGGACGACAGAGGATGAGATGGCTGGATGGCATCATTGACTCGATGGACATGAGTTTGAGTGAACTCCGGGAGATGGTGATGGACAGGGAGGCCTGGCATGCTGCGATTCATGGGGTTGCAAAGAGTCGGACACGACTGAGCAACTGAACTGAACTGAACTGAACTGAACTTACATCATCTACTGCTATCTTTTGGGATTCCCTGGTGGCTCAGAAAGTAAAGAATCTACCTGCAGTGTGGGAGATCAAGATTGGATCTCTAGATCAGAAAGATCCCAAAGAAGGGAATGGCTACCCACTTGCTAGTGGTAAAGAAACTGCCGTCCAATGCAGGAGATGTTTAAAAGACACGGGTTCCATCCTTGGGTCAGGTAAATCCCCTGGAGAAGGGAATGGCAACCCACTCCAGTATTCTTGCCTAGAGAATCCATGGACAGAGAAGCCTGGCGGGCTACAGTATGTGGGGGTCATAAAGAGTTAGACATGACTGAGGCGACTTACCATGCATGCATACTGCTTGTTTTCGCAATGGAACTCAATGAGTTTGTTACATTTCCAATGAAATTTAGCAGACAGATTGCTAAGCTGAATGAGGAGTATTGAGATCCAGTGCAATACCTGATCCTAAGGATTTCCAACTGGATCACACCCATGGTTCCAGTGAGCAGCCAAACTGATGTCCTACTAGAGAAGATGAGGCAGTACTTAACATTGAGAAATAGAAAGGCAGACCTTGTGGCCTATTGTCAGTGGGGAAATCTTAGAGCTGTGTTAAAATATAATTCACTAAAAGGATAGTTTGCCCATTGTATTAGTTCTATTGTTGCTGGAACAAATTATTACAATCTTAGCGTCTTAAAACAACCACTGTATTATCTTACAGTTCTAAAGTTCAGACATCTGAAATAGTCTTGTGTGGTTAAAACCAAAGTCTCTACAGGGCTTTCTGAAGACTCTAGGGAAGTGTTTAGTTCCTTGCCTTTTCCAGTTTCCAGGGGCTTCCTTGGCTCAAGGTCTCTTTCTAACTTCAAAGTCAGCAATCTCATCATTCTGACCTTGGCTTTGGTTGTCATATTTTCTTCTCCTCTTGCTCTCTTCCCCTTATGCCTGTTTCACTTATAAGGATCTTTGGAATTACACCAGAGTCCACCTGGATAATTTTCCCATCTCAATGACATCGGCGAAGTTTCTTCTGCCATGAAACTATCACAGTCTCAGGGCCAGGACTAAGCCCGTATACTTCTTTAGGGGGCTATGATTATGCCTACCATACCTAGGCTGTCATTTTTTTTTAAATTTCACCATGTTATTAATTTTGATGATTATATTAGTTAGCTGATAATATTTTAAAAATTAATTATGTGTTGCTGATTTAAATTAGGCATAGGAAACAATCTGATATTCAACATAAATTTAACTAATTGTAGAAAATCTCTTTGAGATGATACAATAACTTTTCGTGTTGAATCTGTTATTAGAAATGCTTGGAAGCAAGGCGGCCTTGCATATTTAAAATATTTGATTTATATTTCTGTAAAAGAAGATGTCCAGTGTCTGCAAACCAGCTTGCTCTCTTTGTACTCCTGGTGCAGTATCTATCCATTGGTTATTGCTGAGCATGGATACCACAGAGTACTTGGTCAAAAACTCCTTGTTGCTCTACCATAGAACTTAATTGATTCAGGGTTATACTGGTGGCTGAGCAGAGAATCAAGTTTTCTGAGGACACATATTTTGGCTCTGAGAGTAGATTTTGAAAAAGAAAAAAAAAAAAAGCCTATGCTACATCCTATCTACTAAATATCTCCCAGGCATCAGAAAATGTATTTGTCAGTAACCATTTTACCTAACTGCCAGGGGGAATATTTAAGGCAAATAGTCTAAGGTCCTGGTTTTTGTTGCAAATTTTGTTGCAAAATTCCTATTTACCCTGGATCCTCCCATACTTCTTACAAGCAGTCCCTCAGAGCTGAGAGGCTGTCTTCCAGGTTTAAATCCTCAGAAATCCCTTCAAATAAAACATAATTCTAAAAAAAAAAAAAAAAAAACAGTCTGTGTGTTTTTCCTTTGCTGAAGCATTTCTGCCAGGGCAGTGTCCTCTTCTGATTTTGAACAGAAACCGAGTCCCTTGAGTCCACTGTTAACAGGGGTCTTGTTTCTCCTTTGCTTCCCTCAGCACTGACTTGGAGTTTGGAGAAGGAAGTGTGTGTTGTGTGCTGTGCTGAGATCCTCACATCATTGGATGGGATGAGATTTAGTGGTAATGGGTGTTAGCTATATTGAGCACATGTTCTTGATGACTGACTCATATTTCCTGTTAATTATTATCTTATGGTGTCATCTCATTAAGTAGCAGGATGATGGCATTTTGAATAAAGGAGATAATTTTTGTTTTCTGGGAGGAATCCTAAAATTTGATTATATTATTATAAAATTTTATTATATTAAATAATTTATACAGATACATTTATTTTAAGTCTTCACAAGTTATTGAAAGTCTGCTTACTCCAGGAGTCTTTATGCTTATTAATATGTGATTAATGTGTGATTCAACCATTTAATAAATACTGCTTATTTATATTTTTATAGGGTCTAGAGAGGCATCTTATGAATGAAGAGAATAAAAATACAGTTTAAAAATGATAAATACCCTAGATAATTTTTAAATTTTGTCTTCTGCTTCATATCAGCAGAAATGTAAAGTAGTGTGGTAGCAGTGAATTAAATGGTTATATACTTACTCCTTGGAAGGAAAGTTACAACCAACCTAGACAACATATTAAAAAGCAGAGACATCACTTTGTTAACAAAGGTCTGTCTAGTCAAGGCTATCGTTTTTCCAGTAGTCATGTATGGATGTGAGGGTTGGACTATAAAGAAAGCTGAGCACAGAAGAATTGATGCTTTTGAACTGTGGTGTTGGAGAAGATTCTTGAGAGTCCCTTGCACTGCAAGGAGATCCAACCAGTCTATCCTAAAGGAGATCAGTCCTGAGTGTTCATTGGCGAGACTGATGTTGATGCTGAAACTCCAATACTTTGGCCACCTGATGTGAAGAGCGGTTTCATTTGAAAAGACCCTGATACTGGGAAAGAATGAGGGCAGGAGGAGAAGGGGACGACAAGAGGATGAGATGGTTGGATGGCATCACTGACTCAATGGACATGAGTTTGGGTAGATTCTGGGAGTTGATGGTGGACAGGGAGGCCTGGTGTGCCTCCTGTTCATGGGGTCGCAAAGAGTAGGACATGACTGAGTGACTGAACTGAAAGACTACTTCATGTAAAAAATTGGAAATTTCTGAAATGTAATTATCTTGTTAACTTTATTGTTTGTTTTAAAGGTAGCTTTAAAGATGTTAAGAATATAATGAAGTGTTCAAGTGTCCTGTCTATACGATGTGCACCCATCAGATGCTGAATTTGATGAACATCTCCCAAGAATGTCTCCAATGAGTGGAGCCCAGATTATAATCCCTGGAACTTTTGATTATGTTTACATGCATGGAAAAGGGATTTTGCAGATTCAATTATGTTAAGGACATTGAGATGGGGAGATTATCCTAGATTATCCAGGCAGAGTCAGTACACTCACAAGGGTCCTTAAAAATGGAAGGAATCAGAAGAGAGTCAGAGGGAAGGATGACTGTGGAGGAAAGCTTGAATTGATGTGGTGTAAGAAGGGCTCAATTTTCTTTTGCTCATTTAAAGGTGCAGAAAGGGGCCATGTGCCAAGGAATGTGGGCAGTCTCTAAAATCTGGAAAAGACAAGGGAATGGATTAGTCTCTATAGAGTCCAGAAAAAAATGCAGCCTTGTGGACAACTTCTTTTTAATCTCATAAGGGACTTTTTTACTTCTGACTTTCAGAATTATAAAATAATAACTTTGCTTTATGCCACTAAGTTTGTAGGGATTTGTTATGGCAGCAATAGAAAACTAATGCACATGAATCAGAGTATATTAGAATTATTACTATGGGTTTACATGCTAGGAGCAGGTAAAATCATCCTTAGTTAAAAGTGAATTACAGAACCATCAGTTTGTTCCAAGAGAAAAAAAGGAAGAACTCTAAAAATTATTAGCTTTAACTTAAAAAAAATTAAAAGATATCCATGCAAGCCAAGTTTTGAAGCCAACTTAAATTTAGAAAGTTATGATTTTTAAAAAAATATTTAATAGTTGATTTACTCTGTTGTGTTAATTTCTCTTCTGTACAGCAAAGTGACTCAATTGTCCAATATATTCTTTTTCATATTTTTTCCATTATGGCTTATATACAGGGTATTGAATATAGTTCCATGTGGTATATAGTAGGACATCATTTATCCATCCTATATATACTAATTTGCACCTACTAATTCCAATTAACTCTAAGCTTTGGGAGTTTGCCCCTCCCTTGGCTATCAGTTTGTTCTCTGTATCTGTGTGTCTTTTTGGTCTTGTAAGTAAGTTCATCTGTGTCATACTTCAGATTCCACATATAAGTGTTGTCATATGGTATTTGTCTTTCTCTCTCTGGCTTATTTTGCTTAGTATGATGATCTCTGTTTTTTTCCAAGTTGCTACAAATGGCATTATTTCATTTTTGATGGCTTAGTAAATATTCCATTGTATATATTTACCACATTTTCTTTATGCATTCATTTGTTGATAGACATTTAGGCTGTTTTCATGATTTGGCTATTTTAAATAGTGCTGCTATGGGCATAGGGGTACATGTATCTTTTCAAATTAAAGTTTTGTCTGGGTAAATGCCCAGGAGTGGGATTGCTGGATCATATGGTAATTTTATTTTTACGACTATTTTTATTTTAACTATTTTACTACATTCTATGGTGTCTGCACCAATGTACATTCCCATCAACAGTGTAGGAGTGCTCCCTTTTCTCCACTCCTTCTCCAGGGGGCTTCCCTGGTGGCTCAGATGGTAAAGAATCTGCATGCAATGCAGGAGACCAGGGTTCAATCCCTGGGTCAGGAAGATCTCCTGGAGAAGTAAATGGCAACCCAATCCAGTATTCTTTCCTGGAGAATTCCATGGATAGAGGAGCCTGGGGAGTTATAGTCCATGGGGTCACAAAAAGTTGGACAGGACTGAAGAAATCCTTATTGCCAAATTCAGACTTAAGTTGAAGAAAGTGGGGAAAACCATTAGACCATTCAGGTATGACTTAAATCAAATTCCTTATGATTATACAGTGGAAGTGAGAAATAATTTAAAGGACTAGATCTGATAGACAGAGTGCCTGATGAACTATGGACAGAGGTTCCTGACATTATACAGGAGACGGGGACCAAGACCATCCCCAAGGGAAAGAAATGCATAAAAGCAAAATGGGTGTCTGAGGAGGCCTTACAAATAGCTGTGAAAAGAAAAAAAGTGAAAAGAAAAGGAAAGATATCCCCATTTGAATGCAGAGTTCCAAAGAAAAGCAAGGAGAGATAAGAATGCCTTCCTCAGTGATCAGTGCAAAGAAATAGAGGAAAACAACAGAATGGAAAAGACTAGAGATCTCTTCAAGAAAATTAGAGATACCAAGGGAAATTTTCATGCAAAGATGGGCACAATAAAGGACAGAAATGGTATGGACCTAATAGAAGCAGAAGATATAAAGAAGAGGTGACAAGAATGCACAGAAAAACTACACAAAGAAGATCCTCACAACCCAGATAATCATGATGGTGTGATCACTCACCTAGAGCCAGACATCCTGAAATGCAAAGTCAAGTGGGCCTTAGGAAGCATCTCTAAGAAAAAAGCTAGTGTAGGTGATGGAATTCCGGTTGAGCTATTTCAAATCTTAAAAGATGATGCTGTGAAAGTGCTGCACTCAATATGCCAGCAAATTTGGAAAACTCAGCAGTGGCCACAGGACTGGAAAAGGTCAGTTTTCATTCTAATCCCTAAGAAAGGCAATGCCAAAGAATACCGCACAATTGCACTCACCTCACACGCTATAAAGTAATGTTCAAAATTCTCCAAGCCAGGCTTCAGCAATATGTGAACCGTGAACTTTCAGATGTTCAAGCTCGTTTCAGAAAAGGTAGAGGAACCAGAGATCAAATTGCCAACATCTGCTGCCAAGAGAGTTCCAGAAAAACATCTATTTCTGCTTTATTGACTATGCCAAAGCCTTTGACTGTGTAGATCACAATAAACTGGAAAATTCTGAAGGAGATGGGAATACCTGACCACTTGACCTGCCTCTTGAGAAATCTGTATACAGGTTAGGAAGCAACAGAGAACCAGACATGGAACAACAGACTCGTTCCAAATAGGAAAAGGAGTATCTCAAGGCTGTATATTGTCACCCTGCTTATTTAACTTCTATGCAGAGTACATCATAAGAAATGCTGGGCTGGAAGAAGCACAAGCTGGAATCAAGATTGCCAGGAGAAATATCAATAACCTCAGATATGCAGATGACACCACCCTTATGGCAGAAAGTGAAGAGGAACTCAAAAGCCTCTTGATGAAAGTGAAAGAGGAGAGTGAAAAAGTTGGCTTGAAGCTCAACATTCAGAAAACGAAGATAATGGCATCTGGTCCCATCACGTCATGGCAAATAGATGGGGAAACAGTGGAAACAGTGTCAGACTTTATTTTTGAGGGCTTCAAAATCACTGCAGATGGTGACTGCAACCATGAAATGAAAAGACACTTACTCCTTGGAAGGAAAGTTATGACCAAACTAGACAGCATTTAAAAAGCAGAGACATTACTTTGTCAACAAAGGTCCTTCTTGTCAAGGCTATGGTTTTTCCAGTAGTCATGTATGGATGTGAGAGTTGGACTATAAAGAAAGCTGAGAGCCAAAGAATTGCTACTTTTGAACTGTGGTGTTGGAGAAAACTCCTGAGAGTCCATTGGACTGCAAGGAGATCCAACCAGTCCATCCTAAGGGAAATCAGTCCTGAGTGTTCATTGGAGAGACTGATGTTGAAGCTGAAACTCCAATATTTTGGCCACTTAATGCGAAGAGCTAACTCATTTGAAAAGACCCTGATGCTGGGAAAGATTGAAGGCGGGAGGAGAAGGGCACAACAGAGGATGAGTTGGCAGGATGGCATCACTGACTCAGTGGACTTGAGTTTGGGTAAACTCCGGGAGTTGGCAATGGACAGGGAGGCCTGGCATGCTGCAGTCCATGGGGTCACAGAGTCAGGCACGACTGAGCAACTGAACTGAACAACTCTTTCAGAATTTTTAATGATGGCCATTCTACTGGTGTGAAGTGGTACCTCATTGTAGTTTTGATTTGCATTTCTCTAATAATTAGTGATGATGAGCCTGTTGGCCAAATGTGTTTATTCTTTGGAGAAATTTCTATTTAGGTCTTCTGCCCATTTTTCTATTAGGTTGTTTATTCAATTTAATTTTTTTGTTGTTGTTATTGAATTGTAAATACTGTTTGTATTTTTTATAAATTAAGCCCTTGCTTTTTGTTTTTTTTTAAGTCGTTGTTGGTTGCATCATTTGCAAATACTTTCTCCCAGTCTGCAGGTTGTCTTTTTGTTTTTGCTGTGCAAAAGCTTGTAAATTTGATTAGGTCCCATTTGTTTATTTTTGCTTTTATTTTTATTGCTTTGGGTGACTGACCTAAGAAAACATTGGTATGTTTTAATGCAGAGACTGTTTTACCTTTGTTCTCTTCTATGATTTTTTTTATTATGTCTTGTATTGTATTTGAGTCTTTAAGGCATTTTGAGTGTATTTTTGTGTGTGGTGTGAGTGTGCATTCTAACTTCATTGATTTACATGCAGCTGTCCAACTTTCCCAATACTACTTGCTGAAGAGACTGTCTTTCCTCCTTTGTATATTCTTGCCTCCTTTGTTGAAGATTAAGCCCATAGGTGTCTGCACTTATTTCTGGTCTCTCTATTCTGTATAGGGTATATAAGTCCATAGATGTCTGAACTTATTTCTGGTCTCTATTTTGTTCCATTGATCCTTATGGCTCTTTTTGTGCCAATACCATGGTGTTTTGATTACTATTGCTTTGTAGTGTTGTCTGAAGTCTCAGAGAGTTATGCTTCCTGTTTTGTTCTTTTCCCTCATGATTGCTTTGGCAATTCTGGGCCTTTCATGGTTCCACTGGTGGCTTCCCTGGTGGCTCAGATGGTAAAGCATTTGACTGCAATATGGGAGAGCTGGGCTCGATCCCTGGGTTGGAAGATCCCCTGGAGAAGGAAATGGCAACCCATTCCAGTATTCTTGCCTATAAAATCCCATGGACAGAGAAGCCTGGTAGGTTGTAGTCCATGGGGTCGCCAAGAGTCAGACACAACTGAGCAACTTTACACAGTTCTGTATAAATTTTAGGGTTATTTATTCTGGTTCTGTGAAAAATATCAGGGGTAATTTGATAGAGATCTCATTAAGTCTATAGATTACTTTGAGTAATATGGCCATTTTTAACAATATAATTGTTCTAATCCAAGAGCATAGGATATCTAAAAAGCATGAATTTTTAAGAGCATGCAAATATTTTGAAATTTCAAGTTTCTTACACATGAATTGTTTCTTACAAATGGGACTTTATACTTTTAATATTAATAGTCATGAACATAATCTGCACACAGGCTTCCCTTGTAGCTCAGTCGGTAAAGAATCTGCCTGCAGTGCAGGAATCCTGGGTTCGATCCCTGGGTCGGGAAGATCCTCTGGAGAAGGAAATGGCAACCCATTCCAGTATTCTTGCCTGGGAAATTCATGGACAGAAGAGCCTGGTGGGCTGTAGTCCATGGGGTCACAAAGCATCGGGCACAACTGGGTGACTTACACTTAATCCACACACACAATTTTACAAACTGATATTTTCCACCTTTTAAATAAATCAAAGCTGGTCAATGAAATTTCTTGGACAATAAACCACATTTTGTGTGTGTATGTGTGTGTGTATATTCAGCCTGGGATATATTCATTCTGCATGTGCCCTTTTAAAATGTGTTGACTTCAGAAACATTTTTGAAGATACTTTGTGAGAATAAAAATTACAGCAAGGCCTGTTGTCTGATTCATTTGTCAGCATATATGTGTCAGTTATATGCTTTACATATAAATATATGTAAAGAATTAATAGGAAACTTCATTTTTAGTACAGTACAGTAGTTCCAAGTCAGAGAAGGCAATGGCGCCCCACTCCAGTACTCCTGCCTGGAGAATCCCAGGGACGGGGGAGCCTGGCGGGCTGCCATCTATGGGGTCGCACAGAGTTGGACACGACTGAAGTGACTTACCAGCACAGTAGTTCCAAGTACACTGTAAATAAAAATTAAAAAATGGCCTTCCAAATACATAAACAGCATTCATGGTCTGAATCTCATTTTACCCTCTCCTACTGATAAGAAATACTTAGCTTTCAAAAGCCCCCACTATCATAACTCTGTAATTTTATTTCCCACATATAGGTTAGAACTAAGGGACAATACATGTATACTACAAGGGTAGAAAACCAGGAAGTTGTCATAAATCTTTATCATATTCAAGGTGTTCTAAGTATCTTCAAAGTCATGTTGAATGCAGACTTTATGTTTTCATTTAATTCTTTATCCTTCTTGTGCTTTCAAGTCGTTCATCTACTTCAAGGGTCACTGGCATAAGATAGATCACAATGCTAAATAATTGATTAACTTGAGGGCTTAATCATGACCTGATGAGAGTCTTTTTCATTCAGATTTGGTCCATTTCAGTCTCAGGTGGTTCCTGCTGTGCAGCCACTCTTACCTGCACATATTTTAGAGTGAGCAACTATATTTGAATTCACTAGCTGTTCTGAGGCAATAACTTATGTCATCCACTCAGTCTATCATTATAATGACTGAGAATTGAAAAGCAAAGAGATTGACTCTTCATTTCATAAATTTAGTGTCTGTGCAAAGAGAGTAAGGGGAATTGTGCCTACTTGTACTACCCTATCCATTTCATGAAAAAGCAGTAAAAGATCAAGCATTTCAGTTCTTCCAGTCAAAAATTCAGTTCTTTGCATTAAGATCATGGTTATATTGCAAATGTTTTAATAAATCTGGTAGGAGACATTGTTTTTCTAGAGCACAGAAAGAAAAGAATGGTATATTGACTCTAGTATTGTCTCATATTGTCTCATCTCCTGCTGAGTTTGTAATGAACAAAAATTCTAAAACTTTTAATCATAATCATATTAATTCCCAGAAACATACCATATATCTGTATCTATCTATCTACCTACTATCTACTTATTTTGGTATTTCAACCTTACTCTCAGAGAAAATTGAAGTCTCAAGCGACACGTCCATCATAAAAAATATTAAAGGTTGGCCGGTCAGCCAACAGATATTTATTTCAAACCCTCTAGGCAGTCAAGATTGCCGGGAGAAATATCAATAACCTCAGATATGCAGGTGACACCACCCTTATGGCAGAAAGTGAAGAGGAACTCAAAAGCCTCTTGATGAAGGTGAAAGTGGAGAGTGAAAAAGTTGGCTTAAAGCTCAACATTCAGAAAACAAAGATCATGGCATCCGGTCCCACCACGTCATGGAAAATAGATGGGGAAACAGTGGAAACAGTGTCAGACTTTATTTTTCTGGGCTCCAAAATCACTACAGATGGTGACTGCAGCCATGAAATTAAAAGACGCTTACTCCTTGGAAGGAAAGTTATGACCAACCTAGATAGCATATTGAAAAGCAGAGACATTACTTTGCCAACAAAGGTTCGTCTAGCCAAGGCTATGGTTTTTCCTGTGGTCATGTATGGATGTGAGAGTTGGACTGTGAAGAAGGCTGAGCACTGAAGAATTGATGCTTTTGAAGTGTGGTGTTGGAGAAGACTCCTGAGAGTCCCTTGGACTGCAAGGAGATCCAACCAGTCCATTCTGAAGGAGATCAGCCCTGGGTGTTCTTTGGAAGGAATGATGCTAAAGCTGAAACTCCAGTACTTTGGCCACCTCATGCAAAGAGTTGACTCATTGGAAAAGACTCTGATGCTGGGAGGGATTGGGGGCAGGAGGAGAAGGGGACGACAGAGGATGAGATGGCTGGATGGCATCACTGACTCAATGGACGTGAGTCTGAGTGAACTCCGGAAGTTGGTGATGGACAGGGAGGCTTGGCGTGCTGCGATTCATGGGGTCGCAAAGAGCCAGACACGACTGAGAGACTGATCTGATCTGATCTGATCTGAGGCAGTCATGAGCGATGATTTAAAAAAAGAAAAAAATGGCCCATATCATAAAGTTGCTTTTTAAAAAAAAATTAACTGAGCTGATAAGATTTCTACTCAGAGACTAATTAATTGCTATAGTGCAAAAAACTGCAATAGGTATAACAGGAATTCATGGTAGATATCTTGGTGGGCCAAGGGAATGTTTTCTCAGCTGTCTTGATAGATTTAAATAAAATGGTAAAGGGGAAAGCATTTCAGAAAAGAGAAAAGAACAGGAGTGAAAGTATGAAATAAAAATGGGCATGGCATGAATAATTAGCATGATGATAACTTCTGAATAATATGAGATACTTTTAGAGAAGAATGAGAGAATAAAGAGTCTTCACTTTGATATTAGAGACAGTCAAGTTTCAGTAGATAAGAAGGGCTTATCAATAATTATTGCAAATCAATTATCAAGGAGAAGAATTGCCCAATCTCTTGATAACACATCATGGCACTATCACTGTGCCATGTGATTAAGAAACAGTGTTCTTTATTCCAGTAAGAAAATTCAGTTTAGTCAGTTCAGTTCAGTCACTCAGTAAGCAAAGATGACACTAAATGTGCAATTTTACAAACACTCAAAGCATCAGGGAGCTTGTGGTCATAAATTCCCTCTATGATTGCATATCTTGTGGAGAGTTAGAAATCTCTTGAGAGTTAGAAATCCACTGTTCTTTTTGAATTCAAATATTTATATTGAAAATCACAATTTGCACAAACATTGTATGAGAGGGAGATGGTGGAGAGAGAGTTTTTTCAAGAAGACAGCTTTTAGTAATGGAGAAAAGAGTCATGTATCTAGTTTATACTATGTTTCAAGCTTTGTAGAAGGCATTTACCATGCAATATCTCACTTAATCCATGTTAAAAAAAATAGATAGCAGTCTCTCACAGTGCCTCAGTGAGGGACACGTCAGGGAAATAGAAAGCACTTTAGATACTTCAACAGATAGAATTTAACCCAGGCAGTTGATACATAGGTGTTGGTTAGCTGAATGAGAAAAAAGGGAAGATGGGAGGAACCCAGGAAGCATCTCCATCCCTAAGGCTGGGGAAATAAAGGGAAGAAGTTAATGAGACTATCAAAACATGGAAGCTCAAATAATGGGTGCTGAGGAGTTGGAACTTAGACTTTTGAGGATTTGCTGCCTCGATGATACTGGTGTGACTCAGCCTCATTCTGTAAGTACAATAGGAGATAAAAACTATAATAACCCTGTATACGAGACAGCAAAAGAGACACTGATGTATAGAACAGTCTTTTGGACTCTGTGGGAGAGGAAGAGATTGGGATGATTTGGGAGAATGGCATTGAAACATATATAATATCATATATGAAACAAGTTGCCAGTCCAGGTTCAATGCACCATACTGGATGCTTGGGGCTGGTGCACTGGGACAACCCAGAGGGATGGTATGGGGAGGGAGGAGGGAGGAGGCTTCAGGATGGGGAACACGTGTATACCTGTGGCGGATTCATGTTGACATATGGCAAAACCAATACAATATTGTAAAGTTAAAAAATAAAAAAAATAAAATAAAATATATGAAGTGAAAAAAAAAAAAAAAAAAACAAACGAACTGGAGCCAACAGTTTGGGCTGAGAGAAGAGTCTGAGAGTTGCAAGCAAAAAGTAAGAAGGAAGGTTTTTCCTCTGCTCTGCCCTTTCTTCTGGATCATCTAATAGAAAGCCAGCTGGCAGTGAAAACATGTAGTTGGCAGAGCCCCAGCTCCAGCCATACAAGCAGAATACAGAGAAATGAATTAGGAGCTGAAGACATAGCATACTAACCAGCACAAGCATTTTCCTCAAAATCTGTGTGATAGAACAATTTAGCTACAT
The DNA here is from genome assembly GCF_027580195.1 of Bos mutus. Lineage (NCBI taxonomy): Eukaryota > Metazoa > Chordata > Mammalia > Artiodactyla > Bovidae > Bos > Bos mutus. Next base: position 55,507,663 of record NC_091624.1, read on the forward strand.
TTCTAGAGTCATATAATCAATGCAGAGCACAATTAAAATCTGATCTCCAGTTTGTCCCATCACAGCCTGTCCGTTCAATGCTTCCTTCTCTTACAGCAGTTGGCCTTGATATTTAGGCTGCAGAGCCTTTTGAGGTGCTGGAGAATAGTTCAGCCCTGGCTTTGAGACTGAGTCAGAAACACAGAGATTTGCTCGCCTCCTCTGGGATTCATCTCCCACATCTGGAGTGGGACTTACTCATAAAACACTTAACATTCTGTATAAAATGGTCCTAAATACCACATATACAAATAATTTTTGAGAGTAATGTCTTACTTCTAAGCAAGTGCTTTGGCTATAATACGTATGTAATGCTAGAAGAATAGGCTGGTGTATTTTTATTCTGTTTGTGTGAGTCCCTAAGTACAGCTAAAGAACTTGAATTTGCCAATGGTCTTAAAATGTAAGAGCAGACAAGTTTTACCTAAGTTGCTTTTTTGTATGAAATACAACTTCAGATAACTTGAAACACCCTCATTGGCAAAATGTTAATGAGTGGTCTTGGCATCTAAGAATCGTTCTTAAAATTTCCCCACTCTTAAGGATTCTTTTTTCCTAAGCGCTGTTCTCGAATAGAAAATGGAAAATTCATAGTATCTGAAAGGTTAGATTACTACTTGATCACCCTTATTATGATACCTCTAAGAGAAACAGCAAGTGGTTTAACAATTGCCCATTTATAAATGTGAATGTTGAAAAGAAAACACAGAGGTAGGATTTCAAGTCATAGGGAAAATTTTCATAAGCAATAACATTAGTCAAAATGTGTTTGTCTTCACAGTAGGTGGAAATGTGTGTGGTAGGACATTTGAGACAAGAATGTGTATTCAAGCCACGTACATTGAACATTTTCAGGCAAAAGAAAAAACAGCTATAAATCAGGTTGAATATTTACTATTTTAATGTCACTAGAAAGCACTTTCTCAGAAGTTATCCCAGTTGCTGCTACACAGAATTTTTCTTCACTTTTTTTGTTGCTGTTAAAGTCAATACCTTGATTTGCTCCGAAGAATAATATTTACACCAGGAAAATGCTTCTTCTCATCATCTTTCCAAAACCTCTAAGTACCAAAAGCTCTTTTAGAAGCTGTTTTCTTTTGGGATTCTCACTGAGTCACCTACTCATAGGAGGAAAACTACTTCAACACCAAAACCAAACAAAGCCAATTGAGAAACATTGTGGCTGAATGGTTGGTCTTATGTCTGGAAGATTGTGGTTAGTCCAGCAGAGCCACTGACTTGCACAGATGCCTGGATAAAGATACCTTTCTTTCCAGCATATTGTTGATCCAAAGGACCTTATGGTCCAAGAGCTCATACTTAAAAACTCCATGAACTACAATATTGCTACTCAGTTTTCTTTTTTAACCACCCAGGGAGTGCAGTGCAGGTTTGTTAATTAGTATTTGCTACTTACTGCAAGATTCTAACAGGAAATAAATTCTGGATACAAACTGCCAAAAGTAAGGGTGTTCCCAATGAAGTTTTATATCAAACTGTTTCAAGTTTCTCTCTCTCTTTTTTTTTTTTAAGCTATGGACAAGTTTGCTCTGCTGGCAGAGGCATTTAAAAACTACTATATAGTTTTTAAACTATTTATATATATTATATATATTTTAAACTATTATATAGATTATAATAGTAGAATCTATTATAATGTTACCTTACTAATTTATGTTTATTCTGTGTAGTTTGTTTTTGGACCTTGTATAGTTTTATGGCAACAAGTTCAAAATTAATTTTCTTATTCCCTGTACATAGTCCAAATTGCACATAGATCAGCTGAATGATGAGATGAGATGAGATAAGATGAATAGAATGAAGACCTTTTTATCTGAATCACAAAATCTTAAGAAAACAGACACTATTTCAAAACAGTGAAAAAAAAATTGAAGAAAATAAATTATTGAGCTGGATGGCTTTCATAGAAAATCTATCTCAAAACAGGATTTGTGACCTCAACATATTATATACCAATAAATAAACTTGAGGGAATTTGTATTTTTGTAGGGCTAGAAGAAAAATGACCACAAGATTATTTAATCATACACATACAAAGTGTTTGTATCCATATATGATTTCACATGCCTGTAAGTATAAACACACACACAAACACATCAAATAACCTCCAGTTAGTTAATTGTCATTACAAAACAAACACACCTAGTTATTACAGGAGTTGACATAGTTCTGGCCTCTTACAGTGTCAGCATTTCAATGTGCATAAGCCATGCCAAAGAAAGAAAAAGCTAAACACACACACACACCCCACACACCTCTGAGGTCATGGTTACCTTTTGATCAGGGCGTTTGCAAAATAGCCAAAGCCCTGAGGAAACCATGAAGTTTGAGAAACATTTGTAGGTTCTGACAAGCTTCCAAGCTTCCTGGTGGGAATACTTTGTGTTCTTTTCCATCCTGCTGGAGGAAAGCAGTGGTTTATGGACAATCTCCTAGGCAATTAGAATTCCATAATTCAAATTAATAACCCCATAAAATATTGCAGATTATGTACTGAAATACTTGTTTTTTTTAACCTATAAGTAAAGTACTATTCTCATAGTGATTTTGAAATTGCTTGGAATTCATCCCAGTCTGGCTGAAAACAATTTTTTTAAGTTAAAGACATTTGCAATAAAAAAGATTGAGTTTAATGAAGATTTTTTAAATTTACAATTAGATTTTAAGATTAGTGGGACATGAAAAATATTTGCTTTCACTGGTTTGCTTTACTGGGAAGTCAATGTTAAGGTCAAGTTTTTCGCAAGCTGACCTTTTCCAAGTAGGAAAGGGGGAAATGGCAGGAGGAGGCAGGAAGACAACTTCATTTTTTCATATTCCTGTTATGCTTCATCACATTGTCTAGTGAAAGGAATGAGTAAATTAGGTTTTGGGTTTCATGCACTGGATTATGTGTTTTTATATATCTTCCTGCTTTTAATTTAGTAGGGCAGTTCTTTCCATTAGAAGATGGGTCTCATTAAAAGAAATGTTATTATGGAACCGTGTGCATTAGGTTTAATTTTCACTCAATTTAAAAAGAATACTTGAGAGACTAGTGCATGGAAGCTCAAGAAAATGATTAGTTGGGGTTCCTTTTAAAGAGAGGAGCTGAATGTGTGAGAATTAGCGCCTCTGGGGCAAATAAAACAATCAAACAGTCAGAAATGGGGTTGTCAGCTTCGTGTAAATGACAGACTCCACTGCTCTATTTTCAGATCTCTTGCCTTTCTTTAATGACCATTCCCCTTTCTCTTGAGACAGCAGACAAGAATAGCTAGGGGTAGGGGGAGAAGTAAGGCTCTGGCCCAACGAGGGTAGGACCCCTAGAGGGATGCCTTCAGTATTATATTCTGGCACCAAGAGCAAAGTTAAGTCTGTGACTGAGATGTGGAATCCTATTCCAGCTTGAGCCTTTACTTAGCACAAAGGTCCTTAAACTTCAGTGAGCATTAGAATCTCCTGGAGGGCTTATAAAACATAGGTTGTCAGTCCAACCTCTAGAGCATACAGTAGGTCTGGGAGTGGAGACAGAGAATTTGCTTTTTTTTTTTAACAGTTTCCCGTGTGTTGCTGTTCCTGGGACCACATTTTGAGGACTGACCCAGAACGTGCTTATGAAGGACCAGCAGGCTCCAAATAGATTAAGTGCATATACACATGCAAATATGAATAAATTAGGTTTTCCTTACAAATTAGTTAGGTTGTAATCACATCTGAGGACTGACTGTAGTTCTCAGTGTTTAGTTTATTCTTAGTTGCCGGAAGAAATATCCATACACAGTTAGATCTCCCCCATCCATTCTAGTGCCTCAATCTGGAAAGCTCTTTAGTTCTGCAAAGATATTTCTATTCTCAGTTGACATCATGGGAATGAGATTTATTGAAAGAGGCAGGAGGAGAGCTGTACAGAGATGTAAATTGTCCAGAAATCTTATTAATGTGGTTTTTATTATTAGGAGCTTTTTTTTTTTTTCTCTCTCTCTCGCAGGTAACAGAAACTAACTCTGGATACTTTATGAAAAAAAAAAAAAAAAGACGTGGGGGGGGGGGGAGCTCTGCAGCTGTGAATGCAAGGATGAGCCCTAACCAATTGACTGGTGCCTTTACAAGAAGAGGAAATCTGGACACAGAGAAAGCTTCCAGGAAGCTGTGCACAGAGAAAGGTGGGGACACATCAAGAAAGCAGCCATCTGCAAGCTAAGGAGAGAGGCCTCAGATAAAACAAGTCTGCCTTCACGTGGTTCTTGGTTCTACCTTACAAAACTATGCTGCTAAGTCACTTCAGTAGTGTCCGACTCTGTGTGACCCCATAGACAGCAGCCCACCAGGCTCCCCCATCCCTGGGATTCTCCAGGCAAGAACACTGGAGTGGGTTCCATTTCCTTCTCCAATGCATGAAACTGAAAAGTGAAAGTGAAGTCGCTCAGTCGTGTCTGACCCTTAGCGACCCCATGGACTGCAGCCTACCAGGCTCCTCCATCCATGGGATTTTCCAGGCAAGAGTATTGGAGCGGGGTGCCATTGCCTTCTCCAACAGAACTATGAGGAAAAAAATTTCTGTTGCTAAGCCACCCAGTCTTTGGTATTTTGTTTTGGCCCTCCTAGCAAACTCACACGCCATGTCAAGATGATGAAACCCAAAGCTTGATTATAATGTTCTCCCTCTTTTTTTTTTAATTGAAAAAAATCTCTCTAAATTTATTTAAATAATTCCATCTTTTGAGCCCTTCATGAACATTAAGATCAACTGGCTAGCAGATTCCTAAAACAGCCATTGAAATGCTGGAAGATAGCAGCTTTTCATTTAGACTTAAGACTTATTTAGACTTAAGCTTTTTGTTTAGACTTAAGAAAACTGGTCCTCCATAGATTAAAATATTTTATATTAATTTGATAGTATATGCTATGATATTAAACCCTGATCACTTGTTTTTCTCTTTGTGTGTTGGGGGGGGGGGATGGTTCTCAAGTTTCTCCAAGACAAGGCACCAAATGGACTGCCCACATGTCACACAACAGAAAACATGTTGAAAGGCCAGCCACTGGATTCTGCTGATTCTGAATTTTCTACAGATTGTCATTTCTGTAGGTACATTTTCCTGATGGTTATTAATTTAATGTTTATTACAGGCTTTACATTTTAATTCCTTCTTCTATCTCAGAATATTCATGGTTTGATGGTATCCTGGAAGTATATTTCTGTTTAATTAATCTCAACCTTCCCTGTTAACCTCAAATTTCTCAAGCTATACCTCAGTTTAGAGTATTTGCAACTTTGGGATGAATTTACTCCCTCTGTCTGCAATCAGTGTCAAAAAAGCAAACCCATGAGGTGATTACATTATTCTCATCTGAGAGATGAAGAAATAAATTACAGACAGATTAAGTAACTTGGCCAAATACCCATTTAGTAATCACTGAACTATGCTTTTTATGCTTTAAGCAAAACTGGGCTACATCCACAATGGTGTTCTTTAATGCGTTGACTTCTGAATTCCAATATTCATTTAAAACTGGTATTGATTTTTCTAAACATCAACATCTCATTTCAAAACCACTCTTCACAGAAGAGACTGACTAAAAGAGTACGGTACATATACACAATGGAGTATTACTCAGCCATTAAAAAGAATACATTTGAATCAGTTCTAATGAGATGGATGAAACTGGAACCTATTATACAGAGTGAAGTAAGCCAGAAAGAAAAACACCAGTACAGTATACTAATGCATATATATGGAATTTAGAAAGAGGGTAACAATAACCCTGTGTACGAGACAGCAAAAGAGACACTGATGTATATAGATCAGTCTTATGGACTCTGTGGGAGAGGGAGAGGGTGGGGAGATTTGGGAGAATAGCAGTGAAACATGTATAATATCATGTATGAAACGAGTTGCCAGTCCAGGTTCGATGCACGATACTGGATGCTTGGGGCTGGTGCATTGGGACGACCCAGAGGGAGGGTTTGGGGAGGGAGGAGGGAGGAGGGTTCAGGATGGGGAACACAGGTATACCTGTGGTGGATTCATTTTGATTTTTGGCAAAACTAATACAATATTGTAAAGTTTAAAAATAAAATAAAATTTAAAAAAAAAAAGAGTACTGATCACTCCTGTGGTAGGCTTCATGGAAAAATGGGAAACACACATTTTGCAGATGCTTAAATAATGCCAAACTTCTCAAGACTTTCTGCAACATAGCCCTAAAATAAGAGGGAAAGAAGTCCTTGCTGTTCTGGATGACTCAACAAAAATAATAGCTCTCACATTTATCATAATGATTCTTTCAGATATTGCATTCTACTCAAATATATGTTTGTGCTAGTTCAAGTGTAAGTTACTTATATATTTATATGGCATTGTTTACACTTAAGAGAAATTGTTTTCCATGTTTCCTGGTTGTTGGATAATATACTGTTGCAATGACTTTATGACATTTAAAAATGAAGTGGATTAAAATGAGGGAGGTTCTGTGGCCCAGAAATACCTTCTAGTATTCCAATAAAAATGTATATATGGATAGATATATGGACTCAGATTACATACGTATTCTTTTACTGACTTATAAATTATGTTGTAATGATCAGTGAATAAAAACTCTCTGACATACATCACAGCAGGATCCTCTATGACCCACCTCCCAGAATATTGGAAACAAAAGCAAAAATAAACAAATGGGACCTAATTAACCTTAAAAGCTTCTGCACATCAAAGGAAACTATTAGCAAGGTGAAAAGACAGCCTTCAGAATGGGAGAAAATAATAGCAAATGAAGCAACTGACAAACAACTAATCTCAAAAATATACAAGCAACTCCTCCAGCTCAACTCCAGAAAATAAATGACCCAATCAAAAAATGGGCCAAAGATCTAAATAGACATTTCTCCAAAGAAGACATACAGATGGCTAACAAACACATGAAAAGATGCTCAACATCACTCATTATCAGAGAAATGCAAATCAAAACCACTATGAGGTACCATTTCACACCAGTTAGAATGGCTGCGATCCAAAAGTCTACAAATAGTGGATGCTGGAGAGGGTGTGGAGAAAAGGGAACCCTCTTGCACTGTTGGTGGGAATGCAAACTAGTACAGCCACTATGGAGAACAGTGTGGAGATTCCTTGAAAAACTGGAAATAGAACTGCCTTATGATCCAGCAATCCCACTGCTGGGCATGCACACTGGGGAAACCAGGGGGGAGAGAGACGCGTGTACCCCAATGTTCATCGCAGCACTGTTTATAATAGCCAGGACATGGAAGCAACCTAGATGTCCATCAGCAGATGAATGGATGGGAAAGCTGTGGTACATGTACACAATGGAGTATTACTCAGCCATTAAAAAGAATACATTTGAATCAGTTCTAATGAGGTGGATGAAACTGGAGCCTATTATACAGAGTGAAGTAAGCCAGAAGGAAAAACATAAATACAGTATACTAACGCATATATATGGAATTTAGAAAGATGGTAACAATAACCTGGTGCACGAGACAGCAAAAGAGACACTGATGTATAGAACAGTCTTATGGACTCTGTGGGAGAGGGAGAGGGAGAGGGTGGGAAGATTTGGGAGAGTGACATTGAAACATGTAGAATATCATGTAAGAAACGAGTTGCCAGTCCAGGTTCGATGCGCGATACTGGATGCTTGGGGCTGGTGCACTGGGACGACCCAGGGGGATGGTGTGGGGAGGGAGGAGGGAGGAGGGTTCAGGATGGGGAACACATGTATGCCTGTGGTGGATTCATTTTGATGTTTGGCAGAACTAATACAATTATGTAAAGTTTAAAAATAAAATTAAAAAAAAAAGAAATCAAAAAAAAAAAAAAAGCCCATAATGTTTCCAAAGAGAGTTTAAAATGGTATACATACATACCATTGCTGGAAATTCAAATGTTGTTTGTACATTTGAATCATGTGACAGGGCTGAAATTTCTCTGCTCCACTGGGCATTATCTTTTACCATCTCTGGCATATACTCATCAAAGGACTCTTTTCATCGAAGAAAAATAAATGACAATGTTGTTCTTAACTGTAACAAAGACATCATGAACATCATTACTTTTAATTGAGCTAAAGTGCTCAGATACCTCATCATCCCTACAGCAATTCTCCCATTTCACCTCTCAACATTCATTTTAATTGTAATGATCTTGTCATGTGCAGCAACGACCTTGAGAGTGTCTTCTTATAGTTATTGATTGAACTATTTAGCCTTGAAAAAAGTATCTTCTAGATAAGCCAATTTTGTTAAACATCTTTTATCATTGAGAACAAAAAAGGACTAATTCATCTGATCTGAAGGTTGACCCTTCACTGGATGTCTTCATTTCCCTTTCCCGTGAGGAAAATCATCACTGAAGCCAGGATCAGAAAGCACCAGTCCTCTCGTTGCACATCTGGGCTGCAATTTTCCAGATTAAGCTGTAGTTCATCTATATGGTAAGTTTTCAAAGTCCTTTCCTATTTTTTTTTAAATGATACTCAAATCAGTGGCCTGTTTTTTTTTGTTGTTGTTGTTTTTTTTTTTTTTTAACTAAAACTTTCCGTGTTGACCACCCCATTGAACACACAAAGGAAATCAGGAGGCATACTGTTTAAGGAGAGTGTTCCTGGTAAATGATGCAGTGGCTGCTGGGTCATTCACGTCAAGTGATGTCCTTGATACAGGTTTCCACCCCCCAGGTTCGATACGGGCACCTTTTTTCAGCTCGACTGCCTCTTTTTGATCCAAAATAGATGCAGCCATGCCTACAACATGAGCTCTATCAAATATTCTCTAGTTACATGAGCTTCATCTTTTAAAGTATTTTTGAAAATGACCTTGAGGTTAACTTTGAAAGGTATTTTGTCTATGTGTATTTTTATTGAATTGCTCCTCACCAAGTCTTCTATTTTTTATCTAGAAAAATTTCTAGTGATTATTCTCAAAATTGTGTTGGCTGGGATTTAAATTATACTATGAAAGGGATATCGATCAGACCTTCTCATGTCAAAGTTTTCTAGGTTTTAGGTTTGTTATTCCTCTATAGTAAAAATCTCATATTTTAAATAAATATTAAAATATATTTCATTTTGCTGGTGCTTACCACTTACCAGGGTACTATTATGATTTTTTTAGAATGGCATACTTATTGTGAATCTGTGAAAAAACATGCCCATGACAATTTTCAATGCCTTCAGAGTTTTCAGTTTTTTAAAATAATCATGTATAAATTCACAGCTTTAAAGCTTCTGATTAGAGCTTTCTATTTAAGCTAGTACTACATTCATTCAATTCAAAATACAATTTAAAATTACTACCTTTAAAAGATAATCCAAAATGATACTATAATAATAAAAACTAACTTTGGGGGTTATTTTATGATATTATGGTACTAACTATAGTGGAAATCATCGGAGAAGGCGATGGCACCCCACTCCAGTACTCTTGCCTGGAAAATCCCATGGATGGAGAAGCCTGGTAGGCTGTAGTCCATGGGGTCGCAAAGAGTTGGGCACGACTGAGCGACTTCACTTTCACTTTTCACTTTCATGCATTGGAGAAGGAAATGGCAGCCCACTCCAGTGTTCTTGCCTGGAGAATCCCAGGGACCGGAGAGCCTGTTGGGCTGCCATCTATGGGGTTGCACAGAGTCAGACATGACTCAAGCGACTTAGCAGCAGCAGCATAGTGGAAATCATAGCTAAATGTAACTGTGTTAATATGAATCTATCCAGATCAGAGATTAAAATACTTTCTGCTTGTTATTATATTTCCCAATTGCTTGTTTGTAACTTTCCCAATTGCTCGTTTGTTAGTGGCAGATAGTCCACATTGCCTCCAGAAATACAAGTTTTTTTTATTTGTTCATTTTGTTTTGTTTCTCATAGCGGCTTTTAAAATGTCTCTGTGTTCATTTACTTGACCTTCCAATCAGGACTTTGAGGGAAGTTAAGTGTTAGGTCCGTGTCAATAGAATTAGGAAAAGAGAAAGATCTCAGAAGATCATGGAGCCTGGTGGTGAAAGGGCTATAGGAGAATGGGAAGAAGCTAAATTTGGTATAAGCTCAGCCCATGGAGAATCACGTGGAGAGTTTCAGGACCAGCATTAGGAAACTTGCCAACATTCAGTTTCAAGAAGCCATCAATATGGTCTGCCAATTTCTATAGCTCATCCATGGCCCTTGGAGGAAGTCAGTGGTTTCTACCCTGTGGGCTGTGCAGTTCTCATTCACAGAAGCTGGCATATTGATGGATCATCAAGCAGAAAGCAGTTTACCTACTCTGAAATTTTGCTGAGCTGCTTAATCTGCCCCTATTGATACACCTCTCTTTTTTAGAGTTTGGGTAATGCTTAAGCCCCGTCAAAATAGAGACAGAGGTCTTTAACAACCAAGGAAACAGACGTGGATATATATGGCGGGAGTCTTTAAATTCATGAAAGCCGTCTTCATTACATAAAGCACTACACTACACATCTTCATTTTATTGAATGCAATCATGGCAGGAAGAGCCAATGATGGGGTGAGTGTGTGTAACCAAAGGCCAGAAAGCAGAGGAATGGATTTTAGGTTATTACGCTAATCTATAAAATAAAGAGAAAGCCTAAATAGACTGCCAGTGAGAATTATTTTTAAATTTCCATGTTGCAACTTATTTGGACAGACAAAAATCAGTCTTGAGGGCCAGTGACATTAGGAAAGCCTGCTCTTGTCACAGAAGCATTCCCAATTGGTTATGTAAGTGTCATGCTGGGTTTCTAATTATCACAAAAGTACTAGATTTCCTATTTAGTCCCAGCATAGTTAAAGCATGCTGTTCTTTGGGCTTTAGTGAAAAGAAAAAAAAAAAAGATTGGCTGACATGGAATACACATTCTGCTGATTCTTGTGTGTGTGCGTGTGCTATAAATCTCTCAAAGATTTTAACAACACAGCAGTAAAACCAAAAAAAAAAAAAGTCTGCATCCTAACTCTGCAGTGCAATTAATGTTCTAAGTACATACACTATGCTGATTCACTGAGTTGCCTGAGAGTGTAATGCCAGGAAATACGCAGGCTCCAATTTACAAATGATTACTCAGTTCCATGTCATTAGTACTATTTTAGAGAGTAACCAATAAGTAAAGAAACTATATTTATAGGTTTTCTGAGGAAAAAATATAGATTAATGGAAAGTGGGTTGTTTCTGTAACAAGTCAAAATCTTTTAACATTAAAATAAATCTCATTTGAAAATGAATCTTATTGGCACAGGGCTAATGACTGAGGATAAAAAAATAAATGGATCACATGATTTTCCAGTTCATAAGTTATGAAGTCAGCCTTCTTGTTTCTGAACCCGGGGTATCCACTGAATTTGATTCATTTAGGTCCCTGCATATATTAATTCTATCCATATTTTACTGTCCTATTAAAATGCTATTTCCGCCAAAGAGGCTTCCTGGATGCTCCTGCCTGGAATTAGTCACTCTCTCCTCTGTATTCTTTATAGAATAAGATTTGGTATCTTTCACATAGCACATGACTTTCTAATTCACATTTCACTTGTTCATATGTATGGCTGAATTGCTTACCAGAGGGCAAGGGCCTTGAGGACAGGGGACAACACATCACCCAGTTTAGTGTCCTACAGACACAAATGACAGAAGACATTTTTTTGTAAAGGGCCTGATGGTAAACATTTTAGGGCTTGGGGGCCTCACATGGTCTCTGTCTCATTTAAAACAACCATTTAAACAACCATTTAAAAATGTACAAAGCATGTTTAGCTTGTGAGTTGTACAAAAACAAGTTGAGTATTAGATTTGGCCCTCAAATTATAGTTTTTCAACTCTTACTTCAGAGTATTTAGCAATGCATATGATAGAACATAAATGAATGCTGGTAAAGGGAATGTATAATAATAATACAAAATAATAAGTATTAAGTAAAATCCTGGATTATTCAACAAAGTCCTCATTCCGATCAATGTGGAAAAAGAACAAAAAACATTTTCACTGCCATTAAACAAATTTAACAGGTCCTCTTCTTTCCCCCAGAAACTGATCAGTCATAAATAGAATTGATATTTTTTACTGCTAACATTTAGTTATTTGTTATTCTTTGAGGATATGTGGTATGACAGATATGCAGAAATCCATACTCCACATGTGCATAAGCTCCATAAGACAGCAAAACAATTTTAAGATATTATAAAATAGTCTTGTAAAGGAACGCAGCTTACATTCTGTGAGTTCTTAAATTATGAATCCATCACTAAATATTTATTGAGTCATTCCTCCCATGAGAGGGAAGCTTTATAAATGCTTCTGCTTTGAATGTAGAAAGCCATACAGTTAGCCACTCCTTGCCTAACAGTGAGAGAGAGCCAGATAATCTAAGAAACAGTAACTGCGTTTGTGTGTTTTACTTTTTTTTAACTGGAAGATAATTGCTTTACAATAGTAACTTCTTTTGAAAAGCTTTTTCTTAGCAGAAACCTAAGGTCATAACACAGTAAAGGGAACTGAATTCTAAAGAAGGACAAGTTCTTCTGAGACACATAGGGAATATGCAGTTTCACCTTTAGAAGAACAGAGTGAGTAGAGATGGCTCCACAGAGGTGGGTGAGAAGAAATCAGCGAAGATAATGAAATTTTAAGGGCCAAGTGTGGGTGAGTGTATCTGTTTAGAGTACCTGAGAGCTCCAAACACACATTTTGCTCAGCTTTACTTCAAAGGCCCCCACTGAGTACTGTTGAGAAATACTAGAGGCGGAGCTGGGGATGGGCGAGAACCTGCTCAGTGGCTCCCACACACAGAAAGTGACTGTCTCTCATTGGGGTAGACGCATCTTCCCAGGACCTTCATCTCATAAGAAGTAAAAGACTTCTGGGAAAGAAGTAGGAAACCCTGTTGTCTGAGGGCCATTATGGAGGAGGGATTCTCTGCATCTGAGGGAGGGCTAGTAAACCCTACTGCTTACACCAGAATCAAACTAAGATCTATTGTTTCCAGTAAAGGCCTGCTTCTGAAGGAGAGGCAAGAACACCTCTTGCATCAATAATTACTGCAACAATACAAAGCAGATTGCTTCCAGTGCTAAGGGAAGGAGTTAGACTTTTTCAGAGATACAAGGGTGACTTTGATTGCCTTGACAATCAAGAGGCAAGGTCACTGAGGAAGCTCCACCTCCAAGGACTTGCCTCAAATTAAAACTAGAACAGAAAACAGAGAGGTCTACCCAGCTGCTATGGTGAGTCTAGCCCTGACTGCTGCTGCTGCTAAGTCGCTTCAGTCGTGTCCGACTCTGTGCGACCCCAGAGACGGCAGCCCACCCGTCCCTGTGATTCTAGCCATTAACAATTCTCTTCATGGGGAAGGAGTGAGAGGAATGAGAGAAGAGACTGGCTAACTATGGCCTTTTGGCCAGTTCTACCAAGCAGCCCATTTTGCAAGGCCTGCTAGCTAAGAATAGATTGTACATTTTTAAAGGTTTATAAAATAAAATCACAAAGAATATGAGACAGAGATCATATAGTAGTCTAAACAGCCAAACTGTTTACTGTCTTTACAGGAAAAGTTTGCCAACCCCTAGATAAGAACATGGAAAGAGACTCGTCTGTTGCCAAGTTGTACAAAACTTCCAAATATGAACACGGAGTAGGAACACCTCTGTGGCACATCAGCAAGTACTGGAAGTAGGGAAACCACTGGAGGAATTTGACGCTTATGATGCATATGAGCATAATGGTAGGACACAAAAATCTATGCCTTGTGTATCAGCTCACCTGGCTCAACTACTCCCTAGACTGACACCTTCATATTAACAGCCTGGCAGAAGAAGAGGCACATCCATTCCCAGTTTTAAAAAGGATTTACTTCAGCATCTTTTTCTCTTCTACATACAATTTCCATATTTCAATTAAAAAATATAATAAGGCCAGGTCATAAGCTATAATTTTGATTAAAAACTATTCATTTTTGGAAAGTATTTTTAAGATGAGATTAACATTTAAATCAGTAGACTTTGGATAAACTAGATTGTATAATGTAGGTAGTCCTTATCTAATCAGTTAAAGGCATTAAAAACTTAAAAGACTGATACCCCTCTCCCCAAGAGGAAAGGGAATTCATCCAAATGCATTAGTTTGCTTTTATCTTTATTAACTTCTATTATTTCCTTTTCTAAGTTGTATTTCCTAAATTCAATTCCTAACTTCTTAATTTGATTTAATTTATTTTGATTCTGTCTTGTGTACTTATAAATTTTTTCTGTAAGTACTGCTGTATCTCATAGTTCTGACATGTTTTCATTGCTTCTAATTTCTAGATATTCTGCATTTTTAAGTTTTATTTTTTCTTTGACTCTAGTGATATAACAAAATTATGGAATATCAAGATTGTTGTATTTCTTTTGTGTGCTTATATCTAGTTTTTGTTATTGTTAGTTTTTTTAACCATTGTCCAATAAAACTAGATAGAGTAGACATTAAAAGTTGGCAATAACTTCTAAAAATTTGATGAGGTTTATTTATGATCTAATAAATGGTCATTTTTGGTTTTGATACTGTGTAGCATAAGCCCTAGAAAATCAGTCTTATTCTTGTTTTTAGAGGATAGATTTTTATGCATATTTTTATCCCCAAACATTTGTTTCTTAATGGAGACAAAAAAGTAAGTGCATTTATTATTCTCCCAGCATTTTCATCATACTTAGCACTTTCCAATCATTGCTAGGCTTGTTGTGTGTTCCTCTATATTTTAAGATTTATAGAGTTGTATTTTCTTTTGTAATTACAGCTGGTATTTGGCTTCGGTTCTTTTGTACTAGGGCTTTATTGTTTCTAAGCTCTTTATTTTGATTTATCTCTTAATTATTTAGATTTTGTGAATAGTAATTCTTCTTGTGAAACATTCATAAATTCCATATTTCCTGAATCTTGATATGTCCCTGCCTTTATACATGAAGAAAAGGAATTTGGTTCATTTTAAGACTACTGGGTCACACTATTTTTTTATTACAACAGTTTGTAGGCTTTTATTTTTTAACAATATTCTACCCTTAAGTATTGCCTTGGAAAAGTCTGAGATCACTCAGATTTTTCTTTTTTAATTCCACTCTCCATGTTTTAAGTTCAGTTCAGTCACTCAGTCTTGTCTGACTCTTTGAGACCCCATGGACTACAGCATGCCAGGCTTCCCTGTCTATCACCAATTCCTGGAGCTTACTCAAACTCATGTCCATTGAGTTGGTGATGCCATCCAACCATCTCATCCTCTGTCTCCCTGTTTTAGGACCTTAAAAAATTATTTGATGTTCAAAGGAGTTATTGTCATCTTTGAAGTCTGGTAACTTCATCAAAACTGTATTCAGTGTTGACTATTCTGTACTAGATTTTTCTGGGACACAGTGTTCATTTCCTTCTGTTATATCTTAGCATACTTTTACATCTCATTTAGTCACTTGGCTCTACTCTGTCTTCTATTTCTATCACTCCTTCTAATCACCTTGATCTTTATGTTTTAAAATTTATCTTGTTATTCTGACACTTATTCTTTATGTCCTTGATTTTATTTCTCAGTATCTGTTTATCATGAGCACTTCTAATCGTGAGAAGCCAAGAAACTATCAGGGTATTATTGAGACATGGAATGTGTTTTCAATCCTGTTCTTTACTACACCCTATTTTCTTTGGACTAAATTGATATTGCAATTGCCTCCGTGTGCTCTTTCCTCAAAATCAGTGCTGTGAGGTTATGTGACGAGTCCTTGGGCATTTATTAGGTTTTCAGTAGGTTGGCCATAATTGGGAATGGCTGAATTCATATGATACGAGTCTAATAATTTCTATGATCTTAAATGACTTAGGGAAGAGACTTCTCCCTCTGCAGTAGCATTAGGAAGTGAAAGAAAGAATAAGTTTGAACAATGCTTAGGAAATTAAATCAAAGTACATTAAGATTCATAATAAGCAAAAAGTACCCAGAGACTTACTTAACTATTTGCTGCAATACTATACAGGCAGCAGGTACTTAGCATGTCAGATTCACTTAGATAAAATGCTAAGATGGAAGGCTTGATTCTCAAAATGCTACAAAAACATTGTAGTTGAAAGTGTTGACATAAATTTTTTATTAAAAATGTGTGAATAAATACAGTATCAGTAATAAGTCAATGATTTTACAAATTTATGATATGGGGAGAAATCATTCCTGTTTATTTTTAGATTTTCAAGTTCATGATTGCTGCTGCTAAGTCGCTTCAGTTGTGTCCAACTCTATGCGACCCCATAGACGGCAGCCCACCAGGCTCCACCGTCCCTGGGATTCTCCAGGCAGGAACACTGGAGTGGGTTGCCATTTCCTTCTCCAATGCACGAAAGTGAAAAGTGAAAGTGAAGTCGCTCAGTCGTGTCCGACTCTTCACGACCCCATGGACTGCAGCCTACCAGGCTCCTCCGTCCATGGGATTTTCCAGGCAAGAGTACAGGAGTGGGGTGCCATTGCCAAAACACAGTTCACTTAATGAAAAACTTGCAAAGACTGACATAATTTTGAAAAGAAATAAAGTACTAAAGGGATATCAAAGATATTTTAATATTTATTTCTAGTAATATAAATTTTGTTTAGGGTACTAAAATGGTGTGTGAACTAATTTCATTAGATAAGGTAAGTAAAAGCAGCTTTGCACTTCAACATTATGTATAAATGCTGTGGTAGGAGTCCTATAAATGTTGCCTGACTTCAATTCTTCCTCTCCACTCTGGACTTCTTTCCTTATTTTTCCTAATCTTTTCAAAATTCAAACACAGATAAATACACTATCAGTAATAAGTCAAAGATTTTACAAATTTATGTCCAGTCTGCCCTTCTAGAACCTAAGACTGAGATTTCCATGGGCTGAAGACTAACCGTGATGCTTGGCTGGGCAGCAGACCAAGGTGTTTCAAATCTAGGGTTTCTTGAGATCCCACAATGATCTTGGAACCATTTTCTTTTGGAAACTGTTGTATAATCTCTGGTGAATGAAGCAAAAGAACATTGTTAATCTCAATATTTGTAGCAATCCCCTGCAAATTCCAAGTCAGAATTTTCATTTCTCCCCATGCTTCTTTGAGTAGCCAGGGTAAGTAAGACAGGAGAGTAAATAGGAACTCAGAACCCCTAAGGAGAACAGCAGGTAGGGCAGGCTCATAAAACAGAGGCCACCCCACCATATGTGGTCATCTGGCAGCCCCATGAATCAGTCGCACAAAGACAAGCACCTTTGATCTACTTGAAAGGCTCAAGATGTGAATATAAACTTGAGTGACCTTTGAACTTTTCAGCTTGCGCAGTCTGCCCTTGTTCCTTGAATACTTTTTTCTCTAAAACTCCATACCACTTCAGATGAATCTGTGTGACTTTGTGATTTGCCCATCTCCATTCCTGTCTATTCAGCAGCATCCAAGTGTGCATTTTCGTTTCTTAAAAATGATTCTACAAACTGATTTCAGAAAGGAAATGTTGCTCAGTTGTGTCTGACTCTTTGCAACCCCATGAACTGTAGCTGTCCAGGCTCCTCTGCCCATGGGGATTCTCCAGGCAAGAATATTGGAGTGGGTTGCCATGCCCTCCTCCAGGGGGTCTTCTCAACCCAGGAATCAAACCTGGGTCTCCTGCATCACAGGCGGATTCTTTACTGTCTGAGCCACCAGGAAAGCAAGGAAAGCTCTATAGAATGTCTTCTTATTGGCCCCTTAATTGCTCTCCCTGCTGTTTTCTGCTCCCATGGCCTTCCATGGATCCTCAACACAGCAGCCAGAGTGATTGCCTCAAGAGCACTCTGAGCATGTCTCTCCTCTGCTGAGTTTCTCTGAGGGTTTCAGAGCAAACACGTGGCCTCCAAGACTTTACATAGACTCAGCCTTTTCTACCTAAATCTTCTATTTCTCTTTCCTTCAGCCACCTTTTCCTTGTTATCCCAGTGTCAAGGTTTCTCAGCAGCTCCAAGCACATTTGCTTCTTTTAAATAGCAAATCTTCTCTTCAGACAATCCTGTTTTTCCTTATATGGAGCTTCCCTGGTAGCTCAGTCGGTAAAGAATCCACCTGCAATGCAAGAGACCTGGATTCAATTCCTGGGTCGGGAAGATTCCCCTGGAGAAGAAATTGTAACCCACTCCAGTATTCTTACCTGGGAAATCTCATGGACAGAGGAGCCTGCTGGACTACAGTCCATGGGGTCCCAAGAGTCAGACATGATTGAGCAAGAAAACCACCATTATCCTTGTGGGCATACATATACACACACAGACATATTATATACATATATTCACTGATACATCCATAAAGAAATACATGTGTATTTAAAATCTCTCAAATTCTATCTTTGCAGGATTTTTTTTTTTCCCCTGAGTAGAACAGTTACAGGGCACATAACAGGTGCTCGATGAAATATATTGAATCAGTAAAAATATGAGTACATATTCTTAAAATATACTCTACAACTGGCAAATTGTTTTAAATTAGAAGAAGAAATGAAAAGTGCAGAAGTGGTTTCTAGATACCTGTAGCTGCTGGGTGCAGTCTGTTTTTGTGCTGTAGTTTGCCACTTGTCTGACATTGGTTTCCTGACGTAAATGTTTGTCATTAGGGGTGGCTTCTTCATTCTCAGATAACTGACCATGTTTATTAGGATAGTTAAATTTCTCCTCAAGAGAATTGGATCTTCTACCCCTATTAGAGATCAGTCTGTGAGGTGAACATTTCTGCCAACTCTTTTCATATATTTTCTCCTTGTTCTTGTTTTCTTCCTCAGTACCATCATCAAGCCAGCAGTATGTTATCCTTTTTTTTTTTTCCAACTTCTTCATGCTGAGACTAGTTTTGTTTAAAAAATTCTCAAATTATCTGTGTTTTTGTATTACTCTCTTAAGAGTTTAAGTTCATGCTAGACCATTTCTGGAATCTTCAAGCTGAAGCATTCATCCAGAACTTATCATTTTAAAACTTGTATTTGGTCAACAAGACTTGTCAAAGATGAACTATGTTAGAATTGACTCTGATTATATCAAACTTAAAGGCTCTGTTTGCAGTCATGCAGATAATTTAGAAAGTGCCATCTTCCAAGATTTTGATATTAACTCTAAAGTCAACTGAAGTCAGAAATGTCTCTTTCAAAACCTCAGGTTTTTAAAATAACTGATTAAAAATTCTGGAAAGCAAAATAAAACAAACACAAGGTAGAAGTGACATATGTTTCTTTCTAATCAAATCAGAAAAGGCATTTCCTATGTTTCTTGTTTGTGAACCTTTATCTACATGTTATTATAGGAAGTTGAAGCAATCACCAGAAATGAAGTATATGCTGCTGCTGCTGCTAAGTTGCATCAGTCATGTCTGACTCTGTGTGACCCCATAGACGGCAGCCCACCAGGCTCCCCTGTCCCTGGGATTCTCTAGGCAAGAACACTGGAGTAGGTTGCCATTTCCTTCTCCAATGCATGAAACTGAAAAGTGAAAGTGAAGTTGTTCAGTTGTGTCCGACTCTTAGCGATCCCATGGACTGCAGCCTACCAGGCTCCTCCGTCCATGGGATTTTCCAGGCAAGAGTACTGGAGTGGGTCACCATTTCCTTCTCCAGAAGTATATGAAATTTTCATAATTAAATCAAGACTTAAGATACCGGTACGTGTTAGTTAGTACACATCCAAGACCTTGCTTCACAGTTTGCTGGAGAGAGGACATGACCCTGATGGGGCACAGTGGAATGTATGTGTGTATGTGTGTGTGTGTGTGTGTGTGTGCTGGGGAGGAGGGTTGTCATGCAAAATTGAAGGAGTATCCAACGTATTAATATATTCAGTGATCTATAATACATAGGATATGTGGTTATCCTATATAACATGAGCAGGGGCTAATGTTACTTAACTCCTGTTTCTAAAATAAAGCATATTTGGTTTACATGGCCAACTTCCTCTATGTTATGTACAACCTAGGGAAGGAATTCTTGTGACAAATAAGCAAAGTCAATGCTTACATGGATATAATGTGAACAAAGGAGGAAAATTAATTTCTATCTTAAATTATAATAAATTAATTGGTATTATAAACAAACTATAGTCAATAAATAAAATACATAATTTATACCTTTAAATTCAAATTAAAATTATCCTTTAAAATTGCATTGATTTTATTTATTTTGTGGTTATGATATTTTGAACTTTCAAGAATTCAAAAAAATTCAAGAAGAGCATTTTTGTACTTATTTCTTTATTTTAAATTTTTTTATTTTAAATTTTTATTTATTGAAGTAGAGTTGATTTATAATATTATGTTAGTTTCAGGTATAAAGCAGATCAATTCAGATATGTGTGTGTGTGTGTATGTGTGTTTTATATATATATATATTCTTCAGATTGTCTTCCCTTATAGATTATTACAACATATTGTGTAGAGTTCCTTGTGCTATACAGTAGATTTTGTTGGTTATCTATTTTATATACAGTAACATACATATCAGAGAAGGCAATGGCACCCCACTCCAGTACTCTTGCCTGGAAAATCCCATGGACAGAGGAACCTGGTAGGCTGCAGTCCATGGGGTCGCTAAGAGTCGGACACGACTGTGCGACTTCACTTTCACTTTTCAGTTTCATGCACTGGAGAAGGAAATGGCAACCTACTCCAGTGTTCTTGCCTAGAGAACCCCAGGGACGGAGGAGCCTGGTGGGTCTATGGGGTCGCACAGAATCGGATACGACTAAAGTGACTTAGCAGCAGTAGCAGCAGCAGCAACATACATATATTCATCTCAATCTCCTAATTTATCCATCCTCCCATTCCCTTTCCCCTTTGGTAACCATATGTTTGTTTTACATGTCTGTGGGTCTCTTTCTCTATCAGATATAATTTCATTTGAATCTTTTTCTGTGTTTTAGATTCCACATATAAGTGATATCATATGATATTTATCTTTATTTGGCTTACTTCATTTAGTATGGTAATCTCTAGCTTCATCATGTTGTTACAAATGGCATTATTTCATTCTTTTTTATGGCTGAGTATTCCATTGTTTGTATATGTGTGTATACATATATGTGTATGTATACATACATACGTACCACATCTTTATCCATTCATTAATTGGTGGACATTTAGCTTGTTTCCATGTCTTGGCTATTGTAAATAGTGGTTCAGTGAACACTGGGGTGCATGTATCTTTTTGAATTATGGTTTTCTTTGGATATATGCCCAGGAGTAGGATTGCTGGGTCATATGGTAGTTCTATTTTTAGTTTTTGAGGACCCTCTATACTGATCTCCGTAGTGGCTGTACCAACTTACATTCTTAGCAACAGTGTAGAAGACCTCCCTTTTCTCTACATCCTCTCCAGCATTTATTGTTTGTGGACTTTTTGATAATGGCCATTCTGACTGGTGTGAGGTGATACCTCATTGTAGTTTTGATTTGCATTTCTCTGTGCGTTAGTCGCTCAGTTGTGTCCAACTCTTTGTGACCCCACGGACTGTGTAGCCTATCAGGTTCCTCTGGCCATGGGATTCTCTAGGCAAAAATACTGGAGTGGGTTGCTATTCCCTTCTCTAGGGGATCTTCCTGACCTAAGGATTGAACCCTGGTCTCCTGTATTGCAGGCAGCTTCTTTACCATCTGAGCCACCAGGGAAGCATTTCTCTAATACTTAGCAGTGTTGAGCATCTGTTCCTGTGCCTTTTGGCCATTTCTATGTTTTCTTTGGAGAAAGAAAAACATCTATTTAGGTCTCTTCTCATTTTTTTGCTTGGTTGTTTTATGACATAGAACTGCATGAGTTGTTTGTATACTTTGGAGATTAATCCCTTGTTGGTCACTTTGTTTGCAAATACTTTCTCCCATTCTGTAGATTTTCTTTTCCTTTGTTTATAGTTTCCTTTGTTATGCAAAAGCTTTTAAGTTTAATTAGGTCCCATTTGTTTGTTTTTATTTCCATTACTCTAGGAGACAGATTGAAAAAGATATTGTTGTGATTTGGGTCAAAGAGTATTCTGCTTATATTTTACTCTAGGAGTTTTATATAATCTGCTCATGCATTTAGGTCTTTAATCCATATTGAGTTTATTTTTGTATGGTGTTAGAGGATGTTCTAATTTCATTCTTTAACATGGAGCTATCCAGTTTTCTCAGCACCACTTACTGAAGAGACTTTATTTCTACAGCATATTCTAGCCCTCTGGCATTTATGTTTATTGAAGGAAGATACTGGATTGTTAAGAATGACTAACATAGATAATTATTCTGCATAACACATTGAAAGGAAACTCATGCAAGAAAAAAAATGAGGAAAGTTGTGCAAGAAGAAATATGGCAGATTTATGCAAGTCATCAATCTAGAAAAGATTTACTTAACATCTACTGTGTATCAGACACCATTTTGATATTAGTTATGACTACATTCAGTTTTAAATAGTGATGAATAACATAGAGAGTTTACATGATGAAGAACAAAAGGTGAAAATTGCTTTGAGCCATAGATTTGGGATTATAAGCTGTGTTTGATCACAACCAGCACCTCTGCTTGTCTGAACACAAATCCAGATCCTAGTTACCATAAACCTCTACAGATATAGACTTTCTGTGCTATCCCTACAAATCATCAAAATGTGAATATTATATATAGCTGTGAGAGGCTACTAAATAAAGTTGGAAGACTCGCAAGTAAGGATGTTTTAATTCCTGACGACATGACTCAATTTTGACATCTGTGAGCATTGTAAAGAGACTGGTGGGTTTTTGGTGAATAAATAAGGCAGCCAGTTTACATCTCATCTCAAGAGTAGTGTATTTGTTATAATCATTAAACAGGCATAGACTGCCCCAAGTCCATAGTCTACATTAGAGTTTACTCTTTGTGCTGTACATTCTACGAATTTGCCTAAGGGTATAATAAAACATGCTTCCAATCATTGTGGTATCATGCAAAGTATTTTCACAGCCATAAAAATCCTCTGTGTTTCATCTATTCTTCCATCTGTCCCAAGATCTCTTAGCAGCCATGAGCTTTTCTCTGACTCCATAAATTTTATTTTTCCAGAATATTACATAGTTGCACTCATATGTATTTTCAGATTGGCGTCTTTCATTTGACATAGAAGTAAGTTTTCAAATTATTTGAACATCATCAAGGAGCTCAGTTACTAGATTGTATACTAAAGGTATGTTTAGGTTTGTAAGAAACTGCCAAACATTCTTCAGAAGTGGCTGTCCCATTTTCCACTCCCACCAGCAATGAATGAGAGTTCCTGTTGCTCCATTGTTGATGATGTTTTATGTTTCAGCTTATAAACAGCCATTGTTGAAGACTTTCAGATGCGAACCAATGTTAATAATAGGAATAAATAGGTTTCTGTGTAGCAAAATAATCCACACTACTTAAAGAAAAATACGGAGCCCCGGGCTCAGACGCGGAGGGGCGAGCGCGGGCCGGGTGCTCCGGGAAGCCAGGTGGGGCGAGCCCGAGGCGGGCCGGGCGGCGATGCCGCTGGAGGCGCAGGACGCGGTGTACGTGGCGCTGGAGCTGGCTCTGGCCGCGCTGTCGGTGACCGGCAACGTGTTGGTGTGCGCGGCGGTGAAAAAATTTTATTTTCAAAAAAAAAAGAAAGAAAAATACATATTTATATCAACTATATTGTAGGTAATAAGCAAACAGGTGGAATTAACAACAGTAAAAACTAGGGGAAACATGCTTGAGGCTTTTCTTGATATTAGTTACTAAAGAAGATGCTAAGAGTAACAATACTGGAGGTTCACGGATGAAATGTTTTGCTTGGGTCTTATCAGATCATTTACATTAGAGTATTATAGATAGAGACTATCTGTTTAGTCAATTTTCAGTTTGATGATTCCATAGTCACACCTAAAGAAATTATGATAAGGGTAAAATAAAGATACTAAGATACTACAAAACCTCCTCATCTGTTGTATTGCATCAGATACTGGTTATCAGTCCATTATTTTATTGTATTTTTTTCCCATTGGCTGAACTTGTTTGGGTAGTGATAGATTTAGGAATGAAGTGACTCACTGAACCCCATTCAGCCTCTGCCATTTTAAAAAGGGAACATTTTATAGAGATTCCTTCCCTTCAAAATTTAGACCAGCAATTACCCAAACTGTCTAGTCAACACAAGATAGTTTGGGGTACAAAATATTATAATAAAGTCCATTTAAGTTCATCAAGTCTTGAACTAAATTTAGGGTGGACCTATCCATTTTCCAGTGAGTTATAGTATATTTATTACCTACATATAATCTAGGCATTCTGTTTATTGAATCGAGTGAGTTCTTTAGCCCTAAAGAAATATTTGGTGTTTTACTCTTCTTTCTCTCATATCCCCTGTATGTTTTTACATATGTCTCTACAGGGAAGCTAACAAGCATAGAAAACTTCTGCATCTTCAAGAAAATACAGTTAATGCATCAGTCAAGGTCAGATCAGTCTCTGCAAGTATTTAAAACAACATGAAGTTAATCTAGCTAAGTGATCAAAGGGCTGGGAGCTATATAAGGGATGGTAGTGAGAAAGTGTAAGTGAAAGTTCACTCAGTCGTGTCCAACTCTTTGTGACCCCATGGAATTCTCCAGGCCAGAATACTGGAGTGCGTAGCCCTTCCCTTCTCCAGGGGAGCTTCCCAAACCAGGGATCAAACCCAGGTCTCCCACATTGCAGGTGGATTCTTTACCAGCTGAGTCACAAGGGAAGCTGGTAGTGAGAAAACCCAGAAGTTAAACAAACAAGAAGCCAGTGTCACTTCTTATTGGAAAAGGTAAAGAGAAGAGCCAAGTTATCTAGGCTACCTTGGGTTCAAGAATTCCAGGAAGAAAATGGAATCAAGATAGGCTCTGTCATGTGGGAAATAGACTATGGAGGACACACAGCTATATCTAGAGGCTGCCTGGTGCAAAGGGTATGAGACCGATAGAATACAGCCTTTCATGCTTCTGCCCTCCGGTCTCCCCCTGGTGGCACCCACTGACTGAATCCAGGTGGAATCTAGCATTAATAGGGCCTGTGATAACAACCTGCAGGGATTAACATTCCCGTGAGACAAAAAGGCAAGGATGGAGAAAGGGCGAACCGTCTCAAGAGCAGCATAGCTAACCACTACTTGGAAACCCCATAGATTTTATGCTTTTTCTGTACACATTGGGGCTGGGAAACATTAACTGGCCTGAGTGCTTTCCTTCAACTTTATATTCATCACTTGAATAAATAAAGCAAATGATTCCAGAGATGACAAAACTATCCTTATGGGAGCATTTACTTTGGGGTTTATATTTTGACATTTCTTTAACTTAAAATTCATGAAGTTTATTTCTGTCTCCTTTCTATATTTAGTTGACTGTGGGATTTTGCAGGCTTTTTTAGCATTTTGATAATATTAAAAAAGGAAGCTTTAAAATGATAAAATGTTGTCTAAATACGTATTCCATAATAATTTAATTATCAAAGTAATACAAGGTACTTTACAATAATTTATTCAGTAGATGTAAAAATGTCACTAAATTGGAAGTATAATGTGTGATTCAAGCTACCAATATGCCAATATCCTTTAAAAGATAGCTTGACTCCGGGCCTCCTGCATTATACTGCTTTTCCATAGATGTGGGCACAGACCTAAAGTTTCCTGCCTCCATCTGTTCACTGGGCATTATCATTCGATACACAGAAATAAGGTTTAAATTTTTTAACTAGTTAGTCTTTCCAGACTTTAAATGTTTGATCTTTAAATTTAGTTTTTATTCCAACAAACTGCTCTTTCATGATCATAACACATTTTGGTACCACTGCATATCAGAATAACAAATGGTTCCCCTCTACATTTTTCCAAATCACTTCACTGGTTAATATAATGCAGTGTTTCTCAGAATGGGTCTGGAACATTATCCTTGGGTATGTTTGGTTTACCTATCTTGTATGTCCAGGTGTATCACCTTATTTGTTGACTACAAAATGTGGCTTTGAGAACTCAAACTAAGGTCCCTTTTATGACTTTACAAGGATACTTCTGAATTGAAATACAGTAAGTCCCCTACATACAAACCTTCAAGTTGTGAACTTTCAAAGATGTGAACATTCCTCTGTGTGCCAGCTGCTGTACTGTACTTTTCACGGTATGTACTGTAAGAGTAAATGTTTATTTTTGGTTAGTTTTTGATGCATTATTTGTGTAGAAAGTATCCTAAGCCTGTTACAGTACAGTACTATATAGCCAATTGTGTTAGTTGGGCACCTAGGTTAACTTAGTTGGACTTAAAAGCAAATTGGACTTATGAACATGCTTTTGAAATGGAGCTCATTCATATGTAGGAGACTTACTGTATATATTAGTATATATCACAGGCTCTCCTAATCGATATATAGACATGAGAACAGGTCTATCAACAATACTTAGAAACAAAAACAACTGAAGTGTTTTCGGTTCTAATCAGTTTCTTACCTCAGTTATAGTAAAATAAGAAGATTATATTAGACAAGCTGAAATTTAATGAGGTGTATCAAAACTTGTAAAAAGTTAAACAGCATTAATAGGAAGGAGGAAGTCAAGAAAAGGGGAGAATTAAAAAAAACAAATGTAATGTGTCCACTGGATTATTAAATGGGCTATACTGGCCAGTAAAACTTCTCCATCCTGGTTGGCATGTGGTCCACATTTATCTTATGTAAGATGACAGAAAAATCTTTCCTTCCTTTGATCACCTGCTGTGTTATTCTGCTCAGGCTGCCATAGCAAAATATCATAGACTGGGTGGCTTAAAATAACAAATTATTTCTCACAATTCCGGTGGCTGAGGAGTCCAAGATCAAGGTGCTGATAAGGTAAGGTTTCATTTTGAGGATTCTTTTGGTTTGTAAATTGTCTCCATCTTGCTGTGTGTTCACAAGAATTCTCTGTGCATGTGTGGGGAGAGAAAGAGCAAGCTTTCTGGAGTCTTCTCCCTGAGGACCTCACCATTATAACCTCAACAAATCCCCAAAGGTCCCATTTCCAAATACCATCACACTGAAGGGTAGGGCTTCAACATATAAATTTTGGGGGGACACAAACATAAAACTTTATCAGCAAAATTGTGATTATTATTTACTTGAAACTGCACCCTCACCCCAGATGAACAGGAGTTATAGAGAGAGGTTTTGAGCTGAGATTTTGACGTCCCAGGAGTTCTGATCAATGAAGGACAGGCCTACAGGCCCGTGTATAGAAAGAAGTTAACAGGATATTGTGGAGACGGCAAGATAACAAGCCAAGCAGGCCATCCAGCTGAATAATCAATTTGAATGGCATGGGCTTAGAAATAGCACCCAGGCAGGAGAGAAGCTGGAAGGACTGAACTACTAAGGATAAAAGTATCCAAAAGGAGGACAGTAGAAAGAGCCTGTGAAAAAGTCTCAGAATCTCAGGAACAAAATCATGGTCATTTTTTATGTCAATGAAGATGATAATGTGAGGGCCTATCCCACTGAGACCTGTAGTTGGCTTGCCCTTTGGATTTAACTACATGGAAAAAATGTTTTAGCTTACACTTTAATCTGCATGGTAGTACTATGTTTTATTTTAAATATATATATATTAAAATATATATATATATATACACATATATATGTATATATAAATTGACCTTGCACTCCAATACACTTGCATCTTGTTTACTTAAAAGAAAGTTTTTCTCCCTGAATATGAACAACTCTTGGTAAAACTATTAGAAGTTAGGTTTTTAACAGCAAAGTTAAGGGACAGAGCAAGTAACATGAAGTTCACACTCTGAAAAGTTCTTCTTGGCCTGACTTCTCCTTCTCCAAGATGTCATCTTGTATTAGTATTAGTTTGCAAAATGCATCCTCCAAATCTCAGTCACATCGAGCAAACAAATATTCTTTCAATCATAGTCTAAATCTAAGTAGTCTTACTTGGGAGAGAGAGCTCTGTTGCACTGTGTCACTGAGGGATTGAGGCTAGCTCCTGTCATACAGTGGCCATCTTCCAGAGCCTCAGAGCTTTGCCTATTTTCTGCAATGACACAAGTTAAGTGAATTATGCAAAAAGTACATTAATATCAGGTCTGGACATGGCATATATAATTTCCACCCATATTCCACTGGAACTCAATTTATGAATTATTCACAAGGTCCCATAAAACTTCAAGGGTGGCTGGGAAGTGGAGTCTAAATGCGTGTCTGGGTGGCAAATTTATCAGGGAATGGTGAACTCACGTCTTGTCCCTGTTACATCCTTTATCTCATCTCTCTCTATAGCCTCTTCTCCATCGATGAAACAGTTGTGGAAAAGCAGACTGACAACCACAGACATTGCAAAATTTATTTGTAAGTTGTAAGAAGTATCTCATAATTTCTAAAATGTGAATTAATTAGAATCTGGACAGTGTAGTATTTGTGTGTACAAAGGCAATTTCACATGGTTTTGGGCTTCTCCTTGAACACACCATATGTTCCAGAAACAATAAGTCTGTGTTAAATTGAATTGAGAGAATTGTTGCCAGTAAATTTAAAACAAATTCTTGAATATCCTTAGTATTAGTAGATTTGTTATGACTTGAGAAGCTTGGTTACAGATCTTCATGGTTGTTTATTTGTTTATCATATGAGTATCAAGTTTTCTTGTAAGTCCATATTTTATAGATGGGAAACATTTATGAACTTGCTTTAAGAAAGAACTGACAGTGGCCTTTGGAAAAAAGCCTTAGTGCTATTAACCTTTAATAATACAACAGGGACGAGTCTTTCAAACAAATTCTCAATGTGAAAAGTTGGCCATAATAATAGCTAGTATAAAATGCCTTTACTTTTTATCAGAAGGAAGAAAAGTCTCTTTGCTTAGTTAATCCTAGAACTGAATTTTTCAATATGGTGTCCATTAGCCACATATGGCTTTTAAAATGTAAATTAATTAAAATTAAATGAAAAAGTTTTAGTTTTTCAGTTACTCTAGCCACATGTCAAATGCTCAATAACCACGTGTAGCTGTGGCTACCATATTGGACAGAATAGACACAGAGTCTCTCCATCAATTGCTAGATGGATAGCAGTGGTCTTGAGACATACTTTGCCAACTTATATAGCCTGTGAGAGGAAATGCAGAGAACTCAGATCACGGTGAATGTTCAAAACAGGCAAGATATGCTTGCCTGTTACCTATTACATTTTTTTCATATTCAATAACAAATCAATTTTTTTGTACATAAAAAAAGCTTATTTATTGTTTGCTTTGATGATTGGAGGCAGATGGCTAGCTCACTGGGGACTTCTTTTTGCTCCTTGTACTAGCATAAAGACTGTTAAATCTATTCAAAAGAAAGCCATCCTCTTTGGTAAGAATGGGCATAATAAATTAAGTACATACCAATCTGACCTATAATGTTTAAAATCACAAAATATGTTGGGGTCTGCTCTTTATATAATAGCCAATCAGAATGACCTCTAAAGCTTTTTCTCCCCCGTCTCTGCCCCACTTCTGTCCATCTACCTTTTCATAACCCTTTTTTTTTTTCATTCCTGGAACATTCCAGTTTTTTTTTTTTTTTTTTTTTACAAGCTAACAAGTTTGATGTGGCCCTATGTCTTATTCCCTTCCAGGCTTGCAGCTGTTTTGGCAACAGAAGAAAAAAAATCCCCATAACAAATCAAATAAAAGCCCTTTCTGTGAAGAGGAATTGAAAACAGCAGGCCTCAAAGAGGCCTGCACATGAGCTGCCTTGTTCTGGCTTTCAACACAACTCAAATCAGAAACACATTACCATAATCTGAAACAGCCCACTGCTAACACAAGACAGATGGTGGGTAATAACCCATGCATCATTAATAAATAAATTCCAGCATTAAAGGCTTTACAAAGTATGACAACATTATCTGGGCACAATTACTGCCCCTCTCCCACCCCCGACATCATTTCATTGTGTTATGGGCTATGTTAGGTGTGTTTTTTTTTTTTTTTTCTTTTTCCAACTCCATGGGTCTGAAGGAAGTTTAAATACGGCACAAGTTTTAACCAGATGAAAGCTATCTCAGTGTACAGGACAGGTCTGAAACTCCATAAGGGAAAAATAAAATAGCTGCCAAAGTGTAATAGCTCCCATGTTCTGCTGTTGGATCAGCTCATGGCAATTTACTGCACTGCCCTCCATGGCTGGCCTCACCCGCTCTGGTACGCCTCTGTGCCTGCGTAGCACTACGCACTTCTAGCAAGAATCTTGGCATCAGGTTTGCCACAAAGCTGAAAGATATATGTGTGATCTCTCAGCTTTCCTTTTGCAAACGATACCATCTGTCTCTTCTCCCCCCAGCTCCCCCCAACAACAGGCAAAGAGAAAACAATCTTTGATTAGATTGAAAAAGCTGAAACAGGGGTAGGAGAGAGAGAGGGAATTTTAACTCCATAAATAATATCGGAAATAAAAAAATGCCATTCATCTGATGCCCAAAGATAGCAATTGCTTGACTTTGTTCTGTGGGATAATGTTATCTCAACGTGAGGTGAGAGGTATAGGAAATTCGCAGAGGACTGCAGAGCCTCTCGGGTGATCATCTCTGGGATTCCCCAGGGCTCCACAGCATTTCTACAAAGCCTAGGCTGCCGTTTCCTATGCATACCATTCTGAGCCAAAAAGCAAGCATGGTACTAGGTATAAATTCTGGAGAAATATAGGCTTTGGGAGACCAATATCAAGTTTGATTCCCCCGTATGAAATTAAGTATTCCTCCTCAACCATTGGCAGTAGAAACGTTTTTGTCAACCATATCAATATTATGTCTTTAATGAAAGAGAGAAACTATTTGATGTTACTTCACTCGTTGAGTGAAGAGCTAGAGACAGAAACTATAAGTGCATTTTAAATTGGCTAATCTCAGATGACTAGAAGGCCAAGTGAAAATGTCTCCACAGCATCATCCAATAACCCAGCTGGCCAGTCACACAGACATGACTTAGAATCGCTGAGCACGCAGTTGCTTCTGCTCCGGGGCCATTTGTGGGTGAGTGGAGTGGGAGAAAAGAGGAATCTCTCCTTGCAAAGCTGTCCCCTTTCTTTCTTTCCGCTCACGGTGAGCTTTCCATCCACTCAGATGAATGCACGTGAAGGCTGCAAAGTCTGCAAGACTTGGCTGATTAGCATCTAAATCCTTTGCCCCTATATCCTCTTTCCCAAACTTAAATCAATATTTTTATGTGTACATGTGTATCTACTTTCTCTTAATTGACTGTGTGTTAATCTTATTTCCTCCATTAAATTGTGAAATTCCTGAGGGTAAAAACCATGTCTAATCTAGTCTGTAAATTTCCCTTAGCACCCTGTTCAGAATGCCGCGCTCAAGCTAAATAAAATCACGGCTCAGAGAGAAACACCAGGGCCCCCGGCACTGCAGGCTCAAAGGAGTCCATGAGTTCCAGGTGAGTCTGTTCCAAGGCGGCTTTTCTTTGAGCTCCCTCCAGCCTTCTCTGGGAATAGCTGCTGAGGGATGGTCAGGAGGAGGTAAGTTAAACTTTAATTGGTTCCTGAGGTATGCAGTTTCCTTCATGATGCACATGTGATGGAGGGAATTTTAAATGGACTCTGACACTGAATCAGTAGACAGAGAATGGAGAAAAAAAATCATATTGATCAAAAGATTTTAAAAAATGGCATCTTATATAGAAGTAAGGATTAGTTCCCTCAAAATGTTGGTCTGTTTCCAAATCTATAATTCCTGATATCATATTTGATAGTCTCTCTCTTCTATCTTGTGGTAATTCCTAAGCAGAATGATTTACTAAACCATCATTTCGTCATCATCATCTAGGTGAAATAAGTAATCAATACGTTTCTATTTACTAATTTTAAAACTACAGACTATGGTTTGAAGTTGGTTAAATAGATTTAACCTCTGTTCTATGGAGTTTTAAATCTAAAAATAAATCTTATGCCTGAAAATACACTATGAAAAAACAATATAAAATTGCACATTCACCATATAGTTTGGATTACTCTTTTTATTTTTACATGTAGCAAATAACAAAAAGCATTATGATGTTTATGGAGGAAGAATTATTTTTTATATAGTCAAGAGTGTCTTTTTGTAGGCAATTGATTTGTTCATTAATTAATGAATATTTATGTGTGCCGGGCACTGCTTGGGGTTCAGCAATGAACAGATCTTAAAGAGATAGAGCAGATGAAATCAATTAGAGCAGAGGGCTGGCTGGACAAAGAGGGCAGATTTACTTAGCTGAATCAGACGAGGAAGCAGAGGATAAATACTCTTGTGAGACAAGATAGAAGAAACAAGAGCACAGGATGGCCTACAAGCCTGAACTCAGGTTTCAGCCATCTCAGTTGGCCCTGCAGCTCATCAACTGTGGAGCTGGCTATGGGCTTGCTAGTCTGGGCTTGACTTGGAATGACTCAGGTCTTCTCAGAGTGGTCCCTCACACTCTAAAAGTCTACTCTGGGGTTTGTTTTCATGGGGGTGGCAGAGTTCCAGGAGACTGAGTGGAAATGTGAAAGGCCTCTTGAGGCCTAGGCTTGGAACTGATATGCTGTGACTTCCAAGGCAAACTATTGGTCCAAGGATGTCACGTGGCCAGCCAAGAATTAAGGAGCAGGGGAGTAGATTCCACTTCTTGATGGAACTTGCTTCTTTCAAGTAATATTTCAAAAGGTGTGGTTGTGAAAGAAGTGGAGAATCATTTATTTGAAAATCATTTTCATTACGATTTATTATAGGACACTCAATATAGTTCCCTGGGCTATACATAGAACCTTGTTAATCATTCTGTATTACTTTGCATATGCTAATTTAAAATTCCCAGCCTGTCCCTCCCCATGGCAACCACAGGTCTGTTCTCTATGTCTGTGAGTCTGTTTCCATTTCATAGATAAGTTCATTTGTGCATACTTTCGATTCCACATATAAATGACAGCATATGATATTTGTCTTTCTCTTTCTGACTTATTTCACTTAGTATGATCTATACATCCACCCATGTTGCTGCAAGTGGCATTATTTTATCCTTCTTATGGCTGAGTAGTATTCTGTTGTATTATCTGTATGTACCATATTTTCTTCATCCATTCATCTGTCAATGGAAATTTAGGTTGTTTCTATGTCTTGACTATTGTAAATAGTGCTTGCTATGAACACTGGGGTGTACGTAACTTTTTGAATTATAGTTTGGCCCAGATATATGCCCAGCAATGGCATTGCTGGATTATACGGCAGCATTATCAGAATAATTTTTGCAACTAGTTTATCTCATTGTTAACTAATATTTTTTGGTTATAATGATACCTTTGATCTCTCTTCAAAAGAAAATTAAAACTCAAAATATTTCATACTGGGATATTTTTCTTGTCAAAATATATTTGTCAGAGAGTGTGTGTCATCTTGCAGGCTAATAGTGAGCTAGATTTTTGGAGATTAATAGCAGCAACAATATTCTTGCCAATCTTTATAAAGTGGTAGACGTTGAAGAATAAACATTTGTGCTCCTTTCTATCTATTTATATGCTCACCTCTTTGCCTAGTTTTGCTCCCTAGCCAGGAAAGGAGAAGCTGTCAGATAGTGTGTGGGCTGCAAATCTATCTGGTGGTCATAAGGAAGTGTCTCAGAGACCCTGAGTGTAGGTCCCATTCTCTTTTCCTTCTGTTCCCCACATCCTGGATAAATAGATCCCATGGGCCAAGGTCATCAAGGGCCATCAAGGCCTCATTTTAGTTCTACTATAGGTCTCATTTTAGTTCTACTATAATTGAGTCATAGTTTATACCAGGCCTTGCTCTGAAACCTGACTCTTCTCTCATGATTAAGATTCTAGAAGTGGAAAGTATGGTGGTCTATAAGGATAAAAACAAAGCCCCCCAGTAGTCTCTGCTATAAACCAACTTTTACCAAATAGCCCAACACAATAATCATTTTCCTTGCCCAGGTGATGCCTTAATTCTCCTTCAAGTGATGTCTGTGTGTGTGACTCTCTCAGGAGTATAGCAAAGCCACCAGAATCTCATCATAATTCCTAACAGTCTCCCTGATACAGTCTTCAGGCCTTTAAGCTTATCAGAAGTGGTGTAAATAAGATTGTCAACTGAAAGTAGCCAGAAATGGTTAAGAGAGAAACAAAATGGAAGACAGTGTCCAATGAGAAAATGTTCCCATCTGTGTGACAACTTACCCATTTCAGTGTGAGCAACTTTGGCCAGAATTTCTCATTTCATTTTGCATGGTGTCATTTTTTCTTAAATGTCTTTTAAAGCTTCCTGAGCTTAAAAATATGGGAGCTAAAATGAAGAAAAATAGGTTTCCATGAATTTTCCCTCATTCTAGCCCAAAACTCTTAGGCCTGCATCAACCCTATTTGATGATGTCTCCGAGGACTGACAGATGGCATTACAGAGGCATCCTCTGATATCTCAGTGATGTGGCTTGGGAAGTGAGAATAGGCAAAACTCTATCAATTCCAGCATCAGTAGTTTCATAATAAAGATAACATGGATCTCTTGTAATTACTAGATGAGTCATTTCTCAAGTTACTTTCGTTTGTGATTTTTATTCCTTGTAGAGAAACAGAATAAAAAAAAAAAAAAAAAAAAAAAGACAAACATTTAAGATTGCGGCTACCAGTAAAGGATGGTGACTGGTTGATCTTACTTCTAAAAATCAGGAACTCAAGCTGAGCTACCACAACATGAGGAATATTGTGTTCAACTCTTTGCAACCCCATGGACTTATACAGTCCATGGAATTCTCCAGGCCAGAATATTGGAGAGGGTGGCCTTTCCCTTCTCCAGGGATCTCCCCAACCCAGGGATTAAACCCAGGTCTCACACATTGCAGGCAAATTCTTTACTAGCTGAGCCACAAAGAAAGTGCAAGAATACTGGAGTGGGTAGCCTATCCCTTCTCCAGTGGATCTTCCCAATGCAGGAATCTAACCAGGGTCTCCGGCATTGCAAGCGGATTCTTAACCAACTGAGCTATGAGGGAAGCCCATAAACAACAATAGGTGAGCGATAAGGAAAACTTATAACAATTATATGGCATTCTGTCATATTTAGGAGTGCCCGCTGAGATAGGATTAAAGTTATAGCCTAAACAAGAATGAGGGCTCCTAAGCTATTAAGAGTCCTTATTTTCTATCATCAGAACATTAATTTTAAAAGGTATAAATAATACACAAAACCAGCTTATGGAGTAAAAATTTTAGAAGATGCATTCAAAATTTTTAGATGCTTAGAATAGTACCTGACATTGTATGAAGGTTTAAAAATTATTCACTGTAAGAAAACAGGGGGCAAAAGACAAAAACATTTGATGATTTGAGGCTACCAATATAGGATGGTGGCCTGTTAAAAACTGTCAGCAGTAAGAAGAATACCATATGTCTGCTTTCCTTCCCTATTTTTCAGATGCCTTATTGTCATACAAAAGTTGGAAGAAAGAGGTTCATTCCCAAAGTTAGCTAACCATATACAGATATAGTGATCTGGACACTTCAGAGTCAGCAAAAACACCTCAAAGTTAGGTTTAGTGAAGAGACAGTATAGAGGAGGAGGAGAAAAAGACATTCTTTGTAAACCACATTATAGAATTTGGCATCCACAACTGATCGTCTTACTGAGTTGTATGCAGTGTAGACAGGGGAGGTTGAACAAAGGAAAAGGTGTTGTGGACACAAAATAGAAATAAATGCAACACACTCATGTGGCGGAGAGATGAGCTTTTCTTGTCCTTTAACAATGAACAGCTGATAAGGTTCAAGGAAATTCAACAGTTGTACCAGATTCCTATTCTACACTATCTTTCCTTAATGGATTTAGCAGGGACTAGAAAGAAGTACACTATAATTTCATTTCTCACTGTTATTTTGGAAACTAATCAGGGGAAAGAGGGCCAAAACTTTTAAGACTTATAAAGAAAAAAAGAAAGAAATGTGGCTAAACTGAATCCTAAAGACAGATGTTTTGATTGGCAACCAGGTAGGCAAAGGAAAAAAAAAAATTATGGAAGAAATATTCATAGGTGGAAGTTTTGAGTTTCCCAAAGTTTTATTTAAGACAACTTGTATCTTGGTACTTTTCTTTTATAATCTAAAGTATTTTCATGATTATTACACTTTATAAATGATGATTATCACCTTTCAATTATTACGGTTTATAGATGACTGCACACCTTGCTTGTGACTTATAGGGATTAATGGCATTAAAGGGTTGATTGAGTGGAACAGTGTACCATAATCTCTATCAGCCACATCAGTTTAGTTCAGTTCAGTTGCTCAGTAGTGTCCGACTCTTTGTGACCCCATGAATCGCAGCACGCCAGGCCTCCCTGTCCATCACCAACACCAACTCCCGGAGTTCACTTAAACTCACGTCCATTGAGTCAGTGATGCCATCCAGCCATCCCGTCCTCTGTCGTCCCCTTCTCCTCCTGCCCCTAATCCCTCCCAGCATCAGAGTCTTTTCCAATGAGTCAACTCTTTGCATGAGGTGGCCAAAGTATTGGAGTTTCAGCTTTAGCATCATTCCTTCCAAAGCCACATAATGCCCCATAACCAAATTCAAATAAAAAGCTTGTTTGCCATGTAAACACCCAGCTACTTACCTCCCTACCTGCCAAATAACAACAATGTGCCTAAGTTCAGAGACCTCACTAACTCCAAGTTTTATGTGAAGTGAAGTCAAGTCACTCAGTTGCGTCGGACTCTTTGCGACCCCATGGACTGTAGCCCACCAGGTTTCTCCATCCATGGGATTCTCCAGGCAAGAATACTGGAGTGGGTTGCCATTTCCTTCTCCAGGGGATCTTCCTGACCCAGGGATCGAACCCAAGTTTCCCGCATTGCAGGCAGACACTTTAACCTCTGAGCCACCAGGGAAGCCCCAAGTTTTATATTCCCATCAAATTGTCCCTCTGACACTCCACACAACATATCCTCAAATAATGTTCATCACCTTTCTCCAGGGTCTCAAATAAACTTCTCTTCTTGACTTTGTTCTTGTTGTATTTGGCTTGTTCATGCTCCTGATTACCCAGGGCATCTATTTCCTTTTCTCTTTGACTTTTCTCTTCCCATTACACATGTCATTGCCAAATCTTTGAAACTTCACATTTGTAACCTTTAGCTTTCTTCCCCTTCTGTCTGTGTTTACTCCAAACTCTTAGGTCAGAGTCAGAGGAATGCTAATCTGTTCTACTGAAATAGTCTAATAACAGATTTTCCTATCACCACATTTTCCTCTACTATAATCTACTCTATGTGTCACTGTCAGACTGATTTATCATTCCCTCATTCAAAAAACTTAATGATTTCCCTTGGGGACAACATGGCACCAGTTTGGGGCCAGACAACGCACCTAAAGTTCTGTCTCTGCCACTTTTTAGGAATGTTCTCTCAGGCAAATAACTTTTTTTTTCCCTGCCTTTAAAATGGGGATAATTATTATTATAAACTAGCCATGTATCAGCCACTCTGTATGAATGCATTTATCTATATTATCTCAAATTTGTCAACTTCCTGGAAAGGTTAATATTGTTATTACCATTTTAAGAATGGAAAGACTGGGGCTTGGAGCTAAGTGAATTGCCTATCATTCCAAGACAAGGTGTTTCAGCTGTCTTTGGGTGAGTCAAATGCTCAATATATTGAAAATATGTTCCAGTGATTGCTACAGATGGGAACATATCAGGGTCATACTCAGGGATTACTGATTTGGGGCCCAAGTCATAAATTACAGGTTTTAAAGTATCAATGCTTCTGCAAGGTACTTCCTAGTATTGAATAAGCTTCCAACAATATTTCTCAAACTATTCCTTGGCCAGAGCTTCACCATCTGGACATTATTACCAAATTGATGAATTAGTGTGAGAAAGTGTCTCTTTTATTTCCTCACCTTTCCACAGGCAGCTTGAGGCCTCAGCTGAAGAAGAAAAGGACCATAAGCAGAATCTATAAATGGTGAAAGCAAACTGTCAACTGGAATATATTCAGAAATCCGCTCAGCCTAATGCATGGTAATGATACAATAAATAATACTGAATGAGTAAATCAATCGATGGATTTTATAATTCATCCTACTTCTATGCCAAGGCTCCAAAGAACTTCAATTCTTAAACTTAATGTATCATCACAGTAATTAAATTATCTTAGTTGTTGGATATTTTTTATATTCCTTTTGGCTTTTGATTTTTCTACTTTTATTTTTACTATCATTATAGTAGTAATATATTTAGGATAATTAACTCTTAAAATGTTTCATCAGGGGTATAAGGGGAAGAGGGGGTAGAATGAGAAAGAGATGGAGAGTGAGTCAGTCAGTTAATATTATAGACCACTATTCAACAGACATATAAGTCACATATATATCTATTTTTCCCCACAGTTTTTAAAGATTTTTATTTTATACTGGAATATAGTTGATTTCAAATGTTGTATTAGTACCAGGTATAAAGCAAAAAAAAAAAAATATATATATATATACATTCATTCTTTTTTCAGATTCTTTTCCAACATAGGTTATTACAGAATGTTGAGTAGTGTTTCCTGTGCTAACCAACAACAAGTAGGTCCTTGTTGGTTATTTTATATATAGTAGTGTGTGTATGTTAACCCCAATCTCCTAATTTATCACTTCCTCCCACGTTTTCCCTTTTGTAAACATAAGTTTGTCTTCTGTGTCTGTTATGCTTCTGTTTTGTAAATAAGTTCATTTGTATCATTTGTTTTGACTCCACATATAAGTGATATCATATGATATTTGTCTTTCTCTGTCTTACTTCACCTAGTAAGATAATCTCTATGTCCATCCATGTTGCTGCAAATGGCATTATTTCATTTTTTAATAATGGCTGAGTAATACTACATTTTGTGTGTGTGTGTGTATATGCACACCACATTTTCTTTATCCATTCAGCTGTCGATGGACAACTAGGTTGCTTCCATGTCTGCTTCTCCTACTGCTAAGTCGCTTCAGTCGTGTCCGACTCTGTGCGATCCCATAGACGGCAGCCCACCAGGCTCCCCCGTCCCTGGGATTCTCCAGGCAAGAATACTGGAGTGGGTTGCCATTTCCTTCTCCAATGGATGAAAGAGAAAAGAGAAAGTGAAGTCACTCAGTCGTGTCCTACTCTTCGCAACCCCAGGGACTGCAGCCTACCAGGCTTCTCCGTCCATGGGATTTTCCAGGCAAGAGTACTGGAGTGGGGTGCCATTGCCTTCTCTGGCTTCCATGTCTTGGCTATTCTAAACAGTGCTGCAGTGAGCACTAGGGTGTATGTATCTTTTAAGTTATGATTTTCTCTGAATATATGCCCAGGGGTGGGACAGCGAGGTCATATGGTACCATGTTTTTAGTTTTAAAGGAAACCCCGTGATGTCTACACTAATTTACATTCCCACTAACAGTGTAGGTGGGTTCCCTTTTCTCCTCACCCTCCCATGCTTTTATTATTTTTAGATTTTTGTGTTGGCCTTTCTGACTGGTATGAAGTGATACCTCACTGTAGTTTTGATTTGCATTTCTCTAATGCATAGCTATGTTGAGCATCTTTCCATGTGCTTTGTGGACATCTATATGTCTTCTTTGGAGAAATGTCTATTAGAGCTTCTGCCCATTTTTCAATTGGCTTGGTTTTTTTATATTGAGCTGCAAGAGCTGTTTATATATTTTCGAGATTAATGCTGTGTGGTTGTGTCATTTGCAAATGTTTTCCCTCATTCTGTATGTTATCTTTTCATGTTGTTTATGGTTTCCTTTGTTGTGCAGAAAGCTTTTGAGTTTAATTAGGTCCCATTTGTTTATTGTTTTTATTTCTATTATTGGGAGATGGATCCAAAAAGTCAATTATTGAGATTTAGGTCAAGGAATGTCCTGTTTATGTTTTCTTCTAAGAGTTTACAGTATCAGTCTTATATTTAGATCTTTAATCCATTTAAGTTTATTTTTGCATATAGTGTTTAGAGAATGTTCTAATTTCATTCTTTTACATGTAGCTGACCAGTTTTCCCAGCACCACTTATTGAAGAGACTGTCTTTTCTCCATTATATAGCTGTGTCTCCTTTGGCATAGATTAACTGACCATAGTTGCACAGATTTATTTCTGGGCTTTCTGTCCTGTTCCACTGATCTATAAGTCTGTCTCTATGCTAGTACCATACTGGTTTTGATGACAAAGCCAGAAAGCCTCATTCCTCCAGTTATTTATTTTTCCTTTTTCGAGACTGCGTTAGCTATCTGGAATCTTTAGTGTCTCCATAAAACATTCAAGATTTAATTGCTCTAGATCTGCAAAAACTTACCATTGGTAATTTGACAGGAATTGCATTCAATTTGTAGATTGCCGTGGGTAGTATACTTGTTTTGCCAAATTGAGTCTTCCAATCCAAGAATATAGTGTATCTTTCCATTGATTTGTGTCATCTGCAATTTTTTTCATCCCAGCATCACATAATTTTCATAGTATACATCATTTCCTCCATAGGTAGGTTTCAGTTCAGCCACTCAGTCATGTTCAACTCTTTGCGACCCCATGCACACGAGGCTTCCCTGTCCATCATCAACTCCCGGAACTTGCTCAAATGCCTGTCCATTGAATTGGTGATGCCATTCAACCATCTTATTCTCTGTTGTCCCCTTCTCCTGCCTTCAATCTTTCCCAGCATCAGGGTCTTTTCCAAGGAGTCACGTTCTTTGCATCAGGGTAGCCAAGGTATTGGAGCTTCAGCTTCAGCATCAGTCCTTCCAATGAATATTCAGGACTGATTTCCTTTAGAATTGACTGGTTTGATCTCCTTGCAGGTAGGTTTGCTGCTAAGTCGCTTCAGTAATGTCCGACTCTGTGTGACCTCATAGATGGCAGCCCACCAGGCTCCCCTGTCCCTGGGATTCTCCAGGCAAGAACACTGGAGTGGGTTGCCATTTCCTTCTCCAATGCATGAAAGTGAAAAGTGAAAGTGAAGTCGCTCCGTCGTGTCCAACTCTTAGTGACCCCATGGACTGCAGCCCACCAGGCTCCTCTGTCCGTGGGATTTTCCAGGCAAGAGTACTGGAGTGGAGTGCCATTGCCTTCTCCAGCAAGTAGGTTTATTCCTATTTTATTATTTTGTTGAAATGGTGAATGGAATTGCTTCCTTAACATCTCTTTCTGATTTTTCATTGTTAGTATATAGGAATGCAAGAGATTTCTGTATATTAATTTTGTATCCTGCAACATTACCAAATTCCTTGATGAGCTCAATAGGTTTCTGGTAGCATATTTAGAATTTTCTATGTATAATATCATGTCATCTGCAGAGTGACACTTTTACTTTTTTCCCAATATGGATTCCTTTGATTTTTTTTTCTCTGACTGCCATGACTAGGACTTGTGAAAGTAAC
Source organism: Bos mutus (assembly GCF_027580195.1). NCBI lineage: Eukaryota > Metazoa > Chordata > Mammalia > Artiodactyla > Bovidae > Bos > Bos mutus. The sequence continues at coordinate 55,549,078 of NC_091624.1, forward strand.
TTTGTTCCATGCTAAGTGCTAAGAAATGCTTAAGTGAAGAGCTAAGGGCTTTGAAACACATACTACAATTCTTTGCCTTCTACACTTCTTTCCCTCTAGTTTATATTAGAATAAAACACAAAAACAACACAAACAAACAAAAAAGGTTGAAATAGGAAGATGTTCAGCATAATGTGCTTAACAGTTTAGGTGGTTTACCACCCGGTGGAGGCCAGCAACCAGAGTAAGTGGGAGCATTCTGGGTATCCTGATTCTCAGAGCAAGAGCCATCCATACGGGCACAAAAGCTGGAGTCCCACAGTGAGGGGAGACAGAAAACAATACCTCTTGTACCAGCAACTGGAGGTATCTGTGAAATGGTGTCCTGGAAACTCTGTCCCATGTGCTTCCACTGTAATTGTTTGTAAAATGGTGGTAAAGCAAAGAGCATTTTGAAAATCTTTTCCTAACCACTCACTGGAAAATGTGAAGGGATCAGTCACCCACTGCAGACAGGGGGCATCAGTGACAAATAGCAGGATTCACCTGTACCTGAGCCTCGGAGCAAAGTGTTTTCAGGGAACTGGAATGGAGAAGAAGTGGTTTTCATGGTAAACTGTCTAATATAGATATACATCTTTGATTATAAGTTTGTGATAACTTCAGAGTCTTAGTCGGGTCAACATGTATTGCATATCAAACTAAGTAGCCCAGTATCTGAACGTTTTGTTTTGTATCTGATTTTGCTTTTACCAATGTGTTCCCATGGTGGTTTGGAGCCTGAGAACCTCTAGAACTTAAAGATATTACCCACATCTATTGGGATATTTGGAAATGGTTTTAAGAAATGTTGCCATGAAGGCAAGTAGATTATAGATTACCCACATTACTTGCTTTCAAAGATGTATGGCAAAACCAATACAATATTGTAAAGTAAAAAAATAAATAAATAAAATTATTGCTATATAAAAATAATAAAATAAAATTTAAAAAATAAAATTAATAAAAAGACTATGAAATTTGAAAAATAATATTTATTTTTTACTTATGTCTAATGGTAATGATGGCAATGGCACCCTACTCCAGTACTCTGGCCTGGAAAATCCCATGGATGGAGGAGCCTGGAAGGCTGCAGTCCATGGGGTGGCTGAGGGTCAGGCACGACTGAGCAACTTCACTTTCACTTTTTACTTTCATGCATTGGAGAAGGAAATGGCAACCCACTCCAGTGTTCTTGCCTGGAGAATCACAGGGACGGGGGAGCCTGGTGGGCTGCCGTCTATGGGGTCGCACAGAGTCGGACACGACTGAAGTGACTTAGTAGTAGTAGTAATGGGAATGATTCAGTCCTAGGAAATAAATCACAGAGCCTTCAGCTGGGAAAATCCTTAGATGCTGTTTAGGTTGTCTCAGTCTCCAATCAGTTTAGGAACACTTTGTAAACAGGTTTCTGAAAATCACCAGTTTCTGCAAAAACACTTCCAGTGATGATAAGTAAATAATTTTGTAAATCAGATGGTTTCATTATGGGTACAATTCTTAATCTTCACTTCTTTCACTCTCAAGCCCTTCTAATACCAAGCTCAAATCCTCACCAAATAGTCTTGTTTGCCCAAACTATGTCTATATTTTTCTCAGTTATTAAATGTGATTTCCATTCACTCATTCATTTGAGTTTATGTAATCTTTAGATTTTGAATTTTTTTAAATAATGAATTGATGGGGATGAGATCAAGATGGTAAAGGAATAGCATGTGCACCTCACATCTCCTACAAAATCATTATAATACATCTACAAGTGGAACTGTTCGCACAGAACATCCACTGAATGCTAGAAGAAGACCTCAGACTTCCAAAAGGGCAAGAAAACCTCCAAAAAATCAGGTAGGACAAAAAGAAAATAGGAACTGGGACAGGATTTGTGCCCCAGAGAGGAAACTGTGGAGGAGGAAACTGTGTGGGCTTTCCACACCCTGAGAAGCCCCTTCACGGGCAGGGAGATTGACCTGGGTGGAGGAGTGAGCGGGGCTTCAGCGTCTAGGAAGGAAGTATGGCAGTGGGTTTGCAGGAGTTAAAACAGGGTAAGTCAGCACTGTTGCCCTTCCCTCCCCAGGGTGAAGAAGTTGGACTGTGGTAACAGGGGATGTACTCAGACAAATCCTGGGCCCACAAGAAACGCAGGGTGCCATTACTGGGGGGCTGCACAAGGAGAGGGGCAGCACCACCATAAAAGCTTCTCTCCCTGTGAGCACTTTTGGGTAAAAACAATGCCATTTACAGGGCTTCCCTGGTGGCTCTGCAATAAGGAATCTGCCTACCAATTCAGGAGATGTGGGTTCTATCCCTGGGTTGGGAAGAGCCCCTGGAGAAGGATATAGCAACCCACTCCAGGATTCTTGCCAAGGAAATCCCATGGACAGAAGAGCATGACAGGCTACAATGGGGTCACAAAACAGTGGGACCTACTGAGTGACTAAACAACAGGAGTTCTGGGGGTGGCAGGGAACGAGTCTGTGCCACTAAAAAATCCAAGTGCCAAATGCTGCCCCTGCCATCCCAGGAGCACACAAGGGTCTCTGCACCTGCATGACACACTGAGGAAAGAGGCAGTAAGCACCCAAACTCCAATCAGCCCCTTGATTCTGGACAAGATCGCAGAGTAAGACAAGCTTACTTCCTCTTACAAAAACACCAAGATCACAAGTAATTGCTGAGCAACCACTGATAGAGAAGATTGGAAGCTACCAAAACAGATATTCTACATCCAAAGACAAAGAAAATGTCACAAGGAAATGGTAAGAGGGGATTATATGCAATATAATCAAATCTCATACCCACCAGGTGGGTGACCCACAAACTGGAAAATAATTATGGTGCAGAGGTTCTCACATGAGCATGAAAGCTCTGAGCCCCAGATCAGGCTGCCCAGCCTGGAAGTCTGGTATTAGGAGGAGGAGTCCCTCAGAGCAGTTGGGCTTTAGTGCAGAACTCCACAGAACCGGGGGAAACAGAGATTCTACTCTTCGGCATACACAAGGCCTTCTCCAGGGGGAAAAGCAGAGACTTCAAAATATACAAACAGCTCATGCAGTTCTAGGCAAAAAACACAAACCACCCTATCAAAAAATGGGCAGAAGACCTAAACAGACATTTCTCCAAAGAAGACATACAGGTGGCCACAAAGCACATGGAACGGTATTCAACACTGCTGTGTATTAGAGAAATGCAAATCAAAACTATAATGAAGTATCACCTCACACCAGTCAGAATGGACATCATCAAAAACATCTACAGACAATAAATGCTGGAGAGGATGTGGAGAAAGGGGAACCCTCACGCACTACTGGTGGGCATGTAAGCTGGTGCAGCCACTATGGAAAATAGTATGGAGGTTCCCAGGAGTGGGACTGTGTGGTATATGGCTATTGTAAACAGTGCTGAAGTGAACACTGGAGTGCTTGTAATCTTTTTCCCAGAGAAACCATAATTCAAAAAGATTACAAGCACCCCAGTGTTCACTTCAGCACTGTTTACAATCACCAGGACAGGGAAGCAACCTAAATGTCCATCAACAGAGGATAAAGATGTGGCACATATATACAATGGAATATTAACCATAAAAAGGAATAAAATCAGGTCATTTATAGAGGTTAAAATCAGGTCATGGACCTAGAGACTGTCATACAGAGTGAAGTAAGTCGGAAAGAGAAAAACATCATAGATTAATGCTTATATGTGGAATCTAGAAAAAAATGGTATAGATGATCTTATTTGTAAAGCAGAAATAGAGACACAGATACAGAAAACAAATATATGGATACCAAGAGGTAAGCAGGGAGTGGGAGGAATTGGGACATTGGGATTGAAACATATACACTATAGATGAAAGTGAAAGAAAGTGTTAACCACTCAGTCATGTCTGACTCTTTGCAACCCCATGAACTATAGCCTGCCAGGCTCCTCTGTCCAAAGTGCCCAACACTATTGATACTGTGTATAAAGTAGATAACTAATGAGAACCTACTGTATAGCATAGGGAACTCTACTTAAAGCACCATGGTGACCTAAATGGGAAGGAAGTCCAAAAGAGAAGGCGTATATTGTATATGAATGGCTGATTCATTTTGTTATATAGTATACACTAACATTGGAGAAGGCAATGGCACCCCACTCCAGTACTCTTGCCTGGAAAATCCCATGGACAGAGGTGCCTGGTAGGCTGCAGACCATGGGGTCACGAAGAGTCGGATAGGACTGAGCGACTTCACTTTTACTTTTCCCTTTCATGCATTGGAGAAGGAAATGGCAACCCACTCCAGTGTTCTTGCCTGGAGAATCCCAGGGACGGGGGAGCCTGGTGGGCCGCCGTCTATGGGGTCACACAGAGTCGGACACAACTGAAGCGACTTAGCAGCAGCAGCAGCAGCATACACTAACATTGTAAAGTAACTGTACTCCAATAAAAATTAATTAGAAAAAAGGCTACAAATAATAAATGCTGGAGAGGGTGTGGAGAAAAGAGAATCCTCCTACACTGTTGGTGGGAATGTAAATTGATATGCCAACTATGAAGAACAGTATGGAGGTTGTTTAAAAACACAAGAACTACCATATGGTTCAGCAATACCAATCCTGGGCAGTAACTGGAGAAAACCATAGTTTGAAAAGACACATGCACCCCAGTGTTCACTGTAGCCCTAATTACAGGAGCCAAGACATGGAAGAAACCTAACCATCCATCATCAGAGGAATGGATGAAGAAGATATGGAACATATCTACAGTGAAATATTACTCAGGAATAAAAAACCAAAAATAATGCCATTTGCAGCAACATGGATAGATCTGAAGATTACCATACTAAGTGAAGTGAGACAGAGAAAACCAATTATCATATAACTTATATGGGAATCTAGAAAGATGATAGAAGTGAACTCACAAAACAGATTCACAGATGTAGAGAACAAATTTATGGTTACGATGGGGGAGGGTTGGTTGATGTACACACTACTGTGTTTAAAACAGGTAAGCGCCAAAGACTGTGTAGCAGAGGGAACTCTGCTCTGTATCCTGTGATAACCTGTAAATGGGAAGAGAACTTCAAAAGACAATATATACATGTATGTGTACAACAAACAGCTGAGCAAAGAAGAGAAGCTAAAGGCAAAGGAGAAAAGGAAAGATATATCCATTTGAATGCGAAGTTCTGAAGAACAGCAAGGAGAGATAAGAAAGCCTTCCTCAGCGATCAATGCAAAGAAATAGAGGAAAACAACAGAATGGAAAGACTAGAGATCTCTTCAAGAAAATTAGAGATACCAATGGAACTTTTCATGCAAAGATGGGCACAATAAAGGACAGAAATGGTAGGGACCTAACAGAAACAGAAGATACTAAGAGTGGTGGCAAGAATACACAGGAGAACTATACAGAAAAGATCTTCATGATCCAGATAACCACAATGGTGTGATCACTCACCTAGAGCCAGACATCCTGGAATGTGAAGTCAAATGGGCCTTAGAAAGGATCACTATGAACAAAGCTAGTGGAGGTGATGGAATTCCAGTTGAGCTATTTCAAATCCTAAAAGATGATGCTGTGAAAGTGCTGCACTCAATATGTCAGCAAATTTGGAAAACTCAGCAGTGGGCACAGGACTGGAAAAAGTCAGTTTTCATTCCAGTCTCAAAGAAAAGTGAAGTGGCTCAGTAGTGTCCAACTCTTTGTGACCCCATGGACTGTAGCCTATCAGTCGCCTCTGTTCATGGGATTTTCCAGGCAATAGTACTGCAGTGGATTGCCATTTCCTTCTCCAGGGGATCTTTCCAAACCAGGGATTGAACCCGGGTCTCCTGCATTGTAGACAGACACTTTACCATCTGAGCCACCAGGGAAGTCCCGAAGAAAGGCAATGCCAAAGAATTTTAAACTATTGCATAATTGCACTCATCTCACATGCTATTAAAGTAATGGTTAAAATTCTCCAAGCCAGCTTCAATAGTACATGAACTGTCAACTTCCAGATGTTCAAGCTGGATTTGGAAAAGGCAGAGGAACCAGAGATCAATTGCCAACATCTGTTGGATCATCAGAAAAGCAAGAGAGTTCAAAAAAAGTATCTACTTTTGCTTTATTGACTGCACCAAAGCCTCTGACTGTGTGGATCACAACAAACTGTGGAGAATTCTTAAAGAGATGGGAATACCAGACCACCTGACCTGCCTCCTGAGAAATCTGTATGCAGGTCAAAAAGCAACAGTTAAAACTGGACAGGGAACAACAGACTGGTTCCAAATAGGAAAAGGAGTACATCAAGGCTGTATATTGTCACCATGCTTATTTAACTTATATGCAGAGTACATCATGAGAAACACTGGACTAGAAGAAGCACAAGCTGGAATCAAGATTGCTGGGAGAAATATCAATAACCTCAGATACGCAGATGACACCACTCCATCTTAATTCACTTAGTATATCCCTTGAAGGGCCATCCATGGTATTATTAATGTCTGTCTACTTCTCTTTCTGTCTTCAGCAACCATCTTAGTTTAAAATGTTATCAGCATTCACTGCCCTTTTTACTGGACTCCCCAGGTCACTTCTGTTCCCATTGCATTCTAGTCTCCACATGATAAGATCAGATCATTTCATTCCATTGCTTAAAACTTTCATGACTCCTAGAATAAAGGCCAAAACTCTCTGCATGCTGTCTCCATCTACATGGTCTTCCCCCTGCCTGTCACCACAGTGTGAGTTTGGGCTGCTACCCATCTGCTGCATGCAGGCATGAGACAGTGCCACATGCTCTCCAGTCTCAGGGCTATGAGAGTTCTGGCCCCTGCTCTTCATGTCACTAGCTTTGCCATGCTATGCGTGTGCATGCTAAATCGTTTCCATCATGTCTGACTCTGTGCGACCCTATGGACTGTAGCTTGCCAGGCTCCTCTGTCCATGGGATTCTGTTTCATTTCAAAAGTCTTCCCTGACTTTCCATCCTAAAATGGACACTATTGTACAAATCTGTGGAATCCTTTATCTTTTTTTCACAGCATGCATTTTTAACACAACTAAGAGTTTGCATGCTGCAACTAAAAATACCACATGCTATAAAAATGATCAAAGATCCCGCATACTGCAACTTAGACCCTCACAGCCAAAAAAAAAAGAGAAAGATACGTGTTTCCTTGTTTAATAAATTTTTGTCTTTGGTGAGACTGAGGACAGAAAGGAGGATCTGTCTTTCTCCAACACTTTCTCTGCATTTCTAAGCAGAACATATTGTTTGGCATATGCAGATGCTTAATAAATATTTAATGATTGATTGAATAAATGAATGCACTTCCAGTTTTTATTAAATGTACTAAGATTCTTCAAAATATTGTGATTGAATTAAATAGGGATGTGATTGTTAAAAACTGTTGACCTTGGAAATAGTCATACAGTGATTTATGTACTTCATTATGGCCTTAAAATAACTCTGTATTTATCTCTTTTTTGAATGTTTAGTTCTCTGTTTTTCACTATTTTAAAATTTTCATATAAATTCTACAAAAACATTTCCTCAAAATAAAAAGGTTGATGAAAGAATACAAGATTAGCCCTCACTCTCAATTCACTATCAATACTTTGGCCACCTGATGTGAAGAGCTGACTCATTGGAAAAGACCCTGATGCTAAGGACAAAAGGAGAAGGGGGCGACACAGGATGAGATGGTTGGATGGCATCACTAACTCAGTGGACATGAGTTTCAGCAAACTCAGGGAGATAGTGAAGGACAGAGAAGCCTGGCGTGCTGCAGTCCATGGGGTTGCAAAGAGTTGGACATGACTTAGAGACTGAACAGCAACAACAATCAATTCAGAATTTGACCCCATATGAACATGAACCAAGTTTTCCTGTGTTTTACTAAAGGAAAACATATCTGAATCAATGAAATAGAGTATTTTTAAAAAACATGCTTTCAATTTGATTGTCTAGCTATGAAATCTTGAATAAATTATTGATCACTTCATTTGTATATAAAATGCAACTATTCTTTTAGAGAATAATTGCAAAATCTATAAAATGGTAATTATTACTGGAACATTGATAGGAAACTGCAAGTACTATATATGATTATCAGATTAATGAAGAATGCAAATACCATTGCAAGGGAACATTTCAACCTAAAAAAAGGAATGTGTTCAAATAATAAGGATAAAATAAATCTCACAAATTATACATGTGGTTATTAAAGCTTGACCTCCCTATTTCTTAAATTAAGGTTCAGTAAAATTTCGCTGAGCTAGTTCGAATTACAGCCTATGACTGAAAGCAATAAAACAACATTTAAAATACAAAAATTTTAGCTGATAGTAATGTACAAAAATTAACATATTAAAGACTCATTCATATTTCAAAAGCCCCCAATTTGGCTGTTATGTTATTATCAGAGGTTGGCAAACAACAGCCTGCAGGCCAAATCTGGGTGGCCATCTGCTTTTGTATGGCCCACTAGCTAAGAATAGACTTTTACCTTTTTAAGTGGTTGAAAAGATCAAAAGAAGTATATTTTATAACATGTAAGTGTTATATGAAATTAAAAATTCAATGTCCGTAAATTAGGTTTACTTGAACATAGCCATGCTTATTCATTTACATATAGTCTATGGTAGCTTTTGTGCTACAACTGCAGAGTTGAACAGTTGGGACAAAGACTGTATGTCCTAAAATATTTAGTATCTGGCTCTAAACAGAAAAAGTTTGCCAACTCCTGTTTGTACCATGGTATCATATCTAGCCTGTGATGTATTTTGGTCCTTTTGGGATCTATGTGTTCAATCCTGTACTTTTGTATGCTGAGGACGTCCATGGTGGCTCAGATGGTAAAGTGTCTGCCTGCAATGCAGGAGACCCAGGTTCAATCCCCGGGTTGGGAAGATCCCCTGGAGAAGGGAACGGCTAACTACTCCAGTATTCTGGCCTGGAGAATTACATGGACAGAGGAGCCTGGTGGGCTGCAGTCCGTGGGGTTGCAAAGAGTCAAATACAAGTGAGCAACAAACACGTAACACTTTGTGTGCTGAGTGGTTCATACAACTGAGCGACTAAGACTTAACATTTCATGTGGTGACTGGTTCTGGCATTAGAACATATCCTTGCTCTACTGATTCAAGACAAACAAACTTGCCTGAATATTTACTGTTCTTCATCAATCACTTAAGTCTCCTGGTTTCTGGCCTCCCCTACTTCCTACCAAATCCTAACCTGCTTGTCTGCTCAGGTCTTAAGTCTTACATGAAATAACCTTAGAAACTATTCTCATGGATTGTCCAACCACTTCACCCAAAAGCCCAAGAGAAAACTATATTGTAAAGTATATAACCTCAGAGGCTCCCTGAGGAAACTGTTATAAATGAGATTTGTTTTTCTGAATAGAAATCCAGCATCAAATGAAGTCATGATCCAAAGTAAAGACATATGTAAATTTTTATGAACAGTTAAAAATGATCAAACATGTATTTCAAATTACAGACTTTTAGAACTGGCAGGATGGTTGGAAATAATCCATTTAAATTTTCTTATTTTCAGATAACGAAATTGAGGCCCATGCATTCTTTTCCAAGATCCCACAGCTAGTGGGTATCACAGACTGCACCAAAACTCATATCTCCTGGTTGCAGACCATACTGCTAACTTCTTTAACAATGTGGCATCACTTAGTATGCAAAATGTATTGCGTAAGGTACATCACTCAATTCACTTCAGTCTCTCAGTCATGTCTGACTCTTTGCGACCCCATGGACTGCAGTACAACAAGCTCCCCTGTCCATCACCAACTCCCAGAGCCTACTCAAACTCATGTCCATTGCATTGGTGATGCCATCCAACCATCTCAATCTGTCATCCCCTTCTCCTCCCACCCTCAATCTTTTCCCGTATCAGGGTCTTTTCCAGTGAGTCGGTACTTCGCATCAGGTGGCCAAAGTATTGGAGTTTCGGCTTCAGCAACAGTCCTTCCAATGAGCATTCAGGACTGATTTCCTTCAGGACTGATTGGATCTCCTTGTAGTCCAAGGGACTATCAAGAGTCTTTTCCAACACCACAGTTCAAAAGCATCGATTCTTCAGCTCAGCTTTCATTATAATTGAACTCTCACATCCATACATGACTACTGGAAAAACCATAGCTTTGACTAGATGGACCTTTGTTGGTAAAGTAATGTCTCTGCTTTTCAATATGCTGGCTAGGTTGGTCGTAGCTTTTCTTCCAAGGAGCAATCGTCTTTTAATTTCAGGCTGTGGTCACCATCTGCAGTGATTTTGGAGCCCCCAAAATAAAGTCTGTCACTGTTTCCATTGTTACCCCATCTATTTACCATGAAGTGATGGGACCGGATGCCATAATGTTAGTTTTCTGAATGTTGAATTTTAAGCCAGGTTTTTCACTCTCTTCTTTCATTTTCATCAAGAGGCTCTTTACTTCTTCTTTGCTTTCTGCCATAAGGTTGGTGTCATCTGCGTACCTGAGGTTATTGGTGTTTCTCCCGGCAATCTTGATTCCAGCATATGCTTCACCCAGCCTGACATTTCACATGATGTACTCTGCATGTAAGTTAAATAATCAGGGTGACAATATACAGCCTTGATGTACTCCTTTCCCTATTTGGAACCAGTCTGTTGTTCCGTATCCAGTTCTAACTGTTGTTTCTTGACCTTCATATAGATTTCTCAGGGGACAGGTCAGGTGGTCTGCTATTCTCATCTCTTTAAGAATTTTCCACAGTTTCTCGTGATCCACACAGTCAAAGGCTATGGTGTAGTCATTAAAGCAAAAGTAGATGATTTTCTGGAACTCTCTTGCTTTTTTGATGATCCAGCAGATGTTGGCAATTTGATCTCTGATTCTGCTGCCTTTTCTATATCTAGCTTGAACATCTGGAATCTCATGGATCACGTTCTCTTGAAGCCTGGCTTGGAGAATTTTGAGCATTTCTTTGCTAGTGTGTAAGGCAAGTGCAATTGTACAGTAGTTTGAACATTCTTTGGCATTGCCTCTGTTTGGGACTGGATGAAAATTGACCTTTTGTAATCTTGTGGCCAACGCTGAGTTTTCCAAATTTGCTGGCATATTGAGTGCAGCACTTTCATAGCATCATATTTTGGGTTTGAAATAGCTCAACTAGAATTCCATCACCTACACTAGCTTCATAGTGATGCTTCCTAAGGCCCACTTGACTTCACGTTCCAGGATGTCTGGCTCTAAGTGAGTGATCACACCATTGTGGTTATCTGGGTAATGAAGATCTTTTTGTATAGTTCTTTTGTTTATTCTTAACACCTCTTCTTAATATCTTGTGCTTCTGTTAGGTCCATACCATTTATGTCCTTTATTGTGCTCAACTTTGCATGAAATACTCCCTTGGTATCTCTAATTTTCTTGAAGCGATCTCTAGTCTTTCCCACTGTTGTTTTCCTCTATTTCTTTTGCATTGATCACTGAGGAAGACTTTTTTATCACTCCTTGTTATTCTTTGGAACTCTGTATTCAAATGGGTTTATCTTTCCTTTTCTCCTTTGCCTTTCACTTCTCTTCTTTTCTCAGCTATTTGTAAGGCCTTGTCAGAAAACCATTTTGCTTTTTTGCATTTATTTTACTTGGGGATGATCTTGATCACTGCTTCCTGTACAATGTCATGAGCCTTCATCCATATTTCTTCAGGCACTCTATCAGATCTAATACCTTGAATCTATTTGTCACTTCCACTGTATAATCATATGATATTTGACTTAGGTCATACCTGAATGGTATAATGGTTTTCCCTTTCTTCAATTTAAGTCTGAATTTGGCAATAAGGAGTTCATGATCTGAGCCACAATCAGTTCCAAGTCTGATTGTTTAGAGCTTCTCCATTTTTGGCTGTGAAGAATATAATCAATCTGATTTCAGTATTGACATCTGGTGATGTCCATGTGTAGAGTCTTCTCTTGTGTTGTTGGAAAATGGTGTTTGCTATGATCTGTGCGTTGTCTTGGTAAAACTCTTATTTTCCTTTGACCCACTTCATTTTGTACTCCAAGGCCAAATCTGCCTTTTACTCCAGGTAGCTCTTGACATCCTACTTTTGAATTCTAGTCCCCAATAATGAAGAGGACATTTCTTTTTGGGTGTTAGTTCTAGAAAGTCTTTTTGGTCTTCATAGAACCTTTCAACTTCAGCTTCTTCAGCATTACTGGTTGGGACATAGATTTCGATTACTGTGATATTAAATGGTTTGCCTTGGAAACGAATAGAGATCATTCTGTTGTTTTTGAGATTGCTTTGAAGTACTGCATTTCAGACTCTTTGGTTGACTATGATGGCTACTCCATTTCTTCTAAGGGATTCTGGCCCACAGTAGTAGATATAATGGTCATCTGAGTTAAATTCACCCATTCTAGTCCATTTTAGTTTGCTGATTCCTAGAATGTCGATGTTCACTCTTGCCATCTCTTGTTTGACCACTTCCAATTTGCCTTAACTCATGGACCTAACATTCCAGATTCCTATGCAATATTGCTCTTTAAAGCATCAGACTTTACCTCCATCACCTGTCACATCCACAACTGGGTGTTGTTTTTGCTTTGGCTCCATCTCTTCATTCTTTCTGGAGTTATTTCTCCATTGATCTCCAGTAGCATATCGGGCACCTACCAACCTGGGGAGTTCATCTTTCAGTATCATACCATTTTGCCTTTTCATACTGTTCATGGGTTCTCAAGGCAAGAATGCTGAAGTGGTTTGCCATTCCCTTCTCCAGTGGACCACGTTTTGTCAGAACTCTCTGCTATAACCTGTCTGTCTTGGGTGGCCCTATAGGGTATGCCTCATAGTTTCATTGAGCTAGACAAGGCTGTGATCCATGTGATCAGTTTGGTTAGTTTTCTGTGATTGTGGTTTTCAGTCTGTCTGCCCTCTGATGGAGAAGGATAAGAGGCTTATGGAAGCTTCCTGATGGGAGAGACTGACTGAGGGGGAAACTGGGTCTTGTTCTGATGGGCGGGGCCATGTTTGGTAAATCTTTAATCCAATTTTCTATTGATGGGCGGGGCTGTGTTCCTTCCCTCCTGCTTGACCTGAGGTCAAATTATGGTGGAGGTAATGAAGATAATTCTGACCTCCTTCAAAAGGTCCCATGCACACACTGCTGCACTCAGTGCCCCCAGCCCTGCAGCAGGCCACCACCAACCCACACCTCCGCTGGAGTCTCCTGGACACTCATGGGCATGTCTGGGTCAGTTTCTTGTGTGAACACTGCTCCTTTCTCCTTGGTCCTGGTGCACACAAGGTTTTGTTGGTGCCCTCCAAGTGTTTGTTTCCCCAGTCTTGTGTAAGTTCTGGTGGTTTCTTGGTGGGGTTAATGGCAACCTCTTCCAAGAGAGCTTATGCCATACCCAGGTCTACAGCACCCAGAGCCCCTGCCCCTGTGGCAGGCCACTGCTGACCCGTACCTCCACAGGAGATACTCAGACACAGTTCTGGCTCAGTCTCTGTGGGTTGGGCATGCATTTTGTGCCCTTCCTAGGTCTGAGCAGCTCAGGCAACCAGGTGCTTAGCCAGTGCACTGTCCCGGGTGGGCCATGCATCTTAATCACCTCCCCGGTCCCAGCCGCTCAGTTTCCTGGGGGTGATGCATGAACACCATCTCAGGCTTGCTGTATGTGTCCTCTGGATAGCTGATCTCAGGCTATGACCCTCCTGGTGGATTTCAACCATCCAGGATCTCAGGAAGACTTGGTTAGCAGTTGGGAGCCTCCTCACAGTATGGTGGAAGATGCTGTCTCTGGGCTGAGATTGCAACAGCCTCTTGCCTTCAGTAAGGTACATAGAAGATACAAATATATTTTATCAAAACTGTGATTATTTAAAATCAACACTAATAAACACTAATTAAACTTAACCCAATTTATTTGTCTTTGCTTATCTTCTTGAAATGCAGATTTCTGTTTTGTATTTGTAGGAGCATGGTGGGGAAAATTAGCCAGAGTGGGGATGTGACAGGCTGGGGCCTAAACCCGGGACCAATGCTGTACTGCTTGTACCCAGACAAACTTTTCCTCGAGCAACAAAACATAAGCTACAAGGGACTAAAAATAACCATGTGCATACACAGTTGGGGCAATGATGAACAAGATATACAAAGACCAAAACCTCCTGCCACTTCTGAGTAAGGAGCAAAAGCAGGGTGCACAAACCACCACCTAGGGGGTGGGCAAACCACCCAGGCCACCACTCTGGCCAGATTCCTGGCCCTATCCTTACCTTATAGAAGGAACCAGCTTGCTTCCCTTAAGGGAGTGAGTGAGCAAGGGCATCTGTTACTTGGTTTCACTCCCTGGGTTCCAGCAGGAGCACCAGTAAAGCCATGCCTTAAAGACAGTCCAGGAACCCAGGTTGGTAACAGGGAGACTGCTTTAAAGAGCTGAATAGAATCATACTTCCTCTACCAAAGTTGAAATTTATGTTATTTTTTGCAATTCTTTCTAGATTTTCCTATCAAAAACAAAGACTTTCACAAGGTATAATACTTATTTTTCTTTTCTAAAAATAAAACTTGAATGACAAAAGACTTTTACCATGCAGTTTTATGGATAAGTAGTCTCTACAATCAGTTCTTTTTGTTTTTATTTTGCCCTTCCTCTGATAACAGACACTCACGGCCTAAAATATCAAGAGTATAATATTGCATTAAAATTTTTTTAAATCTCTTTTTAAAGGTTAATTAATTTTTGGCCACAACCCTAGTGCAGAACTTCCCTGACCAGGAATCAAACCCATATCCTCTGTATTGGAAGGGTGGAGTCTTAACTACTGGACCAGAAGTCCAGTATCATATTTTTAAGTGAAAAAGAAACACAAAGGGAAATCTCAAGAATGTAAGTCAAGGAAGGAGAGATTGTGTACATGGTCATTTGGCTAGATTTGCTATTGTGGAAACTAATTTTTAAATTTTAGACTATAAATCAACTACAAGAAAAAAATAACTGTAAGACTACTCTAAAGAGTTAATTATATGTGTAACACAATTACATATATATTTAAATATCCCATCATAGAAACTGGAGCTTCCTTTGTGGCGCAGCTGGTAAAGAATCTGCCTGGAATGCAGGTGATCTGGGTTCGATCACTGGGTTGGGCAGATCCCCTGGAGAAAGGAAAGGCTACCACTACAGTAGAATTCCATAGACTGTATAGTCCATGGGATTGCAATTGAGCCACTTTCACTTTTCACTGTCATAGAAACTGCTACTTCTCCCTCTTCATTAACCCATGGCAAGACCTCGCAGTAACAAGGAATGACATGGCTAAAGTGAAGTTTATTACAAATAGCAGTGAAAAGAAGAGAAGTGAAAAGCAAAGGAGAAAAGGAAAGATATACCCATTTGAATGCAGAGTTCCAAAGAATAGCAAGGAGAGATAAGAAAGCCTTCCTCAGTGATCAGTGCAAAGAAATAGGGGAAAACAAAAGACTTGGAAAAACTAGAGATTTCTTCAAGAAAATTAGAGATACTGAGGGAATATATCATGCAAAGATGGGCTCGGTAAAGGACAGAAATGGTATGGACCTAACAGAAGCAGAAGATATTAAGAAGAGGTGGCAAGAATACACAGAAGAACTGTACAAAAAAGATCTTCATGACCCAGATAATCACGATGGTGTGATCATTCACCTGGAGCCAGACATCCTGGAATGTGAAGTCAAGTGTGCCTTAGGAAGCATCACTATGAACAAAGCTAGTAGAGGTGATGGAATTCCAGTTGAGCTATTTCAAATCCAAAATATGATGCTGTGAAAGTGCTGCACTCAATACACCAGCAAATTAGGAAAACTCAGCAGTGGTCACAGGACTGGAAAACGTCAGTTTTCATTCCAATCCCAAACAGAGGCAATGCCAAAGAGTGCTCAAACTACCGCACAATCGCACTCATCTCACACGCTAGTAAAGTAATGCTCAAAATTCTCCAAGCCAGGCTTCAACAATATGTGAACTGTGAACTTCCAGATATCCAAGCTGGTTTTAGAAAAGGCAGAGGAACCAGAGACCAAATTGCCAACATCCGCTGGATCATGGAAAAAGCAAGAGAATTCCAGAAAAACATCTGTTTCTGCTTTATTGACTATGCCAAAACCTTTGACTGTGTGGATCACAATAAACTGTGGAAAATTCTGAAAGAGATGGGAATACTAGACCACCTGACCTGCCTCTTGAGAAATCTGCATGCAGGACAGGAATCAACAGCTAGAAGTGGACATGGAACAATAGACTGGTTCCAAATAGGAAAAGGCTGTATATTATCACCCTGCTTACTTAACTTCTATGCAGAGTACATCATGAGAAACGCTGGGCTGGATGAAGCACAAGCTGGAATCAGATTGCCAGGAGAAATATCGATAACTTCAGATATGCAGATAACACCAACTGTATGGCAGAAAGTGAAGAAGAACTAAAGAGCCTCTTGATGAAAGTGAAAGAGGAGAGTGAAAAAGATGGCTTAAAGCTCAACATTCAAAAAACCAAGATCATGGCATCTGGTCCCATCACCTTGTGGCAAATAGATGAGGAACCAGTGAGAGACTTTATTTTTGGGGGGGCTCCAAAATCACTGCAGATGGTGACTGCAGCCATGAAATTAAAAGATGCTTACTCCTTGGAAGGAAAGGTATGACCAACCTAGACAGCATATTAAAAAGCAGAGACATTACTTTAGCAACAAAGGTCTGTCTTGTCAAGGTTATGGTAAAAACCATATGTGAGAGTTGTACTATAAAGACAGCTGAGCACTGAAGAATTCATGCTTTTGAACTGTAGTGTTGGAGAAGGCTCTTGAGAGTTCCTTGGACTGCAAGGAGATTCAACCAGTGCATTCTAAAGGATATCAGTCCTGAATGTTCATTGGTAGGACTGATGGTGAAGTTGAAACTCCAATACTTTGGCCACCTGATGCAAAGATCTGACTCATTTGAAAAGACCCTGTTTCTGGGAAAGATTGAAGGCAGGAGGAGAAGGGGATGACAGAGGATGAGATGGTTGGATGACATCACTGACTCAGTGGAGATGAGTTTGAATAGACCTGGGAGTTGGTGATGGACAGAGAGCCCTGGCATGCTCTGGTGCACGGTGTCACAAAGAGTCGGACATGACTGAGTGACTGAACTGAACTGAGTGATTAGGATCATCAACTAGACTGTTAAATGAAGACATTGAAATGAACGTGAGGTGCTACGATTGCTGACTAGGTGTATGAGAGAAAAGGTTTTCTTGACAATGAATGATTAGCCCCAAAGTGAATTCGTAACTTTCCTCCCAGCCATACTTTTTATTTCATGGCTGACCTGAAATAAAAAGTACGGCTGGGACCCTCCATTCTTCTCAGAGTAATGACAGAGGTATGACCTGGGGTTCTAGCACTGAGCTAAAATCTGGTGCTGGTGAAATGTGAGAACAGTGAAGGGAGTCTCAGGAAGAAGTTACCAGATGTGGGATTAAATGAAAATTTATTGTTTAGAAAGAGGATAGAAATTTTAAGTTTCAAGTGAAATCTGATGCTGTTCAATTAAAAATGCATGTTCTGCATAGGGTAAAATAATTATTATGGGATTTCAGGAAGGAGATCAAATCAATTTTACTCTTTCTACTGAACAACTATGAATACTAATACCACAGTCACAGATATCCTATGCATTTCTTAGAATATTTTCAGAGAAACTTCCTCCATTATTTTCCATTTACTATTTAATCTGCCTATTTAGCCAGTAAATCAATAACTGCCATTAAAATGCACATATAGAATAACAGAAGAAAATATGGTTTCAGAGAAACTGGAGATATTTCTAGAAGTGATTGAATGCAAACTGCATACTGTCTAACTTATTCTATTATCAGAAGGTCTCAACATCACTATTCTATCCTCAAATATTTAAACTTAGCTAATATTTTGTCCTATACTTTGAAATTGTAAGTTGAGTTCTATTTCTTACTAGAAATAAATCCAATATAATTAATATTTTTTCTGTGCTGAAAAGTAATCCTGACCTAGCAGGAGACCAGGGAGACTTCAAAACAGTCTTGATAAGGTAATTGATTTTTAAATTTCTGATTTAATTCAGTACTTCATATAGATTCTGAAAGCTCTAAACTGTCACTGCATTCTAAACCAAATAATCCTTATACATAAAATCTGCAGTACCCTCCACTCTAGTTGTTTGGAAAGTTTCTAGGAGTTTTATATCTACACTTGCACCTAAAAGAAAATAAAATTATAATTATGCCTGCATAGGAAAACTTCAATATTCTAAGAAAACTTGTGTTTCTCCCTTCAGTTTTTAATATCTAAGTGCTAATTTTCAGAATCAAAGGTTGAAGATATTTCACATCTATTTACAACTAGCTTATCTTCTCTTTGTTTCTCTGAGTCCACAAACAAATGTTTTTGTACCTGTGTGGGTAGAAGAGGGAACAGGATAGGGAGAGAGAAACAGAAAGAGAGAGAGAGTTTTCCAGCAGTTTACCCTCCAAATTAACATACCTGCTCAAATTCATTACTGCCATTTTGTCTGATTCATTCAGCATTAATGTGAACAACAGTCAAAGTGCAACCTGGCCCCTGTGCTGAGTCACTATTTGTGATGATTAATTTTGAGGTTGCATGATTGCTACCTGTCTTCCATTGCACTATAAACTTCATGAAGGAAGGAACCAATTCCATTATGCTCACCTAATACTCCCAGTAATTTTGGCACCAAGGAGGAGTTTAGTCATGTTTTGTAATAAAGAATGCAGTGTATAAAATTGTGTTCAAAGAAAGATAGACATTGTTTCATTATTTAATTATTCACCACAATGTTCTTAGTATTTCTTTTTCACTTTGGCCCAACATTTCCCCTAACCTAACCCCATTCAAGCCACAGTTGCCCTGCTCTCCACTCACAGCAATGAATGTGCAGATTTAGGTGAGCCTTTGGGATGGATGGTCCTGTGTTCTGCCTCCCAAGCTCCTGTGAGGGGGGACTGGTTAATGAAAACCCGAGAAGAGCAAATGCATACACTATTTCTGAGTAGGAGCCCCAGGAAGCCCCCAGAACAGTATGGTTACACGGAACATCTAAGTAGAAAGCTTTGTAGCTCAAGACTCTCCCATGCTGAAGTGAGACAAAGGAGCAAGAATGATAAAAGTCTAAGACAGGGAAATAAGAAGAAGCTTTATGGAAAACACAGAATAACTCGGCAGTTTCCCATTTTGATCAATAACCATGGACCAAAGGGAATCAATGTAGACAGGTACGCATTAGTTCAGTTCAGTTCAGTTGCTCAGTCGTGTCCTACTCTTTGCAACCCCATGATTCACAGCATGCCAGGCATCCCTGTCCATCACCAACTCCTGGAGTTCACCTAAACTCATGTGCATTGAGTCAGTGATGCCATCCAGACATCTCATCCTCTGTCGTCCCCTTCTCCTCCTGCCCCCAATCCCTCCCAGCATCAGAGTACTTTCCAATGAGTCAACTCTTCACATGAGGTGGCCAAAGTATTGGAGTTTCAGCTTTAGCATCTTCCTTCCAATGAACGCCCAGCACTGGTCTTTAGGATGGACTGGTTGGATCTCCTTGCAGTCCAAGGGACTCTCAAGACTATTCTCCAACACCACAGTTCAAAAGCATCAATTCTTTGGCACTCAGCTTTCTTCAGTCCAAATCTCACATCCATACATGACTACTGGAAAAACCATAGCCTTGACTAGACGGACCTTTGTTGGCAAAGTAATATCTCTGCTTTTTAATATGTTATCTAGGTTGGTTATAACTTTCCTTCCAAGGAGTAAGTGTCTTTTAATTTCATGGCTGCAATCACTATCTGCAATGATTTTGGAGCCCAGAAAAATAATGTCCGACACTGTTTCCATTATTTCCCCATCTATTTCCCATGAAGTGATGGGACCAGATGCCATGATCTTATTTTTTGAATGTTGAGTTAAGCCAACTTTTCACGATCCTCTTTCACTTTAATCAAGAGGCTTTTTAGTTCCTCTTCACTTTCTGCCATAAGGGTGGTGTCATCTGCATATCTGAGGTTATTGATATTTCTCCCAGCAATCTTGATTCCTACTTATGCTTCTTCCAGCCCAGTGTTTCTCATGATGCACTCTGCATATAAGTTAAATAAGCAGGGTGACAATATACAGCTTTGACGGACTCTTTTTCCTATTTGGAACGAGTCTGTTGTTCCATGTCCAGTTCTAACTGTTGCTTCCTGACCTGCATACAAATTTCTCAAGAGGCAGGTCAGGTGGTCTAGTATTCCCATCTCTTTCAGAATTTTCCACAGTTTATTGTGATCCACACAGTCAAAGGCTTTGGCATAGTCAATAAAGCAGAAATAGATGCTTTCCTGGAACTCTCTTGCTTTTTCCATGATCCAGCGGATGTTGGCAATTTGATCTCTGGTTCCTCTGCCTTCTCTAAAACCAGCTTGAACATCTGGAAGTTCACAGTCACATATTGCTGAAGCCTGGCTTGGAGAATTTTGAGCATTACTTTACTAGCGTGTGAGATGAGTGCAATTGTGAGGTAGGTTGAGCATTCTTTGACATTGCCTTTCTTTGGGATTAGAATGAAAACTGACCTTTTCCAGTCCTGTGGCCACTGCTGAGTTTTCCAAATTGCTGGCATATTGAGTGCAGCACTTTCACAGCATCATCTTTCAGGATTTGAAATAGCTCCACTGGAATTCCATCACCTCCACTAGCTTTGTTCATAGCAATGCTTTCTAAGGCCCACTTGACTTCACATTCCAGGATGTCTGGCTCTAGGTGAGTGATCACATCATCGTGATTATCTAGGTCATGAAGATCTTTTTTGTATAGTTCTTCTGTGTATTCTTGTGACCTCTTAATATTTCTGCTTCTGTTAGGTCCATACCATTTCTGTCCTTTATCAAGCCCATCTTTGCATGAAATTTCCCTTGGTATCTCAAATTTTCTTGAAGTGATCTCTAGTCTTTCCCATTGTGTTGTTTTCCTCTATTTTTTTGTGTTGATCGCTAAGGAAGGCTTTCTTTTCTCTCCTTGCTATTCTTTGGAACACTGCATTCAAATGGGTATATCTTTCTTTTCTCCTTTGTGTTTCGCTTTCTTTCTTTTCACAGCTATTTGTAAGGCCTCCTCAGACAAATGGCAAACCACTTCAGTATTCTTTCCTTGAGAACCCCATGAACAGTATGAAAAGGCAAAATAATAGGATAGTGAAAGAGGAACTCCCCAGCTCAGTAGGTGCCCAATATGCTACAGGAGATCAGTGTATAAATAATTCCAGAAAGAATGAAGACATGGAGCCAAAGCAAAAACAATACCCAGTTGTGGATGTGACTGGTGATAGATGCAATGTCCGATGCTGTAAAGAGCAATACTGCATAGGAACCTGGAATGTTAGGTCCATGAATCAAGGCAAATTGGAAGTGGTCAAACAGGAGATGGCAAAAGCGAACATTGATATTCTAGGAATCGGAAAACTAAAATGGACTGGAATGGGTGAATTTAACTCAGATGACCATTATATCTACTACTGTGGGCAGGAATCCCTCAGAAGAAATGGAGTAGCCATCATGGTCAACAAAAGAGCCCGAAATGCAGCACTTGGATGCAATCTCAAAAATGACAGAATGATCTCTGTTCATTTCCAAGGCAAACCATTCAATATCACAGTAATCCAAGTCTATGCCCCAACTAGTAACTCTGAAGAAGCTGAAGTTGAACGGTTCTGTGAAGACCTACAAGACTTTTTAGAACTAACACCCATAAAAGATGTCCTTTTCATTATAGGGGACTGGAATGCAAAAGTAGGAAGTCAAGAAACACCTGGAGTAACAGGCAAATTTGGCCTTGGAATACGGAATGAAGCAGGGCAAAAACTAATAGAGTTTTGCCAAGAAAATGCACTGGTCATAGCAAACACCCTTTTCCAACAACACAAGAGAAGAGTCTACACATGGACATCTCCAGATGGTTAACACCAAAATCAAATCGATTATATTCTTTGCAGCCAAAGATGAAGAAGCTCTATACAGTCAGCAAAAACAAGACTGGGAGCTGACTGTGGCTCAGATCATGAACTCCTTATTGCCAAATTCAGACTTAAATTGAAGAAAGTGAGGAAAACCACTAGACCATTCAGGTATGATCTAAATCAAATCCCTTATGATTATACAGTAGAAGGGAGAAATAGATTTAAAGGCCTAGATCTGATAGATAGATTGCCTAATGAACTATGGAATGAGATTCATGACATTGTACAGGAGACAGGGATCAAGACCATCCCCATGGAAAAGGTATCCCTTAACCCATATCCAAATCAAGATGCCTTATCCACATATCGACTTCCTAAAATGTTAACCCCAGTGCCAAGACAAATGATAAGACAAAGACAAGTAATAAATGACAAGACAAAACCTACCCCAGGGAAGCTTGTAATATGAAATAAGTTGTATTATGGAGGAAATTGAAAATGTTAGGTTTTTTGCACACTTTACTTTGTGTACTAAGATTCCTACCCACAAAAAGTGTCCAGTCCATGAGCTGACAAACTGCTTCCCCCAAGCCAGTTCTGGCCTGCTGCCTGCCTTCGTTTTAGCTCATAAACTAGGATTGATTTTAGTATTTTTTAATTGTTGGAAAAAAAAGTGTTGTTTTTTTTTTAAACAGTATTTTGTAACACATGAAAATTATATGAAATTCAAATTTTAGCTCCTATAACTAAAGTTTCATGGGACCACAACTATACTCATTTGTTTACCTAGGTTTATGGCTTCTTTTGTGCTTCAATATCAAAGTTGAGTAGTTGAGATGAAGACTGTATAACTGTTCCACATAGTCTAAATTTTTACTCTCTGGCCATTTACAGGAGAAGTTTGCCAGCTTTTGATCTAACATAAGAAAACTTGAAAATCTGTAAACCTTTTATTTCTTTCTTCCCTTGACAACACCTGTTGCTCTGCCCTAGCAGAGCCAAATGTGAAAAAGAGAGAAGACAGAGAATTAGGAGTATTTTATAATTTAAAAATATATTTAAAAAATTATGTTTAACATTTGAAAATATTCTTGGCTGGGAGAAAACACTTCTGAATCTTTCATTCAAAATTTCATTCTGATAGTAAAGGTAGTACTGAACGAAGAGGAATAATTTCCTTGGGCTTTAATCTTTCGTAGAAACTAGTGACTCAAAATGCCATCAGGTGACTGGGTAAAGGATGCAATAAGTGGTAAGATTAATCAATTCATCACTATCAAAATGTAGACTCTAAAGGTTATAGTTCATCTCATATTTCAAAAACCAGTAAAATGATCATGTAACCCATACTGAGTTGGCTTTCATAGCTTGTTTGGTGCTCTTAAAATGCCCATTTCCGCTTGAAAAATAATCTATATCTAACATCATTAGTTCACCCTGACCTTTCCATCCTAGCAATAGGAAAGGACAATGTGCTTTGAGGTAGGTAACCTCATTATTGATGGCCTGATGAGATTTGTCACTATAAAAAATCATTTTCAGTGCCATGGCATTAGAGAAAATACAAATATACTTTCATGTCCTAGGGAAGGAAAATGGCCTGTGTTACTCATGAGTTCTTTAATGTTTTCAGAAGATTTTCTTTGCTCTTGCTTTGTTTTCATTGTCTAATATCTTTTTTTTTTAAAGTAATTAAGTCATTGAAAAGCTATGCATTAAATAATAAGGAATTCAGAATCTTAATGTGTGACTAAAGTCAGGTCTACTGAGCAGCACTGACTTAAGATACCTAATGCTAAACACACAAACAAGTCTGTGTTATATTATTATTTTCCTTTTCTTAGATATTAAGAGGAGAAAACTCTGGTTAATCCTGTTTGACAATTCCTCCTTCAGCTATAATCACTCAGGGTTCAAGAACAAACATCAGATCCATGTTCTCTCCAAGAATATTCTCTCTTCAAAACATCAGACTCAAATCTATTGGTGTAAGTATGGTACTAGATTTTTCTTTGCTGATTCAGAGCTGATTTTTCCACATTTTTGATACCCAGCTGATTATGTCACTGGAATATTTTAAACAGATCAAAAGCTCTCAAGGCCTGTAGGATATAAGTTCTTGACGGTCTCTCAAAGACAGGAGTTTTTCTGTCTTTGTGGTCTCCCATTATATTCCCTCCACTACAGACTATGGACTCACCTCTCCCTCAAGCATGCTCTTTTAACTTCTGGATATTTGTTTCCTCTTCCTAGAACACTCATTCCAACCCTTCTGTTTCCTTTAGATTCTACTTAGCCTTTAAATCACCACTCAATATTCTCCATTAATAGAATCCTTGACTCCTTTGGCAACATTAGACATTCTTGTCTCTGTTTCCATAGACCTTACCTCAACACTATTTTAGTATTTCAGACAATATCTTTTAACTTGTTTATCCGTGATGCTTCTTTCTATTACTTTAACCTCATCGAGGGTACACACTGTGTCTTGTTCAACTTATTATCCAGTTTTAAGCTCAGTGCTTCACAAAGGTGATTCTTAATGGATGCCTATTGACCAAAAAGAGAGTATGTTTGAAATCTATTATGTTCTTCCAAAATTAAGCCTTCTTCTGAAAAAGTTACTTCATGGTCATTCTATTAATTTCATATTCTTTAGTGATTTGCACCACTTACATATTTTTTTTTTAAGACTTCTTAAACCCATTGACTGAATGACTGAATGTTGCCTTGTGCATCAACTGCTTAGCTTTTCTCAGCTGTCAATGCAAAGACTGAGGGCCCTTATGCCTTCTAGAAAAAGCTCTTAAGCCAAAAGCTTGAGGTGGGGTAAGAAGCACATGCAGCATCAAAATCATACAATCAGAAACTACGTGCAGCAGAGTGACACACATCTCCTATGGCTTCTGTTTCTAGGTTGTTTGAGGTTTTAGGAAGAAGGGATGCCAAATTTTATCACATTTTCTCCACAACTTTTTAACTCATTAACATGATAATTTGCATTAATTGATTTGCTAATGTTAAACAAACCACTCAAGGCTGGGATAAATCCAAGTTGGTTATGATGGATTAATGTATTTGTATACTACTGAATTCAGTGTCCTAATCCTACATTTAGGATTTAGATAATCTATGAAACTAAATTCCAAAGTAATAGTTTTCCTTTATAACACCTTCATTGTCAGGTTATGGTATCGATATTATGCTATGCTAGCCTCCTAAAATGAAATTATGGATTGTTCCATTTCCCTTTTTATTCTCTGAAAGAGATTATTTAAGAATAGAATTATCCAACTCTTTACACATTGAGTTGAACCTGCTAGTAAAACTCTTAGACCTGAAGTTTTTAGTAAGAAGGTTAACAACACTGAATTTTTTAATAGATATCAGAGTACTACAGTTACTCCTTCTTGATTCAGTTTTGATAAGTTATGTTTTTATAAGAACTTATCCATTTCATTGATGTTTTCAAGTTTACAGTATATTTATAATATTCTATTATTCTTATTAACAATATTAATGTTCTTATATATTATTAATATTCTTATTGATCTTATTGATAATAATTAATATTCTTGTTATTTTTAATCTTTTCTATATTTATAGTTCTGTCACTTTTTTCTTCTCTTTCTCTTGATGAATCTCATCATGGGTTTGTCTATTTTATTAGGCTTTAGGACAACCAAGGTTTGGCTTTGTTCTTCCTATTATATCTTATTTTCTGTTCACTCATTTTTGCTCTTATTTTTTGTTCTCTCCATCCATTTGATTTCTTTGAAATTATTGTTTGTTATTCTAACTTTTAAAATGAAAGATTTGCCACCTAATTTTTTAGGCTTTCTTTCTTTCTCATAAAATCATGTAAGGCTATGCATTTACCTATAAATAAAGTTCAACTCACATCAACATGTGGTTTTTCATTCTCATTCAGTTCTAAATATTCTATCATTTAGGTTATAATTTCTTCTTTGATCCAAGTATTATTTAGCTGTATTCTGGCAATTTCCAAACAGGTGAAGTTTTGGTAACTTGTCTCTTGTGTTGCTGTCTAATGTAATTATACTGTGGTCCCAGAACATAATCTCTTAAATTTCTTGAGATTTTTCTATATTGGTCCAATATGGATTTAATTTGTTTAGGTCTCTTGGGTATGTGTTTATAAGGGCTATGCACTCTGCAGATGTTGTATACATATATCCTTTAGCTCAAGCTTATGTTCATATGTTCAGTCATTTTATTAATAATTTCTCTTTTGGGACTTCCCTTGTCCAGTGGTTGGGAATCTGCCTTCCAATGCAGAGGACACAGGTTCAAGCCCTTGTCCAGGAACTGGTCCAGAACATGCTTCCAGGCAACTGAGCCTGTGCGCCACAACTATTGAAGCTCACGTAGGCTAGCGCCTGTGCTCCACAACAAAAGAAGCCACCACAACAAGCCCACACACTGCAGCTAGAGAGTAGCCTCTGCTTGCTAAAACTAGAGAAAGCCCATGCACAGCAATGACAAGCCCATGTACTGCATCAAAGACCCACACAGTCAGAAAATAATTTGTCTTTTGTCTATCAGTCACTAAAAAAGTTATAATAAAATCTTCCATTATGATTGTAGATTGTATAAATTCATATATTTTTTCATTTAATTCTGACACTTTTTAACTAAAAATATATATATATATATATATATTTAAGTAGCTACATTGCTAGGGCATAACAATTTTAAATTGTCATATATTCCTGAAGGATATAAAATTAAAATTATATTTTTATGTGGTAACCCTCTTTATTTCCAGCAGTTTTTTTCTCTTAGGTCTGTTTTGTCTGATGTAAAGATAACTACAATAGTATTTGTCTGATATACTGCTTTCCATACACTGAGTTTCAATCTTACCACGTTCTTTTATGTCAAGTATGTCCATCTTGCCATGGATGCTGCGGCACTTCTCCTGTCCGTCCTCTTTATTTCTAGAACACTAATGCCACTCGGAAGCATCTTGAGAATGGGAGTCTTGTGGCACGGACTGTGCAGCAGCAGAAGGATTCCAGATTCCTGACCACTGTGTAGTCACCTTCCTACCCTTTAAAAATGTACCTTTGTATGTAAGTCATCTATTTTGTGGAGAAGGCAATGGCACCCCACTCCAGTACTCTTGCCTGATCGCTAAGAGTTGGACACGACCGAGCGACTTCACTTTTACTTTTCACTTTTATGCACTGGAGAAGGAAATGGCAACCCACTCCAGTGTTCTTGCCTGGAGAATCCCAGGGACGGGGGAGCCTGGTGGGCTGCCGTCTATGGGGTCGCACAGAGTCAGACACGACTGAAGCGACTTAGCAGCAGCAGTAGCGGCATCTATTTTGGTTTTTCCCCATGTACAGCTCAGTTTAATCTTAATCAATATTCAAACATATGGCCTGTTGAGAAACTAAAGACAAATCTAACTCAATACTGCCTAAATATATTAAAGCTCCAGTTACAAGCACTTTATCTTTTATATATATAGGTTTTAAACTTTTGCTTTTTCTAATAAAATATAGAGTCTTGAAATTTAATATTTCCAAAAGATATAGACAGGTAGATAGCTAGATAGCTAAAATATTATGTTAGCTCAAAGTAGGTAGCCAGTTACTATATCAGAAAATTCGTCTTAATGGTGATGGCTTTTTAGCTGAACTTTGAACAAAAGGTAGCATCAAGACAAGGAAAAAGTGAGAAGTGTTATAGATTTACTGGGACTATTACATATGGGAGGAAAAAAAATCTGAGAAGGAGAAAGTGACATATCAGTAATATTTTTTCAAATTTTGATGATTACATTTTGGAGTATTTAGAGGAGACGACACTTGTAGGTTTGGTAAAGAGGCTTAAATTCAAATTGTTGAGGTCCCTGAATGCCAAACCTAAGAACTCTTCCTTGTTTAGGATGCATTTTAGTTGTACTGAGAAGGGCAAAACAATCCTGAAATTTGAAGAATTAATTTAAAATGTACTTCATTCAACATGTGTAATTTTGTAGAAGTCACTTAGTTTCTCAAAAATCTCAATTTTCTCTTATAAAAAGGCACTCTAATAATCTGCATAAAATTAGAAAATGCACATGGAGCATGTCTGTAAATGTTGAAGGGCTGCAGGGATGTAAACCATCACATTCCTTAGTTCAGGCCTTTAAAGGTTTACTGTCTAGTAAGGACACCAAGAATTGTGTCATTTAGAACAATGTGACACTTTCTACAACAGATGTTCACCCAAGTTGTACTGAGATATACAGAGGAGGAACTCCTAAAAGAGTCAGGAAAAATTAGTAAAGACTATTTCAAATATGGAACTGGCATGATTGGCTGGTGTTTTAGGAAGTGTGGTCAAGGAGCATGTGAAGGGTGACTACAGTGGAAGGCCGGTAAGAAATTCAGACCACAAATAGGGAAGATTTAAGGTAGTGTCACTAGATTATGGTAATTGTGGTTATATACTAATTCATTGATTTACTTTTTGCTGCAAATAGCAATTAAGCACTTGCTATGTGACAAGCAGTCTTTTAAATATTACAGATAAACAGGTAGCTATGTAGTAGGTAGGTAGATAAAGCAATAAATAATAAAAAAAAAGGTAGATAAAGCAATAAATAATTGTCCACTTATTGCTTATAACCTGCTTGAGAGAGAAAACGAAGAGATGCATATGAAACAATATAAGTAGTGATGAGTAAAAGCAAGAGGAAAAAACTAGTAAGCAGATAGAAAGTAGGAGAATCACTTATTTTTGATAAGGAGATCAGGGAAGATCTCACTAAGGTAGTAAGGAATAAAATATGTAAGTAAGCTACACTGGAGGATGTGCAATTCACCGACAGGGAACAGGTGAAACAAAAGTCCAAAAACAGAATGAGGGACTTCCCTGGCAGTCCAGTGGTTAAGACTCTGTGCTTCCAATGCGGGGGGTGGGGGTTGATCCCTGGTCAGTGAGCTAAGAGATCCCACATGCTAGGTGGTGTGGCCAAAAAAAAAAAAAAGAGGAATGAGTAAGACATTTTGAAGGACCAGCAGGAAGACCAAAATGTCCCAAGAGAGAAAAGGGAAAGTGGTAGGAATTCTAAAAGGTGACTCTGGCTGGTTCATGGAATGATGTTTGCTGCATTAGGTATATGGATTTTAGTCTAGTTGTGATGAGATTTGGAAAGTTTGAAAAAAGGAGTGACAAGATCCCTGCTCTGCAACAGAGAAGCCACTGCAGTAAGATGCCTGTGCGCTGCAACTAGAGTGGCCCCCACTTGCTGTGACTAGAGAAAACCAGTGCACAGCAATGAAGACCCAGTGCAGTCAAAAATAAACAAAATTATAAGAAAATCACCTTTCTCAACTGATCGTATTCCTCAGAAGGGTAGATAACTAGTATTCATTTTTGTACTTTTCAAGTATTATAGCATGTTTAATATGTCCTTTTCATTCACAATCATTGGCACACAGAATACATAGGAATTAGAACTTGGAGACTACACTCTGTCTGGTAGAGGAGACCCAAACAAACATGGTGAGATATGGAAAACCTAATTAGCTTTTTAAATCAAGATTTAAACTTCAAGACATAAGCCGTGAGGTCAGGAGACCATAACTGATGAGAAATGGCCAGGAGTCCAGGGAGAGAAGATACAGCTTCATTTATAATCTGGCAAGAAAAACTCTTCTGGCCATGAAGAGTTCCAGAGGATGAAGTGCTGCAAAGCCAGGCCATCCAGACTGAGCAACACTGGGAACGATAAATGTTCCTGGCTGACAGCGCACCTTCGGGAAACCAGTCGGGCAAAATGCCATTGCTAGGATTCTAAGTATCTTGGAAGACTACCAAAAAAAGAAAAAAAAAGCTTCTTATTTTTGATTTGTAGGCACTATCAAGACGGAGTACAGAAAATTTGGTAGGTTGCCACAGTCTAGATTCTTTCTAAGAAACAAGAGCATGGGAATGCCACCTGTGACGTTATTATGGTATTCAGAAGAGTACCCAGAAGGACTGTGTTGTCTCCATGGTAGGGCACTCTTCAAAGTTTAGTGAGGCAACAACCCCTAACTCCTCCTGCATCAAACTGCCTCATATCTTTTATTAAAATCCTTAATGCTATCATTTACAAATATTTGTATATATATAAGGAAAGTTATAACCAACCTAGATAGCATATTCAAAAGCAGAGACATTACTTTGCCAACAAAGGTTCGTCTAGTCAAGGCTATGGTTTTTCCTGTGGTCATGTATGGATGTGAGAGTTGGAGTGTGAAGAAGGCTGAGTGCTGAAGAATTGATGCTTTTGAACCGTGGTGTTGGAGAAGACTCTTGAGAGTCCCTTGGACTGCAAGGAGATCCAACCAGTCCATTCTAAAGATCAGCCCTGGGCTTTCTTTGGAAGGAATGATGCTAAAGCTGAAACTCCAGTACTTTGGCCACCTCATGTGAAGAGCTGACTCATTGGAAAAAGACTCTGATGCTGGGAGGGATTGGGGGCAAGAGGAGAAGGGGACGACAGAGGATGAGATGGCTGGATGGCATCACTGACTCGATGGACATGAGTCTGAGTGAACTCCGGGAGTTGGTGATGGACAGGGAGGCCTGGCGTGCTGCGATTCATGGGGTCACAAAGAGTCGGACACGACTGAACAACTGATCTGATCTGATCTGATATTTTTTGAAAGCATAAAATGTAGTAATTTGGCAGAGACCCAGGTCAGTGTTCCTTGCTGAATTAACAGTCGCATCTTGGTGGGAAGGGGCATTCTCTACTGAGAGATGAATCATTTTGCTTTTTGATCATATGAAATTTTCTAACTTTTATCCTGCAACTAACTATAGAAGAAAAGAGGATGTTTTTAATGAAGAAACATACCGATTGAGGATTTCCTCTTTGCTAACCACTCCTTTATCAGTCAGAGACAGATAGCCTCATAGAGCGATGTAATCAGCCTTTAAAACAGATACTGAGGAAATTCACTAAAGGAAAGCAAAAAGATCTGGATGAGTGATTGCCCTGCCTCTAGGGTCCTATGGGGAAGTCCCTTATGCATCTATAGCTTATTTATTATTTGAACAGCTGCATAGGCGATTATTCCACATGACATCTTTCGACAGGCAAAAGGAATAGTCTAATAACACCAAGAGGACATTTTCTTCCTAAAAAGAAACAAGAGACTATACAAAAAGCCTCCTGGGATGTACCTGCAGGTTATCCTGTGAGGCTGAGGCCAAGGTCAACAATATGTTAACCATGCTCAAATTCTACACCTCAAAACCTGAAGTAATTGTTCTGTGGACAAAATGATTGATTAGGGGACACTTCGACTCGGTGTTCTAGAATGGTGTGTTGTTTTACAGTACTTCTTTCTGTAAATGAAATAATTTGGCTAGAAAATGTTGGTTCTGCACTGATATAGGAAATGTGCACCCACACAGGTGAACAAGCCTGTTATCAGAGCAGTTTTTTCAGTCCTTAATAAGTAGTTCAATGCCTGATGAGTGATCTGGAAATGCTCTAACTGTTCCCTTACTAATATAACAAACATACTGCACTTTCTTTACTTACTCATTTATGCTTTTTTTGTTGCTGCTTATGATTTTTATTTTTGAAGGGAGATGATCTAACATTAGCATAAAAATGCCTGCAACTCTTTAAAGCACAGTTATGTGAACTGACCTATACCGAGTATGTAAATATTCTCAGGTAAAACTTGTTATGTTTTTCATGACTATTTGAAAACATTGACCTCTCTATGATCAGGGGCCTCATGGGTCCAAGACTGTTATTTTTATTAATTTATATTTCCTGTCTACATTTGGAGAAACATTCACATGACCAGCATTGGAAAAATATTGCAATCTGGTAAAACCTACTATCAGAATAACATTCTTACAATAATAAGAGTCAACATTTTTGTTTTTTAGTTTTGCTCTTATTTCTAATAATATGCAGCCAAAAATTCCTGATAAATGTATTTCATATTTTTATAACATGTGGCTTCTTACCTTGGCTTGTAAGAATTTTTAAATATTAATTTATTAACTCTGCTGCTAATTGTAACAATTCTTTTCTTACTATAATACAATGATACAGTTTATTTTCTCTAATTTTTACTTAGTCATGGCTTAAAAACTAAGCCATGCCCATGGAGCCACCCAAGACAGGGGGATCATGGTGGAGAGGGCTGACAGAACGTGGTCCACTGGAGAAGGGAATGGCAAATTACTTCAGTATTATTGCCTTGAGAACCCCATGAACAATATGAAAAGGAAAAATGATAGGATACTGAAAGAGGAACTCCCCAGGTCAATATGTGCCCAATATGCTACTGGAGATCAGTGGAGAAATAACTCCAGAAAGAATGAAGGGATGGAGCCAAAGCAAAAACAATACCCAGTTGTGGATATGACTGGTGATAGAAGCAACGTCTGAGGCTGTAAAGAGCAATATTGCATAGGAACCTGGAATGTTAGGTCCATGAATCAAGGCAAATTGGAAGTGGTCAAACAGGAGATGACAAGAGTGAACATCTACATTCTAGGAATCAGCAAACTAAAATGGACAGGAATGGGAGAATTTAACTCAGATGACCGTTATATCTACCACAGCAGGCAGGAATCCCTGCAAAGAAATGGAGTAGCCATCATGGTCAACAAAAGAGTGTGAAATGCAATACTTGGATGCAATCTCAAAAATGACAGAATGATCTCTGTTCGTTTCCAAGGGAAACCATTCAATATCACAGTAATCCAAGTTTATGCCCCAACCAGTAACGCTGAAGAAGCTGAATTGAATGGTTCTATGAACCTACAAGACATTTTAGAACTAACACCCAAAAAAGATTTCCTTTTCACTAAACTGTGGAAAATTCTGAAAGAGATGGGAATACCAGACCACCTGATCTGCCTTTTAAGAAATCTATATGCAGGTCAGGAAGCAACAGTTAGAACTGGACATGGAACAACAGACTGGTTCCAAATAGGAAAAGGAGTTCATCAAGGCTGTATATTGTCACCCTGTTTATTTAACTTATATGCAGAGTACATTATGAGAAATGCTGGAATAGAAGAAACACAAACTGGAATCAAGATTGCCGGGAGAAATATCAATAACCTCAGATATGCAGATGACACCACCCTTATGGCAGAAAGTGAAGAGGAACTCAAAAGCCTCTTGATGAAAGTGAAAGAGGAGAGTGAAAAAGTTGTCTTAAAGCTCAACATTCAGAAAATGAAGATCATGGCATCTGGTCCCATCACTTCATGGGAAATAGATGGGGAAACAGTGGAAACAGTGGCTGACTTTATTTTGGGGGGCTCCAAAATCACTACAGATGGTGACTGCAGCCATGAAATTAAAAGACGCTTACTCCTTGGAAAGGAAGTTATGACCAACCTAGACAGCATATTCCATAGCAGACACATTACTTTGCCAATAAAGGTCCGTCTAGTCAAGGCTATGGTTTTTCAAGTGGTCATGTATGGATGTAGAGTTGGACTGTGAAGAAAGCTGAGTGCTGAAGAACTGATGCTTTTGAACTGTGGTGTTGGAGAAGACTCTTGAGAGTCCCTTGGACTGCAAGGAGATCCAACCAGTCCATTCTGAAGGAGATCAGCCCTGGGATTTCTTTGGAAGGAATGATGCTAAAGCTGAAACTCCAGTACTTTGGCCACCTCATGTGAAGAGTTGACTCATTGGAAAGTACTCTGATGCTGGGAGGGATTGGGGGCAGGAGGAGAAGGGGACGACAGAGGATGAGATGGCTGGATGGCATCACTGACTCAATGGACGTGAATCTGAGTGAACTCTGGAAGTTGGTGATGGACAGGGAGGCCTGGTGTGCTGCGTTTCATGGGTTTGCAGAGTCAGACATGACTAAGCAACTGAAAGGAACTGAACTGAACTGAATTTTTACTTCCTCTGTTTTTCCCATAAGTAGTTCTTTTCTCTCCATAAATTGATTAAATATTGCATATGTCTTCTTCTAGATGTCTTAATTTGCATTTAGCCCTTTACTGTAATTTATTTTAGTGTGTATTATAAACTGAGGCTTTACCATCATATTTTCTCCATAGAAAACCTATTTATCTATAAAATGTATAGACTTTCTTATAATTCATCTCTTCCCTATTAAGCTTAATGCTTTTTTATCATATGAATTTTTTATATATTCTATAATCTTTCTTATGCATGGATATTCAGGTCTGCTCTCAAAGTATATTTTTAAATTATTGGATTTTAAAATTTTATATTAATTTATTCAGCAAACAGATTACTATGTGCTAAGATTTTTTTAAGAAATTTGAAAATTAATAATATGTTTCTATAAATTCTGTCAATTAGGTACCACTATCCTTATTTAACAAATGAGGAAACTTGGGCACAGGGAAATTAAATAAGTGCTCAGAGTCTCATTACAGGCCAGAAGTTGACTGAAAATTCATAGTCTTAATCAGTTCACTCTGCTTCTATTACAGATATCATACTCATATCAGAATGATAGAAGACAGATAAAGAAGAATATATGGGGTCACATGACTGAGCAGCTGACCATATATGCATATATGAAGCTGCTGCTGCTAAGTCGCTTCAGTCGTGTCTGACTCTGTGCGACCCCCATAGACGGCAGCCTACTAGGCGCCTCTGTCCCTGGGATTCTCCAGGCAAGAACACTGGAGTGGGTTGCCATTTCCTTCTCCAATGCATGAAACTGAAAAGTGAAAGTGAATTCGCTCAGTCCTGCCCGACTCTTAGCGACCTCATGGACTGCAGCATACCAGGTTCCTCCGTCCTTGGGATTTGCCAGGCAAGAGTACTGGAGCGGGTGCCATTGCCTTCTCCTATATGAAGCTATTGATAGCTAAAAAAGCAACAACAAATAACAGCCCGATCACACTTGAATCTCTCTAAATAGAATCTCCATAGTAGCTATGGTGCTAAGCTTAGCCTCAACCTGACTCTGCCTCTCCATCCTGCAAAGGGAAGAATCTGTTGGTTTCACAGTTAAAGAAGGAATCAAGCAATATACTTCAGGGGTCCTTTTGTTAGGGAAGTGAAGTTGCTCAGTAGTGTCCGACTCTTTGCGACCCCATGGACTGTAGCCCACTGGGCTCCTCCATCCATGGAATTTTCTAGGCAAGAGTACTGGAGTGGGTTGCCATTTCCTTCTCCAGGGGATCTTTCCGACCCAGGGATCGAATCTGGGTCTCCCTCACTGCAGGCAGATGCTTTACCATCTGAGCCACCAGAGAATCCATTGGCCAAAAATCTCCATAAGGCTTCCTTCTAAATGTTATTTAATAGTTTAAGTATTTCTTCTTCAAAAACACATCCCTCCCTCCCTCTCTCTCTCACTCTCATATGAGGTTTTGTTTCACCATAAGTTTATTTCCCAGAGAGTTATGAATTACTTATATTTTTAAAAACTTAACTGCATACTTTTGTGAAAAGGACTCTGACTGCCTTTGCATGACATTAACAAAAACCCCCCAAAGTTGTGATCACTTTTCATAAAAATGAAAATGCAGGACCTTTTGCTCCGAAATTATTAAGAATTTGAAGATGGTGACAGTGGAGCATTAAACCAAGCCCTGGGCCCCTCCACATGCGGATTCTGTGAGATAGCCCAGGTCTTGTACACCCTTATTGTGTGTGTGCTCAGTCATGTCTAATTCTTTGCAACCCCTTGGACTGTGGCCCACCAGACTCCTCTGTCTATGGGATTCTCCAGTCAAGAATACTGGAGCAGATTGCCATTTCCTACTCTGGGGATCTTCCCTACCCAGGGATCAAATCTGCGTCTCTTGTGTCTCCTGCATTGGCAAGTGGATTCTTTACCAGTGGGCCATCTGGGAAGCCCTGGATAGCTCAGGTCGCGTATCCATGAAACCATGCGGTAGACAAGTGTCAAATCAGACAAACAATTAACTTTTAATCAATTCACCTTAAAATATATCTGCACAAAAATAAACTGAACTAGTTCTGTTAAAATGGCGAGTGTAACTTTTAGAATCAGATAGAGTTGAAAATTATAACTTTCAGAATATGATATTTATATGTAATTTATGAATGACAGTTTAACCACCTATGTTTAGCTTTATTCAACTCTATGGTTCCTGTGTTACATAATTCTTAATTCTAGAGTTACTGTTTACTTTGAGACTAATTAATAATGATAAAACCATTATCAGGGCTTTTCTGGTGGTCCAGTGATTAAAAATCCACCTTGCAATATGGGGACACCAGTTCCATCTCTCTTCTGGGAAGATCCCACATGCCTCGGGGCAATTAATCCTGCAAGCCACAACTACTGAGCCTGTATGCTACAACTACTGAAGTCTGGCATTCCTAGAGCCCAT
The DNA here is from genome assembly GCF_027580195.1 of Bos mutus. Lineage (NCBI taxonomy): Eukaryota > Metazoa > Chordata > Mammalia > Artiodactyla > Bovidae > Bos > Bos mutus. The sequence goes on from NC_091624.1 coordinate 55,585,427, forward strand.
GTTCCACAATGAGAGGAGCCACTGCAGTGAGAAGTCCGTGCACCACAACTAGAGAGTAGCCCCACTCACTGCAACTAGAGAAAGCCCACGTGCAGCAACAAAGACTCAGCACAGCCAAAAATTAATTAACAAATATTTCTAAAAAAAATCATGAAATTCAGGTAGAAAGAATGCTCCATAAAAACAAACCATTCTAGTTCTGTGAAAAATGCCACTGGTATTTTTGATATGGGTTGCACTGAATCTGTAGATTACTTTGAGTAGCTCAGTTCAGTTCAGTTCAGTCGTCAGTCGTGTCCGACTCTTTGTGACCCCATGGCCTGCAGCACGCCAGGCCTCCCTGTCCGTCACCAGCTCCCGGAGTCTACTCAAACTCATGTCCATTGAGTTGGTGATGTCATCCAATTATCTCATCCTCTGTCGTCCCCTTCTCCTCCTGCCCTCGATCTTTCCCAGAATCAGGGTCTTTTCAAATGAGTCAGCTCTTCGCATCAGGTGGCCAAAGTATTGGAGTTTCAGCTTCAACATCAGTCCTTCCAATGAACACTCAGGACTGATCTCCTTTAGGATGGACTGGCTGGATCTTCTTGCAGTCCAAGGGACTCTCAAGAGTCTTCTCCAACACCACAGTTCAAAAGCATCAATTCTTCGGTGCTCAGCTTTCTTTATATTCCGACTCTCACATCCATACATGACTACTGGGAAAACCATAGCCTTGACTAGGCAGACCTTTGTTAGCAAAGTTGGCAAAATACTTGTTTGAGTAGCATGGTCATTTTAACAATATTACACCTTCCAATCTAAGAACATGATATATCTCTCCATCCATTTGTGTCTTCTTCAGTTTCTTTCATCAGTATCTTATAGTTTTCTGAATAGAGGTTTTTGTCTCCTCAGGCATGCTTATTGCTAGTTATTTTATTCTTTTTTGATGCAGTTTTAGTTTGTTATTAGTGTATAGAAATATAACAGATTTCTGTATATTAATTTTGTATCCTGCAAATTTACCAAATTCATTGATGAGCTCTAGTAGTTTCCTGCTGTTATCTTTAGGATTTTCTATGTGTAGTATCATGTCATCTGCACACAGTAACAGTTATACTTTTACAATTTGGATTCCTTTTATTACTTTTTCTGACTGTTGTGACTAGGACTTCCAATAGTATGTTGAAGAAAAGTGGCAACAGTGGGCATCCTTGTCTTGTTCTGATCTTAAAGGAAATTCTTTCAGCTTTTTCATCATGAGTTTAGCTGTGGGTTTGTCATCTAAGGCCTTTATTATGTTAAGTTGTATTCCCTCTATGCCCGATATCTGGAGTGTTTTTTTTTTTTAATCAAAAATGGTTGTTCAGTTTTGTTGAAAGCTTATCCTCCATTTATTGAGATGATAATATGGTTTTTATTCTTCAACTAATAATTTTAAACTTGGTATCAAAATGCAAAAGACTCCAAATAGCCAAAACAATTTTGAGAATGAATCATAAACTGGAGAAATGATGCACCTTGACTTCAGACTATACTCCAAAATTATAGTAATCAAAACAGTATTGTACTGGCACAAAAACAGGCACATAGATCAATGGAATGGAATAGAGAGCCCAGAAATAAACTCACAACAAAGGAGGCAAGAATATACAGTGGAGAATAGTCTCCTCATTATCTAATATCATATAAAAAAAGAAAGTCAAAATGGATTAAAGACCTAAATTTAAGATCAGATACTTTAAAAGTCCTACAGGAAAACAGGCAGTACACTCTGATATAAATTAGAACAGTATTTTTTGGATCTCTCTGCTAAAGCAAAGGAAATAAAAACAAAAGTAAAGATATGGGATCTAATCAAACTTAAAAGTTTTGCACAGCAAAGCAAACCACTGACAAAATGAAAATTAAACCTACTAAATGGGAGAAACAAAATTGCAAATTATTTAACTGTAAGTAGTTAATATAAAATATATATAAACAGCCCATACAACTCAGCATCCTCATCAAAAAAAAAAAAAAAAAAGTTTTTAAATGGGCAGAAGAACTGAACAGACATTTCTCCAAAGAGGAAATACAGATGGCCAATAGGCACCTGGAAAGATGTTCAACACTGCTAATCATCACAGAAATGCAAATCGAAACCACAATGAGATCACCTCAAATCTGTCAGAATGTCTATCATCAAAAAGACCATGAATAACAAATGTTGGCAAGGATGGAGAGAAAAGGGAGCCTCTGTACCCTGCTGCTGGGAATATAAATTGATACAGCCAGTGCAGAAAAGAGAATGGAGGTTTCTCAAAAAAGCTAAAATAGAACTACCATATGAGCTAGAAATTCTACTCCTGGGTGTGTATACATGTTAAAACAACAAGACAACAACACTACACACACAAACATGAAATTTGAAAAGATACATGCACTGTAATGTTCATCAGAGCAGATCAGTCTCTCAGTCGTGTCTGACTCTTTGCAACCCCATGAATCGCAGCACGCCAGGCCTCCCTGTCCATCACCAACTCCCAGAGTTCACTCAGACTCACGTCCATCGAGTCAGTGATGCCATCCAGCCATCTCATCCTCTGTCGTCCCCTTCTCCTCCTGCCCCCAATCCCTCCGAGCATCAGAGTCTTTTCCAATGAGTCAACTCTTTGCATGAGGTGGCCAAAGTCCTGGAGTTTCAGCTTTAGCATCATTCCTTCCAAAGAAATCCCAGGGCTGATCTCCTTCAGAATGGACTGGTTGGATTTCCTTGCAGTCCAAGGGACTCTCAAGAGTCTTCTCCAACACCACAGTTCAAAAGCATCGATTCTTCGGCACTCAGCCTTCTTCACAGTCCAACTCTCACATCCATACATGACCACAGGAAAAACCATAGCCTTGACTAGATAGACCTTTGTTGGCAAAGTAATGTCTCTGCTTTTGAATATGCTATCTAGGTTGGTCATAACTTTCCTTCCAAGGAGTAAACGTCTTTTAATTTCATGGCTGCAGTCACCATCTGCAGTGATTTTGGAGCCCAGAAAAATAAAGTCTGACACTATTTCCACTGTTTCCCCATCTATTTCCCATGAAGTGGTGGCATTATTTACAATTGCCAAGATATGAAAGCAAATTGTCCATCAACAGATGAATGGATAAAGACACTGGTATTTTTTACAAGGGAACACTCCTAAGCCGTAAAAAAGAAGGAAATTTTAACATTTGAAGCAACATGGATGGACTTGGAGGCATTATGGTGAGTGAAGTCAGACACATAAAAACAAATACTACATGGTATCACTTACATGTGGAATCAGAAAGTACAATAAAATAGTGAATATAACAAATCAGATGCCAACTCATAGAGCTAGAGATCAAACCAGTGGTTACCAGTGAGGGAGCGCTGATAGGAGGCATAACATAGGAATAGATTAAGAAGCACAAACTATTGTATATAAAATAAGCTATAAGAATACATTATATAACATAAAAAATATAGCCAATAATTGTAATAATTATAAATGGAGTATAACCTTTCAAAATTGTGAATCAGTATATTATATGCCATACCATTTCTGTCCTTTATCAAGCTCATCTTTGCATGAAATGTTCCTTTGGTAGAGATCAAATTGCAAACATCCGCTGGATCATAGAAAAAGCAAGACAGTTCCAGAAAAACATCTATTTCTGCTTTATTGACTATGCCAAAGCCTTTGACTGTGTGGATCACAATAAACTGTGGAAAATTCTGAAAGAGATGGGAATACCAGACCACCTGATCTGCCTCTTGAGAAATCTGTATGCAGGTCAGGAAGCAACAGTTAGAACTGGACATGGAACAACAGACTGGTTCCAAATAGGAAAAGGAGTTCATCAAGGCTGTATATTGTCACCCTGTTTATTTAACTTCTATGCAGAGTACATCATGAGAAACGCTGGACTGGAAGAAACACAAACTGGAATGAAGATTGCCGGGAGAAATATCAATAACCTCAGATATGCAGATGACACCACCCTTATGGCAGAAAGTGAAGAGGAACTAAAAATCTCTTGATGAAAGTGAAAGAGGAGAGTGAAAAAGTTGTCTTAAAGCTCAACATTCAGAAAACGAAGATCATGGCATCCTGTCCCATCACTTCATGGGAAATAGATGGGGAAACAGTGGAAACAGTGTCAGGCTTTATTTTTCTGGGCTCCAAAATCACTACAAATGGTGACTGCAGCCATGAAATTAAAAGACACTTACTCCTTGGAAGGAAAGTTATGACCAACCTAGATAGCATATTGAAAAGCAGAGACATTACTTTGCCAATAAAGGTCCGTCTAGTCAAGGCTATGGTTTTTCCTGTGGTCATGTATGGATGTAAGAGTTGGACTGTGAAGAAGGCTGAGCGCCAAAGAATTGATGCTTTTGAACTGTGGTGTTGGAGAAGACTCTTGAGAGTCCCTTGGACTGCAAGGAGATCCAACCAGTCCATTCTGAAGGAGATCAGCCCTGGAATTTCTTTGGAAAGAATGATGCTAAAGCTGAAACTCCAGGACTTTAGCCACCTCATGCGAAGAGTTGACTCATTGGAAAAGACTGTGATGCTGGGAGGGATTGGGGGCAGGAGGAGAAGGGGACGACAGAGGATGAGATGGCTGGATGGCATCACTGACTTAATGGACGTGAATCTGAGTGAACTCTGGGAGTTGGTGATGGACAGGGAGGCCTGGCGTGCTGCGATTCATGGGGTCTCAAAGGTCAGATACGACTGAGCGACTGATCTGATCTGATCTGATATTATATGCCTTTAACATATAATATTGTACATGAACTATACTTCAATTAAAAAAAAGAAACTATTTAGATAAGGAGGCAGCACTTTATTTCTTGTTAGTCTATCACTACAAAAGGCAGAGTTCTGTAATATATAGTTTCCTGGGCATATTTCTAGGAGAAGTAAAAAATTCCTAATTCAAGTCTCAATACAGACTTAGGAACACTGATGCCCTGAGATACCTCACCAAAGCATTTTATCTGCAGCAGCAAATATGCAAATGTAGTAACATATTTGAAGTTAGTAATCAGATGTAAACTTTAATAGTACAAGCTAAGAACTAAAGCCTTATCCTGATTGGTAGTTCTTATCTGTAAGATGGGATACCATGTAACTCTAGGCTTTCAGTGGATGTAAATTACATGTCAAGTAACTGTGCCCCAATCCTCTGATAAGGAGAGTGAGACTGCTTAGATAAGAAAGAGAGTAGGCAGATAAGGGAGAGCAAATAAGAGAAAAGAACACAAGAGACTTAAACCACCAGGCTGAGGTTTTCTGTTTAAATACCATGCCATTTAATTTCTGAGAAAAGCAAGCTATTGGAATGAAGAATCCAGGCAAAAGACACAAGTGAGTAGCCAGAGATCTGGATTTTAATTCAAGGGCTTCTATTAGGTACCAATGTATCCTTGTGTTAGTTTTCTCTTTACCTCAGCTTCAGTTTCCTCTTATGTAAAGTGAAGGATTTAGGGTAGAACACTTTCCAAGACTTTGATAGTTCAAAATGTATGTATCTAGTTTGCTTAAAAATTCAATAATTTTGTAGCAAAGGTTCCTGACTTTTCTTAGCTGTCTCTGGAAAACCCATTGACATCTATTTTGTCTAATATTCACTGATCACCTCTTTGATCCAGATACTTGGTGCTAAGTTCTAGATACACAGTGGCGATTAAAACACAGGTCTTACATCTATGTAAGATTAGTGAATCATGTATTTTCAGGTTGGAATAAGAGGGAAAAGACCATATCTTTTTCCCACTAACTACTAATATTCTCTTATTTTTTTTAACTTTTTTTTTTTTATTTTGTTTTAGGGTATAGTTGATTAACAATGTTGTGATAGTTACAGGTAAACAGCAAGGGGAGTCAGCCATACATACATACATGTATCCATTCTCCCCTAAACTCCCCACCCATCCAGGTTGCCACATAACATTGAGCAGAGTTCAAACTGATATTCTTGACAAAAATGTACAGATAGTCAGTGTTATAATTCTATATAAGGCATTGATAAAGGGCAGGACCCCTGTGGGACTCCTGGGCATGGAAGCCTTATTGTCTCCCATTTCTCGTGGGCAAGGCTCCATCTTCCATGACCTTCTCTGAGTTTCAAAGGGCTGGACAGTTCCAAATCAAGGGAGAAGGAGCCAGGAAACTACCAGACAAGATTAAAGGACCAGAGAGGCTCATCAGATGAGGAGATTGGACCACCTAAGACCCTGAACATAACCTAATCTTGTCAGCAATCTCACCCTTTTGAATCTTTGTAGAAGAATCTGAATGTGAGATTATTACTTGTTGTTCACTAGCTCAGTTGCCTCAGGATCTTTGTGAGCCCATGGACTGAAGCAAACCAGCCTTCCCTGTCCTTTATAATCTCCCAAAGTTTGCTCAAACTCATGTCCATTGACTTAGTGATGCCATTCAACCATCTCAGCTTCTGTTGCCCCCTTCTCCTGCCCTCAGTCTTTCCCAGCATCAAGGTCTTTTCCAAAGAGTCAGCTCTTCGCATCAGGTTGCCAAAGTATTGGAGCTTCAGTTTCAGCATCAGTTCATTATTCAGGATTGATTTCCTTTAGGATTGACTGTATCTTTATCACATATCCCTGCCTTACTATATAACCTCTTGCTATTCGCCAGGGAGGAGGGTGCAGGTCTTGAGGCACTAGTCTACTGTGTTGCCTTCTTTGCCTGGCAAAGTAATAAAGCCTCTCTTTCTTTCCCCTCCGTAAGTCTGTCCCTGTACTCTTGTTCAGCACTGGTGCACAGAGAGCCAAGATTTTGGCATCAGTATCCTATTTATAAGGTTTTTTTTTAAGTATGTGGAGCTTGAAATTAAGATCTAGGATCTGATACTTGCTCCTTAAGGTCAAAGGACGGATCCACATTCTTTCACATTGGAACCTGACAGAGTGAAAGCACTATGCTCTTTAAGAAATAATGATGCAGTCTTCTAAATGAAACCGAAGAGAATGATAAATTTAGAGAATTAAAATGCACTCTATAACTAGACAGTCAATTAAGCTGGCAAAGTAGGAAACCTAAAATGATTCGAAATTGAGTCCTTGAATTTCGGAGCAAGAAGCCCCTTCAGAGTTACTCTATTTTAACCCCCTTCATTTTATGGATGAGAAAACTAATATTCAGAGAGGTTATGTGTCTTTGGCAAAGCCACCCAGCTGGTAAATGTGGGAACCAGGATTCTATAATAGGTGTCCTCTCTGCATACGTAGTTTTTAAATGGGTAACTCAGTATTATGATGAAATATATATTAATGTAAGCTTGGCATCTGATGTGCTAGAAGGCATCACACAGTCTGTGTACAGGAAGTTAGATAAAAATGCTGCCCTGATTAAAAGTCTTCTCTGAAACATCTAAGAAGAAAGAACATTGTTTTCCTTCACATAATCAAGATTAGTCCTTTAACAGTATAGTGACATGTAAAGCTAGAGGGATGAATTCTGGAGTTCCTGTTCTATTAACTAATGAGGCAGTGATAGCCTATTAAGATTATTTGATTCCTTTAAGGGTCCAGAAGTTTATTTTCTTAAATTTATATACCACCTCTATGAAACTTTAAGCTTCTAGAAAGCTAGAAAAAAAACCTAACAATGACACAAATTTATATTTACCAATCAAATGAGGATATCAAGTATTTTAATTCCAAATTGTTCTCTGGAAAGGTCTAGAATGTAATGCTATATGCAATGCTGACATGGCCTCTGAAAAACAGGGGGATAGTAAATCTATCACTATTTAAGATGTTTTTATTATACTTCTAAATAAAAATCTAACAAAATAAAAGGAAAAATCAGGGAAAACTTGAATTTATGCTAACTATTTGTTTTTTTGTTTTTTTTTTTGTTTGTTTTTTCAGATGACCTACCCTGGGTTGAGGGCTTCCCTGGTGTCTCAGACAGTAAAGAATTTGCCTGCAATGTGGGAGACCTGGGTTTGATCCCTGGGTTGGGAAGAACTGGAGAAGGGCAAGGCAACCCACTCCAGTATTCTTGCCTGGAGAATCTCATGGACAAAGAGGAGCCTGGTGGGCTATAGTCCATGGGGTCACAGGGTCAGACACAACTGAGCAACTTTCACTTCACACTTCACTTTATCCTGGGTTGAACCAAAGGACCATAAAAGTTAAAACTGTATTCTATACACTTGGTCATAAATGTTAACTTTAAGTAACAACTTCAACCCATTTTCTTTCTTAATTACAAATAAGGTCATGAAAACCACTTCAAATAATCCTCACAACTTTGCAGATATTGCTGATGACCAAAGCTGTCACCAGGTAAGATAACATAAAGAAGAGAGATCATTTTCCTACTGGCTTTCTTTATAAGGGGCTTCCCTGGAAGCTCAATCACTAAAGAATCTGCCAGCAGTGCAGAAGACCCAGATTCGATCCCTGGGTCGGAATCCCCTGGAGAAAGAAATGGCAACCCTCTTCAGCATTTCTTGCCTGAAAAATCCTATTGACAAAGGAGCCTGGTGGGTTATAGTCTATGGGGTCACAAGAGTTGGACATGACTTAGCAACTAAACCACATAAGGGCAGAATTGTATAGATATTTGAGAGGGAATGTGTTTTTGCTGTGGCTCCAGTAATTGCTTCTAAGCTGGAGGGGGCCTAACTGATAAGAATAGTTTATTCTAGAACTGTAATTTTGGGTTTGGGGAGTCATATTTTCAGTATCCTATGCTATAGGCCCTTTTGCTATGTCTGTAAAGCATAAATTATGAGAGCAGATATATATTTATAAGTTCATATTGTCCTATCTTTTTATTTTATAGTTGAGGAAATTGAAGCTGAGTAATATAATATGTCACACTCTTGGACACATAGCTCATTTCTAGCTCTATCCAAATTAAGTCTAGATTAAACTCAGTTAGGTGCTTTGGCAGGCTGAATCACAGTCCCCTAAGAATATCCATGTCCTATTCCCCAGAACCTGGGAATATTTTACTTATGTAGTAAAATGAATATTGTAGAAGTGATTATGTTAAAGATCTTGAGATGGAGAGCTTTCCTGGATTTTTAAGGCAAATTTGATAAAATCACAAGAGTTCTCATGAGAGGAAGGTAGGGGGATAAGAATCAGTAATAGGAGACATAGAGATGAAAGTGAGATTGACACAAGGCAGGGGCCCTGGGCCAGAGTGCAGGCAAGTTCTACCAGGTGAAGGCAAGGAAACAGATTCTCCCCAAAAGCCTCCAGAGGGATCGCACCCCTGACAACACCTTAATTTTCAACATCTGACCTTCAGATCTGTGCTAACAACACATCTGCACTATTTTAAGCCACTAATTTCTGGTAACAAAATTTATCCAGGGGCTCTCTCTACAGCATCCCATTCCTATCATCTTGCATCCGTGCTGTATATTTTTTAATGTCATACTGTCTATATTCCCAGATATCTAGATATCCTTAAAGACAGGCATAGTATGTTATTAATCTCTGAATATCTTGCTCTTTCAAAGTTGAATAGATATTGAATAAATTATCAAATACTCCTAATGCTGACATTTACTAAAATACATCTAAACTCCACTCATGAGATGGATCTGCCAACTACTCAACAAATCTTTTGCTGAGAGCTTTTTATGTATAAACTTCCCTGGTGGCTCAGACGGTAAAGTATCTGTCTACAATGCGGGAGACCTGGGTTCAATCCCTGGGTTGGGAAGACCCCCTGCAGAAGGAAATGACAACCCACTCCAGTACTCTTGCTTGGAAAATGCCATGGACAGAGGAGCTTTGTAGGCTGTATTCCATGGGGTCGCGAAGAGTCAGACATGGCTGAGAGACTTCACTTCTTCTTCTTTTATGTGTAAGGTGCTGTGAATTATATATCACACACACACACATATTATATGAAAACTTGGGCAGCCCCATCTTTTTGTGAAAATTTTAATCACTAAAATTTTGTTACAAGATGACAAGACAACCCAAACTGATTAACTTTGAACTATACAATGATTTTAAATTCGAAGGGGATCTGATGCAATGCAAGTAGGACTGATTCTCAAAGAAAATCCATTTCATACCTTGGCTGCCCAGATCCTATGAATCCTTTTTCCTTTGTATACAGTTTTAAGAATGTTTCAGCCACACTTGATACAACTATTCCAAATAAAACTTAAAATGTTTTCCTTCTCAGAAGGAAATGACCCAAATCATGTCCATTTTTCCACCCAGGCCTATATTCATTATCTCTGGGAAATGTGGTTAGGCCCGAATGTGATTTCATGACCCCAAACCTGGACTACAGTGAAAAATTTAACCGTCCCTGCAAGCATAAAATAACAACCCACTCCCAGCACTCTTGTGTGGAAAATCCCATGGCTAGAGGAGGCTTGGAGGTGGCAGTCTATGGGGTCACAAAGAATTACACATGATTGAATGACTAAGCACACACACATAATACAAAGGTGAAGCAAAAAGGGGAAGTTCACGGTTCAATTCCTACCACTGGGTAAAGGGAAGAAGGTTAAAAAACAAACAAAAAAGCACACTACTGGGGAAGGATGCTCGTCATGGCATAGATTTCCCACCAGCTTGACTACATAGGGTTCCTCTGATTGAGAAAAATTGTCATCCTTGAGACAAGTATAGGGGAGAAATTTTTTTCTGGGGTCTGCCCTGCTGTACTAACCTACACATTTTGGCAATTGGTGGCCTAAGGATTGTCATTCAATTTTAAAATCACAGGTCCCTGCTTGTTACTCATTTTAAGAGTGAGCTAATTTGTTTGATTTCACGGGATTATATGCTAGAAATTTTGTTGATCCATGGTCTTTAGATTTGATGAAGACCTGTTTAATATCCTAACATCTCAAAGTTGTACTTACCTGGAATCCAATCACACTTGCTTATGTACAAAGGGAATTTGCTGATTCAAATAACTGGGTCCCATCTGACCCAAGCATCTCCTACAACCACAAGGAGAAGTAGCTCTGTAGAGTTGTAAAGAGCAGAGACTCTAGAGCTAAACTAACTGGGGTTAGGTTCCAGCTCCCCCATCTACCAGCATTATCAGTTCAGTTCAGTTCAGTTCAGTTGCTCAGTCATGTCCGACTCGTTGAGACCCCATGAACTGCAGCACACCAGGCCTCCCTGTCCATCACCAACTCCCGGAGTTCACCCAAACTCATGTCCATCGAGTTGGTGATGCCATCCAGCTATCTCATCCTCTGTCGTCCCCTTCTCCTCCTGCCCCCAATCCCTCCCAGCATCAGAGTCTTTTCCAATGAGTCAACTCTTTGCATGAGGTGGCCAAAGTATTCAGCTTTAGCATCAGTCCTTCCAATGAACACCCAGGACTGATTTCCTTTAGAATGGACTGGTTGGATCTCCTTGCAGTCCAAGGGACTCTCAAGAGTCTTCTCCAACACCACAGTTCAAAAGCATCAATTCTTCGGCACTCAGCCTTCTTCACAGTCCAACTCTCACATCCATACATGACCACTAGAAAAACCATAGCCTTGACTAGATGGACCTTTGTTGTCAAAGTAATGTCTCTGCTTTTGAATATGCTATCTAGGTTGGTCATAACTTTCCTTCCAAGGAGTAAGCATCTTTTAATTTCATGGCTGCAATCACTATCTGCAGTGATTTTGGAGCCCAGAAAAATAAAGTCTGACACTGTTTCCACTGTTTCTACATCTATTTCACATGAAGTGATGGGACCAGATGCCATGATCTTAGTTTTCTGAACGTCGAGCTTTAGGCCAACTTTTTCACTTTCCTCTTTCACTTTCATCAAGAGTCTCTTTAGTTCTTCTTCACTTTCTGCCATAATGGTGGTGTCATCTGCATATCTGAGGTTATTGATATTTCTCCCAGAAATCTTGATTCCATCTTGTGCTTCTTCCAGCCCAGCATTTCTCATGATGTACTCTGCATATAAGTTAAATAAGCAGGGTGACAATATACAGCCTTGATATACTCCTTTTGCTATTTGGAACCAGTCTGTTGTCCCATGTCCAGTTCTAACTTACTTCCTGACCTGCATATAGGTTTCTCAAGAGGCAGGTCAGGTGGGCTGGTATTCCCATCTCTTTCAGAATTTTCCACAGTTTATTGTGATCCACACAGTTAACGGCTTTGGCATAGGCAATAAAGCAGAAATAGATGTTTTTCTGGAACTCTCTTCCTTTTTCCATGATCCAGATGTTGGCAATTTGATCCCTGGTTCCTCTGCGCCTATTATACAGAGTGAAGTAAGCCAGAAGGAAAAACATAAATACAGTATACTAACGCATATATATGGAATTTAGGAAGATGGTAACAATAACCCGGTGTACGAGACAGCAAAAGAGACACTGATGTATAGAACAGTCTTACGGACTCTGTGGGAGAGGGAGAGGGTGGGAAGATTTGGGAGAATGACACTGAAACATGGAAAATATCATGTAAGAAACGAGTTGCCAGTCCAGGTTCGATACACGATACTGGATGCTTGGGGCTAGTGCACTGGGACGACCAAGAGGGATGGTATGGGGAGGGAGGAGGGAGGAGGGTTCAGGATGGGGAACACATGTATACCTGTGGTGGATTCATTTTGATATTTGGCAAAACTAATATAATTATGTAAAGTTTAAAAATAAAATAAAATTAAAAAAAAATAATAAAACCAGCTTGAACATCTGGAAGTTCACAGTTCACGTATTGCTGAAGCCTGGCTTGGAGAATTTTGAGCATTACTAGTGTGTGAGATGAGTGCAATTGTGCGGTAGTTTGAGCATTCTTTGGCATTGCCTTTCTTTGGGATTGGAATGAAAACTGACCTTTTCTAGTCCTGTGGCCACTGTTGAGTTTTCCAAATTTGCTGGCATATTGAGTGTAGCACTTTCACAGCATCATCTTTCAGGATTTAAAATAGCTCCACTGGAATTCCATCACCTCCACTAGCTTTGTTCGTAGTGATGCTTTCTAAGGCCCACTTGACTTCACATTCCAGGATGTCTGGCTCTAGGTGAGTGATCACACCATCATGATTATCTGGGTCATGAAGATCTTTTTTGTACAGTTCTTCTGTGTATTCTTGCCACCTCTTCTTAATATCTTCTGCTTCTGTTAGGTCCATACCATTTCTATCCTTTATCAAGCCCATCTTTGCACAAAATGTTCCCTTAGCATCTTAAGCAATTTGCTCAAGTCCTTGTGACTCTGTAGAATGAGTGCAATAATAGCATCTATGTCTTAGGTTGTTTGTGAGGATTGTATACAATAAAAAACTCTGAAAAGTACCTGGTCGTGTATGCAAGTGCCACATACAAAATATAATGTAATAAAAAATCCTACTTTAAGAGCTTTTGCTCATAATTTATAGTAAAAAAAAACAGTATTTTAAAACATACCTAAACTCTAGGCGAAACTATCACAATGTATTCCAGGTAAAAATAAATCAGCAGTGGGTATATGAAGCAAGTTTGGGTACAAGCCTCCTATACACCAAAACTTATCTGCCCAAACCTTTGTTAAACTAATAGTTACTGCTCCTGAAATTTAGCTAGATGATATAAATGAATTTTCCTAGGGCAGTACCCTGTATATGCTGAATGCTTGATGAATAAAAATACAGTTGAAATAATACTCCTAAAGCAATCTTACCCAGAGTAACACAAACACAGGGGGATATTGGCTTACAGGCCTTTTAGCCTGGCGGGGGTGGGGGGGGCTTAAAAGATGCACTGAAACCTGTAGGTAGGTATTCTATATAGAAAATCTCTACTCCAGAATTTGGTTAATTGACTACATGAAGAGATAGTCTTACATTTTTTTACTTTACCAAATATCGCCAAAATTAGCCAAATGTCACAATGATGATTTTTTAAAAAATTGCATTGCTTCTAAAATAGATTTGTAAAGCATTCATAATAAGTAAGTGCTATTTATTAAAACTTGTATCTGATCCTCACACATAGAAGCTTTGTAGTTTATTCATAAGATCTTAGGCAACTGAATCAGATAATTTAAATAAAACATTATAACATTATGTATTATTAATAGGCTATTAGTAACCTACTTTATTAACAAGCTTTTACTATTAAGTGTAATAAAAACATGATATATTATCTATTCACAATTGTGCTTCTTACTATAGTCCTTTAGAAAATGTATGCATGGATGTATGTAGTTGGTTAGTTTTTTTTAATTTAAGTTTATTTATTTTTATTGGAGGCTAATTACTTTACAATATTGTATTGGTTCTGCCACATATCAACAGGAATCCGCTACGGGCATACACGTGTTCCCCATCCTGAACCCCCTCCCAAACACTGACAAAGTCATGTCTGACACTTTGCAACCTCATGGACTGTATAGTCCATGGAATTCTCCAGGCCAAAATACTGGAGTGGGTAGCCTTTCCTTTCTCCAGGGGATCTTCCCAACCCAGGGATCGAACCCAGGTCTCTCACACTGCAGACAGATTATTTACCAGCTGAGCCACAAGGGAAACCCAAGAATATTGGAGAGGGTAGCCTATCCCTTTTCCACCAGATCTGCCTGATCCAGGAATTGAACTGGGGTCTCCTGCATTGCAGGTGGATTCTTTACCAACTGAGCAAGACAGCCTTCCAAAAGTGACACTCAGTTTAGTTAAGGGAACATTTTATAAGGTTGTTGGAAGTGGTCAGTTTGAAATCTTAATTTATGCCTGTTTTCTGAAGAGAGAGGAGGAAACACAGTTCCTATATTGGCAAATGATTGGAATGTAATTATATGTAGCTATCTCAGTGCTTTTTTTTTCTTATCAGTATCTTTCCATTTCTGAAACTGTCCCTCTTCTATGTGTTTGGATAGCAAGCTCAATTCTATCCCCATCTTTACCAACCTCCTACTCCCTTCTTAGCACACCACCAAATTTTGACATGTCAGTCACACTGGTTTAAATTAAACCTGTTCTCTGGAAGGAACAGGGTATGTGTTCCACATGGGAACAACATTGTTTTGCAGTGATTCATACAGATTCTGAGGGTCTCTCCACAAGACTGAAGTTTCTGAACTAAGCGAGAATGGAACTTCCAAAAGCCATCATTCTCCCCAAGGGTAGAATTCTCACAAGAGAACTGAAGTCAACAGGAAGGAAGGCAGGGTTGAGATGGACAGGTAGATAAACAGACAGATTAGAATAGGGAGGCAGTGAGAAAGCAATAAAAGAAGGAAGGGAAAGAGAGAGACAGAAATAAATTTGTGGCATAACTTGATCCTTTAAAGCACATCACATCAGCTAGCTAGCATAATAAATATAACAGATAGCCAAGCAGACAACTAGAATATTCAGTCATAGGAGCTAATTCTTAATATTATGGTTGGAACTCTATCATCTAGCATTAAAGAGAGGAGGGAGGAGGGTGGGGGGTTCAGGATGGGGAACACGTGTATACCTGTGGCGGATCATGTTGATATATGGCAAACCAGTACAATATTGTAAAGTTAAAAAATAAAATAAATGGAAAAAAATGAATTCTAATACAGTTTTTCACTGAAAGCTAAAGATTAGCTAATTCCTGTCTGGGAGTTACATCTCTCATAGAATAGAAAGCTGAGATTCAGTTTCTCAGTTACATTAGATGCTACCCTCATACTGTCCATAACTATTCATACAGCTTTAATAGACTTCATCTCCTGAGACATGAATAAAGTAACTCTCATTCTAATTCTCACATATTGTCACTGGGGTGATGAGAGGGGGTCAGGAATATACTATATTTCTTAATATTAGGTTTTATTGTTCCATTAATCTCCATAACATATAAGATACTCAAAATAATATGATTTGATCTGCTGCAGTAACCACAGACTTTGCTTTAAATCAAAGGATATGATTTATATATATATATTTATCTATATTGGGGTGCTTGGAAGTAAGGTATGGGAAATAGTTATTGACTGCTTTTGTTTTCACATTCACAATACAACCAGAGATTATCAGATAACACATTTCTCAAGGGGACTGCCTCTCAAATGTCAATGTGCACACAAATCACTTGTAAATTATTTAAGCTGTAAATTCTTATTTACTAGATGTGTGTGTGTGTGTGCGCGCACGCGCGCACGCACACACATGCACACGTGTGCTCAGTTGCTCAGTTGTGTCCGACTCTGTGACTCCATGGACTGTAGCCCACCAGGTTCCTGTGTCCATGGAATTCCCCAGGCAAGAATACTGGAATGGGTCACCATTTCCTCTTCCAGGGGATCTTCTTGACCCAGGGGTCAAACCTGTGTCTCCTGCAACTCCTGCACTGGCAGGCAGATTCTTTTATCACTCTACCATGTGGGAAGCGTAGAAGTCTCTATATCTACTAAGTTCCCCAGCGCTGGCAATACTGCTGGTCATGGGTTCACATTCTGAATGGCAAGGTTCCAAGCTTTCCCTGATAGCTCAGTTGGTAAAGAATCCTCCTGCAATGCAGGATTTGATTCCTGGGTTAGGAAGATCCCCTGGAGAAGGGAAAGGCGACCCACTCCAGTATTCTGGCCTGGAGAACTCCATGGACTGTATAGTCTATGGGGTCACAAAGAGTAGGACATGACTGAGCGACTTTAACTTTCACAGGAAACTTCATCCAGCCAACATGTGTGCCAGAGATAAAGTCTCTGGTCCGGGCTCTGTAAAGCTTTATATCCAAGAGTGATGGATCTGATGGCATCAGTAAGTTGAAATATTCATACATTTTTATTAATGCTAAATGTAAAAAATAGTAATATAATTATATATAATAATTAATTATTATAATTATTGTTGCATGCTATAGAAGAGAAAAAACAACATATTGTAAAGTTCATTTTGTGTTGCTTCTCTGACAGAAACCATAAAACTAGTCAATGATTTTGATGAGAAAGTAAGTCAGACAACTAAAAATCATACCCATTAATACCAGGAGAACATAGGGATGGTCAGGTTCAGTGACCTGTGATTGTCACGCTAGGAGAGATTATTTTAGGCAAGAGTTCATAGTAGCTATTCAAATTTCCATCCTCTAATGGACACTTGGAAGTGCTGAGCAGTTTCTATATTTAAATGGTGAGGCCTACATTAATGGAAATAACAATCCACAACTGCCAATCAGCATTGTTTGATACTAAGATGTGCACTTTCGATATTTTTGCTATTGAAAATCTTTGATAAAATACAACCCCTTTCCTTAATGGGAGTTCCAAGAAGTGGATACCTCACCCTTTGTTGTCTGATAAATTTATTTTCACTTTTTATTTTTTTTAGTAAAGATCTCACATCTAATTTTTTTTTGACAAAAATGTATTTCATTACTATTTGTGTAGAATACAAATAATTGTATTTTAGATTTACATGAAACTGAAGTAAAGTGAATTCAACAAATATTTGTTGAAGTGAATTAGAATACACGCACATTCTATCTGGGCATACACACATACTGACTGAATGTTCCATTTTGGTTATTAATGTTTATCGTAGCAAATCTCTAAAGTGGCTACATTAACTACTAAAAGCAAAACACTGTATCTTAGGCCAGACGGGCTTCATTTGAAGCTTTCTAAGGCCACCCTTAGAACCATGGGGGTGGGACCCTTGCCTGGCAGAGGTGCAGGGCTAAGACCACCTTAGTGGGTCCAGAGGGCAGAGTAGCAAACCAAAGGGGATTATTCTTGAGCCTTAAGAACTGATGATATTTGCTTTGCTAGGTTTGGGACTTGCTTGGGACCCATCAGCCCTTTCTTCATTATGATTTCTTTCTTTTGGAATTGGAAATGTCTATCCTATACCAATCCTACCACTGTATTTTGGAATCTCATAATTTATCTGGTTTCACAAGTTCACAAGTGAAGAAGAAGTTTGCTTCAATATCAATAATACCTGGAGTCTCATCTATATCTGATTCAGGTGACATTTAGATACTTTGGACAATAGGATTGATGCTGGAAATTTGATGCTTTGGGGGCTATTGGAATGAAATGAACATATTTTGTGTGTCATTTGAGGGGCTGGTATTTTGTTAAGCAGCCTGACCTAAGACAGACCACATTTTCTTTGCAGTATCCTGGATTTGACCTTTGCTTGAAAACCCCTGCTTAATTATAGCACTGGTTACCATTTAGGGAGACTAAAAAAATTCAAAACTGTCAAGTTCTGCCTGCTGCTGCTGCTACTGCTGCTAAGTTGCTTCAGTCGTGTCCGACTCTGTGCAACCCCATAGACGGCAGCCCACCAGGCTCCCCTTTCCCTGGGATTCTCCAGGCAAGAACACTGGAGTGGGTTGCCATTTCCTTCTCCAATGCATGAAAGTGAAAAGTCAAAGTGAAGTCACTCAGTCGTGTCTGACTCTTAGCGACCCCATGGACTGCAGCCCACCAGGCTCCTCGGTCCATGGGATTTTCCAGGCAAGAGTACTGGAGTGGGGTGCAAGTTCTGCCTCTAACTGTTTAATAATATACTTCTCTTCTCACATTTTACTACATGCAGCAAGAAGAAACCGGGAGGCATCTGCTCAGAAACTACCTGTATTACATCACTCAGCTCACTAGGAGCATCTTTTTCCAAATAATTGCAGATGACATTGTTGCTAAACCTTTCACCACTTCAGGACAAGGATCCTCTTTCTTCCAGTTTCTAATACCAGCATTTCAGTTCAGTTCAGTCGCTCAGTCGTGTCCGACTTATTATGACCCCATGAATCGCAGCACGCCAGGCCTCCCTGTCCATCACCAACTCCCGGAGTTCACCCAGACACACGTCCATCGAGTCAGTGATGCCATCCAGCCATCTCATCCTCTGTCGTCCCCTTCTCCTCCTGCTCCCAATCCCTCCCAGCAACAGAGTCTTTTCCAATGAGTCAACTCTTCCCATGAGGTGGCCAAAGTACTGGAGTTTCAGCTTTAGCATCATTCCTTCCAAAGAAATCTCAGGGCTGATCTCCTTCAAAATGGACTGGTTGGATCTCCTTGCAGTCCAAGGGACTCTCAAGAGTCTTCTCCAACACCACAGTTCAAGGCATCAATTCTTTGGCACTCAGCCTTCTTCACAGTCCAACTCTCACATCCATACATTTATATACCAGCATTTACCTTAGGCTTATTCTCACCTCCATTTCTCAGTCCTTAATCAATGCACCATGAATTCTGAGAATTTGTTTTACTCCAGCTATTGGGAAAATAAATTACCCCAAGTCTGTGTGAGTTTCACCCCCTCCCATCCTTCTCTCCCTGCCTTGGATAGTTTCCTCATTGGCATATGCTCATCAGTCAACTAAAGACTCACGGGGGACCCTCTGTAAGTCTCTAAGTTTCTCTTTTTGTGCAGTTATTTCCCCTCCTGAGATTCTTCCCTGCAAACTTTGTCTTGGTTTATTCAGACTCCTAGCTGTACTTCTGCATTTCAGATCTCTTGGCTGCAGTTAAGCTCTCCTTTACTGTCCATGGCATTGACATTCTCCAGACAGTATACTGGCTCAAATACAGGACTCACCTAATTTTTCCCCTGGGTCTCATCTATATCTGATTTAGATGACAGTTAGATACTTTGGACAATAGAGTTGATGTGGATTTTTGGTTGCTTTAGACTGAGGAGTAAATATGATCCTAATTAACTCCATCTTGCCTTGAGGCAGTCACCATACTGAATTTTTAATCCCTAAATTATATCATGAAGTGACCTTGTCCTGATTTCTAGATTTAACTCTTGTCAACTATCCCCTTATTATTTCTTAGGGTATGTTAGGTAACTTTCTTATGTACTGTTGGTATGAATTATCATATTCCTTTCCTGACTAGCACTGCTAAGAAAATTTTCTAGCCTTTTAAGTAATTAGATCACTATTCTAAAGATTGGCCTTTCATCCTAATTTCAGACACCACAACTGACTGTACATTTCAGGAGTACCTATTAGACATTTCCAGTATAGTAAACTTAGTAAAGTTAGTAAACTAGTCCTTAGTAAACATGAGGAGTCCCCTCATGGCTCCTAAAGAATCTGCTTGCAGTGCAGGAGATACAGGCGACATGGGTTTGATCCCTAGATCGGAAAGATCCTTTGGAGAAGGAAATGGCAACCCACTCCACTGTTCTTGCCTGAAAAACCCCACAGACAGAGGAGGCTACAGTACACAGAGTTGCAAAGAGTTTTACACAACTGAGCAAATAAGCATCAGTTCAGTTCAGTCGCTCAGTCATGTCCGACTCTTTGAGACCCCATGAATTGCAGCACGCCAGGCCTCCCTGTCCATCACCAACTCCTGGAATTCAGACTCACGTCCATCGAATCAGTGATGCCATTCAGCCATCTCATCCTCTGTCGTCCCCTTCTTCTCCTGCCCCCAATCCCTCCCAGCATCAGAGTCTTTTCCAATGAGTGCACCATAGTATAATAGATAATATCTTACAACCAAAGAGCCTAGACCCTTTCTCAGAGAGCCTTATGATTCATAGGTACAGTTACAATCTGTTCTGCCCAGTATCTGGCCTGTTACCGTGTGGCAGTACAAGCTACTTACTTTTATGGTAAAGGATGCTACCATCAAAAATGAAACTCTGCAAAAATAGCTACAGGTATAAACATAAGGTTATTTTTAGGTTATATAATGTTATTTTTAGCTTTGGTACTTACTATGTGAAAGTGAAAGTGTTCGTCGCTCAGTCGGGTTCGATTCTTCATGCTCCCATGGACTGTAGCCTGCCAGGCATCTCTGTCCATGAAATTCTCCAGGCAAGAATACTGGACTGGGTTTCCCTTTCCTTCTCCAATAGAAGACAGTATAGAATCTGCCTCAATATCAATCGTATATGTAAAAGAACTGAGTACATGAGACTAACTTGGGATATATTGAGAACATTTCACTGAATGAGAATGATGTAAAATGATCACTAAGGAAAAAAAGATGCTCTAAAAAAGGTGTACATGGAACTTCATATTGTAACTTCTCGATGCTGAATTTTAAGTAAGAAAAGACTGAAATTTCTCAGAGAAACAAATATATGAATTCAGTCTACAAAAAAAAAAAAAATGAAGCTCCATTTATCCTGAGATTTTAATATAGGAACAAAATTTCAGCTAGGCCAAAGATTAAGGACTTTTTTTCTTTAAGCTAGTTCTAAAACTTTTAAAGATCATTTTTGTGGCCCCTGGATTAAAGTCTCTCAGAATGACTAACAGTGGGATATCAAAACTCTGTAAAGGAGTATGGTTACAACTTGTATCACCAATAAAGCCATCACACAATATATGACATGATCAGAACATTTTCCAAAATCCCGTTAGGGCTGTGTAATCATTGGTCTAGATCTTTCTCAAAAGTTCTCCTTTGTCGTCAGGTCTGTATGACTTCCCTAAAGCCCTTTAGTTTTCAGAGCCTATCTGATCTTCTTGAAACACTCATTAAAATATGAACTTACATTATTCCCTAAGTTTAAATAACAAGATAGTCTAAATACAAATTCAAAAAAGAAATTTATCCTGAAAGCAACCATCTAAGTATAAGCTTATTGATTCTTAATTTTTATTAGTGAACAAGTGACTTTAGATTTTTTCTCTTCCGTGGCACCCCAATATACATAAATATTTTGCATTGTTTTAACTTATTTGACTATTATAATCAATATTTTGTTTCTCAGAAGTGTCAGATTTAAGTAAAATTCTTATAGAAACCTGCTTTAATGGACTTTGTGTCAGATTTAAGTAAAATTCTTATAGAAATCTGTTTTAATGGGCTTTATTTCTATCTGACTGAATAATAAACCTAAACATCTTTATCACTAGAAACTCATCCCAATGTTTGCTGCACTATTTATTTATCTGCTAAGAATTACTGGGGCTCCTCTGGTGGTCTGTGGCTAAGACTCAGAGCTCTTGATGCAGGATGTCTGCATTTGATCCCTGGTCAGGGGACTAGATCCCACATGCTGTAACTAAGAGTTTGCATGCCACAACTAAATCGTGTGCCACAATTAAGAACCAGCTAGAGCCAAATAAGCTTCCTTGGTCACTTAGGTGGTAAAGAATCTATCTGCAATATAGCCAAGTAAATACATACTTAAGTACAAACAAAAAAACCCCCAAAGTATGAGATTATCCTCACTTAAAAAACAGAACTGTTTAAAAGTAAGTGCATCATTGCTTTTTTTTGTTGTTTGTTTTTGTTTTTGGTTCATGGAAATCTTGTTGTAGTAACAATTCATATTAAGTGTCTATGATTGATTGTGAATATAATTGCCAGTATTATATACTGCCCAAAGACTGAAAAAGAGTATTAATAATTGTACCAAAATATAAACTGAGACATACAGTCATTTTTTAGACCTTAGAGATTATACATATAGCCATTTTTAGTAAGTAACTTGGTGCAAATGACTAAATACTGTAAGTGATAGCAATCAGTATTTGGTTCTTATTTGGCTCTTAATCTTGCCTCTCAAACAAAAACATCATTTGAAGCTAATAAGAACCAACTGCTGTGATCTCCATGGATTTATCTGTTCTACTCTTTGTAGTTCTTAATAGTGCCTACATAAGTTTTCTCAGCTTCCCTTTGAAGAAAGAAATATATCAATATAAATGAACTATTTTAATATGGAGTTATATTTAATGTACCCATTTTAACTTTAGATAACCAGGAAATGTGGAGAATTTTAAGGAAAATTCTATTGTCTCCAGAATTTTATTGACCAACAAGTCAATGATAAAATATGTCATATCTGTTCTTTAATTCTCTATATAAATTATTCATTAACCAGTGTGGGTGACCCTGATTTTTCAAAATGACCTTCCCTAAGAATGCAGAGTAAATTCTTTATTGTAAGCAGTAGAAAATGATTGAACATTGCTATCCCATTGTACTTTATCAACTTCCATACTCAAGTAGTTTAAACCCCAAAAAGGACCCAGATACTAACAATGGTGAATACTACTGTGTCTTCCCCAGAACATGTAGTTGAGAGAGCAGATAACCTTAGAGAGGCTGAATTGAATTTCTTTAATACCAGTTTGGCACATTAAAAGTGTTATCCATGAAACAGTGAATAAGACACTTCCTCATGATAGTATTTCTTTACATCCCTCATAACTTTATATTTCCCAGAGATCTGGAAACAGCAACAACAAAAACGTTGGCAATTCAACTTCTATTTATTTTTTAGACTTTTCAAAATGGAACCCTTCACTAACTAGCCTTAGGGTGCAACTGAAATAAGTAAAGAATACAATAAATTAAAATTCTCAAAAAATAGCTTAAAGCAATATTAAAACAGCATGACAAGAATCATTAAAATAGTGAATATCCATTATATCTTGCTGCATCGCTGCATTTGGCAATCTGCGAAAATTCTTTTGCATGATTTTATATAAGGTCAACATATGGAGAATTTATCAATTTCTAGTAGGCACTCAGTAAGTGCATATTTGGGTTAGTGAATAAATATGTAAATAAATGCTTAAGCATTCAGGGACAATAATGGAAAGGAAAAAGTTTTATGGACTGATTAGATGTCTTATGGAACCTGAAAACCTAGTTTTCAAAGAGACTGAAGTATTGATTTGTATCAATGGATATTTTATTTCCATTAAATTTTATAAATTAGAAATACATGCTAATCTTGTTACTGATTGGAACATATAAATTTTTTTAAGTATACTTGATTTACAATGTTGTTTTATTTTAAATTTTTAGCTATACTCTGCAGCATGTGGGATCTTTGTTCCACAACCAGGGATTGAACCCGCACCCCTGGCATTGGAAGGTAAAGTCCTAACCACTGGACGACCAGGGAAGGCCCTTGATTGGAACATTTTATGAGATATGTTTTCTTTAAGGGAAAAATAATAGCAGAAGCAATGATCTGTTTGTAGCATTTTATAGTCTTAATCAATCTTGTCTTAGATATAAGTAATAAAAACCAGTATTATTAAAAAAGGCATAAAATGTTTTGATTAAATGCAGAAATAATCAGATATATCATGAAAGAGAAAGAATGAAAAGCAAAATATTAATGTTGTATAAGCTAATTCTAACTAAACAACCCATTTAACACGCCCATATTTAAGATGATGTATGTGATGTATCTTTCTTTTTTTTTTAATCATGCTGAATTTATTGACATAGGGTCACTAACCAGAGATTCAGGATTCAAGGCTTTAGCTGAAGCAGTTAAGAAGAGCTCTAAAATGCTGGTTGGGTGGCCAAGTGGCTGGACTCAAAATGTGGCCTACATTAAATGGAACTGAATTTATCATATATTGTAGAGGAAAGTATTTGAAGGCTTGAGGAGATTGCAATGTTAAGAGTATATTTATCCTGTAATTCCAGCTCTCCAACCCTGAAAGGCCATAACTTTCACTAAAACCATGAAAAATAAATTTGTGGGGGAACCCTAGCATTCTTATGATCTCTCTTCTTTTTCAAAAATTAAAAAATTTTAATTTTACTTGGCGTATAGTTGATTTACAATGTTGTGTTAGTTTCAGGTGTATAGCAAAGTGATTCAGCTGTACGCACCCATATACATACATTCATTCTTTCCTATAGCCAAGACATGGAAACAACCCAAATGTCCATCAACAGAGACTGATAAAGTAGATGTGGTATATTTAACATGGAATAATACTCAGCCATAAAAAATAAAATAATGGCACTCATAGAACATAGGTGAATCTAGAGATTATCGTACTAAGTGAGGTAAGTCAGACAATGAAAGACAAATATCATAAAATATCACTCATAATGTGAAAGTCGTAGAGTTGTCTCTGACTCTTTGTGACCCCATGGACTATACAGTTCATGGAATTCTCTAGGCCAGAATACTGGAGCGAGTAGCCTTTCCTTTCTCCAGGAGATCTTCCCAACCCAAGGATTGAGCCCAGGTCTCTTGCATTGCAGGCGGATTCTTTACCAGCTAAGCCACAAGGAAAGCCCATATGTGGGCTATAATTTTAAAAAATGATACAAATGAACTAATTTACAAAACAGAAAACAGACTTACAGATATCAAAAACAAACTTATGGTTACCAAAGGGGAAATGTGGAAGAGGAGGGATAAATCGTACACACACTACTATATGTAAGATAGATAACCAACAAGGATCTGCTATACAGTACAGGGAGCTCTACTCAACTTTTATGACCCTATCAGAGAAAAGAATCTAAACAAGAAAAAAGAATGTAATATATCTTAAAATTAATACATAATTACATTCAGTTCCGTTCAGTTGCTCAGTTGAGTCCGACTCTTTGCGACCCCATGAATTGCAGCACGCCAGGCCTCCCTGTCCATCCTATTAAATTATACATAATAGTCAAGATAATGATCTGCCATTCCCTTCAAATAATTGGAATGCTCTTTTCAAATTTGTGCTCAAATGTTTTTCCATAGTTTATATACATTATAATACTAGCACTTCCCCTTTGAAATACTCATCTATCCGTCATGCTAAAATTATTTTCCATTGTCTAATTCACTAGACTATAAGCTTAATTAGCCCAGCTGTATTATTCTTTTGTTCACCATTATATCATGCTGATTAGAAAGTCCTCAGCATATTTGGGTTCAATAGATATTGGTTGTATAAATATTTAACTGCTACAGGGCTCAGAAAATCTTGGCCCCTTGAATATCATACTGCAATAATCTCCCTGAATACTCCCTTTTCTTAATATAAGAGGCCAGGGATGGTGATCATCACCAGAGGAGATAATCAACAAGAGGAATAAACACTAGAAATAAATTGCAGAGCAAAGTGCTAGGTTCAAAAGTTATGAAATCTTAGATTTAAAACCAGTTGAAAAGGAAGATACAATTGCTTCTTCCCACATCCAGTAAGAACTAGACAACCAAAGAAGGAAAAAGAGAAGCAAACATGTGTCAAGGATGAGACTCAGAAAAATCAGGCTTATTCAAAAAATTATCTGGACAATTACAAAATGCATTACTGATCTATTTTCTTTAAAATGACCTTTAAAAAGCTAGTCTGAGTCCATTACTTGCACCAACCCCCTCCAGAATGTTGTTGTTATGGCTGGCCTTGATGTCTCTCAGGTCTTCATTGGCACAGAGCTAGAATAAGCACTGGCTGTACTTGAGAGGTGGGAAGTTGCTACAGAAGCATGTGAGTGATGGCATTTAGAGACTAAGATCTAATGGGGGGATGCATGTCGCAGGGTAAATCCTCAACTCACAGCACAAAAATATCATAAACCATCATACCAAATTCGAGGAAGGCACATTACTAACAGATTATCATACTGACCATAGTTGTTCCAAAAACTGAGCTGTGCTTTACTTGAATGTATCAGTCCTCTAAGAATAAAATGATCTGGTCTTCTCTAAAACTCTGATAAATATCAGATCTAGTCATTTCATATTTGCTTTGGTGAAACCTATGACCTCTTAATTAAATGTGAGGTCTTTTAATTTAATTTGATGTTTTGGGCTACTGAGAAGAGGAAATATTCAGGAGCTTTGAACAGGCTATATTAAGGAGACAGGATAAGCTCTTCTACAGGTTTCTCATTGAACTCTAAACTGTATATGAGTTAACTATGTTCTGTTTTTATATCTGAATTTAGTCAGGAAAAAGAACCCCCACATTTTGGCTTGCAATAGTTTATCATAGATAATGCAATATTAGTGCAAGAACTATTAGAATAGTTTGTATTATTTTTAAACATTTAACATTATCTTATGGATACTGAAGTGTGACCATGCCCTCACCAAATAATTTTTAAAAAATGACTGAATAATTTGAGTAATACGGAAAGCAATTGAACTAGATTATATGTTGAAAATGTATTATAAAAATGTTCAAGATAGTTCTTTGCAATTTCTATTTACCTGTGTAAAGTATACATCCATTTTCATGTATTCATAACTAGAAGCACATATCTTGACATATCTTGGTGTTCATATTTTAGAAAAACACAGAGAAACACACTTGAGCTCTTTTTATTCTTCCATCGGTCTCATTTCCACATCCCTAAAGTACTATTCAAAATGTTACTTGTGGAATTATAAAGTGGTAAACATTCAACCATAAAAGGTTTAATTAAAAAGGCTGTTTTTGGAGATGTTAGCAGTACCCATCATAACTGCCCCACCCACTATAGAGTATATGTCAGATGCTTCTTCCTTCTGTCATCTTTGAGTCCCTGCCCCTGTGACTTCACTAGGCAGGAGCTTGCTCTGTTCACTCAAAGACTGGACTGCGAGTTCTAGGAGGTGGGATAGATAGCTAACATCCTTGAGAGTAATCCCAAACAATGAGGAACAGGGGTCTGTAAATAAATATACCATCTTCCTCATCCTTTTGGTGGGATTATTTGGAGGCATGTTCTATGTTGTCTCCCACAAGCAGCCCTCAGGACTGCACTTCAGTCACCCATCTACTTGTTAACAACTCCACACAGGCTTGCTTTCTGTCTCACTACTGCATCCCCCTACAGGTGCTTCTGGGAGTCAGTTCCCAAACAAACAATTTGCACTCACTCATATCCTTAATTCAAAGTTTATCTTCTGGGGAGGAGAACCCACAGCTATTATGAGCTGTGATCTTCTTCAAAAGTAAAGAACTTAATAAGCCTAGAGAAGGGAACTGCGGAAAAGAAACGACCACAAGGCGAGGAAATGGCCAAACTGAAATAAAGTACAAATGAAAGAACAGAGAAGGAAAATCATATGGAAAATAATAAATATAAAAAGAGTAAAAGGTCTGGAGAAGTAAACAAAAATGAAAGGCAAAGATGTTGATAAGCTAAGAGGAAAGAAAAAGAAAAGCAACAGACAGAGTAAAATCTGCTGCTGCTGCTGCTAAGTCACTTCAGTCATGTCCGACTCTGTGCGACCCCATAGACGGCAGCCCACCAGGCTCTCCCATCCCTGGGATTCTCCAGGCAAGAACACTGGAGTGGGTTGCCGTTTCCTTCTCCAATGCGTGAAAGTGAAAAGTGAAAGTGAAGTCGCTCAGTCGTGTCCAACCCTCAGCGACCCCATGGATTGCAGCCTACCAGGCTCCTCCATCCATGGGATTTTCCAGGCAAGAGTACTGGAGTGGGGTGTCATTGCCTTCTCTGGGTAAAATCTAGAGGGAGAAAAACAAGAACAAAATAATTGATCAAACAACTCCTTTCACCTGTAATTTTCTTAGCTTGTTGTCCTCACTAGAAAACTCGGTGATCCAGCTGCTATAGTTCCCAAGAGGCTAGAAAAGAGGGTAAGAACACCTCATGCTCATGACAGTTTTGGGGGAGTCTAAGAACAAGCATCAAGTATGAAAGAAGGTACAAGCATCAAGCCATAAATGTGTGTTTACTGTTTATGTCACAGAAACAAGTAGTAATGAAGAGTCTGTGCACAGAGAACCAAGGAAGATGAGTCTAAGGGAAGGTCAAATTGTCTTGATGACAAGGACAGGCTAACCTAAGCAAATATCAGAAGACTGGCTGATGAGATGCACTCGGCTTTAGTTTCTGTGGAAAAGAACTCTCTCCTGTTTCTCTAAGACATTGGACATTTGTTTTCCTTACTCTTGTGTAAACATGTAAGAGTAGAATTGCACAGTCTAATGATAAGTAGACATTTACCTTTATAAAAAGTGACCAATGAACAAAGACCCAGCACAGCCAAAAAAAAAAAAAAAAAAAACTACCAATGAGTCTTCCAAAATGGTTATATATTACACTTCAACCAGTAATGTCGGTGTTCCAGTTGTCTCACCTCTGTACCAACATTCAGTATTTTCTTTTAATATTAGCTATTGCAGTGGGTGTAAAGTGCTATTTCTCAGTATAAGAGTGACAGATAACATTTGCATCTTATAATCACATCATGTGTTTGTAAGCTACTTACATATCTTCTTTCACGAATTGTTTATTCAAAATTTTTCTTCTTCTTCACTACTGTTTTCCTCTTCCGACTGGCAAAAAGACATAATATCTGTGAAAACAAAGTAAATTTTTTTCACTATATACAACCCTAAATGTTATTTTCATAGGTAACCACATTGTGCAAAAAGTGAGTTTTTCATTTAAGTTGATATGAAGCAACTCTCATGGTAAAATAGATTTGTTGCACATGCAGTGTTTTAAAAGCTTTTAAAGATGGTGTAATGTATGTATTTGGAGAAGGAAATGGCAACCCACTCCAGTGTTCTTGCCTGGAGAATCCCAGGGACGGGGGAGCCTGGTGGGCTGCCATCTATGGGATCATGCAGAGTCGGACACGACTGAAGTGACTCAGCAGCAGCAATGTGTGTATTGCTATATCAGAGAAATAAATTCTTGATACTTTCCAGATTTCCAGGGCCCTGACCTGATCCAAATAGTAATTTTTATTTCTTAAATCTGATAAAATAAGCAAATTGTAATTGTTATCACTTATCTAATTAAAAAATTTAACATGTATTTTCATTATCCAATACCTGAGAGTCTCTTAAACATATGTCGTTTCTTATTTCCCTTAATAAAGAATAGACAAACAAGCTACCTTATTGCCATACTATTAGCATAAAAAATAATGTGGCTATTTTATTCAAATCATACAGTTCCTAAACATCAGATATTGTGGAAATATTAGAATGAGCAGTGTTACATAAAGTATATTTTCAACAAAGTGTATCAGCTTTATATATAGGTTACAGTTTATATACAGTTTATATATAGGCTAACAGCCTCTCCCAAATATACAAGAATATAAAAATCTCATAAATTTCATCACATTATAACCAACACTGAACTGATTAAAGATCAAATCTAAAATAAAGAATTTTAGAGATGAATTGGGTGCAAAGGATTCTTCAGCACCTACCATGTTGCTCACATCTGTATACCAAAGGATTTGGCAGAACATGAAATGATATATATATATATAAAAGACTAATAATTCAAAAATATCTTGATATTTAAGTAACAATTTCACATCAATTAAAGGATTTACAAACTCCACTTTTTGATTCAATGAATTACTTTTGAGCCACAACCAACGTAGTACCATAATAATAAAAATGTGTATTTTACAAACTTAAGCAGTAAAGTGTAAATGATGCCCAAATATGTTTTGCATGTAAACTGCAACATAAACTTGCACTGAAAACAAGTTAATGTCAAAGTTCTTAAAGCACATGCCCAACCCTTAAGAAGTTCATGATTAAGACTATAACAGAATTTCTTCACCTGTGGCAGATTCATTTTGATATTTGGCAAAACTAATATAATTATGTAAAGTTTAAAAATAAAATAAAATTTAAAAAGAATTTTTTTCAATGCACATGAACAAAATTGTTTGCTTTTTCTTTCTTTGACACCATCAAACTTCCTGGTAGCACACAGCCTATTACATAATAGTTTAATACATTACGGTTTTAACATTATTCAAATAAGGAACATCCCTTAAGAAGTAGAATGTGATTAAAAATTATGCTATTCAGCAAAAAGCCCATAAGTGTTGAATCTTCTCTGACTAGTATAAAAAAGATGAAAAAAAATTTAACCACTGAATAGACATGGCAAAAATATTTCATCTTAAATATCAACTCTCATTAGCTAATAGCAAATGACTGGAGTACCATATTGAGACAAATTGAAAGTTCTGTCCAGGATTGGAAACAAAGAATGGCATAGTTTGTTAACAATGGATGTTATAACATGGGAAGGGGGAGTGCCACATGTGTGCTGACTCTGTTTATAATCTCATAGAATCACTTCATGGCAAATAGATGGGGAAACAATGGAGACAGTGACAGATTTTATTTTCTTGGGCTCCAAAATCACTGTAGATGGTGACTGCAGCCATGAAATTAAAAGATGCTTGCTCCTTGGAAGAAAAGTTATGACCAACCTAGACAGGATATTCAAAAGCAGAGACATTACTTTGCCAACAAAGGTCCATCTAGTCAAGGCTATGGTTTTTCCACTAGTCATGTACAGATGTGAGAGTTGGACTATAAAGAAAGCTGAGTGTCGAAGAACTAATGCTTCTGAACTGTGGTGATGGAGAAGACTCTTGAGAGTCCCTTGGACTGCAAGGAGATCAAACCAATCAATCCTAAAGGAAATCAATTCTGAATATTAATTGGAAGGACTGATGCTGAAGCTGAAACTCCAATACTTTGGCCACCTGGTGCTAAGAACTGTCATTGGGAAAGACCCTGATGCTGGGAAAGATTGAAGGCAGGAGGAGAAGGGGATGAAAGAAGATGAGATGGTTGGATGGCATCACCAACTCAATGGACATGAGTTTGAGCAAGCTCCAGGAGATGGTGAAGGACAGGGAAGCCTGGTGTGCTCCAGTCCATGGGGTCGCAGAGTCAGACATGACTGAAGGACTGAACAATAACAACCCTCATGTTCCTTGCAGCATTATTTATGGTAGCCAAGAATGGAAACAACTGAAGTATTCAGCAATGGATAAAGAAACACATACACATGCAGGGAATTACTTAGCTATGAAAAAAAATCTTGCCATCTGTGACAAAATGGATGGAACTTGAAGGCCTCACACTAAGTGAAATAAGTCAGACAGATAAAGACAAATACCATATGATCTCACTTATATGTGAAACTTGAAAAAAGAAATGACAAAACCCCCCCACCTGTCTCATAGAACAGCTTAGAGGTTGCTAGATGTGGGGGGTGTAAGGTGGTCAAAATGGGTGAAAGGAGTTAAAATGGTCAAGCTTTCCATTAGAAAATACAAAATAAATCATGGGGATGTAAAGTACAGTATGACTTACATAGTTAATAATATTATGATTATTGCTGATAATATTATATTGCATATTTGAAAGCTGGTAAGAGAGTAAACCTTAAAGCCTTCATCACAACAACCAAGTTATAACTATATGATGACATCTGTTAACTAGACTGATTATGGTGATAATTTCACAATACATACAAATAGTGAATCACTATGTTGTATACCTGAAATTAATATAATGTTATATGTCAACTGCTTGTTGTTTAGTTGCTCAGTCATATCTGACTCCTTTGAAACTCCATGGATTATAGCCCAAGAGGCTCCTTTGTCCATGGGATTTCCCAGTTAAGAATATTGGAGCGGGTTGCCATTTTCTTTTCCAATATGTCAATTATATCTCAATTTTAAAAATGTATTTACAAAAAAGAATCAGGGGTGAATAAAAATGTCTAATATGACCATAGAAATACATTTATTAACAATACTATTTAGTGGCAAGGAATGGCAGTTACTTTTCTCTGGAGTTAAACAAGAGATTTGACTGCTGCTACTTTCTTCCAACTTCAGGATGAACAACTATTTTGTGACCTTAGCCATATTTTGTAATTAGCATCTCAAACTGCATTAGTAAACAATGTATTTCTATAGAGAGAGGTGAAATTGATTTGTAAGTGATAGATGGAATGTCTTGAGATGTTTTTACAAGCAAACTACTATTTTACTTAGTGCTTATTTGCAGTATTATGAAGGGTATTGACAAAGGCAGCTGAGGTGACCCAGGCCTTCTCATGCCACTGAATTTTGGAAATAGGAATGTGTTCATACAACAGAATGTGTCTTTGATGTTCACATAGTAGTTAAGAAAATGATTGCTTTGTGTGAAATGAGCTGGTTGTCATGTAGAGGGATGTCATACTGATCATTTAATTACTGACAGTTACACCAATGAAGTCAATGGCAATGGCAACCCACTCCAGTGTTCTTGCCTGGAGAATCCCAGGGACGGGGGAGCCTGGTGGGCTGCCGTCTATGGGGTCACACAGAGTTGG
Organism: Bos mutus; assembly: GCF_027580195.1. Lineage (NCBI taxonomy): Eukaryota > Metazoa > Chordata > Mammalia > Artiodactyla > Bovidae > Bos > Bos mutus. The sequence continues at coordinate 55,618,149 of NC_091624.1, forward strand.
ACACGACTGAAGCAACTTAGCAGTGGTAGCAGCACTAATTAAAGAGTTTCTGAAGCCTTTTTGAGTGACCTGAGAGGTTTGGGCTTATTTGTTTCTAGGTTTGTATTTTGATAAAATCGTATTTCCTGGAGATTTTGTTTATTTCAAATAGCTTTTGTTTATATTCAAATAGAATAAGGGAACTATAATATGACTCATTCCTTTTGGTTGTACATAAGACAAGCTTTGAAAACAAAGATTTCAATAGCACCAAGTTCCAACCTACAATCTCTTACATGAATAATGAGACTTTCTTTCCACACATAGAATATTACCAACTTTCCAAACAGAATTAAATATAAGTCTCTGGGGTCATTGTTCACTCTCCAACCAATGGCTATAAGACACTTTTATATAAGATTCTCATCTAAAACAAAGAATGAGACAAAATCTGTCCAACAATAGCCTATGACTCAACAGTGCTTCAACCATTCATTTTTGGAGTCGGGCAATAATTTTTTTAAAGCTCTGTCAAAGCTTAATACACACATAATTGAAACAGTAAAGGGGCAAAGAGAATTTAATTTTCTGATTCTCAACATGTTTTGCTGCAGTGAGGAAAAATTACAACTATTGTTCAGTTATTTAGTGTGTTATTGCAACATTATATAACACAGAACATTTATTGTTATAGAAAGTGCTTTTCACTTGAAAGTCCCAAGTCATAAAAAGTTGTGCACCGGTTATTATCATTTACCTTTCCTTTAGGTACATTACTTTTCATATGCTTTCATTAGTGCTTTGCTCCCTAGTGTGCTAGTAACTTAAAGTCTACTTGCCAAAACTCAGCTGAGGAGGGAAAAATAAAGTTATTCTTGCTTCAATTCTTTAAGTTGGAACAAAGCATTTTGCAAGAGACGGTAGTTGTAAAAGGTCCAGATGGAAGAGCCTATAAACTGTGGCCAGTGAGCATAGCATTGCTCTCCTAGATCTGCAAGATTTAATAGGCTTCAGACAATTAATAGAGGCTATTAGAGTTTTACGTGATCTTAATTTCGCATAGTGCCCTAACGATGACTACTCTAAAATGCTTGGTTAATCTTTTTTCTCCCCACCCCCGTCAAAGCTTGATATTTGGTTTTAGTACATAATGGTTTTTTGTTACCATTTTTCTTGGGACAAGGGAAAACGATTTGAGGTAACTATCTTGAGTGATTTGCCTAAAATTAGAAGACTGAGCAAATTTATTTATCTTTTTCTGCTGCCATTTCAGATAATCTAATGACTGTTACTACATTACAGGAAATGAGTTAAGGTCAGGAATAAGCAGAAACAATCAATAAGCTTTCAAAATACGAGATTTGGGGATGAAGCACTAAAGTTTGGATTTTACTATCTGTATTATTTTATTTTAGTATTTAGAAAACCGTAGTATAAAAAGACAAGACAATAGAAAACCTGAATAATAACATCCAGGTAACTCAATGATTTTCCTGGGTCTTTTTTCAAAGTTTATGAAGACAGCAAATGGATGATTCTGAAAGACAATAAAAACACTGAAAATGACTTAACACAGAAAGAAATAGGAAAAGGAGACCCAAAAAATTCCCTGGCAGTCCAGGGGTTAAGATTTTACCTTCCAATGCAGGGGATGTGGGTTCATTCCCTGGTTGGGAAATTAATATTCCACATGCCTCATGGCCAAAAAAACAAAAACATAAAACAGAAGCAATATTGTAACAAATTCAATAAAGACTTTAAAAACGGCCCACACCAAAAAAAAAAAAAAAAATTTAAAAAAGGAAAAGGAGACCCAGACTTCCAGAAAAGATGGAGAAATAAGAGAAAAAACTTGAGCCACAGGCTCCCTTCCAGTAACTAACCTTTAGTGATGCCACAGGAATTACAGTGATATTGATAAGTGAGTGAAATGATTACAAACTCTTATATTTATGTGTGTATATATACACACATATATAACATCTTGTTTATCCATTACTAACTATAGATGGACATTTAGGTTGCTTCTATGCCTTGACTATTGTAAATAGTGCTACTATCAACACTGGGGTACATGTATCCTTTTGAATTATGTTTTTTTTTTTTTTTCTGGATATATGCCTACAAGTGGGAATGCTGGTAGCTCTGCTTTTAGTTTTTTGTGGAACATCCATACTGTTCTCCATAGTTGCTATACTAATTTACACTCCCACCAATAGTGTAGAAGAGTTCCCTTTTCTCCATGCCCTCTCCAGGATTTATGGTTTATAGACTTTTTGATGATGGCCATTCTGACTTGCGTCAGGCAATACCTCATTGTAGTTTTGATTTACATTTCTTTGATAATTAGTAATTTTGAACATCTTTTCACATGCTTTTTTGGACATCTCTATGTCTTCTTTGGAGAAATGTCGATTTATGTCTGCCTATTTTTGATTCGGTTGTTTTTAGATATTGAGCTGCATGAGATGTTTGCATATTTTGGAGCTTAATCCCTTGATGGCTGCATTGTTTGCAAATATTTTATCCCACTCTGTGGGTTGTCTTTTCATTTTGTTTATGGTTCCATTGGCTGTGCAAAATCTCTTAAGTTTAACTAGGTACCATCTTTTTATATTTGTTTTTAATTTCATTACTTTAGGAGGTGGATCCAAAATGATATTGTTACAGTTTATGTCAAAGAATGTTCTGCCTATGTTTTCTTCTTAGAGTTTTATAGTATCCAGTCTTACATTTTGGTCTTTAATCCATTTTGAGTTTAATTTTGTGTGTGCTGTTGGAGAATGTTCTAATTTCCTTCTTTTACATGTAACTGTTCAGTTTTCCCAGCATCATTTACTGAAGAGACTGTCTCTTCTCCAGTGTATATTCTTGCATTCTTTGTCATAGATTAATTGACTATAGGTATGTGGTTTCATTTCTGGGCTTTCTATACTGTTCTGTTGACAGACCACAAATCTGTCTTTGTGTCAGCATCATACTCTTTTGATTACTATAGCTTTGTTGTACAGTCTGAAGTCATGGAGCCTGATTCCTCCAACTCTAAACTCATTCTATGAGGGCATCATCAACCTGATACCAAAACCAGACAAAAGTACCACAGAAAAGGAAAATTACAGGCCAATATCACTGGTGAACAAAATCCTCAACAAATCAGCAAACTGAATCCAACAATATATTAAAAGAACCATACACTTTGACCAAGTGGGATTTATCTCAGAAATCCAAGGATTTTTCATCTGCAAACCATTGAGTGTGATACATCCGCTAACAAATTGAACATAAAAACCATACCATGTCAATAGACACAGAAAAATCTTTTGACAAATTTCAACAACCATTTATAACAAAAACTCTTCAGGGAGTGGGCATAGAAAGAACATATCTCAACGTAATTACGACCACATATCACAAACCCACAGCTAACATCATACTCAACAATGAAAAGCTAAAAGCATTTCCCCTAAGATCAGGAACAAGACAAGGATGTAGACACTCTTTTATTCAACAGTTTTGGAAGTCCTAGTCATGGCAATCAGAGAAGAAAAAGAAATCAAAGGAATCCAAATTGGAAAATAAGTAAAAGTATTATTCTTTGCAAATGACATGACCTAATAAATACCATATTATATATTTTAGAAAATACTAAAGAGGATGCCAGAAAATTACTAGAATTCATCAATGAATTTGGTAAAGTTACAGGATAAAAAATTAATACACAGAAATCTCTTGCATTTCTATACACTGACAACAAGAAATCAGAAAGAGAAATTAAGGAAACAATCCCATTTACCATCACATTAAAATGAATAAAATGCCTGGGACTAAACCTACCTATGGAGGCAAAAGACATATACTTTGCAAACTATAAGATGCTGATTAAAGAAATTATGCTGCTAAGTCACTTCAGTCACTTCCGACTCTGTGCGACCCCATGGACAGCAGCCCACCAGGCTCCCCCATCCCTGGGACTCTCCAGGCAAGATCACTGGAGTGGGTTGCCATTTTCTTCTCCAATGCATGAAAGTGAAAAGTGAAAGTGAAGTCACTCAGTCGTATCCGACTCTTAGCGACCCCATGGACTGCAGCCCACCAGGCTCCTCTGTCCATGGGATTTTCCAGGCAAGAGTACTGGAGTGAGGTGCCATTGCCTCCTCCGAAAGAAATCATAGATGACACAAATAAATGGAAGATATACCATGTTCTTGGATTGGAAGAATCAATACTGTCAAAGTGACTACACTACTCAAGTTAATCTACAGATTCAATGCAATCTTTATCAGATTGTCAATGGCATTACTTTGCAGATCTAAAACAGACAAAAACTCTTAACATTTGTATGGCAACACAAAAGTTCCTGAATAACCAAAGCAATCTTGAGATATAATTTTTAAAGTCATATGTGTTGCACTGGGTAATAAGAACTTTATTAACAGGGCTTTGGTGTATTTTATTTTGCTAAAATTTTAGCTGTGTTTAATATTTGCTATAGCTATAGGTGCCAGAGACTTCAAATTCCTCTAGCATACTTGGTTTTTTCTCCCTATTTGACTTTGGGTTACACTGTAAGTACTCCTCCCAATAGAGTGTTCATTGAAGATCTTTCTGCTGAAACCCACTGTTCTCTGCTAGAGCCCTCTTAGTATAATTGTAAGCTATAAGAAAGAGGAGGCAGAGATGTTTTATAGTCTTATGATTATACTTTAGTCTTTCATTTTGCCTATGTCCCTGGGCTCTGATCTTCAACGTATCTCCTAATTTTCCCTCACTTGGACAAACTTGGAAAATTAGAGAGGACTGGAGTGGGAGAAATGTCATCTATATCAGATGAGGTAAGACTCAGAGAAAGTCTTTTTACCTGAAGATTAGGATTTTGTTAAGGCAAATTCTATGTGAATATTTCACAAAGATTTCTCTTCCTCTCCTCCTTCCAGAGCCAAGAGGAGATCTTTCTGACTCTTCGCCATGAGAACTGGATAGATTTCCTGAATGTAAAATCCATGAATGTGTGGGTATCCCTTTAAAACCAAGATTTTAAGAAGTTTTTCAGTCACTCCGGTTCCCACTCAGCCTCTAACAATTCATCAAAATTACCATTTAAATTCATCTATCAGTTTATGGATCCAGGGGCTTGTTCCACATAAACGCAGCTTAACTGTTACTCTCTAGATTTATGTGTATCTCCAGATTTCAGGATCTTGTTTTGTCCTACAAACTCAAATTTCTGAGAAATCCATGAAAAGTTGCTTACTTTCAGTTTTTTATTTTTTTCAGCCTTTTGTTTTAGGATAAGAGTGGCAACTTCCAAGTTCTTTATGTCAGAGCTAAATCTGAAAAGGACTATATATAAATGTGTGTGTGTGTATGCACACAAACATTTGTATGTATGCATGTATGTGTTTATGCAATCCATTAAAATATATTATTATGGGAAAATAACTTTTAACAACATCAGAAAAATACTAAAGATCAAGCTTAGGAAGAAATGTGCAGATTATATTTAAAAAGCATCAAATGCATACTAGGAAGATCTAACAAGTACTCATTAATCAGAAGCCAGTTCTCTTAAATAAATGTCTAAATTCAATGCAATTACAACAAAAATATCAAAAGCCATTCTTTGGAAGTGAATAAGCTTATTTTTAAAAAGTCTACAAGCAATAAATGCTGGAGAGGTTGTGGAGAAAAGGGAACTCTCTTACACTGTTGGTGGGAATGAAACTAGTACAGCCACTATGGAGAACAGTGTGGAGATTCCTTAAAAAACTGGAAATAGAACTGCCTTATGATCCAGCAATCCCACTGCTGAGCATACACACTGAAGAAACCAGAAGGGAAAGAGACACGTGTACCCCAATGTTCATCGTAGCACTGTTTATAATAGCCAGGACATGGAAGCAACCTAGATGCCCATCAGCAGATGAATGGATAAGAAAGCTGTGGTACATATACACAATGGAGTATTACTCAGCCGTTAAAAAGAATACATTTGAATCAGTTCTAATGAGATGGATGAAACTGGAACCTATTGTACAGAGTGAAGTAAGCCAGAAAGAAAAACACCAATACCGTATACTAAGGCATATATATGGAATTTAGAAAGATGGTAACAATAACCCTGTGTACGAGACAGCAAAAGAGACACTGATGTATAGATCAGTCTTATGGACTCTGTGGGAGAGGGAGAGGGTGGGAAGATTTGGGAGAATGGCATTGAAACATGTATAATATCATGTATGAAACGAGTCACCAGTCCAGGTTCGATGCACGATACTGGATGCTTGGGGCTGGTGCACTGGGATGACCCAGAGGGAGGGTATGGGGAGGGAGGAGGGAGGAGGGTTCAGGATGGGGAATACGTGTATACCTGTGGCGGATTCATTTCGATATTTGGCAAAACTAATACAATATTGTAAAGTTTAAAAATAAAATAAAATTTAAAAAAAAACAGTTATGAAAAATAAAAGAATAGCTGGGAAAATTGCAGGTAAATCAAGGTCTATCATATTTTAAAACATCATAATAAAACTAAAGTAAATAAAATAGTGTGATAGAACACAGAATTACATTTTCATTTAATAAATATTTAATGTGTATCTACACATTAAGTCAGACACTGAACTAAGCATTTGGGATAGAGGGGTAAAGAAATCAGAAGAAAAATATTGTTTACCCTCATGGAGCTTTTATTTTAGGTGCAGAAGACAGATAAAAAAAAAATTAAAGTCCATGAAAATCTGGGACAGCCCACTGTTAGCAACTGCAGAGATTAGAAAGAACAAGAAGATGGGATGGCGGAGGAGTTATTAGTGATGAAAAACCAAGATAGTGTGGAAAGCTGAGTAACATAGAATTTGGCTGGCCTCTATCACCAATTCCTGGGAAGTAACCACTAAATTGGAACCTCTAATTGGAATGAAAACTGACGTGGAAAACAAAAAGGCAATGACAAAGAATGTGCAAACTATTGCATAAATGCACTCATCTCACACACTAGCAAAGTAATGCTCAAAATTCTCCAAGCCAGGCTTCAACAGTACATGAACCATCAACTTCCAGATGTTCAAGCTGGATTTAGAAAAGGCAGAGGAGCCAGAGATCAAATTGCCAACATCTGTTGGATCATCCAAAAAAAGCAAGAGAGTTCCAGAAAAACACTGACTTCTGCTTTATTGACTACACCAAAGCCTTTGACTGTGTGGATCACAACAAACTGTGTGGAAAATTCTTAAAGAGATGGGAATACCAGACCACCTTACCTGCCTCATGAGAAATCTGTATGTAAGCCAAGAAGCAACAGTTAGAAACTGGGCATGGAACAACAGACTGATTCCAAATAGGGGAAGGGATACATCGAGCTTGTATATTGTCACCCTGCTTACTTAATTTATATGCAGAGTACATCATGAGAAATACTAGGCTGGATGAAGCACAAGCTGGAATCAGGATTGCTGGAAGAAATATCAGTGACCTCAGATATGCAGATGACATCACTCTTATGGCAGAAAGCAAAGAACTAAATAGCCTCTTGATGAAAGTGAAAGAGGAGAGTGAAAAAGTTGGCTTAAAACTCAACATTCATAAAATGAAGATCATGGCATCTGGTCCCATCACTTAATGGCAAATAGATGGGAAAACAGTGAAAAGAGTGAGACTTTATTTTTTGAGGGCTCCAAAATCCTGGAGATGGTGACTGTAGCCATGAAATTAAAAGACGCTTGCTCTTTGGAAGAAAAGCTATGACCATCCTAGACAGCATATTAAAAAGCAGAGACATTACTTTGCCAACAAAGGTTCATCTAGTCAAAGCTATGGTTTTTCCAGTAGTCATGTATTGATGTGAGAGTTGGACTATAAGGAAAGTTGAGTACAGAAGAATTGATGCTTTTGAACTGTGATGTTGGAGAAGACTCTTGAGAGTCCCTTGGACTTCAAGGAGATCCAACCAATCAACCCTAAAGCAAATCAGTCCTAAATACTCATTGGAAGGACTGATGCTGGAGCTGAAACTCCAATACTTTGGCCACCTGATGTAAAGAATTAACTCATTGGAAAAGACCCTGATGCTGGGAAAGACTGAAGGCAGGAGGAAAAGGGGATGGCAGAGAATGAGATGGTTAGATGGCATCAACCATCATGTCCATCATCGACTTGATGGACATGAGTTTGAGCAAGCTCAGGGAGTTGGTGATGGACGGGGAAGCCTGGCATACTGCAGTCCATGAAGTTGCAAAGAGTCAGACTCAACTGAGCAACTGAACTGAACTGAACCTCTAAATCCTTGGACTTTCACAAGTGACATGAGTGTCTCTGTATTCATGAAGGAAGCTCCGTGATTGGGACCTCCCAGACCTTGTCCTCTGACTGGTATTGAATTATACATTCCTTTGTTATTAAGATTGTTGAGTATAATGCTTTCCTGTGTTCTCTGAGTAATTCTAGCGGCTTATTGAAACTCTTGGAGTAGAGGGAATCCATGAAATTGTAGATAGCAGATAGACGTGAAGGTGGCTTGGAAAACTGCACACTAGTGACTGGTGCCTGATATGAGGGCACATTATAGAGAACAATGACCTTAACTTGTGAAGTCTGGTCTAACTGTGTTGGTGTCAGAAGTCACTGCAGAGACCAAGGAAAAAAAATATTTCAGGGAGCAGGTAATTGTTATCTGAAACAGATTATATAAGATCTGAGAAATGAGGCTTCTACTCAACAATGTGGGAATTATGGATGACTTTGAAAAAAGAATGGTCCAGAGTTAAGAGAGTGAAATTTTGATTTGCAAAGCATTCTAACTAGAATAGGTGGAGAGGAATTGTGGACAGCAAGTATAGACTATATTTTGAGGAGTTTTCCTATCAATTGAAGTGGGCATGTGAGGCTTTAGCTGGAGGTAGGTTTGAGATCAAGAAAATTTTTTTCTTTGTTAAGATTTGATTTGAAAGAATGTTTATGTTCATGGTAATAATCCATTTGGAGGAAAACATAGAAGAAGTAGGAGAGAGCAGAGATAACATGTGGACGATGTCCTTGAGTGTGCAGAAGGCACTAGATAGATAAGGGCTGACCAGGAAAAGAACACAGATAGTGCTTCCATAGCTGCAGAAGGGAAGGAAGGAGAGACACAGATGCCTTCAAATGGACAGACATGATGGTGTGAACTTGCAGAGACATTCTCTTTGGATTGCTTCTATTTTTTGTGGAATGTGAAACATAGAGTTAGAGCAAGGATAGTGCAGGAATTATTAGAGGCTTGAGGATAGAAAACCAGGTATGAAACCCAGGCAGCATTAAGGACTTAGGAGAGTGGCTGTGGTCATAGATTTAAGTGAAATCAGTTAGCACAGTGGCAGGAGTAGCAGTATGGAACATGCAGCCTGTCTGTCTCCCAGGTAAAAGTTATGGTCAGAGAAAAAACCATTATCATTTGAGAGGAGTCCCATGGGTCCCATAAATGAAGAAATTCATTTATGGTACAACTGTATTTATCTTTGATTAAAAAAGTGAAGTGAACATTTAGGAAAGAAAGTGGGGATATACAGGTGTTTGCTCATAACAGATTAGTGGAACAGAGTATTAACAGAAAATCCACAATAAGTCTGTATGGTGTGCATTTAACAATGGTAGAATTTCATATCAATTCAGAAAAAACAAATGAATGATTTAATGCCTGCACAGTTGTAACAGTGTCATAACGCAGTTGGATTTCTATATTATACTTTGCACCAATAAAAATTCAGAGAGATCAAATATTTAAATATGAAAAAAGTAAATTATAAATTGCCATAAAACATATAAAAAAACAATTTTGAAGTGGGTAAATCTTTTCTAAATATGACACAAGTACAGAAATTATTATAAACAATATTGATCAATTTTACTGTTTCAAAGAATTCATTACAAAGCAGGTATAAGCAAAAACTAAAGACAAATGTTAAAATGAAAAAAAAAAAAGTTAACAAATAATAAAAGTTGGAGAGATTGTGGAGAAAAGGGAACTGTCTTACACTGTTGGTGGGAAAGTAAATTGGTTCAGCCACTGTCGAAAACAGTACAGAGGTTCCTCAAAAAAACTAAAAATGGAGTTACTATATGATCCAGCAATCCCACTCCTGGGCACATACTCAGAGAAACTAATTTGGCAAGATACATGCACCCCTATGTTCACAGCAGCACTATTTATGGACAGGCCACAAAGTTCATTCAGAATTTTCCAGAAGATGTTACAGAAAACCCAAACAAATGTTTTGATCAACTCAATACAATAGCCAAGACATGGAAATGACCCAAATATCCATTGGCAGATGAATGGATAAAGAAGATGTGGTGGATATATACATACACAATGGAATATTTAGCTTTAAAAAAGAATGAAATAATGCCATTTGCAGCAAAATGGATGGACATAAAGATAGACTAAGCAAAGTCAGAAAGAGATAGACAAATACCATATGATATCAAGTTGTATGTTGAGTCTAAAATATAATACAAATGAACATATCTACAAAACTGGAACAGACTCACATACATACAGACATAGAGAACAGATGTGTAGTTGTCAAGAAGTGGGGATGGGGAGGGATGGATTGGGAGTTTAGGATTAGTATATACAAACATATATAGAATGGATAAACAACAAAGTCCTACTATATAGCATAGGAAACTATATTTGACATCCTGTGATAATGGAAAATAATATGAAAATATATATATATATATATATATATATATATATATGAAAATCCCATGGATGGAGGAGCCTGGTAGGTTGCAGTCCATGGGCTCGCTAAGAGTAGGACACGACTTCACTATCACTTCTCACTTTCATGCATTGGAGAAGGAAATGGCAACCCACTCCAGTGTTCTTGCCTGGAGAATCTCAGGGACAGGAGAGCCCGGTGGGCTGCCATCTATGGGGCTGCACAGAGTCGGACACGACTGAAGTCTTAGCAGCAGCATATATATATAAACATGAAAGTTGAGAGTCATTCAGTCATGCCTGACTCTTGGCAACCCCATGGACTGTAGCCTGCCAAGCTCCTTTGTTCGTGGAATTCTCCAGGCAAGAATACTGGAGTAGGTAGCCATTCCCTTCTCCAGGGGATCTTTCTGAACCAAGGATCAAACCAAGGTCTTCTGCATTGCAGGCAGATTCTTTACTGTCTGATAACTGAATCATTTTGCTGTACAGCAGAAATTAACACAACACTGTAAATCACTATCCATCAATAAAAAAGCAAGTAAACATTACCTAACACACATACAGAAACAAAAATGAATGTATACTTGAATTTGCCTAAAATGTATAGGAACATAGAAAAGTGATAATTGCATCTGAAATGAGCTCGGTTTGTATGTCAGAATGGGATGAGGGACAGACTTTTTATTACACACCTTTTGGGAATCTTTTGAGTTTTAGACCATGCTCAAGTTTTTAATACCATATTTATGTTATCCACTTTAAAATTTTTAAAGAAATATTTTAAATTAATAATACAATTTTAAACTATTGAAACACTTTAAACAAGTGAGTTTTAAAAATACAAGTAACCCAGTATTGACTGAGAATAAAAACTTTTGGAATTTTAAAAACACAGTATTAAATATTAGAAAGTAAAAGTAATAAGATCATGAAGGTGAATTCACAAGGAAACTGAAAAACAATGAAAGCGAGTGAAAGCCACTCAGTCGTGTCCATTTTAACTCCATAGACTATACAGTCCATGAAATTCTCCAGGCCAGAACACTGGAGTGAGTAGCCTTTCCCTTCTCCTCCTCCAGAGGATCTTTCCAACCCAGGGATAAAACCCAGGTCTCCCACATTGCAAGCAGATTCTTTACCAGCTGAGCCACAAGGGAAGCCTGAGAATACAATAGTGAGTAGCCTATACCTTCTTCAGCGGATCTTCTGATCCAGGAATTGAACTGGGGTCTCCTGCATTGCAGGTGGATTCTTTACCAACTGACCTATCAGGGAAGCCTGAAAAATACTGAAGTGGACTTATATAAGAAGAAAAACTGTGGTTCAATTTCATCTTGGTTAAAATATTAAGTTAAAGCATGACTGTTCAAGTTTCCAAGCAGTTGATAAAAGAAAGTGTATAGAATGTATACCTTCCAAAATTGATACAGAAAAAAACCGAAAAAGTAAAATGCTGATCAAGAAGATAAAATGGATAACAAAAATGTGGGACAATAAAGCCAAAATACATGATAGAAAAAGAAGTCCAAATACGTCAATAACCATAATAAATGCAAATGCAGTTAATTCACTTAAAATCAGAGTTACTCAGCACCCCTTGCCTTTCTCAAAAAAAAAAAGCAAAAAGTAATCATAGTGCCCCTGCTACTAGAACAGGTTTTGGAGGTTATATTTTACATTTAGTGAAATCCTTTGTTTGCATATTTTCCCCCTAAATATGTGTGTTCTGCTGCTTTTATTATTATTTTCATTTTATTTGTTGTTGTTGTCCTCATAAGAAACCTAAAACGCACTGACAAAGGTCATGTGGCAGGTTACAAAAATGACTCCCCACTTCTCTGAATGCGTGTTCCTTGCCATTTGTCTGTGTAGAGCCTGCTGCTCTGGTTCTGGCCACGTGACTTCCTTTGGTCAATGGAATATTAACAAACATGACACAAGCAGACTTGAGATGTGCTTGTATAAGGGGATTTTCCTGCTTTTGCAATCTTCCTTGGCTATGACAGCCAGCCTGTTTGAGGATGAAAGACACATGGACACAGCCAAATCATAGCAGTCATCCTGAGCAAAGCCATCCTACTTAAGCCAAAAGCCAGCCATCTCTCACAATATGTGAATAATTCCCAGAAGAGAAGCAAAACCATCCAATTAACCCACTGACTTGTGAACCAAATACAAGTTTATTATTTTAAGCCACTGAGTTTTAAGGCGATTGGTTATGTAGCATTATGTTGGTAAAAAGATTCTTGGTGGAAACAGCAAGACTTCAAACTGGCTTTTTCAGTTAGTGTAGAGTTAAGGGCACTGGTGCAATGCCACGCTGTAATGTTAAAAAGCCTCATGCATCAATGTAAACTAATGTTCTCCAGCAAGTCAGACAAAATCCACTCACAAAGTCGTTGAAAGACCATTTTACAACAAACAATTCTCTCCACCAAATAATCAAAATATACTGACTTTTAAAAAAGTATCAAAGGTCTAATAACTCCTGCTTGTCTGTACTTCCTATTAGCATCAATTTATGTTCTTTCAACTCTTTCTGTATAACTGAGATGTAATTCTTCTCATTTGCCAGGCTTATCTGGCTTCTGACAGTTGCCTTCTCTTTCCTGGCTCTCTTGCCTCTGTTTAACCTGCCACAGCCTTATGTTTTCCCCCCTGTGCTTCAGGAAAAGGAAGATAACTTGGCATACCTGGCAAAGACTTGTGACAGTAATATATGAGCAGGGTGCTCCCCTATGTCTCAGAATAAAACAGTACCCTCAAGAAGACAAACCCTCTGTCATTTGGTTTCCAGGCATACAAACATATCTAAAAATGCAGAGCTAAATACATTTTAAAGTAAGAAATTCTTTTTTAAAATGGAAGTGCAGAGCATGATCTTGAGGAAAGAACATAGGCTTTGGAGTTAGACACTCCTAGGATTGAATCATGACAGTCCTTTATCTTTGGCAAGTTACTTACCTGCTTGAGTATCCTTTTTGTCTTCTGTAAAATGTGAGGATTATATGAGTCAGATCAACTAAACTCCTAGCACAACCAGCATGCTTCTTCCCCGAAATCTCTCTGGCTTCACCAACAAACAAGATTTTTTTTTTTACCTCACTCCCTACATGTCCCCCAAATCCTTTAGCAATTCTTCTCTGTCTCAGTCTCTTCAGACTGGTACTCCTTCTAAGAGCCAGCACTTTTTCTGATCAAAAGTGACTGGGATTCAACTGCTAAAGACATAGAGAAGAGGAACTTCTAAATAACATTCATTTTTTAAATTTGGATGCAATTTCAAATTGGAGTCTTTTATCCTTCTTACATAAGCGGTGCTTCTACTATTTATTAACAGAATGGTTTTATAAATTCCATAGAACTTGTAGAACACATCTGGAAGGTTACTTAGTACAGCAATTGTGAAACCACTGTCAGATAAGGTACGTACCACAATTAATAGGAATTAACTAGTCAATTTTATTTATGAATCAACTGAATGATGACCGTTTCCTTAAAAGGACCTTCTCCTGCAACAGGTATTTGACAAAGTATAACATTAACATCTTGGTTATCTGAAGATAGTAGTCCCCACCCCGCCGCCGGGCGCCGCCCCCCGCCCCCCAAGTTGTTAATTTCATTGAATTACCATCCATTTAAATATCTTTTCAAGTTAAATCCCAAAATTTGCACCACATCCACCTTCATAGGCATTAAATTGTGGATGAAAAAGTGTGCAACTATTATTTTTACCCAGTAAGATCACTTTCTTATTCTTCCACTATGCTACAACAGGAAAACTACAGAAAGCAAAAACCCCCTCACAAATGAGGTACCAAACACTAATGCTATGGCTGAGGCAGAAACACAGAAGCCACCATTCATTGGTGATTCAAGTGTGCTAACTAATTTCTTATCTTATTTAATCCTGCTCAGGGTAAATATTTTTAGCCATCTTATAGGATAATTTTCTATCAATGCATAGGGAAAAAGTAGCTTTCTTAAGCTAAAAACAGTCATTTATATATATATATATGTATATATATTATATATATACATATATATTTGGATGCAACACTATTAAATGAACAACAAAATAACTATAACCACCACCACTCAAGTTCCTATTTTGCTGCATCCATCTGAAAAAAAATGCTGTCACAAATTCCTCTCCCCCTCTATGAAGTGGGATCCTTTCATATCTAAGCCAATTTCAGAGTCTGTCAATTTTTCCTTGTATTTCTTCTCAGGATTCACCTGCCACCTTGCCTTACTCATTTGACTTTCTACTTCTGCTTTTCACGTGAACTGCTTGTGCTTTTCTTGAAGGATTTTAGAGATGGACATTTTCATGTCAATGACCAGGTAAAGAGCTGGATTTTAAAATAAAGATGGGGAGGAGCCAAAGTGGGGGAGAGATTCTTTTAAACTTTTCACAGTTGAAATACAATACCGATGTAAAGATAATGGGTTAAAAATCACATCTGGGGATAAATTCAATGAATTAGAGGACTGAGTTGCCATCATGAGGCATGTAAGTACAACATCATTTTCTGTTAGTTCTTTGCCCTTGGCTGTATAGTCAGGAAAGCTTCTAATAGTCCATAGTAACTAATGAAGCAATAACTTTTAAGTACCTTTTCGGTATGTAGAAGATAGTAAAAAGTGAAGAATGATTTACTTTAGCCATTCTTGAATCGTATCAGGAAAGAGAAAAATGTGGGAAGTTAGATCAGCTTTTTATGGAATTAATCTTAAATTGCTCAGAATTTAGATTCCAGATTTTCATGTCTATCCAGTACTCTTGCCTGGAAAATCCCATGGATGGAGGGGCCTGGTAGGCTTCAGTCCATGGGGTCACGAAGAGTCAGACATGACTGAGCGACCTCACTTTCACTTTTTACTTTCACGCATTGGAGAAGGAAATGGCAACCCATTCCAGTGTTCTTGCCTGGAGAATCCCAGAGAAGGTGGAGCCTGGTGGGCTACTGTCTATGTGGTCGCACAGTCGGACATGACTAACGTGATTTAGCAGTAGCAGCAGCAGCAGGAAACAAAAGAAGACTAACATACAAAATGCCACTTTCATTTGCTGCTTGATGCTGTTTTTTTGCTTTTTTTTTTCTTTGACACTATGTAAAACTGATGCTGGGAGGGATTGGGGGCAGGAAGAGAAGGGGACAACAGAGGATGAGATGGCTGGATGGCATCACTGACTCGATGGACGTGAGTCTGAGTGAACTCCGGGAGTTGGTGATGGACAGGGAGGCCTGGTGTGCTGCAGTTCATGGGGTCGCAAAGAGTCGGACACGACTGAACGACTGAACTGAACTGAAAACTAAACAGGGCACACTGGGTTCTCAAGAACTCTACAATGATACTGACATTTTACTCCCACCCAACAATGATGATCCAAGCAGGAAGCTGCCATCAGAATAATTACTGCGGAACAATCATAAACTAGAAATTAGTGATGTAATACAGTCTTCACACATTCCCCAAATTGAAGACTTCTTCATTTTTCCTGGAAAGGAACTTTTTTTTTTTTTTTAAATGAACCACATTTCTCCTTCTGTGTCACTCCTCTACTGGATTTCCCTACCACTTTATTCTTAAACATGGCCTGAGCTTTAATTCTCCAATCCTCTGAATATTTGACCTACAGTCCTATTTTGCAGCACTTGGTTTGATATGGCATCCTTCTTGACTTCCTTCTCTTCATAGCCCTATTTTTTCATTTTCCCAACAGTTTTTTCAGGAAATACTTCCTAATAAATCATTTTCACAGGAATCCTTACCTCAGCATCTGCTTTTGAGGAACCCCAACTGAGATAAGTATACAAAAACGTGAATACATCTGCTCATCACAATAACCTAATTTGACCATATGAAGCACCTACTTTATTTTATTTTTTTGTCACTGTCAAGAGGCATTATTACATGGTTAATAGCTTATGTTCTCTGTGTTAAATGTTTTGTGGGGTTGATTTCTCTGGGGTATCTCTCCTTTGGTTTTTCAAATTTAGCTTGTAAGATTACAATCTTATACAATTTAGTGCCTCAAAGACCTTTTCAGACTATCTGACTTACCTCAGCCTTTCATAGACACTTTGAGAGAAATTAAACAGTTTAGCCATAATTGTACAACCAGCTAGAGGCAAAAGCTGGAGTGAAAAGCTTCTTCAGTGCTTTTTCTAGCCAGTACACAGTGATGTCTTCGTGCCACACTATGAACATTTTATTCCCTTTATCTGCCTTTAGTAGAGACACAAAACAGCTGGTCACCATCCTTCCTATTCGGATAGAAAGTGCAAGAATGAACTATTAAAGAAATCACCTCCTTCTCTCCAGTCTAGTGGGTGATGACTCCACTTAGAGGAAGGAGCAAGAGAGGGGAAACATACAATGCTGCTGGCCTGTTTCCATACAGTCTGTGGATAATAGAGCTCTTTGATGTCTGGTACATTCATAACCACCAAACTCGGCTTTCCAGTCAACAGAAAGGCTATTTTACACTACTTTTGATGTGATGAAATAACTTAACTAGACATGGTTAATCACATAGCTGGTGATTATGCCATGCAAGGAAAATTCATTAAAATAAGCCAAGTGCCTCTAAAAAGAACAAAGGAAAACTCCTTAGCAGGCATACACATAGCTGACTCAAGTGCTCTGGCATGACTCAGTTTTTCACCATTCACATTCACTTTATTTTCATAACATGAAACATAAGCATAAGCGCTTCGACACAAATTCTGCGTTACCTGCCTAACTTGCTTATTGCTTATTCTGTGAGGCAGTCATAATTTGTCTTTATAGTGTTCCAGACATATCTGGCTTTGATCACACCGCCAGGCTGAACACCGACAGATTCTGGGACTAAAGCAG
This sequence comes from Bos mutus, assembly GCF_027580195.1. NCBI lineage: Eukaryota > Metazoa > Chordata > Mammalia > Artiodactyla > Bovidae > Bos > Bos mutus. The sequence goes on from NC_091624.1 coordinate 55,635,700, forward strand.
AGAAAGCTCTTTTGTACAAATTTAATCCTGCTTAGGTCATCTGTTTATTGCTTTGTCCAATACATCTAGGTTTTCAAATGATTTGACCAGTATCACAAATGCAAATCCTATAATAAACGAGAGTACCTACAGGATAGCAGCATCAAAGGAAAAACCGCTCTGGGGAGAACAGCTCTGACAAGTTGGTTTATTAGTACAGCTGGTTTTAAAGACCAGCCAAGGTCCTGTTTTCAACTAGATTGTTTATTATTTGCTCAGCTCTTTCATGAAAATAAGCAAACTAAATCTATTAGAGCAGATTTCTTTCTATGAAAAGGAAATACTAATTTTTGTAAATCTAAATGAAAAGAAAGCTAATGAAATATGATATTTAATCCACATTCAAACATTTCCTAAAGCCTGGAAACAAGTGGTGGCCTTGAAATTAAGCTATTGATTGTAGTGTATGATTACATTCTTTTTTTTTTTTTTTTACCCTTAACCATAGGCTAAATAAAACAAATAAACTGTCTTTAAATAACCTAAGAAGTGTTTGGTGGACTCTCTAATATTCATTTGGACATAGAGGGCACTGTTGCATAAAAACCAACTAAAGACCAACAGGGACCTAAAAAGGTAGAATTTTAAAGTTTAGGAATTCAAAGTAATTTTAGGAAAAGTCAGCCAGTGCTATACAACGAATCAAGGCTTTGTGTTTAGATAACTGGTCCTTTCAGGAGTGAGTAGGACACACATGCTTGCTCTGTCACTCAGTCGTGTCCAACTCTTTGCGACTCCATGGATGGTATCCCACCAGGCTTCTCTGTCCAATTAATTTTCCAGGCAAGAATACTGGAGTGGGTTGCCATTTCCTACTCCATGGAATCTTCCCAACCCAGGGATTGAACCCATGTCTCTTGCCTCTCCTGCATTGGCAGGTGGATTCTTTACCATTGCCCACCTGGAAAGCCACAGTGGCCAAGTCACTGAAAAAACTCATTCAATACAAAAAAGAAAGTATGTTTTCAATAATGGATGAATCTGTTAACTGTATTAAAAATAAAATATCAACAGGTGATTAAAAGTTTAATTTCAGATATTTTCAGTGCCTGTATCACTATAAGAATGACAAGAAAACTAAGCATTCTGTTCCCGAGTTTCCTCTTCAGTAAAATGAGGCTCAGGACTTCCCTGGTGGTCCAGTAGCTAAGAATCTGCCTTCCAACACTGGGGATTCAGGTTTGATCCCAGGGTAGTAACCTAAGATCCCATATGCTTCAGGGCAACTAAGCCCAGGCCCCGCAACAGCTGAGCCTGCATTCTTCGGAACGCTTGTGCTGCATCTAGAGTAGCCAGAGCCCCGCAATGAAAGATCCCACATGCTCCCACAAAGACTCCACCATACCACAACTAAGACGCAATGCAGCAAAATTAATTTTCTTTTTTTTTAATGACGAAGCTCATTCACTCAAAAAGTATGTATATGGTTTGCACCAAGTGCCACAGGATTTAAAGTGGTGAGCCAGACAGACAAAGTCTTTGCATTCTTGGAAAAGATTCCAAAGAGCCAAACTGTAATACTTTGGTCACCTGATGTCAAAAGTCGACTCACTGGAAAAGACCCTGATGCTGGGAAAGACTGAGGGCAGGAGAAGAGGGCAACAGAGGATGAAATGGTTGGGTGGAATCACTGACTTAACGAACATGAGCTTGAACGAACTCTCGGAGATAGTAAAGGACAAGAAAGCCTGGCATGCTGCAGTCCATGGGGTCACAAAGAGTTGGACATGACACAGCAACTGAACAAGAACAAATCAAACCAAAGGCTTTATGCAGGCTGAACCTGTGTGATGGGACAGAAAGAAAGACTGTATGATACAGCATGGTGAATAAAGGAAAGTGTGAGAAGTTAGGTTGAGAGAAACTGGAAGAAACTAGATACACAGTATTTAGAACAGGGTGTGGAATTTGGATTTCAGTCTAAACATTTTGGGAAAGCATCAGAAGGTTTTGAGCAGGAGAGTGAGATGTAAGGCTAATCGCTGTGTTTGAATATAGACTGGATCTCAGAGTATGGAGAACAGAGGAAGTGAGATCAGTTGGGAGGATAGTAGTTACCCATGAGCGACATTCAGTTCAGTTCAGTTGCTCAGTCATTCTGACTCTTTGCGACCCCATGAATTGCAGTACGCCAGGCCTCCCTGTCCATCACCAACTCCCGGAGTTCACTCAAACTCACATCCATTGAATCAGTGATGCCATCCAGCCATCTCATCCTCTGTCGTCCCCTTCTCTCCTGCCCCCAATCCCTCCCAGCATCAGAGTCTTTTCCAACGAGTCAACTCTTCACATGATGTGGCCAAAGTACTGGAGTTTCAGCTTTAGCATCAGTACTTCAAAAGAACACCCAGGACTGATCTCCTTTAGAATGGACTGGTTGGATCTCCTTGCAGTCCAAGGGACTCTCAAGAGTCTTCTCCAACACTACAGTTCAAAAGCATCAATTCTTCGGCGCTCAGCTTTCTTCACAGTCCAACTCTCACATTCATACATGACTTGTGAAAAACCATAAAGGAAAAACCATAGCCTTGACTAGATGGACCTTTGTTGGCAAAGTAATGTCTCTGCTTTTGAATATGCTGTCTAGGTTGGTCATAACTTTCCTTCCAAGGAGTAAGTGTTTTTTAATTTCATGGCTGCAATCACTATCTGCAGTGATTTTGGAGCTGGGAAAAATAAAGTCAGCTACTGTTTCTACTGTTTCCCCATCTATTTTCCATGAAGTGATGGGACCAGATGCCATGCTTTTCGTTTTCTGAATGTTGAGCTTTAAGCCAACTTTTTCACTCTCCTCTTTCACTTTCATCAAGAGGCTTTTTAGTTCCTCTTCACTTACTGCCATAATTGTAGTGTCATCTGCATATCTGAGGTAATTGATAATTTCTCCAGCAATCTTGATTCCAGCTTGTGCTTCTTCCAGCCCAGCATTTCTCATGATGTACTCTGAATATAAGTTAAATAAGCAGGGTGACAATATACAGGCTTGACATACTCCTTTTCCTATTTGGAACCAGTCTGTTGTTCCATGTCCAGTTCTAACTGTTGCTTCTTGACCTGCATATAGGTTTCTCAAGAGGCAGGTCAGGTGGTCTGGATTTCCCATCTCTTTCAGAATTTTCCACAGTTTATTGTGAGCCACACAGTCAAAGGCTTTGGCATAGTCAATAAAGCAGAAATAATGTTTTTCGGGAACTCTCTTGCTTTTTCGATGATCCAGTGGATGTTGGCAATTTGATCTCTGGTTCCTCTGCCATTTCTAAAACCAGCTTGAAGACCTGGAAGTTCACGGTTCACGTATTGCTGAGGCCTGGCTTGGAGAATTTTGAGTATTACTTTACTAACATGTGAGATGAGTGCAATTGTCCAGTAGTTTGAGCATTCTTTGGTATTGCCTTTCTTTGGGATTGGAATGGAAACTGACCATTTCCAGGCCTGTGGCCACTGCTGAGTTTTCCAAATTTGCTGGCATATTGAGTGACATTAGATGACTTAAATTGGCACGGTTAGACACGATCAGAAATTCTCAATTTTTTTGTGCAGTGGATCATTTTGCCAGTTTGTGAACACCTCTCAAAATTAGTATTTTTAAATGTATAAAATACAATGTAAAGAATTAAGAAGGAAAACAAGTATATTAAAATCCAATTATCAAAATATTTTTGAAATATGTGATTAATAGAGTACATAACAAAAGTTAGTGTAAACAATATTTTGAAATATCTGCACAAATTTTAAAATGATATGACAGTATCTGAGATAACACTGAAGAAAAAAATCTAATAGAATCAACTAAAAGAGAATTAGTTCTTATAAATCTGTTTTAAATAGCAATTTTAAGATCACAAAATTTGAATTTTAGCATCACACAATTTGAAGGAAGTAATGATTAAAGATATATTAGCAAATATGGCTAGTGTAATATGACTTGGGCATTAAATTTCTGTGATCGATATCATAAAGAGTTACATGGAATTTACCAGGAAATGCAATCAAAATGTTTAGGTGTGATGTGGACTTTTAACATTCTTTGCAGTTTTGGAAACCCATAGGAGGGTTAATGGAGACAGCATTTCAATTTTTACTTCTTGGACAAAATCAACAGGCATTCCTCATCAAGGAAGTAAGACCAGAAGCAAAGACAAGACAGTTAATCTTGTCTTGTCTTTGGAATCTTATCAATCTGGATACAAATACTATTAATTTCTGCAGGAATGTGAGGCAAATAGAGAGTGAACATAGTTGCATTTAGTACATGAAGAACTTAAGACAGACCCCCGCACCCCCACCCCATAAGGAGCAATGGGATAGTCCATGTGAGAAAGTATCTTGCAAATGAGTAGGCAATTTGGATTTATTATATCAAAATAAGTGCTGCTATTTGCCAGTGTAGGGCTTCCTGGTAGCTCAGATGGTAGAGAATCTGCCTGCAATGTAGGAGACCTGGGTTTGATCCCTGGGTTGGGAAGGTCCCCTGGAGAAGGAAATTGCAAGCCACTGCAATATTCTTGCCTAGAGAATTCCATGGACAGAAGAACCTGACTGTTACAGTCCATGAGGTCACAAAGAGTTGGACATGACAAAGTGACTAACACATACATACACATACATTTGCCAGCATGGACTAATAAAGATTAACTAAAGTTAATTCTTAATTTTCCGCTATTGCAACATAATAGGAAATTCTGCGTAAGATCCCTTTTTGCCTTGGTTTGGATTTTTCATCTTTTTATTTCCTCTTGTCCATACTCCTGTACTTCTGCTTTCTTCTTTCTTGATTTCCTATTTCTCATACTACTCTATTTAATACCAATCATGCCTAACCCTACTCCTCCCTTTCTTTATTGTCATTATTTTTCTTCCTTCTGCTGTCCCTTCTCTTTGCTTGCTCATCGCTGCTCTCCTACACCTCTTCAGCTCAGCCTCAATGCTCATTTTCACTGTGACTCCACATAACGGAGCGTGCTTAGTTGCAGGCTTGTTTTTCCAACCAATTCCAGAACACTTTGATCTTACAGAGACCTGCCCAACCAGGACATTTCTTTGAACTCAATGCCTTTGGCTTTTCTCAATAGCTCTTCTTAACTTCTGCCTATAATTTTGCGTTCCCTAGAATTCCACTTGTTGAAAGGTGCCAGTTGTACAGATGCCAAATATTTGAGGTTTTGTTATGTGATTAGAAACTTGGACATTTTAAATCAAGGAATTTTAGCAGTGCTCTAGTGCTTAAATGAGTCTTAATGAATACATATTCAAGACTTAAAGCAAAAAAAAAATAAAACTTTCATATAAAAAATTAGCAAGAAATAATGGCAAATATGAAATGGATGTTTATAGATGCTCATATTAAATTGCTTCTTGTCAGAGCAATGTAAAAGCTTTCTTAGCTCTGCAAAATTTCACTGTAACTCCTTCCCTCAAATTGTAAAGTAAAGCCACTTAACGATTTTATAAAATCTATCTTTACCATTCTCATGTGTTTATTTAAACTGGATTATAATTAAGATGAAGAAGTGGTATAAAGAAGATTAGAAGATTATAACATGGAAAAATATCAAAAGGCTTCATAATAGCAAGTCCTAAAAAGGAATATTGAAGTATTTAGTCACATTGACCCAGAAAAGTTAATAATAAATTTACATGTTATATTAATCAAGACTTTTTTTTTATTTGCAAACTAGAAACAATGTAACTCAAGTATTATTAATTCTCCCTCCAAATTATACTTAAAGAGCTGATCTAAAGATGTTGTCTGGAGAGGGATTTTAAAAAATCTGATTGAACCCCCCAGGCAACCACAATATGAAATGATCTGTGGCTCTGCATTCTTACCACAGTGGTTAGAGATGTGAAAAACTGGGATGGTCCCTTAAGAAATGCAGCTCTCTGGATCACTTTTCTTGATTTAAAAAAATAAAGAAGAAGAAGAGAAACAAGGGAAAGGAGATAAATTAACATTTGTATTGTGTATGGGAAAATTTTCCAAGTTCTTTTAGGAAGGAGGGAAGGAAGGGAGGAAGGGAAGTCAGATAGGCAAGAAAAGATTTTCTTCTCTCTTTCATTGAAAGTTGAACCTAAAAGATACTCTAATAACATTTGGTCTTTGGAATGTATTTGTTTAAATTGTACTGAGTTCAGTTATGTCTGAGATCTGGACTCTGCTGCTCCTAGAGGAGGAAGATTGAATATGTGTGGCATTTGTGAGTCACACCTTTTGTGAACGTTCTGGTAAGCTGAGAAAAAACTGTCCTCTGCAAATCATCCCATCCCTGGCATTGGCTGGAACCTGAAATTCCATGTGTTAAAAATTTATCCTTTTATCTGAAGCTTGTGTTATAACAAACTTCAACTTTTTTTTTCCCCCACAATTTGTCCATGGCCTAGATCTCTTGAATCCATATCATACTGCACTAAAGACACATATTCTTGCACAGTTTTTAACTAAATAAATATCTATTGAGATAACATCTATGGAGTTTTTACTATGTGCAAGAGTCTGGTGATACCAAGCATGCGCGTGTGTGCATACACACCACACACATACACACACACACTGAGCTCTGGTGTTCATTCACCCAACCTTCTTCCAGTAAGTAGTTACCGAGTTTCTAATATGTGCACAGTAAAGGTCTGGGTGCTAAGAATACTGAAATGAATACTAAAGAAAATTTATCTTCTTTCATGAAGCTTATTTTCTTTGGGAGGTGAGAGAAATAAGAAAAAAATGTCACAGTGCTGTCATATAAAAAATGGCATTTAAGATCAGGAAATAAAAAGAGTGGGCATATCACTTGCAAACTGAATGAAAAAACTATCTATTCACAAAAGTTTGGGAAAAGAGCATTTCAACTAGAGTTTAAAAACTCAGAGACAGAAAGAAGTCTAGTATATCGAACTAAGGGCTACCTATGCTAAGGCTTCATCAGAGTGAGCTGGAGGCAGAATGGCATGATTTCAGGGTAGTGAGGTAGGTAACAGCCTGATGATGAAGGGAGTTATGGGTTGTGGGATGACATCTGAGTTTTAAAGTGTGCTGAGAAACCACTGTAGAGATTTTAAGCAGAAAAGTGATAAGATAACATATGTGCTTTCAAATTTTTATTCTGCCTGAAAAGTAAACTATGCTCCTGCATACCATGATGTGAAGAACTGACTCATTTGAAAAGACCCTGATGCTGGGAAAGATTGAAGGCGGGAGGAGAAGGGGACAACAGAAGATGAGATGGTTGGATGGCATCATGGATTTGATGCACTTGAATTTGAGTAGGCTCCGGGATTTGGCGATGGACAGGGACGCCTGGCATGCTGCAGTCCATGCGGTCGACCGCAAAGAGTTGGACATGACTGAGCCACTGAACTGCGCTGAACTGCATATCAAATGCCCAAAAGGTTATTGCCAGTTTCATTTCTGTTTAAGAGTAGAAAGCCACAACTGATTACTTTCACCCTAAGAACAAGAAAACAGATAATCTACACAATCATAACTGTCTTGAATCCATCAGAGATCTGAGGTCACAAAGCAAAAAGCAAACAGGATTCCAAGGAGTTACAGACACCTCTGAAGAGAGATGAGACTCACAGACTATTTTACCTTTGGCAGAGTATGGAAAAGATGACTTCCATAGAAATTAATAAATAACCAGCTAAAACTGTAATACAATACAGAAGGCTAAATGTGGGCTAGCAATCAGTTTAGCAAGCCCGAGAGCTCCAAACACAATGGTAGTAATTACTCACCTGCATTTTTTTCATGGGCCTCTAGGTGATCTTGACTTCCCTGGTGGCTCAGATGGTAAAGAGTCTGCCTACAATGTGGGAGACCCGGCTTCAATCCCTGGGTTGGGAAGATCCTCTGGAGAAGGAAATGGCAACCCACTCCAGTACTCTTGCCTGTAAAATCCCATGGACGGAGGAACCTGGTAGGCTACAGTCCATGGGGTTGTAAAGAGTCAGACATGACTGAGCAACTTCACTTCACTTCACTTCTAGGTTATCTTAAGAAAAATGAGTGCAGGAGAACCCATTTAGTGGCATACATATGAAAGAAGAACACTACATACGTATGAAAGAAGAAACAAGAACACTACACATTCTTCAGATTTTGTTTTCACGCCATTGAGAAAGAGGCAGCAAATCTTCTGCTCCTAGGACTGCTGTGGAGGGATACAAGCCAAGCCACTAGAGAAAGGGTAGGAAACCCTTTTTGTCGGAGCAAGAGGCAAAGATTCACTGCTTCTGGGGGAAGCATAGAAACAAAAGCAGTCTGTCCCTTGAGGGAAGGGCAAAGAAATCCCCAGGCTCAGAATCCTGACCATGAAGCAGCAGAAAATTCTTTCCTTCCTGAGACCTGTCAAAGATAGATGATGTCTCACTGTCATGGGAGGAAGAGGCAGGAATGGTGAAGAGACACCATTTCTTAAGCTCAAACTCAAAGACTCTGCTTAAGACTAAATCTGGACCAGGAGAATAGAGAGATGCATTGCTTCAAACACAAGCTTATCATGGGCTACCAAACAATAACAATGCACACAAGTATTTGTTGAAGAGATGCTACACACTATGGGCTTTCCAGGTGCCACTAGTGGTAAAGAACCCACCAGACATAAAAGATGCTGGTTCAGTCCCTGTGTTGGCAAGATCCCCCTGGAGAAGGGCATGGAAACCCACTCCCATATTCTTAACTGGAGAATCCCATGGAAAAAGGAGCCTGGCCGGCTACAGTCCACAGGGTCACAAAGAGTCGGACATGACTGAAGCAACTTAGCACGCATATGCTATGTCTGTGTGCTCAAGTTATGTCCAGCTCTTTGTGACCTCATGGACTATAGCCCACCAGCCTCCTCTGTCCATGGAGTTTTCCAAGCAAGAATACTGGAGTGGGTTGTCATTTCCTACTCCTGGGAATCTTCCCAACCCAGGGATCCAACTCATGTCCCTTGCATCTCCTGCATCGGCAGGCAGATTCTTTAGCCCTGCATCTCCTACGTCAGCAGGCAGATTCTTTAGCCCTGCATCTCCTGCGTTGGCAGGCAGATTATTCACCACTGTGCCACCTACTCATGCTCATGCTTAGTTGCTAAGTTGTGCCCGACTCTTTGTGACCCATGGACTGTAGCCCACCAGGCTCCTCTGTCCATGGGATTATCCCAGCAAGAATACTGGAGTGGGTTTCCATTTCCTTCTCCAGGGAATCTTCCTGACCCAAGGATCAAACCTGTGTCTCCTGCATTTCAGGTAGATTCTTTACTGGATAAATCACTGGGGAAGTCCCAGTGGGAAGCCCTGGGAAGTTCCAGGGAAGTGCCACCTGGGAAGCCCCCAATTTTTCTGGCAACGCAGCATGTAGGATTTTAGTTCCCTGACCAGGGGTTGAAACTGCATCCCCTGCAATGGAAGTGCTGAGTCTTAAGTACTGGGCCACCCGATTCCTCTGTTTAAGAAATGTCACCAGTAATTGGGAACTTAGAGAAAGCCACTCAGTGTTGCTCAGGTATTTAAGATCTATTGAAAACTGCAGATGGAACAGAAGGACAAAATCAAACCAACCAACCAACCTCTGGCACCCTGAGCACCACACCAAGCATAAGGTGACAGAAACCTATCATTGGAAGAATATTAAGTTTGTGGTGCATTGAATGTGACAACAGCAACCACAAACTCTATTGCTAGCTAAACTCTTCAATTCAGTTCAGTTCAGTTCAGTTCAGTCTCTGTCATGTCCGACTCTTTGTGACCCCATGAATCACAGCACGCCAGGCCTCCCTGTCCATCACCAACTCCCGGAGTTCACTCAGACTCACATCCATCGAGTCAGTGCTGCCACCCAGCCATCTCATCCTCTGTTGTCCCCTTCTCCTCTTGCCCCCAATCCCTCCCAGCATCAGAGTCTTTTCCATGAGTCAACTCTTCACATGAGGTGGCCAAAGTACTGGAGTTTCAGCTTTAGCATCATTCCTTCCAAAGAAATCCCAGGGCTAATCTCCTTCAGAATGGACTGGTTGGATCTCCTTGCAGTCCAGGGGACTCTCAAGAGTCTTCTCCAACACCACAGTTCAAAAACATCAAAAGCATCAATTCTTCAGCACTCAGCTTTCTTCACAGTCCAACTCTCACATCCATACATGACTACTGGAAAAACCATAGTCTTGACTAGACGGACCTTTGTTGGCAAAGTAATGTCTCTGCTTTTGAATATGCTATCTAGGTTGGTCATAACTTTTCTTCCAAGGAGTAAGCGTCTTTTAATTTTATGGCTGCAGTCACATCTGCAGTGATTTTGGAACCCCAAAAAATAAAGTCTGACACTGTTTCCACTGTTTCCCCATGTATTTCCCATGAAGTGATGGGACCAGATGCCATGATCTTCATTTTTTGAATGTTGAAACTCTTGAATAGACTGGCTCAAACTTTCACACTAGCAGTCTGACAGAAGGACAGACAAGTCTACTTCTAGGTATAAATACAATTTATTTCAAATTCAACTGATTTCCATGAAATATGATATTTAGCATTCAATTGAAATTAGGAAAGATTAAAAAAGGGGGGGAAAAAGGCAAGGGGAAAAGGAAAGATCCAGTCTCAGAAGATAAAGCAATTAACAGAAGGAGACTCAGGAATGACTCATGTGAAATAATCAGAAACTTCAAAATAACTATATGTACTATATTAAAGCCCTAGAGAAGGAAATGGCAACCCACTCCAGTATTCTTGCCTGGGAAATCCCATGGACAGACAAGCCTGGCCAGCTACAGTCCATGGGGTTGCAAAAGAGCTGGACACAACTTAGTGACTAAATACCAAGCAACAATATATTAAAGAGTCTAGTAGAAAACATGAATATCATGCAGAAACAAATGGGGAATCTAAGCAGAGATGGATACTACAAAAAATGTCAAATAGAGAAGTGTGAAATTTATAAAATCTAATTAGGTATCAAGAATTCCTTTGATAGCCTTATCAAAAGATTATGCAGCCAAGGATAGAAACAATGGACTTAGACCTGAAGAGAGGTAAACAGTATTACCCAAAATGAAACTGAAAAAAGGGAAAACAAACAAACAAAAAACCAGTGTACTAGAGTTATGAGACAGTATCAGTTTAATGTATAAGTAAGTCAAGTCCCAGAAGAAAAAATTAGGAGACTGGAGAAAAGTCTGAAGAAATATAACAAGAATTTTCTAAAACTAATGAAATACTACAAACCACACATCCAAAATGCTCAGAGAACACCAAGCAGGATAAATACAAATGAAAAAATATACACAAATAAGAAAAGTAAGATGTATGGAAGACTTCTAATTTATTATACTAGCCAGATAGAATGACATCTTTAAATTACTGGCATGACTACCACACAACTATCAACTCAGAATTTTATGCCCATTAAAATGCAATATAGAAATGATGGCAAACCAAAGACTCCTTCAGACAGAAAAGCTGAAAAAGTTCACTGCTAGCAGATCCGAATCACAAAATATATGAAAGGAAGTTTTAAGACAGAAAGAGTATAATACAAATGGAAATTTGGATCTATAAAGAATACCAGAAATAGTAAAATGCAAGTAACTATAAAAGACTTCTTTTTCATAGTTTTAAATAGGCAAATATAAAAGATAATTGAGTGCTTAATGAAAATAGTAACAAAATATTGTGGGGTTTATACTATAGGAAGAAGTGAAATGTACAATCAAAACAAGAAGAACAGGAAGGAAGAAAAGGATTTATAATATTTACTACTGCAAAGTCCTCACACTTGAAGTGGTAAAATACTATTTGAAGTTAGATTTTTTACAAATTATTTATATTATTTATTTCATAAATTGTCTATGTTATAAACTTGAGAGAAAACACATACATATATATAATGAACCTGTGACTTACTCTATGTGGCAAAAGGGACTTTGAAGATGTCAGTAAGTTAAAAATAAAAGGATATAAGAAGACATACAATGAAAATAGTAATTAATAGGAAGATGAAATGATGGCTATAGCAATGTTAAATAAAAGTCTTGAAGTTTTAGTAGGAATTCTTAAAAAAAAAAACTATTTCACAAAATGGAAAACAAGATAGGCTTTCCAAACTAATTCTATGAGGCCAGTATTACTGATAAGAAACCACAAACACACAAAAAATATACAGGAGGAAAAAAAAAACTATAAAGCAATATTTATCCATCATAAACACAAAAAATTCTTACCAAAATATTCACCAATTGAATCCAGCAATAAGTAAGAAAAATAACTTATCATGACCAAGTTAGATCTACCATAAGAATGTAGAGTTGGCTTACATAAAAAGCCAATCAATGTAATTCACCATATCAACAGAGTAAAAAAGAAAAGAACTTATCAAGAGATGCAAAAAAAAGTCTTTCGACAAAATTCAACCTCTATTCATAATAAATTGGGGCTTCCCTGATAGCTCAGTTGGTAAAGAATCCACCTGGAATGCAGGAAACCCTGGTTCGATTCCTGGATTGGGAGGATCCCCTGGAGAAGGGAAAGGGCACCCACTCCAGTATTCTGGCCTGGAGAATTTCATGGACTGTACAGTTCATGGGGTCGCAAGGAGTTTGACACAACTGAGCAACTTTTACTTATTTACTTATTCATAATAAAAGGAAAATTTTCAGAAAATTGCATGTTAAAGAAGACTTTTTCAAACTGATAAAGGACATCTAAAGTATCTACATCTGCCATCATGCTTATGGTAAAAGATGGAATGCTTTCCTCTAAAACCAGAAAAAAAAATGCCATCTTTCACTACTTCTATTTAACATTGTACTGTGCAATAAGAAAGAAAAACAATAAAGTTATACAGTTTGGAAAGAAAGAAAACTCTCAATTCAGAGACAACATGACTGACTATACCGAAAATGCTAAAAAAAAAATTAAAAAATAAAAAAAGATAATAAAACAGAATTAGTAAATGGGTTTAGCCAGTTCTCAAAGAGACAAGGTCAATGTAAAAATTTTATATACTAGTAATGAACTGGAAATTGAAATTAAAACACAAATACTACTTACAATACCATCAAAAACATAGAATATTTAGAGGCAAAGCTAACAAAATATGTGCAAGATATGAGAGAAAATAAAGAAGACCTAAATGAATGGGAATATATACCATATTTATGGATTTAAAACCTCAATATTATTCACATATCAATTCTTCCCTAACTGATCTACAGATTTAAGACAACTTCAATCAAAACTCCTACAGGAATTTTGTAAACCAGGCAATCTATTTCTATATCTATTATGAAAAAATGAAGGAACTGGGAGGGTCAAAGCAATTTTGAAATAGAAAAACAAATGCGGAAAACTCACATTAGCTAATATCAAGACTAAGTATCATGGTATGGTACTGGTACGATGATAGACATGGAGTTCATTTTATCAGAATAAAAAGTCCAGGAAAAACACCCACACTTAAGTTTCTTACAAAGTTTTCAATGTAGTTCAATAGAGAAAAAGTAATGCTCCAATAAACAGTGCAGAGCAATTGGATGCTCACCAAAAAATAAATAAAAGCTCAATTTGTACCATATGTGAAACTCAACTTGAAATGGACCCTAGACCTAAATGCCTAAAATTACAAAACTTCTAGTTAGAAAATGAAGAATTGTTTTCATACTTGAATAGGCAAATATTATTTTATTCAGGACACAATATGCAAATTATAATAAAATGGTAAAATTTTAATGAAAATTATAATAAAAATGGTATATAAAACTTTATAAAAATTAAGATGTTTGTTCTTTAAAAGATCTTGTTCAAAAAGATGAAAGGTAAGACAGAGATTGGGAGAAAATATTTGCAAAACACACATTTGATAAAGAAATTTTACCCCAGATATACACAAATATATATGTGTGTGTGTGTGTATAAAGTGCTCACAACAACAGTGAGAGGAAAAACAGGCTAATGTAAAAGTGGGCAATACTTTGAGCAATCACTTATACAAAAGAAGAGATATGGTTGGAAGATATGCAATGATAGGACATTCTGCATCTTTAGTTATTATGAAAATGTAGATTAAATAAAAAATACCACAACGTCCCTACAGGACTAAAATAATAGTAATAGCAGCAGCAGTAATAATAATAAAACTGTAATACAAAATACCAGCCAAAAATATGAAGTTGTTACAACTCTGAAATGCTGTTAGTAGGAGTGACAGATTTTGTAAAACTGTTTAGTACTTTTACATAAAGTTAAATTCACACTTATCATATGACCTAGCAATCCTATACTTAGATATTTATTCAAGAGAAATTAAAACATATGCCCCCTTAAGTGAATGCTTCATGATAGATTTGAGCATTATTGCCTTCCAGAATCCCTTACTTGTATCAGATTTCTGATCCTATGGTTAACAAATTACCACAAAACCACTTGTTTAAAATAATACCCATTATTACTTCACGATTTATAGGTCAGAAGTCTGGGTTGTATGCTATAGGGTCTCACCAGATCAAAATCAAGGTAGTGAGGTGCTGGGGTCTTCTTTTTTTAATTGATTTTTACTGGAAGTATAGTTGCTTTACAGTGTTGTGTTATAAGTTCAGTTCAGTTCAGTTCAGTCGCTCAGTCATGTCTGACTCTTTGCGACCCCAAGAATCGCAGCACGCCAGGCCTCCCTGTCCATCACCAACTCCTGGAGTTCACTCAGACTCACGTCCATTGAGTCAGTGATGCCATCCAGCCATCTCATCCTCTCTTGTCCCCTTCTCCTCCTGCCCCCAATCCCTCCCAGCATCAGAGTCTTTTCCAATGAGTCAACTCTTCACATGAGGTGGCCAAAGTACTGGAGTTTCAGCTTTAGCATCATTCCTTCCAAAGAAATCCCAGGGCTGATCTCCTTCAGAATGGATTGGTTGGATCTCCTTGCAGTCCAAGGGACTCTCAAGAGTCTTCTATAACACCACAGTTCAAAGCATCAGTTCTTTGGTGCTCAGCCTTCTTCACAGTCCAACTCTCACATCCATACATGACCACTGGAAAAACCATAGCCTTGACTAGATGGACCTTTGTTGGCAAAGTAATGTCTCTGCTTTTGAATATGCTATCTAGGTTGGTCATAACTTTCCTTCCAAGGATAAGCATCTTTTAATTTCATGGCTGCAGTCACCATCTGCAGTGATTTTGGAGCCCCAAAAAATAAAGTCTGACACTGTTTCCACTGTTTCCCCATCTATTTCCCATGAAGTGATAGGACCAGATACCATGATCTTTGTTTTCTGAATGTTGAGCTTTAAGCCAACTTTTTCGCTCTCCTTTTTCACTTTCATCAAGTGGCTTTTGAGTTCCTCTTCACTTTCTGCCATAAGAGTGGTGTCATCTGCATACCTGAGGTTATTGATATTTCTCCTGACATTCTTGATTCCAGCTTGTGTTTCTTCCAGTCCAGCGTTTCTCATGATGTACTCTGCATATAATTTAAATAAGCAGGGTGATAAGATACAGTCTTGACGTACTCCTTTTCTTATTTGGAACCAGACTGTTGTTCCGTGTCCAGTTCTAACTGTTGCTTCCTGACCTGCATACAGATTTCTCAAGAGGCAGGTCAGGTGGTCTGGTATTCCCATCTCTTTCAGAATTTCCCACAGTTTATTGTGATCCACATAGTCAAAGGCTTGACATAGTCAATAAAGCAGAAATAGATGTTTTTCTGGAACTCTCTTGCTTTTTCCGTGATCCAGCAGATGTTGGCAATTTGATCTCTGGTTCCTCTGCCTTTTCTAAAACCAGCTTGAACATCTGGAAGTTCACGGTTCACATATTGCTGAAACTTGGCTTGGAGAATTTTGAGCATTACTTTATTAGCATGTGAGATGAGTGCAATTGTGCCATAGTTTGAGCATTCTTTGGCATTGCCTTTCTTGGGATAGGAATGAAAACTGACCTTTTCCAGTCCTGTGGCTACTGCTGAGTTTTCCAAATTTGCTGGCGTATTGAGTGTAGCACTTTCACAGCATCACCTTTCAGGATTTGAAATAGCTGTGTTATTAGTAATTTCTACTATATACCAAAGAGAATCAGCTATACATATACATATATCCTCTATTTTGTGGCTTTTACTTCCCATTTCAGTTCAGTTAAGTTGCTCAGTCGTGTCCAACTCTTGATCTTAGTTTTCTGAATGTTGATCTTTAAGCCAACTTTTTTCACTCTTCCTCTTTCACTTTCATCAAGAGGCTTTTTAGTTCCTCTTCACTTTCTGCCTTGAGGGTGGTGTCATCTGCATATCTGAGGTTATTGATATTTCTCCCGGCAATCTTGATTCCAGTTTGTGCTTCTTCCAGCCCAGCGTTTCTCATGATGTACTCTCTCTATATGTAATTTTGAGGCTTCCCCTGTGGCTTATCCATAAAAAGTCCACCTGCAATGCAGGAGACACAGGTTCATTCCCTGGGTTGAGAAGATCCCCTGGAGAAGGAAAAGGCAACCCACTCCAGTATTCTTGCCTGGGAAATCCCATGGACAGAGGAGCCTGGTGGGCAGACTACAGTCCATAGGGGTGCAGAGTTGGACACAACTTAGTGACTAAACAATGACAACATTTATAATTCAAGGTGGCATGCTCTTAATTTGTTTAATTTGTTTAATTTAATCTTCTCTCTATAATCCTTGGGTTAGGATTGTGTTTATCTAAGAGTAACAGAAAGCCTTACTACAGTGGTTTTAAAAAGTAAAATGCTGATTATGTAATGCAAAAAGAAGATCAAGGGATCATCCAGATATCATGGTTTACATGAAGTGATCTTTGATCTACACTCATCATCTCCTTCTACTCTGAGGCTTTTATCCTCATGGTGGCAGGATCATGTATTCTGGATTTCTTTTTTAACAAGTCTAATTCTTTTAGATGAATTACAACATTTAAATGTTCATTAACTTTCTACACTTTATGGAAATTCCTTTTATAATATTATTTGCGTGTATTTTCTTATCTAGCCCTTTTTCTTCTGAAAACTATGAAGTTTTTAATATATCTTTTTGAAATATATTGTATAGAAATTATACATATAAATTTTGATCAATTTATTATTGCCTTGATGTAAATGTTATGATAAAAGATATTATAATTAGGTTTAAATAATGCATAAGGCAAAATAATGTGTAATATATAAACATAGTATTTGTTAAGAACTTTTGATGTAGCAGCTTTGATCAAGTCAGTGCTTGACACAGGATAACCCAGTTAACCTTCACTTAAATCTCAGATATACGTACTAGTAATAGCTTTGTTTACAAATGAAGACATTGAGTCTCAGAGAGGGCAAACGGTTACACAGCTAGTGAGTGGCTCATTTGAGATCTGAATTTAGGCAATGTAGCTCCAAAGTCACATTCTTCGTAAACATTGGTCTACACTGCTTTGCTTCTACAAATAAAGTTTGTTGCCATATGACAATTTTTTCAAGTTGTATTATATGACTATTTCACACTCAACTACTCAGCTTGTAGTCACTAAATCCCTATCTTTATATATAACATTTAAAAAATAGATACATATTTGTGGTAAAGACTTTGTGATATGTGTGTGTATGTGTGTTATTAAATCAATTTTATTACATACTAAGTGGTTCAGTAAAGGACCTTGAAATGCACATGGGCTCTAGTTTTTTGCCAAGTTTTACAATTACGTTTTTTTTTCTAATTAATCTAACCTCATCCATCTGAGTTTTGGTTCACTTTTTGGCAGGATAAGTAAATGCTACAAAGAAAGTATAAGTCAGATGGAGCCTTTGATTACTGTGCATTCCCATAAAATGTACAGATGTGGCCTTAATGCATACGAGAAATTCCAGTTTTTGTAAACTAAAACATGTGGGACAGCCTAGCAACCTTGTTAGGTATTGGGGGGAGTATCGACCATCACAATACCAGATGTTTCTCATGTCTGCACTGATTGGATTTCAAAAGTTCAAACCCACTTATATGCTAAAGTCCTTTGAGAAAGGTGTTGATATGTGGACCTGTAATTTCAGTGTTGGTGGAGAGAAGATTAGAAATAAAGTTTTAGTTATAAAAATATTTTATTCATAATTTTCATGAATGTACTAACCCACTTATAAATAGATGGTGATTTGATAGAAGAATAACCATAATGAATCTCCTACAAATTATTCACTCTTGAAAATATGAAAAATCACCAATATGAGTATAGCTTTAAAGGTAATTAAAAGGAAATTAGATTACCCATCAGAAGGTACAATTTGTTATAGATCATTGATAGCCTTTAAAACATACAAACCTTTTTATTAACAAAGATAGCATGTGTTGAGAAGAAATCAGTCAGTCAGTTTAGTCGCTCAGTCATGTCTGACTCTTTGCGACCCCATGAACTGCAGCATGCCAGGCCTCCCTGTCCATCACCAACTCCCGGAGTTTACTCAAACTCATGTCCATCAAGTTGGTGATGGCATCCAGCCATCTCATCCTCTGTCGTCCCCTTCTCCTCCTGCCCCCAATCCCTCCCAGCATCAGGATCTTTTCCAATGAGTCAACTCTTACATGAGGTGGCTGAGGTATTGGAGTTTCAGCTTCAGCATCAGTCCTTCCAAAGAACACCCAGGACTGATCTCCTTTAGGATGGACTGGTTGGATCTCCTTGTAGTCCAAGGGACTCTCAAGAGTCTTCTCCATCACCACAGTTCAAAAGCATCAATTCTTCGGCACTCAGCTTTCTTCACAGTCCAACTCTCACATTCATACATGACCACTGGAAAAACCATAGCCTTGACTAGACAGACCTTTGTTGGCAAAGTGATGTCTCTGCTTTTGAATATGCTATCTAGGTTGGTCATAACCTTCCTTCCAAGGAGTAAGCATCTTTTAATTTCATGGCTGCAATCACCATCTGCAGTGATTTTGGAGGCAAAAAAAAAAGTCTGACACTGTTTCCCCATCTATCTGCCATGAAGTGATGGGACCAGATGCCATGATCTTAGTTTTCTGAATATTGAGCTTTAAGTCAACTTTTTCACTCTCCTCGTGAAATAAAATTACTCAAATCATGTTATGAAGCAATGAAGATCATATCAGGGCTAGGTAACATAAAATACTATACTTCTGCTCTTGATTGGTAAAGTAGATATACTTGAGAAGAATGGATGAGTAATAAAAGATCTCTGCCTACTGTCATGCAACCAGAGTCCCTCACTGGTGGCAACTGTGTGGTGAAGAACATTCTGTTAAAAACTATTAGATATTTAATAAATCAGTTAAGTTGCTCAGTGGTGTCAGACTCTTTGTGACCCCATGGACTGCAGCATGCCAGTCTTTCCTGTCCATCACCAACTCCCGGAGCTTGCTCAAACTCATGTCCACCGAGTAGGTGATGCCATCCAACCATCTCATTCTCTGTTGTTCCCTTCTCCTCCTGCCTTCAATAATTCCCAGCATCAGGGTGCTTTCCAATGAGTCAGTTCATATCAGGTGGCCAAAGCATTAGAGTTTCAGCATCAGCCGTTCCAATGAATATTCAGGACTGATTTCTTTTAGGATGAACTTGTTGGATTTCCTTGCAGTCCAAGAGACTGACTCTTAAGAGTCTTCTCCAACACCACAGTTCAAAAGAATCAGTTCTTCGGCGCTCAGCTTTCTTCACAGTCCAACTCTCACATCCATACATGACTACAGGAAAAACAGCTTTAGTCAACATCTAGTCAAAAGTAGCTTTGACTAGATGGACCTTTCTTGGCAAAGTAATGTCTCTGCTTTTTAAAAGGTGTCTAGGTTTGTCATAGCTTTTCTTCCAAGGGGCAAGCAGCTTTTAATTTCATGGCTGCCATCAACCATCTGCAGTGATTTTGGAGCCCCCCAAAATAAAGTCTTTCACTGTTTCCATTGTTTCTCCATCTATTTGCCATGAAAGGACGGGACTGGATGCCATGATCTTCATTTTCTGAATGTTGAGTTTTAAGCCAACTTTTTCACTTTCATCAAGAGGCTCTTTAGTTCTTCTTTGCTTTCTGCCACAAGGGTGATATCATCTGTGTATCTGAGGTTATTCATATTTCTCTTGGCAATTTTGATTCCAGTTTGTGCTTCATCTAGCCCAGCATTTCTCATGATGTACTCTGAATATAAGTTAAATAAGCAGGGTGACAATATACAGCCTTGATGTACTCCTTTTCCTATTTGGAACCAGTCTGTTGTTCCATGTCCAGTTCTAAGTGTTGCTTCTTGACCTGCATATAGATTTCTCAAGAGGCAGGTATGGCGGTCTGGTATTTCCATCTCTTTCAGTATTTTACCACAGTTTGTTGTGATCCACACAGTCAAAGGCCTTGGCATAGTCAATAAAGCAGAAATAGATGTTTTTCTGGAACTCTTTTGCTTTTTTGATGATACAACAGATGTTGGCAATTTGATCTCTGGTTCCTCTGCCTTTTCTAAATCCAGCTTGAACACCTGGAAGTTGATGGTTCATGTACTATTGAAGCCTGGCTTGGAGAATTTTGAGCATTACTTTACTAATGTATGAATGAGTGCAGTTGTGTGGTAGCTTGAACATTCACTCTATGGCATTGCCTTTCTTTGGGATTGGAATTAAAACTGACCTTTTCTAGTCCTTGGCCACTGTAGAGTTTCCAAATTTGCTGGAATATTGAATGCAGTATTTTCACAGCATCATCTTTTAGGATTTGAAATAGCTCAACTGGAATTTCATCACCTCTACTAGCTTTGTTCATAGTGATGCTTCCTAAGGCCCACTTGACTTCACATTCCAGGATGTCTGGCTCTAGGTGAGTGATCATGGTGGTTATCTGGGTTGTGAAGATCTTTTTTATATAGTTCTTCTGTGTATTCTTGCCACCTCCTCTTAATATCTTCTGCTTCTTTTAGGTCCATACCATTTCTGTCCTTGATTGTGCCCATCTTTGCATGAAATGTTCCTGTGGTATCTCTAATTTTCTTGAAGAAATCTCTAGTCTTTCCCGTTCTATTTTTTTCCTCTATTTCTTTGCATTGATCACGGAGGAAGGCTTTCTCATCTCTCCTTGCTATCCTTTGGAACTCTGTATTCAAATGGGTATATCTTTCCTTTTCTCCTTTGCCTTTGGCTTCTCTTCTCAGCTATTTGTAAGGCCTCCTCAGACTATATATTCAATAAATACATAGGAACAAAAATTTCAAGTTGGAAAGAGTCTTAGAGATTTCCTTTTCCCAATAAAAAATTGTCATTAAAAAATACATTGTTAGGACCTCCCTGATGATCCAGTGGCTAAGATTCTATGCTCCCTTTACAAAGGGTCTGGGTTTGATCCCACATGCCACTAGTAAGTGTTTATATGTCACAACTAAAGACCTGGCGCAGTCAAATAAATTAATAAATAAAAATAAATATTTAAAAAGAGTATTTAAAAGTATATTGCTATATATTTCACTGTATGTGGAACAGTCATGAGAGTCTACTTGAGTGGGACTTCTCACAGAAAGATCCCTTGGTCCACCTAATGAGACCCCTCTACTCTTTGGTTATATAACAGCTCTCATCTTATTAAGGGGCATTGGCATGTAATCTTAAATAGTTATTCCACTATTTAACAGAAATAAGAAAATTGAGGCACAATAATGTTAGTGTCAGTAAGTATTCAAATTTACTTTTCCTGATTCCTAGATGAGTATTTCATCATTTGAAATGTTGCATTGAAGGTTACTGCTCAAGGATAGATGCTAGCACAAAGTAACTCTAGGCCAAATGGAAAAGATCTCTGATTACCTGTATTTTGAAATTATTGATGCTATGTTCTGCTCCATTAGCAGAGATAATTGCTATATGACTGCACTGAGTCACTTCGAAAGCTATTAGATTCGATTGAAATCTAAATGCATTTTGCTACAAGTAATAGGTTTATTTGGCACTGAAATGGTTATCAGTAGCAAGTTCTAGGACCTTCAGGAACCATAAAACCAAACAAGCATCCTCTTTATATGCCTAGGAGAATTTAAGAACAGTGTAATGTGAGAGACTTGATTCAAAGTATATGTTTTACTGGGCGGTGGGGGTGTGGCTGGTGAGACTAAGATTGTTTTGTTTTATTCCCAACTGTGAGAGGCCATCTGATTAGCAAGTGTCACAGACAAGTGGCTAGTCTCAGTGGGGACAATCCTATAATTATTTAAAATTATTAAGCCTTAAGCTTGCACATGATATAAAACCCAGTCCTGAAACAATGTAACTAACATTCAAAAACTCAGTGACACGTGCTACTCCCAGTTTTCATTAATTGTCCTTTAGCTGATATTTCTGTGGACTCAAATCTCTTTTCATCTGGAGATGCTATTACACTTGAATGCTATTCTAGATGCAAGGTGCTCTGGTGTCTGTAGCTGACTAACTCTTTTCTCTCTCTTGGGAGATCACCTTTTATTCTGTCCCTGTTCACTTGGTCAAATTTTGATTTTCTCTAGATTTGGAATTTTGGTCTCCAAGCCATCATCTGACTTTCTAGGAGTGACTTGAGGACCTGCTATCTTGCCAATAGCATGGAAAAGTCTTTACTTAGTTTAGCCAAAATTAATGAATTTAAATTCAAGGTGAGGTATAGAATATAAGCAAATACAGAGAAATAGATCAGTTCATAAGAGGAAGATCTATGATTCTATTTAAGGCTAAGTCTGGCCTGAGTATAGAAGTGACAAACACAACTTGGCAGCCACCTGATTTTCTTTTCTTTTGAAAAATATTCCTATTATTGGCTATAGGGCCAAAGGGCCTTTATGATGGCATAACTTCTTTAGTTTCTTAAGACCTTTTTTTCCCCCTGTGTTAAAATCTCTAATCCTGTTTTAAAGTCTCTGATTCCTGGTGGACTACCCATTCGGTTTCAATTTCTCATGTGATTATCTGCTTCAAATTGTTAGAACATCTACAAATGAGAAGTGATTGATGTGCTCTGAGCCCACTGAGTGATCAGACTGGCCCAGGTTGTCTATCTTCATTCACTTCTTCAAGTTCTTTCTGATAACTTTTCCCCTTATTTCTTCCAGAAAAGGATTTTCAAGAAAAGTATTTTTAAAGCGTTATTTATGCCCCTAAATTAGTGAGATTTATTGCTTGTTCATGTCATTATCCTTGGACATGGGTGCTTGGACAAGAAGACTTGTCACTGAGACTTGCAGATGATTTAGAAAAAAACAAAAAACAGTAAAAAAAAAAAAAAATTATCTCGAAAGCCACTGTCCTTCTAACTGTTCAATGATTTTTTTTTTCAGATAAAGAGAGGTTATAATTCCCTGTAAGTATCCATAAATGGAAAAGATTAAGGAAACAGGGAGTGCTGTTGAGATTTTTCCTATTGATGAATTATATTGCTTTAGGACTAGGAATATTTTAGAGGCAAGTTTCAAGAGTATCAGAAAACTCAAGTTTCTATTCAGATTGAACAATGTCTTTATTTTAATTTGAATATTCTTGATAAAATTCATATATTATCTGCTTTAAAAATTTTATTTAAACTAAAAAAAAAATTACCTCACATGAGCAGTTTACTCATTCCCTCCCTTCCCCAGGCAACCATTAATCTGTTCTTTGTATCTATGAGCTTGGTTTACAAATACACCTACATGTGTGTATTAATTTCACATATAGGAGAGATCATACATTATTGTCTTTCTCTGTCTGACTTATTTTTATTTCTCTGTTTCGTTTCATTTTTTAATAGAATTAGTAGAACAGTCTGCCAAGTGTTTGGCTAGTCCCTGGTTTCTTCCTGCTCCAAACCATCGTCTAAATACTAACCAGAGTGATCTTGCTAAAACAAAAATATCATCAGGTAGTTCTCCTATTTAAGTCATTATATTACTCTTAGATAATCCCACTCATGTAAGAGTAATAGAGGGTCTGGATCCACCCTCTCCTTCTTGTTTTTCATTCTGGGGTCTAGTCTTCTTTACCTCCTCAATTATACCATGCTATTCATCTCCAGGCCTTTACATGTGTACTTTACTCCTTCTAGAACGGTCTTATCCACCTCAATTCCTTTCCTATGCTTGGTGCTAGCGTTGCTGCATATTCATAGATTCCTACCACAGGTATTTATCAGTAATTTGCAAGCATATGCTAATCTTTAAAGATGTTTTCTTTGGCCTGAGCCTCAAGAAGTGGTGGTCTGAATTTGGAGTTCCACATGCACAGTGTCCTGTTCCCCTTCCTCTCCCATTGCAGTTCCAGGGACAGAGTAGGATGGTGCACTGGGACCTTGTGAGAAGACCTGGTGAGAATTTAATTTTTTTTCTTTTTAAAAAATCCAGACGGATTCGGAATTGGAATTATAGATAATGCCACATAAGCATTCCTAATGCTGTCAGCTCCACTGGGATGAAGTGTCTCACCCCAACCCCTCAGATGGTCAATTAGGACTAAAATCCTCTTGAAAGCTCCCTTAAGACTCCATCATTACCTAATGTCAATTGTTCAGTTACAAATCAGGTTTCAAATGTCTCTAAATTCTGCACATTGAAGAGGTAAGTGGAAAAAAATTTGAGAGATGGAGAAGGACCAGATCAATTTGGACTTTCATTAAACTACACATAATTAACACAGAACAGATGCTTCCAAATTAATTGTACTGGCTTTAGACCCAAGAAAATCTTTACTGATTATTCTTGGACAGAACTTGGCAAGAGGGAAGGTCCAATAGAACCAACACATATTCTACAATCATTCATAATATTGTTAGTGTTGTTGTTTAGTTGCTAAGCAGTGTCCAGCTCTTTTTGTAAGCCCATGGACTGACTGATGCCCACCAGGCTCCTCTGTCCATGGGATTTTCCAGGCAAGAATACTAGAGTGGGTTGCCGCTTCCTTCTTGCCCCTGTGCATATTACAGAATTAACCGCTACATAAAAATATTTAAACAGAGGTTGACGTTTTATTCTCAGAGTTCAAGATTTAAACATGCAATATTGATAAGGACTGATGGAAAATGAATGAGTACTAAGTTAGATATTAAACAAAATCTATCAATCTATCTAAAGAAATAATACCATATGTGTGTCTGCGTGTGTGTGTATATAAATCTGGCAAATACTTCATAAATTTTTAGTCACAAATCTAAGTGCAAAATACTCTAGGGCATTCAAAAAATACTGGTACAGGATTACAATCTTCAGTTCAGTTCAGTTCAGTTGCTCAGTTGTGTCCGACTCTTTGTGACCCCATGAATCGCAGCACACCAGGCCTCCCTGTCCATCACCAACTCCCAGAGTTCACTCAGACTCACGTCCATCAAGTCAGTGATGCCATCCAGCCATCTCATCCTCTGTCGTCCCCTTTTCCTCCTGTCTCCAATCCCTCCCAGTATCAGAGTCTTTTCCAATGAGTCAACTCTTCGCATGAGGTGGCCAAAGTACTGGAGTTTCAGCTTCAGCATCATTCCTTCCAAAGAAATCCCAGGGCTGATCTCCTTCAAATGTCACACACACATTTTCTTATAGTGAATAGAAAGGGTCCTACATAGACCCTGAAAGAATAGTATTTACTAGAAAAAGAGACCAAACCTTTGTGTAAAAAACAACTTCAAAGGGAATACAAATTTTAAAAGAGCAGTACAATTATGAGTATGCAGTCATTAAGATGCAAACTATATTTAGCTTCTAGTTTAAAAAAAAAAAATCTAATGAATTCATCCTCTCCCAGGTCGGAAAGTATTCAATATGCTACTGGGGAAGAATGGATAAATAGCTCCAGAAAGAATGAAGAGATTGGGCCAAAGAGGAAATGACATTCAGCTGTGGGTGTGTCTGGTAGTGAAAGCAAAGTCCAATGCTATGAAGAACAATACTGCATAGGAACCTGGAAAACAGGTCCATGGATCAAAGTAAATTGGACATGGTCAAGCAGATCGACATCTTAGGAATCAGTGAATTAAAATGGACAGGAATGGGCAAATTTAATTCAGATGACCATGATATCTCCCTGATGCTGGGAAGGATTGAGGGCAGGAGAGGAGGGTGCAGAGGAGGACCACCAACTCAATGCATGTGAGTTTGAGCAAACTCTAGGAAATAGTGAAGGACAGGGTCCTTCACTGTCTATAGGATCGCAAAGAGTTGGACATGACCTGGTGACTAAACAACAACGAACAACAATCCTTATAAATTTAGAATTTCTTTTTCTGTATATTTATAAATGCCAAAAGTGATATTGTTTCCTAACAAGGATATAATCATAGTTTGTTTTTAAAAACAATGGTGATTTCATTTCCTGGATTGGTAAATGTTCATTAGAGATGATGTAAATATTTTCCATATGAAGAAAGCAGAAAAATTACAAGAACTGAATTGGAAAGGTGGATAAAAGATGTATAATCTGTTCATCTAACCAAGCATACCCCTACACAAGCTGGTCTAATGTATGCCTAAATAGTCATATCAAGAAGGTAGGAAGTAAGGCTTATTTTGATTATTTATATTTTCAGAATTCCCTACAATTCAGCTCTATCATAGTGCTTAATATCTATAGAGTTATCATCTCTGTGATTTTATTTTCAGTTCTGTCATTAATCTTATAAAGATAATAGACCCCACATGATAGTAGGAATCCAAACATATGAGAAAATCCAAGAAAAATAACTTGTCAAAGTACTTAGCACTAAGCATAAAATATTTATGATGATATTAATAGAACAATATATATATATATAATTAACCTTATAATGATAATAAATATCATACAACAAGGATTTGAGTACTTTAGCAACCAACAAAGTTACCTTAAAAACAAACACTAAAATTAGATGACTTCTGCTTCATCAAACTCTGGGAGATAATGAAGCACAGGGAAGTCTGGTGCAATGCAGCCCATGGAGCTACACAGTCAGACACGACTTAGGAATCAAACAGCAACAAAAACTGCTTCATCAATGTGTCCATCAGACATAATAGCCAATACACGTCCACCAAATAATTATTCAATCATTCAAACCACTAACATAATGCCACTAAAAGAACTTTAGTAAAATTCCAAAGTAAAATGTGCACCTCTAAAGTAGCAACCTACAAAGAACTTCATTCTTGTACATAGCTAAGTTTTAAGAGCTTTCACCTCTCTGGGCTCTCCAATTCCTTAGCACCTGTCAAGGCTGAACCATGAGTTTCTCTATATAAATACTGACTCACAAACCAATTTCTTTCCTGAAACTTTGACACTGAAGTTGGAGACTGAATTATCTTCCTCATTAAGTGTATCATTAAGGTAAGCTAATAGGAAATAGTATTAATTCATTACTTATTCAACAATTCTTTATTAAGCATTTACTATGTACTAGCTTCTCTTGTTGGAGAAGGCAATGGCACCCCACTCCAGTACTCTTGTCTGGAAAATCCCATGGACCGAGGAGCCTGGAAAGCTGCAGTCCATGGGGTCGCTGAGGGTCGGACACGACAGAGTGACTTCACTTTCACTTTTCACTTTCATGCATTGGAGAAGGAAATGGCAACCCACTCCAGTGTTCTTGCCTGGAGAATCCCAGGGATGAGGGAGCCTGGTGGGCTGCCGTCTACGGGGTCAGACAGAGTCGGACACGACTGAAGCGACTTAGCAGCAGCAGTAGCAGCAGCAGCTTCCCTTGTAGTTCAGTCGGTAAAGAATCTGCCTGCAGTGCAGGAGACCGGGTTCAATCCTTGGGTTGGGAAGATCCATTGGAGAAGGAAATGGCAACTCACTCCAGTATCCTTGCCTGGAAAATCTCATGAACAGAGGAGCCTGGTGGGCTGCAGTCCATGGGGTCGCAAAGAGTCGGGGACGACTGAGCAATTAACACTAACACTAGCTATTACACCAGGCAGAGTAAAGAAGGCCGACTAAACTGTACTATCCGGAGAAGGCAATGGCAAGCCACTCCAGTACTCTGCCTAGAAAATCCCATGGATGGAGGAGCCTGGTATGGTAGGCTGCAGTCCATGGGGTCGCTAGAAGTCGGACATGACTGAGCGCCTTCACTTTCACTTTTCACTTTCATGCACTGGAGAAGGAAATGGCAACCCACTCCAGTGTTCTTGCCTGGAGAATCCCAGAGACAGCGGAGCCTGGTGGGCTGCCCTCTATGGGGTCGCACAGAGTCAGACACTACTGAAGTGACTTAGCAGCAGCAGCAGCAAACTGTACTATCACAGATATTAGACTTAATGTGGGATACATAGAAGAAAAGAGAAATTTATAGCATGATGTGTTAAATATTATGGAAGTGGAGGTGCCGGCTGCAATATAGGGAGCCCCTGGATCTGGGAAAGGGACAAAGAAGGTTTTCCTAAAGGAACTGATGTTTTTACGTAGATACCTAAAAATTAGTTGAAATTAAGTGAAGAAAGAGGGAGAATTATAAAACAGTATGTGCACATGCCTGGATTAAAGACACTGTCTGAATCCAAGGAGAAACCATGTGGCAAGGGAGACTGGGGGATGAAATTGAGTTCAGCATTCAGGGGCACAGGCCAGGGAGGGATGGAGGAAAGGCACACCAGGTGGACGTGGGTGAAATGAGCAAACAATTATCATGCATAATAGTAAATTACTTTTAAAAATGGATGTTAGCCCTTGCAAACCAAGCTTTAGAAAAGACATTACCTTTGGAGAAAAGGAAAAGGACTAGCCTGATAAGGAAAAAGAGGTCTAACTTCACTACCAGCCACAGACAAGATGGTCACACAGAGGGATAAATGAAGGACTATTAATCTTTTTGCTCATTGAAATGAAATTAGACGAGAATATGTTATGGTGCAGTTTTCTAGAACTAACTCTAATGTATTATTTCTTAAGAAATTGGGGGGAAATATGGGAAAATGATAGGATTTATTAAATTCTGGTAGTAAAAAATGTGGTGCATGCTTTTTGTACTTTTCTGTATGAATAAAGTAACTTGTATTTTTAAAAAGAATGCATTCTGCCAATTCAGCATGTTTGAACTCCCTCTAGATTAGTTGATTCCAAATTTTAATGGATCGCAGATTCCTATGAGAAATTGAAGGATATATTTCTTTTTTTTTCTATAACACCTCCCCTCAACAAAACAAAAAGTCATAATTACACTGAACACACAAGTTCACAAATGTTTATATAATATCAGAGAGCTCATGGACCAGCCCATTTATAAATATCCTATGGGTCCATGTTTCCCAGAAACAGTGGGAAGGGACTCAGTAAACAATATACATCTTTTAAGCAAGGCTAAATGGGAATTTGCTGTATGACTCAGGGAACTCAAACAGGGGCTCTGTGACAATCTAGAAGGGTGGGATTGGGAGGGAGATGAGGGAGGTTTTGCTTGACAGAAAACAACAAAATTCTGTAAAGCAGTTATCCTTCAATTAAAAAATAAATAAAGTGGCTAAAAAAAAAAACAAGGCTAAATAAACATTTTCAATGTATTATATAATATTTGACAGAAAGATGGATACCTTGTAATATAAGAAGCATGGTTTCACTATGTCCATTTATATACTGATTCAATGGACATGAGTTTGAGCAAGCTCCAGGAGTTGGTTATGGACAGGGAAGCCTGGCGTGCTGCAGTCCATGGGGTCACAGAGAGTCAGACATAACTGAGCGACTGAACTGAACTGATCTGTGTACTAAAGATACAGATATATGGCAAAACTTTATAAACTTTAAGATAATAAAAGATATAAAAGAAACTATGTTTTTGTATATAGGAAATATACAAGAGAAGTATGTGCTAATCTATTTTTCCTCTGAGTCTCAGAGTAGTCAAACAATATCACTCTTCTTTCTACTTTAGCACAGAGGTGAACAAAAGAAAAGGGTAAGGATCTTCCTGTCTATTTTGAGTGAAATTAGATAAAGACCTAAGATGATATGAGTTTGTATCTGAACAAGAGTTGGAAATATGAGGTGTGTTATGGGAGAATAAAATAGATAAAAATATACTAATTAGGCAAATAAACAATAAAAAGTAGAATGGCTAATCATGGTAAAAAGTTCATGCATTTAGCTGCTTAAAAGGGCATATCTGAGGATGAATGCATAAAGATACATCTCGCATTATACCAGTCAATATAGTACATGGATTACAGGAAGCAGATAAGGTGCAAACATCATGAAAAAAAAAAAAAAGAAAGTCCAGAGCGATGCTAAATTCCATTTACCTGACAATAAAAACATTTAAGGGCTTCCCTAGTGGCATCAGTGGTAAAGAACACGTCTGCCAAAGCAGGAGACATAAGAGACTCGGATTCGAACCTTGGGTTGGGAAGATCCCCTGGAGGAAGGCATGGCAACCCACTCCAGTATTCTTGCCTGGAGAATCCCCATGGAGAGAGGAGGCCGGCAGCCTACAGTCCACAAAGAGTTGGAAATGACCAAAGTGACTTAGCATGCACAGAAACATCTACTTTTGCTTCACTGACTACACAAAGGCCTTTGACTTTGTGGATCACAACAAACTGTAGAAAATTCTTAAAGAGATGGGAATACCAGACCACCTTACCTATCTTCTGAGAAACCTGCATGCAGGTCAAGAAGCAACAGTTAGAACTGGACATGGAACACAGTGGATTGGTTCAAAATTGGAAAAGGGGTATACCAAGGCTGTCTATTGTCACCCTGGTTATTTAACTTCCATGCAGAGTACATCATGTGAAATGTCAGGCTGGATGAATCACAAACTGGACAAGATTGCCGAGAGAAACATCAACAACCTCAGATATACAGATGATACCACTCTAATGGTAGAATGTGAAGAGAAACTAAAGAGCCTCATTGTTGGGGGCCGGTGTGAGGCACTCCGCCCATGACAAAGGTCATGAGGAAGGAGGCTCGACATACGCAAAGGCGGGATTGAGCCTCAGGAGTCCCCCTGGATATCCTCGAGCATCTACCCCCATAACCAGAGCCTGCCTACTTTACTACTTTGTGCTCTCACCTACACCTCTGACTTTACGGGGGGCTGTCCCCCACCACCTCTTTTGGAGAAGGAATTAACTTAGAGCTCCAGTTAATAATAATTCCTGGGCATGACAAGAGTGTTTTAACCTACAAACTCCTCTGAAGGTTCTCTAACCTGCCTGACAGGCTTGTCCGGCCACATGTGATTGCTCACAGCCTCCCAACCGTGAGAGGCACGAGATGCTTTAAACCTTCTAAAAACAGGTTCCTTAGAAAAGTTAGAAAACTATTAGTATAAGTATAATGGGCTGATTAGAAATTGTATTGGTGAACGGTTTTTCATTTGTTGAGCCAATGTTTGTTGCTAAGTCTCCATATCCCCTGCCCTTCCTTACACACATTAATGAATATATAGAAGAAATAAGTATTAACCTTTGATATTAATCACGTTAGACCTTAGGCTAAATAAATTCTTTCCTTAACTAAAACCCACTACACCCTCACCCTATAGGAATGTAACTTTATTTGGGTGGCGTCTGTTTTAAGAATAATCACCCTTGGAGAAAAAAGTGTTCTGACCACTGTCACAAGGAGAGGATCGTAAATTGTCAGCAGGCCCCCCTGGCCAGAAGATGATGTAAACACCCCTAAGACCTCTGTATACATTTGTGTGAAGCACCTGACTTTAATAAAAGTCAGGACTGCTGTCCCCACGTGACTTTTGTATAACATCTCAGTGTATAAAAACAGACTCTGGAAAATAAAGAATGGGGATCAGTTCCTCGAAAGACTGGTCTTCCCATGTCTCTCTCTCTCTCACTCTGGCTGAGTCTCCATCTGGAGCGCGGAACCCGCCATGCTTACTTATTATGCCTGGGCTTCTAAGATCCGACCGGGGAGGCCTCAGTGTCTCCTCTCCTTCGGGAGAACGGAAGGACGCCTGAGGCCTACGTAAGTGGTGCAAGCTTCTTGTCTTGAAGTTTTATTGGTCTCCCGCATAAACCAAGCTACTCAGCCTCTTTTCTCCACTGAATTTTCCTACAGAGCTATCCTCATTCTATTACTCTTTATATCTTTGATGAATATTTAAATAGTCGCCTAAGCCGTCTCCCCTTCGAATACCCTGGATCAGCCGGGGCTGGACCCCGGCACCTCATGTTGAAGGTGAGAGAGGAGAGTGAAAAAGCTGGCTTGAAAATCAACATTCAAAAAACTAAGATCATGGCATCTAGTCCCATCACTTCCTGGCAAACAGATGTGGAAAAAGTGACAGATTTCATATTCTTGGGCTCCAAAATCACTGTGGATGGATGAAATTAAAAGATGCTTGATTCTTGGAAGTAAAGTTACAACAAATGTAGACAACATATTAAAAAGAAGATAAATCACTTTGCCAATAAAGATCTGATTGGTCAAAGCTGTGGTTTTTCCAGTAGTCATTAAGGATGTGGGAGTTGGACCATAAAGAAGGCTGAGCACCAAAGAATTGATGCTACTGAATCTGTGGTACTGGAGAACATTCTTGAGAGTCCCTTGGACTGCAAGGAGATCCAACCAATCAATCCCAAAGGAAACTAATTCTGAATATTCATTGGAAGGATGGATGCTAAAGTGGAAGCTCCAATATTTTGGCCACTTCATAAAAAGAGCTGACTCATTGGAAAAGACCATGTTGCTGGGAAAGACTGAAGGTAAAAGGAAAAGAGGGTGAAAGAGGATGAGATGGTTAGATAGCATTACCAACTCAATGGACATGAATTTGAGCAAACTCTGGAAGACAGTGAAGTACAGAGAAGCCTGACACGCTGCAGTCCATGGGGTCAAAAAGAGTTGGACATGACTTAGTGACTGAACAGCAACAATTATCTAGCCTCATTCTGCACCACTGCAACTTTTGAGCCTGTTAAAGAATGGCTGCCACATGAACTTGCTTTGGTGAATGAAATTTCTTTTGGGGTTGTACTACTATTACCTTAATCATTATTAAAATGTAGATTTTTCTCTCCTGTTTCCTTCTAAATTATTTTTAGCTTATTTTTACATTTGTGTCATTTTGAATTAATTTTGTAAAATATATGAGATACAGGTCAACATTTTTGTTTTTGCATATGACTGTACAACTGTTCCAGCATCATTTGCTGAAAGATTATCTCTTCTCTATTATCTTTGTAATAAATCTGTTAAATATTTTTCTTCTGGGTTTTCTATTCTGTTCCATGGATTGATGCATCTATCTTTTCACCAACACCACACTGTTTTGACTAATGCAGGTTTATGATAGATCTTAAAGTCAGGCAATGTAGGTCTTTCATTATTTACAAAATATTTTGAATGTTCTCATTTTTTAACCTATCCATATGTATTTTACAATTAACTTATCAATATCTCAAAAAGATCATTCAAAATTTTGATTGGGATTACGTTGAATCTCTAGATCAAAATGGGGAGAACTTAAATCTTAATGAAATTGAGTATTTCCAACCATAAACATAGTATCTCTCTATTTATTTAGGGATTTTTTGATTACTTTTATCAATATTTTATAGCTTTCAGCACACAATCCTGCATATCTTTTGTTAGAATTAGACTTAAGTATTTCATTTTATTTGACACTATTGTAAATTGTATGACATATATGATTCATATAATGGGACTTCCCTGGTGGCTCAGATTGTAAAGCGTCTGTCTACAATGTGGGAGACCTGGGTTTGATCCCTGGGTTGGGAAGATCCCCTGGAGAAGGAAATGGCAATCCACTCCAGTACTATTGCTTGGAAAAGTCCATGGACAGAGGAGCTTAGTAGGCTACGGTCTATGGGGTTGCAAAGAGTCGGACACGACTGAGCAACTTCACTGATTCATACAATACATGTGTAAAATACTATACATATATCACATATATAAGATATACAACATTGGATACAATATGTGTAATATATAAGTATATATAATTTAAAATTTGTATCCAGTTATTTATTATTAGTGCAAGAAACACAATTAACTTTTGTATGTTGACTTTGCATCTGCAACTCTGCCAAACTAATTTGTTAGTTCTAAGAACTTCTTTTGGAGAAGGCAATGGCACCCCACTCCAGTACTCTTGCCTGGAAAACCTCATGGATGGAGGAGCCTGGAAGGCTGAAGTCCATGGGGTTGCTGAGGGTTGGACATGACTGAGCGGCTTCACCTTCACTTTTCACTTTCACGCATTGGAGAAGGAAATGGCAACCCACTCCAGTGTTCTTGCCTGGAGAATCCCAGGGATGGGGGAGCCTGGTGGGCTGCCTTCTATGGGGTCTCGCAGAGTCGGACACGACTGAAGTGACTTAGCAGCAGCAGCAGCAAGAACTTCTTTGTAGACATGTGCAGACTGTCTATGCAGGTAATTAAGTCTTCTATGAATAGACTATTTTACTTCTTATTTTCCAACCAGTACACATTTTCTTTTTTTCTTACCTTATAACACAGGCTAGAATTTCTGGTAGGATGTCAAATAGAGTAGTGAGAGAACACATCATTGCCCTGCTCTCTATATTAGGGGAAAAGCAGTCTTTATTTTTGGGGGTTCCAAAATCACTGCAGATGGTGACTGCAGCCATGAAATTAAAAGATGCTTGCTCTTTGGAACAAAAGCTATGACCAACCTAGACAGCATATTAAAAAGTCAAAGTGATGTTTTTTCCAGTAGTCATGTATGGATGTGAGAGTTGGCCTATAAAGAAAGCTGAGCGCTGAAGAATTGATGCTTTTGAACTGTGGTGTTGGAAAAGACTCTTGAGAGTCTCTTGAATAGCAAGGAGATCCAGCCAGTCCATCCTAAAGGAAATCAGTCCTGAATATTCATTGGAAGGACTGATGCTGAAGCTGAAACTCCAATACTTTGGCCACCCGTTATGAAGAACTAATTTATTTGAAAAGACCCTGTTGCTAGGCAAGATTGAAGGTGGGAGTAGAAGGGGATGGCAGAGGATGAGATGGCTGGATGGCATCACTGACTCAATGGACTTGAGTTTTAGTAAACTCCAGGAGTTTGTGCTGGATAGGGAGGCCTGGTGTGCTGCAGTCCACGGGGTCACAAAGAGTTAGACATGACTGAGGGATTGAACTGAACTGAACTGATTCAGTTTCTCAACATTAACTATGATGTTGCTTAATGTATGTTTGCAAATGCCTTTATCAGGTTATGGAAATTTCTTTCTGTTCCCAGTTTGCTACGAGTTTTCATGGTGAAATGGATGTAGAGTTGCTTATCATAGCAGCAGCCCCTAGCATGTCCTGACTAACACAACATTTAAACTAGGTCATCTGAGATGACGGCAGAAGCACAGATAATAGAAGAGAGGCAGAGATAAAGATGTATGTGTAGCATATAGAAGGAAAGAAAATCTGCAGGCTGAGTTAACTTTTTTTTTATGGCCTTGGGGTTCTGGGGGAAGAAGCAGGAACCTTATCATTATAAAGCAAAATGTAAGTCAAAGACTAACACAGCTAATAAAATAATTTATTAACTATAAGTTATAATAAATATAAAGGATATATACTATCCTATATAGGACAGTACAGAGATTTAGTTACAGTAAAGCTACATGTAAAACCTAAATACACTGCCCTGAAAATTGAAATGAGGTAAGAACAAGTCACCCAGAAAAATTGATTTAGTGTGAGTAGTGAGTTACTGAATTCCTCCTGATTTGCAGCCTCTTGGACAGATCTCTTTCTCAAGTGATTAACTGGCCCCAGCATCGAGGGTTACAAGCATATACCATAGGACACCAATGAATTGTTAAAACTCAAAACATAACTAAGAGCCTCTATTGGAGGGAAAGTCTCTTTAGTGACAGAATGTATCATCTTGATCAAAATACCATTGTGAACTTCTGCCGTGGCAACAGCTTCAACGCTATGATACTACCACCCACATCCATATGTCTCAGTGGATGTTCTGCCAAGATGTCTGGTTGTTATTTGCTGTGTCTATACAGTGCCAAACACTCAGGTGAAAAGCGAAGGATTCAGCAAGTGTTTCTAAACACCCAGATGTTTGGCACCAAGGAAGTACAATATCCTGATGCATGACAATGTTTCTCACTTTTTCATCTGGCTGTTTGGCGTCACATACCACAAGCTATTGCGCAAATGCTTAGACTAAAAAAAAATAGCATTGTCACAAATTAGCACATTTTTCTTCCTAAAGTATAGGATAATCTTAGCCTTGAAATGGGCTTTGGAAGACATTTAATGTAACTTCCCTCCTGATGTATTTGTGGTATCTTTGTAAATAAACCAAGGGAACTCCAAAAACCTTGTTTTGTGTCTGGAAAGATTAACTTTCAATGTCTGATTTTAGGTTACAGGCAATTTCATTCAAAAAGCATTCTGGGGGTGATTCCTTTGGTCCAGGCCCAGGGAGTGAAAAAGACAAATAAAATATGTCCTCATGGGCATATGAGGAGCTCCTCATATGTAGCTTATCTGGGTCTTGTGGAGAGAAATAAAGCAGTGATGGGGAAATGGAGAGAAATGCACCACCAGGAGTGATAATTAAGACAGTGAGTCATGGAGACTTGATGACTGATAAACCTTGATGGCTTGAAAGTCTGCTGTTAGTATTAGGCATATGGTTAGAATAATACCAATTTCCCCCATTTAATCTTCATAAAACTCTTAACATATAATTATTTTTATTTCTATTTTACTACAGTTTAGAAGGATCGAGTGACATTTCCAAAGTATCATACTATTCAAAAATTCAGAGGATGGTTTGCAAAACAGGATCTTCTGCCTCTGATCTTCTTTCACTGAACTGCTTTGCCTCCCTTCAAATTTCTACAACAAAGCTCAAGTTCTCGGGACCTTGATCTTGCCATCCAAGGAGATAAGCAGACCCTGGAGAAGGCTTGGATCCCAAGACACTTGGAGATTTTTCTAGATGGAATGTAAATTACTCAAGAAAGCCAAACAGCCAAAAGAAATAATACATAAAAAGAATGATAGACACTAAAAGGTAGAAGAGAACTATAGACATAGATGTTATGAACGACAGTCAGATTAGATAGAACTGGACTGTTTCCTAACCAAAGAGTCCATTTTTCATTTTTTGAATGTCAGATAAAAAAAATCTGGATTTAGTAGGAGAAATTTTATTCGAAGAGACTATTTCAATAGGAAAAAGTGTGTGTGTGTGTGTGTGTGTGTGTGTGTGACTAACCCTAAGGCACAGAAACTCTGGCTGGGCAGCATTTCCTAGATTTCAGATTCCACAGATTTCTCATTTTGTTCTTGATAGAGTAAACTTTTACAAGTGGAGATTCTGAAACCTTACCTCCAGCCTGCTATGAGCCTCAATGAACCACTCTTGAATTTCTTGGAAAGCTTAGAATGTAAATGACTTCACTGTGGACAGTGGTTTATTATCTCTTCATGTTCTTGGTAAGAAATATGTGGTTTCTTTGGCCATAGGGAATTTTGCTTTAAATACCCCCCGTTTAATGAAATCTATGATTTTTACAGCTGATAAGAATAAATCTTACCCCCATTAGAAATTTTTAAAACTGAGACTACAGCTACTAAGTAAAATTTCAATTCTAAAAATGCATGGTTTATTCTATAATTTGAGTAAAGAGAAGGATGCAACAAAACATAGATTTCACTTATTTTGCTATTACTTTTTGTTGTTATTTTAGAGGCATTATAAAAAGACCAACAACTTGAATAATAGTTTATGATCTCTTTAATTTACCTCCTTCTTCCCCTTATTGGGGATATTTACTTATAATTTCCCCTTATTTCTAACATTACCATGTATAATTGCTAATTATAATATAAAATTACTCTTATAAGATTGAATTACATACCCAAAGAAGGTGAGATAGTCTTTAGGGACTGCAGCAGGTGAGTCATTTTGGATTATGCTGGTTTTACGAGTGCAATATGCGAGCTGTAATGAAACATATGGGGGTCTGGATAATTTAATGCAATATACCCAATGCCATCATATATGTCTCAGAGGTGAAGGCTTGGAATATTCAAAGTTTAAGAAGAGAAATTGAAGAAATCTTTTTTTTTTTTTAATATCCAAAAATCTTTGATTAGAATGAGTGTCTGGATTACTGGCAACAATTTTAATTTCTTGGGTTTGTCAAAAATAAAAAAGAGAAGAAAGTAAAGTGTCACAATATGGTCATGGGTAAAGCTACTGACAATGATTTGAAACTGATTAAAATTAAGGAGAAGAAATAAATAACATCTATAAATAGTATGGTGTTTTTCTTCTGCAATTAGAAAACTATTGAAAAGTTCATTTCCTGCAGTACACCATATATTCCTCCTGAGACTGATGCCATGTGAATCTCACTTATTGTTCTGACTGTTAAAACCTATCATTTATAAAAAGAAAATCATGCCTGAAGTTGATCAAGAGTGAATAGCTGTCACCTAGAAAACAAATATAATTCCCACCACTATTGTATACTTTATTTTATGAGGAATTGGATCCATTTCAATTGTTGGATGAGATGCGAATGCAGTAAACAATGCTGTAAGTCTCTGGAATTCACTCTATGGTAATAGTGCATTAAGCATTTGGGCAACCGGAATTCATGCAAACAGAACTGAGAGGATGCACTACTATACAATTCTATAAGGATCATGAACACAACAGGGGGAGGAAATTGGCTACTCAGCACTGGTACTGCTCTATGTCTTATCTAATTGTACATAGCCTAGGTTAGGCTGAGCTAAGGACATTTCCTGCTGTGTCAAAAATAGATCACAGTGCCTAAAGTTGATAATAATTGACAAAGAAAAAAAAACTGTGCTTCAAATGACAAGATGCCTCAGAGGATTATCTAATTTACTATTCTGTAAAGACTGGGTTTTATCAAGACTATCAAATGGGAGGCAGGAATTGAGGGGAGTAAGAGAACTATGAATTCACAAGACACATAGACCAGTCAACAAGGACACAATTGAAGGAATCACATGGATAATTCAAGGAAAAAAGGATGTCCTTCCTTAAAACTTTGTATTTTTAGTTTAGAGTTCTATGTAAGTGTGTGTGTTTGTGCATAGGACTGTTTTGAAACCATCTTAATATTAATGGTAATGAAGCCAAAACTGTCTTCACCATGGCTGTGTTCAGATGAAATTATACTCAATATATTTGTATAATGAAGTAAAAAGAATATTTTCTTATGATTTAGGGAACCTGGCTTTATAGCTTACTTAGTGTGTACGTTGGCCAAGTAACTTACATTCAAAATTGTTTTTCTGCTTTGCACTCACCAACATCATCCTTTTATGTATTTGACCAGGAAGCCAGATAGTCACACAGGTGTCATCTGATATTGCTGCTAACTGCTAAGTCGTTTCAGTCGTGTCCGACTCTGTCTGACCCCATAGACGGCAGCCCACCAGGCTCCCCCATCCCTGGGATTCTCCAGGCAAGAACACTGGAGTGGGTTGCCATTTCCTTCTCCAATGCATGAAAGTGAAAAGTGAAAGTGAAGTCATTCAGTCATGTCCGACTCTCAGTGACCCCATGGACTGCAGCCTACCAGGCTCCTCCATCCATGGGACTCTCCAGTCAAGAGTACTGGAGTGGGGTGACATTGCCTTCTCTGCATCTGATATTGGGTTATAACCAAATCCTGCCAGATAGTTGATTTTAAGTATCTTCAACTATATAATATAAAACTGCCCTTCTCTCTAACAATTTGGACTTTCATTACAAAAGAGAAATTCAGAAGTTAGATTGCTTGATTAGATGGTAGTTCCATTCTTTATCTTCTGAGGAATTTTCACGCTGTTTTCCATAATGGCTGTGCCAATTTACATTCCCACTGACAGTGTTCAGTTCAGTTCAGTTCAGTTCAGTCGCTCAGTTGTGTCCGACTCTTTGCGACCCCATGAATCACAGCACGCCAGGCCTCCCTGTCCATCACCAACTCCTGGAGTTCACTCAGACTCAGTCCATCGAGTCAGTGATGCCATCCAGCCATCTGATCCTCTGTTGTCCCCTTCTCCTCCTGCCCCCAATCCCTCCCAGCATCAAAGTCTTTTCCAATGAGTCAACTCTTCGCATGAGGTGGCCAAAGTACTGGAGTTTCAGCTTTAGCATCATTCCTTCCAAAGAAATCCCAGGGCTGATCTCCTTCAGAATGGACTGGTTGGATCTCCTTGCAGTCCAAGGGACTCTCAAGAGTCTTCTCCAACACCACAGTTCAAAAGCATCAATTCTTCGGCACTCAGCCTTCTTCACAGTCCAACTCTCACATCCATACATGACCACAGGAAAAACCATAGCCTTGACTAGATGGACCTTTGTTGGCAAATAATGTCTCTGCTTTTGAATATGCTATCTAGGTTGGTCATAACTTTCCTTCCAAGGAGTAAGCGTCTTTTAATTTCATGGCTGCAGTCACCATCTGCAGTGATTTTGGAGCCCAAAAAAATAAAGTGTTCAAGTGTTCCTTAAAATCTGCAGTCTTTTCAACCAATTCACTAACTCGATGGATATGAGTTTGAGCAAGCTCCAGGAGTTGCTGATGGACAGGAAAGACTGGTGTGCTGCAGTCCATAGGGTCACAAAGAGTCGGACACAACTGAGTGACTGAACTGAACTTTAAACACTTGCTTTTGATTTTTTATAATATCCATCCTTACTGGTGTGAGGTGATATCTCCTGGTTTTGTGGTTTAGGTTAGCATTTCCTGATGATTAGTGATTTTAAGCATCTTTTCATGTATCTGCTGGCCACTTACATACCTTCTTTGGAAGAATATCTACACAGGTTCTTTGCCAATTTTTAAAAATCATGCTATTTGGATTTTTTCTTTACTATTAAGTCATATAAATTTCTTATGTATTTTGGATATTAATCCCTTATCAAATATATGGTTTGTAAATATTTTCTTTCATTCCATATATTGCCTTTTTATTTTACTGATTATTTCCTTTGCAATGAATAGTTTTTAGTTGGATGTTGTCACACTTGTTTATTTGTGCTTTTATTGACTCTGCCTTTGGTGTAAAATTCAAAAATTAATTACCAAGATCAAAGTCAAGAAGCTTTTCTCCTATTTTCTTTTAGGAGTTTTACAGTCTCAGATCTTACATTTTTTGTCCATTTTGAATTGACTTAGTGTAAGGTAAAGGTCCAGCTTCATTCTTTGCATATGGATATTCAGTTTCTCCAACAACATTTATCAAAGAAACTGTCTTTTACCCATGTGTGCTCTTAATTATTTTATCAAAAAATTAGCTGACTGCATATGTGTGGGCTTTAAATTCTATTCTATTGGTCTATATGTCTGTTTCATGCCAGTATCATATTCTGGATTACTATAGCTTAATAATATAATTTGAAATTAGAAAGTATGTTACCATATGAGCCAGCAATCCCAGTTTCATTTATGCATTCAGAAGAAGTAAAATAACTTAAAGAGATGTTTTCACACCTATATTGATTGCAATGACAATAACCTAAGTGTCTGTTGACAAAGGAATAGACAAAGAAAATGTAAGTTCCTAATACAGCTTGCCCAACAATCCTTATGATAAGACATCTCTGTCTCCAAGGATCTTCCTCTTGTGTGCTCCTTACATAAGATCACACTGAAGCTTACCAAAATCCCACTTTTGACCAATCTGGCTTTAGAGTTTTGGAACCCAAAAGCACTCCATTTATGGACCCTAATGAAGATATTCGTCCCAGGTTCTACCATGCTTTCTGTCTGTATTGACC
Organism: Bos mutus; assembly: GCF_027580195.1. Classification (NCBI taxonomy): domain Eukaryota; kingdom Metazoa; phylum Chordata; class Mammalia; order Artiodactyla; family Bovidae; genus Bos; species Bos mutus. The sequence goes on from NC_091624.1 coordinate 55,677,342, forward strand.
TTCCAACGATGGTCCCTCGAGGCAAGTTGTGTACCTCCTCCAGGACCTGAGAGTGATAAACTGTTTCACATTTTCTTGCAGCCTTTTGTTGAACTGTGGCTCACCATTAACTCCTGGGGGGTTCTACATAACAAATGTTAATTTAAAGAAGTCACAACAATATAAAAAGAAATATTATTCAGCCTTATAAGAGAAGGACAACACAGAACATAAGTGAACCTGGAAGAGATAAGTGACATAAACCAAACAGAAAAAGACAGATAAAGTATGATCTCATCCAGTTTCCTCCTCAGTCAGGCTGTCCCATAAGGGAGCTTCCATAAGCCTCTTATCCTTTTCCATCAGAGGGCAGACAGAATGAGAACCAGAATCACAGAAAACTAACCAATTGATCACATGGACCACTGCTGCTGCTGCTAAGTCGCTTCAGTCGTGTCCGACTCTGTGCAACTCCATAGACGGCAGCCCACCATGCTCCCCCGTCCCTGGGATTCTCCAGGCAAGAACACTGGAGTGGGTTGCCATTTCCTTCTCCAATGCATCAAGGTGAAAAGTGAAAGTGAAGTCGCTTAGTCGTGTCCGACTCTTAGCGACCCCATGGACTGCAGCCTACCAGGCTCCTCCGTCCATGGGATTTGCCAAGAAAGAGTACTGGAGTGGGTTGCCACATGGACCACAGCCTTGTCTAACTCAATGAAACTATAAGCCATGCTGTATAGGGCCACGCAAGATGATGGGTCATGGTGAAGAGTGACGACAAAACGTGGTCCACCGGAGAAGGGAATGGCAAACCACTTCAGTATTCTTGCCTTGAGAAGCCCATGAACAGTATGAAAAGGCAAAAAGATAGGAAACTGAAAGATGAACTCCCCAGGTCAGTAGGTACCCACTATGCTACTGGAGAAGAATGGAGAAATAACTCCAGAAAGAATGAAGAGATGGAGCCAAAGCAAAATCAACACCCAGTTGTGGATGTGACTGGTGATAGAAGTAAAGTGCAATGCTGTAAAGAGCAATATTGCATAGGAACCTGGAACGTTAGGTCCATGAATCAAGGCAAATTGGAAGTGGTCGAACAGGAGATGGCAAGAGTGAACACTGACATTTTAGGAATTAGCGAAGTAAAATGGACTGGAATGGGGGAATTTAACTCAGATAACCAATATATCTACTACTGTGGGCAAGAATCCCTTAGAAGAAGTAGAGTAGCCATGATAGTCAACAAAAGAGTCCAAAATGCATTACTTCAATGCAGTCTCAAAAATGACAGAATGATTCTGTTCGTTTCCATGGCAAACTATTCAATATCAGAGTAATTCAAGTCTATGCCCCAACTAATTAAGCTGAAGAAGCTCAAGTTGAACAGCACTATGAAGACCTGCAAGACCTTCTAGAACTAACACCCCCCTCCCTTCTCAAAAATGTCGTTTTTGTTATAGGGGACTGGAATGCAAAAGTAGGGAATAAATACCTGGTTTAACAGGGAAATTTGGCCTTGGAGTACAGAATGAAGCAGGGTAAAGGGTAGCAGAGTTCTGCCAAGAGAATGCACTGGTCATAGCAAACACCCTCTTCCAACAACACAAGAAAAGATGCTACATAGATGGAGAAGCTCTATACAGTCAACAAAAACAAGACTAGGAGCTGACTGTGATTCAGATCATGAACTCCTTATTGCCAAAATCAGACATAAATTGAAGAAAGTAGGGAAAACCATTAGACCGTTCATGTATGACCTAAATCAAATCCCTTAGGACTATAAGGTGGAAGTGAAAAATAGATACAAGGGATTAGATCTGATAGTCAGAGTGCCTGAAGAACTATGAACAGAGGTTTGTGACAATGTACAGGATTCAGTGATCAAGAACATACCCAAGAAAAAGATATGCAAAAAGGCAAAATGGTTGTCTCAGGAGGCCTTACAAACAGCTGAGAAAAGAAGTGAAAGAAAAAGGAGAAAAGGAAAATAAAACCCATTTGAATGCAGAGTTACAAAGACTATCAAGGAGAGAAAAGAAAGCCTTCCTCAGTAATCAATGCAAAGAAATAGAGGAAAATAATAGAATGGGAAAGACTAGAGATATCTTCAAGAAAACTAGAGATACCAAGGGAACATTTCATGCAAAGATGGGCACAATAAAGGACAGAAATAGTAAGGACCTAAAAAAGCCCCTTGATGAAAGTGAAAGTGGAGAGTGAAAAAGTTGGCTTAGCTCAACATTCAGAAAACAAAGATCATGGCATCTGGTCCCCTCACTTCATGGCAAATAGATGGGGAAACAGTGTCAGACTATTTTTTAGGGCTCCAAAATCACTGCAGATGGTGATTGCAGCCATGAAATTAAAAGACGCTTACTCCTTGGAAGGAATGTTATGACCAACCTAGATAGCATATTCAAAAGCAGAGACATTACTTTGCCAACAAAGGCCTGTCTAGTCAAGGCTATGGTTTTTCCAGTGGTCATGTATGGATGTGAGAGTTGGACTGTGAAGAAAGCTGAGTGCCAAAGAACTGATGCTTTTGAACTGTGGTGTTGGAGAAGACTCTTGCGAGTCCCTTGGACTGCAAGGAGATCCAACCAGTCCATTCTGAAGGAGATCAGCCCTGGGATTTCTTTGGAAGGAATGATGCTAAAGCTGAAACTCCAGTACTTTGGCTACCTCATGCAAGGAGTTGACTCACTGGAAAAGACTTTTATGCTGGGAGGGATTGGGGGCAGGAGGAGAAGGGGACGACAGAGGATGAGATGGCTGGATGGCACCACTGACTCAATGGACGTGAGTTTGAGTGAACTCCAGGAGATGGTGATGGACAGGGAGGCCTGGCATGCTGCAGTTCATGGGGTCACAAAGAGTTGGACAGAATTGAGTGACTGAACTGAACTGACCTGAACAGAAGCAGAAGATATTAAGAAGAGGTGGCAAGAATACACAGAAGAACTATATAGAAAATATCTTCAAGACCCAGATAATCATGATGGTGTGATCACTCACCTAGATCCAGACATCCTGAAATGCGAAGTCAAGTGGGCCTTAGGAAGCATCACTCCAAACAAAGCTAATGGAGGTGATGGAATTCCAGTTGAGCTATTTCAAATCTTAAAAGAGGATGCTGTGAAAGTGCTGCACTCAATATGCCAGCAAATTTGGAAAACTCAGCAGTGGCCACAGGACTGGAAAAGGTCAGTTTTCATTCCAATCCCCCAAAAGGCAATGCCAAACAATGCTCAAAATATTGCACAATTGCCCTCATCTCACACGCTAGTAAAGTAATGCTCAAAATTCTCCAAGCCAAGCTTCAGCAATACATGAACTGTGAACTTCCAGATGTTCAAGCTGGTTTTAGAAAATGCAGAGGAACCAGAGATCAAATTGCCAACATCCTCTGGATCAATGAAAAAGCAAGAGAGTTCCAGAAAATCATCTATTTCTGCTTTTTTGCTTATGCCAAAGCCTTTGACTGTGTGGATCACAACAAACTGGAAAATTCTTCAAGAGATGGGAATATCTGACCACCTGACCTGTCTCTTAGAAATCTGTATGCAGGTCAGAAATCAACAGTTAGAACTGGAAATGGAATAACAGATTGGTTCCAAATAGGAAAAGGAATACATCTAGGATGTACATTGTCACCCTGTTTATTTAACTTATATGCAGTGTATATCATGAGAAATGCTGGTCCTGATGAAGAACAAGCAGGAATCAAGATTTCTGGAAGAGATATCAATAACCTGAGATATGCAGATGACTCCACCCTTATGGCAAAAAGCGAAGAATTAAAAAGCCTCTTGATGAAAGTGAAAGAGGGGAGTGAAAAATTTGGCTTAAAACTCAACATTCAGAAAACTAACATCATGGCATCTGGTCCCATCACTTCATGGCAAATAGACTGGGAAACAGTGGAAACTGTGAGAGACTTTATTTTGGAGGGGCTCCAAAATTATTGCAGATGGTGACTGTAGCCATTAAATTAAAAGACACTTGCTCCTCGAACAAAAGCTATGACCAATCTAGACAGCTTATTAAAAAGCAGAAATATTACTTTGCCAACAAAGGTCCATCTAGTCTATGGTTTTTCTAGTAGTCATGTATGGATGTGAGAGTTGGACTATAAAGAAAGCTGAGCATCGAAGAATTGATGCTTTTCAGCTGTGGTGTTGGAGAAGACTCTTGAGAGTCCCTTGGACTGCAAGAAGACCCAACCAGTTTATTCTAAAGGAAATCAGTCCTGAATATTCATCTGAAGGACTGATGTTGAAGCTGAAACTCCAATTCTTTGGCCACCTGATGTGATAATCTAACTCACTGGAAAAGACCCTGTTACTGGGAAAGATTGAAGGTGGGAGGAGAAGGGGATGACAGAGGATGAGATGATTGGATGGCATCACAGACTCAATGGACATGAGTTTGATTAAACTCCAGTAGTTGGTGATGGATAGGGAGACCTGGCATGCTGCAGTCCATGGAGTCACAAAGAGTCAGACATGACTGAGTGACCAAACTGAATTGAACACTTACATGTGGTATATTTTTAAAGGTTGAACTCAGAAGCTGAGAGTGGAATGGTAGTTACCAGAATCTGAGGGTAGGGGGTGGGGAAATGTTGGTCCCAGTGTGCAAAATTACAATTATGTAGGATGAATAACTATAAACACCTAATGTATAACATGATGATTATAGCCATTAATACAGTATTAAATACTCTAAATATGCTAATAGAGGTGTTTTCATCACACACAAAAGACAGTAACAATGAGTAGATGACATATTAACTAGTTCAAGTGCAATAATCATTTTATTATCATATGTATATGAAATCATCATGTCCTGCACATAAAATACATACAATTTTATTTAAATAAAAATAAAAGAAAAAGCAAGCACAATAAATTTGGGAATAGTTGCCTATTGAAGTGACTGATTAAAATTGTTAAGATATTAATTGAAGATAATTATCTACTTTTCTCTTTGTAATATCTGTGTATTATTATAGTTACATTCTGATTAATAAATTTTGGTGATAACTCTAGAATTCACCTAGCCTAAGAATTTGTCCTTCACTTTATGTGACACATCATGAATGGCAGTCTTAATTTTCCTGAGCTGTATATGGATCTAATAAAATAAAATCAACTCCAATATCTTGCATTTGCCTTGTAATAAACTGGCCTTCATGGGACTGGCACAGAGGTCATGGAAATGGACCTAAACTAATTAATAATAAAAATCCATTTTTCCTGAAAAAATTAATATAGCATTTGGGTATAATTTATTATTTAATATTCATCTTAGACTTAACAGCAGGCTGCCTAAAGATATTGTTACAGTGTCTTCAAAATCTACCTGCTACTACTGATCAGCAACCTACATACTTAATGATTATTCATCAATTATCCACATATTTAGAAAGTTACTTAATGCATCTGTTAATTAAGCTTACCTTCAGAATATAAATGGCTCAAAATATCATTTAAAAATTGTACTTATTGAGGTTTTATTTGATAAATCATTTTATCAGATGAAATAAAACTACATTAAATTTAAGTACATAGTGTCCTATAAAATACTGACATTAAGAACATCTTTCTTTTTTTAATTTTATTTATTTTTAATATAAATTTATTTATTTTAATTGGAGGCTAATTACTTTACAATATTGTATTGGTTTTGCCATATCAGTAACAATTCCTACTTGTTCAGCCCAGAAAAATTAAGAAAACATCAGCTAATGGCAAAAAAAGAATAGGACATTATCCTCATACTAATCTGTAATCCTTAACAGGGTCTACTAGTTATTAAAACTGAAGTATTACTCATCTGTATCCCTTACCTGGCCAAAAGACCCATTTATCTCTATCCTAATTAAATAAGGATAAACTTAATTAGGATAAATCAGGCAGTAAGCCCCTAATGAGCATTTTTGAACCTCATAGTGAAACCCTAGTCTGGTTCTGAGTAAAGAGGGCATTAAGAAAGGCGACAGCATTCAGCAGAGAAGAACCACCATGAGCCTGTAGGGCACTGAGCCTGTGGTTGAGCAAAAATCAGGCATTTGGCTAGAATCCTGAGACAATTCTAGTTAGGGGACCCAACGCTTTTGGCTCTAATAGTGAGTGAGTCCATTAGAGTATTCTCTGACATACATCTAGGGAATGTTTCCTCAAGATCCATGAGAAAAGTCACATCATAAGAGAAAATGGAATGTAGTTCCCCACTGGCAATCCAATAATGCAGCATCACTTGAGGTTCTAAGAAGAACTGGACTGATGTCTACAAAGTTTAAGTGTTAGGTGAAGGAGCAACACTAACCTAATACCAGGTACTGACCAGAGAACAGAATGGCTAGTAAGACATCCAAAGAAAGTTAAAAATCACCAAGGAGAAGATGAGAGGCAGCAAGGGCTCTAAGAGGAGAGGAAGAAGCCGTGAGAATATGGGGATTCCATTGACTTTTCATTATGTAGATCAGTCAAAGATATTTTAACTATATGCACTTCCTTAGAGTACTTGAATACATTACCATATTTACTTGTCTTGGTTCATTAGATTAAAACAGCAAGAAAGAAGGACTGAATTTTAAAAATTATCTGAAATACTAAATAAGGGCATTTTGTCAAATCCAGAGACCTTCAAAACTATCTCACTCCCTTAGAAAACTTGGAATGGTAACACTAACATGTGGGACCACCTATCTTGGATTCTGCCTATTGCTTCTCATTTCCTAGAAGTTATGCTGAAAAGTGTTACTCACTCAGTCATGTCCAACTCTTTGTGACCCCATGGACTGTAGCCCACCAGGTTGCTCTCTGTCTATGGGATTCTCTGGAGTGGGTTGCCATTTCCTTCTCCAGGTGATCTTCCCGACCCAGAGATCAAACCTGGGTCTCCTGCAGCGCGGGCAGATTCTTCACTGTCTGAGCCACCAGGGTTAAGTGGTTCTCATTACCTAGTTGCATTCCAATAAGTAAACGAAACTCTGAACAAGTCACCCCAAGATGCAGCAACTTGGCAAGCTCTTGCTACTGTGTGAGCAGTAAAAAAAGTTGCTCAGAGAAGCCCAGCCTCCATCAAGAAGCTCCTTCCTTCAGACAGATGGAGCAAGCCAAGAACCCATGAACTAACTGGTTTGAAGTCCTTCCCTCTCTTGGACTCCAGGAGAATTAACATCAACTTACATTCAAAGAAGCCAGAGGTCTGTAACTTTGTTCTCTGTAGGTTTGCAAATACCCTTTTGGCTAAAGTAACATTCTGACAAGGAGAAAAACTAAGGAATCCTGAGTACATTTCTTATTGTTTTTTAAATGTCAAGCCTAGGTAAAACTTCTCTGAGCTCTGTTACCTAGGACAATTTGACTTTTCCATAGAGAAGGATCTCATTTTTCTGAGATCCAGTGCCAGATCCTCTCCTTGAAAGAGAAGTTAAAGAAAAGAGTGCATCATTTTTTATGATCCAGACATGCTCTTCCACCAGGGATCATCTTTGATTATGTTCCCTGTTCTGAGTTACACTGGGTTAGACTCAGTGCCCGAGTCTTGATGGCAACTTGGAGACAGACATCTAGGCATCTAAATATCTATCCATCAGGAATAACACTCATTTAGAGACTCTATCTGGAGGATAAGTGGTTTTTTGTTTTCCTTCAAATTCACTGTATGTGTGTGTGTGTGTGTGTGTGTGTGTGAATGTGTGTGTGTGTGAATGTGTGTGTGTGTGTGTATCCTAAATTCCTTCCTAGCATTTGGTTCAATGATAATTTTTAATGTGCATTGAGTGATGAAATCATGTAATCTTCGTATATGTAAATTATACCTGAAATGAGAATAACATTTGAACTATGTAGGTTTATCAGATAGAGTCCTGATTTAGGAACACATTCTTTATATAAAATGTCTATTACTGATCATTTTTGTCAGATATCAAACTCACATATAAACCATACTGTATAGGTGTAATTTGTGGTATGTTCAAATACCTTTAAAAACAATTTTCTTCTTTTACTACTCCCATCTTTTTCTTTTTTCTTTCTTTATTTTTCCAATTATACTGGACATCCAGTTTATTTCCCATAAAACTACTCTCAAGACTCTTCAACATATTCTTCTCTGAGATGTTCTCATAGAACATTCATTTAGTTTTAAAAGCAGCATTCATCTGATTTGTCTCTGAAATCATTGTTTCAGAGAAGCATATTCCCAAGGACAAATTTAAAAGCACTAACGCAGTTTTATCTGTCTGAAGTGGCCTATTCTGTCATGGGCATTCACGGAGCTCTCCGGTCCAGCTCCAGAGTTCTCCGTAAGTGCCTCTGGTTTTTCTCTGCTTTCACAACAGCCCTGCAATCTGCTTTTAGTATGTTATGGAAGGTGCTTCTCCAAGGAGGGTGGACAGGGGATCCCAGAAAGAAAGAAAATGGTTATAGCTGAAAGAGAGGAAAAAGCTTTGCCAGTTTTCTAGTCTTGGTGAAATCATTATTTCATGGAAGTGATTGCAAGTTTTGCTGTTAACATGGTTGAAAATAAACATTTAGACAGGGCTGTATGAGGTCAAGTTGGTATGATCAATACATCTTTATATATGGGTGATTGTGTCTGATGTGTGTGTGCTAAATGTAAAAATGTAACTTTTATTTCAAAATCAAGTGATTCCTACTTAAAAGTGGTTCAGTTGCATAGTACACTATACCTTATTAGAAATAAAACTTGTTCACTCTGCATTTACTGAGAAATGCTCCTTATCAATATTAATAAATATAATCTTGAACATAATTTTCAAGCAATCCCATCCTGCTCATATTGCCTTTCTTAACAGTACCTGAAAAGGTTTCAACAGCTCAAGATGTTATAGTAAAAACAAACAAACAAAAAGATTAGCTGAGAATGACTGAACCCACTCTATGACATTAATTCTAGTGCATAGTAAACATTTAAGTTAAAATCAAGAAATAATCAGACTTGGAGTACTGAATGAAGCAGGGCAAAGGCTAATAGAGTTCTGCCAAGAGAACGCACTGGTCATAGCAAACACCCTCTTCCAACAACACAAGAGAAGACTCTATACATGGACATCACCAGATGGTAGACACCAAAATCAGATTGATTATATTCTTTGCAGCCAAGGATGGAGAAGCTCTATACAGTCAGCAAAAACAAGACCGGGAGCTGACTGTGGCTTGGATCACGAACTCCTTATTGCCAAATTCAGACTGAAATTGAAGAAAGTGGAGAAAACCACTAGACCATTCAGGTATGACCTAAATCAAATCCCTTTTGACTAAACAGTGGAAGTGAGAAATAGATACAAGGGATTAGATCTGATAGTCAGAGTGCCTGATGAACTATGGATGGAGGTTCATGACATTGTACAGGAGACAGGAATTGAGACTGTCCCCAGAAAAAGAAATGCAAAAAAGCAAAATGGCTGTCTGAGGAGGCCTTACAAATACCTGTGAAAAGAAGGAAAGTGAAAAGCAAAGGAGAAAAGGAAAGATATACCCATTTGAATGCAGAGTTCCAAAGAATAGCAAGAAGAGATAAGAAAGCCTTCTTCAGTGATCAATGCAAAGAAATAGAGGAAAACAACAGAATGGGAAAGACTAGAGATCTCTTCAAGAAAATTAGAGATACCAAGGGTACATTTCATGGAAAGATGGGCTCAATAAAGAACAGAAATGGTAGGGACCTAACAGAAGCAGAAGATATTAAGAAGAGGTGGCAAGAATACACAGAAGAACTGTACAAAAAAGATCTTCATGACCCAAATAATCACAATGGTGTGATCATTTACCTAGAGCCAGACATCTTGGAATGTGAAGTCAAGTGGGCCTTAGGAAGCATCACTCCAAACAAAGCTAGTAGAGGTGATGGAATTCCAGTTGAGCTATTTCAAATCCTGAAAGATGATGCTGTGAAAGTGCTGCACTCAATATGCCACCAAATATGGAAAACTCAGCAGTGGCCACAGGACTGCAAAAGGTCAGTTTTCATTCCTATCCCAAAGAAAGGCAATGCCAAGAATGCTCAAACTACTGCACAATTGCACTCATCTCACATGCTAGTAAAGTAATGGTCAAAATTCTCCAAGCCAGGCTTCGGCAATACATGAACCATGAATTTCCAGATGTTCAAGCTGGTTTTAGAAAAGGCAGAGAAACCAGAGGTCAAATTGCCAACATCCGCTGGATCATCGAAAAAGCAAGAGTTCCAGAAAAACATCTATTTCTGCTTTATTGACTATGCCAAAGCCTTTAACTGTGTGGATCACAATAAACTGTGGAAAATTCTGAAAGAGATGGGAATACCAGACTACCTAACTTGCCTCTTGAGAAATCTATATGCAGGTCAAGAAGCAACAGTTAGAACCGGACATGGAGCACCAGACTGGTTCCAAATAAGAAAAGGAGTATGTCAAGACTGTATATTGTCACTCTACTTATTTAACTTATATGCAGAGTACATCATAAGAAACGCTGGGCTGGAGGAAGCACAAGCTGGAATCAAGATTGCTGGGAGAAATATCAATAACCTCAGATATGCAGATGATACCACCCTTATGGCAGAAAGTGAAGAGGAACTAAAAAGCCTCTTGATGAAAGTAAAAGAGGAGAGTGAAAAAGTTGGTTTAAAGCTCAGCATTAAGAAAACTGATACCATGGCATCTGGTCCCATCACTTCATGGCAAATAGATGGGGAAAGGGTTGACTTAATTTTTCTTGGCTCCAAAATCACTGCAGATGGTGACTGCAGCAATGGAATTAAAAGACCCTTACTCCTTGGAAGGAAAGTTATGACCAATCTAGATAGCATATTCAAAAGCAGAGACATTACTTTGCCAACATAGGTCCATCTAGTCAAGGCTATGGTTTTTCCAGTGGTCATGTATGGATGTGAGAGTTGGACTGTGAAGAAAGCTGAGCGCAGAAGAATTGATGCTTTTGAACTGTAGTGTTGGAGAAGACTCTTGAGATTCCCTTGGACTGCAAGGAGATCCAACCAGTCCATCCTAAAGGAGATCAGTCCTGGGTGTTCATTGGAAGGACTGATGTTGAAGCTGAAACGCCAATACTTTGGCCACCTGATGCGAAGAGTTGACTCATTGGAAAAACCCTGACACTGGGAAAGATTGAGGGCCGGAGGAGAAGGGGACGATAGAGAAATGGTTGGATGGCATCACCGACTCGATGGACATGGCTTTGGTTGGACTCCGGGACATGGTGATAGACAGGGAGGCTTGGCCTGCTGCAGTTCATGGGGTCGCAAAGAGTTAGATACGACTCTTTGCGACTGAACTTATACAGAGAGGATTTCATTGTGACTCCTATGAGGGAGGAGAGAGTCTTAGACACTTGAGTTTTAGGGATGTGTGTGTTTCTTTTTTTTTTCTTTTCCACAAAAATTCTCTTTTGCTTGCGTCCTTTATGGGAACTTGTTTTATATTTCTTCTGTCCCCAGATATAGAACTGTGACTTGGAGAAAAATATGACATTTGGAATCAACCACTCACTTTATTCCTGACTACCTGTTAGCATCTTTGACTACTAGTTTACTGATCTATAAAACAGGAACAGCTACATGCAGTTATTTAAATCTTAGAACAATATTTTTATGCCATCAGGATAATTCTCTCAAGGAATGTGTATAGTCTCACTGAGCAGTGTCTCTGTAACACTGTATGTACAGGATGCAGCAATGTTTAAACAGAAGCTATTTTACTTTTCTGTAGTACATGACTGCACACTTTTCTGAACTGATGTACATCAACTTGGTTCTCCACAACTTGGGGATTATTTTTGTACAAAAAGATGAAAATTGTGATGCTGGTGGGTGTTTGCTGCTCCTTCATAAGTTTGTCATCAGTCATAATAAAAGTAAATCTCAGACCAAAATCTATACTTATACATACAAACATTCATTAAACTTGTGTTAGAAGCAGACAAAACAATTAATACAAATATTATTAACATTTTATGAAGAACCTAGCTCACTCTTTTAAAAACAAAAATAACCTGACATGAACAACTCACTAGAAACAGAGACAAATATTTCAGAGGCATGTTTTAATGCCTTTATAAATTAGCATCAGGCAATAAGAAGTTCTGTCACCCAAAGACTGGACTCAATAAAGCTCCCTTAGCAATCTAGCCTTAGGTACCATTCTCTCAATGAGCTGGGTGTTTGTGTCCCCATCAAAATTCACATATCAAAATCACAATCTCTACTGTGGTGGGACTTGTAGAAGGGACCTTTGGGAGGTAATTAGGTTTAGAAAGGTCATGAAGGTGGGGTCCTCATTATGGGGTTAGTGCCTTATAAGAAGAGAAATACAGAAAGACTGCTTTCTATTGAGGCACAGCCACTGATCTACAAACCAGGAAGAGAACAGAATCTGTTTTCTCACCAAGAACAGAATCTGCTGGTACTTTGGTCTTAGGCTTCCTTCAGAACTATGAGAAATGTCTGGCATTTAAGTCACTCATTTTGTGGTATTTTGTTAAAGTGGATCATGCTGCATAAGACACATACCAAAGGGTACAAATGACACATCTCATAGATTCTAATTCCCTATTTCATACAAAAATTTAAGTGTGTATCTAAAATACTTCAACTAGCCTAAATATATTGAGTTCTACTAAATTCATAATTGAAAATCCATTTCTAACACCCATTATGCTGATTAACAAGCCACTAAATTCACCAATGAAAATTCATTTCTGACATTAATTATACTAATTAGCCACTCATCTATAGATTCATTACATAGAGAAAGGAACCTTACATTATAAAGATCTCTGAAGTACAGCTTTTCTGATAATAACCTGGGTGATAACCTACAGTGTGTGTGTGTGTGTGTGTGTGTTTATGAGAACAAATAACACTCTGACAGTCCTAAAGTAAAATGAAAACCATTAAAACCATTCATATCTCATTTTATGCTGAAAAATTTGAAAAAGAAGGTACCAACATCATTACAGCAGGTGCCTCATTGTTCTGTCTCTCTCTGACCTTCTGTTCCTCTTTTCTACTGATGGTAGTAGGGGGGTTTTCACCAACCACTGTAGTTTTTTGGCAGGTTAATTCCTCCTTGAATTACAACAGCAACCTATCCCTCTTCCCAGCCTCACACAAAGTTTGTAGAAGCCACGACATCCTGTAACTTCCTTCCACCAAGTATAGCCCTCTGGAATTAGCCCCCTGAGGTTTTTCAGTTCAGTTCAGTTCAGTTCAATCGCTCAGTTGTGTCTGACTCTGTGACCCCATGAATTGCAGCACGCCAGGCCTCCCTGTCCATCACCAACTCCTGGAGCTTACTCAAACTCATGTCCATCGAGTCAGTGATGCCATCCAGCCATCTCATCCTTTGTCATCCCCTTCTCCTCCTGCCCCCAATCCCTCCCAGCATCAGGGTCTTTTCCAATGAGTCAACCCTTTGCATGAGGTGGCCAAAGTATTGGAGTTTCAGCTTTAGCATCAGTCCTTCCAATCAACACCCAGGACTGATCTCCTTCAGAATGTACTGGTTGGATCTCCTTGCAGTCCAAGGGACTCTCAAGAGTCTTCTCCAACACCACAGTTCAAAAGCATCAATTCTTTGGCACTCAGCTTTCTTCACAGTCCAACTCTCACATCCATACATGACTACTGGAAAAACCATAGCCTTGATTAGATGGACCTTTGTTGGCAAAGTAATGTCTCTGCTTTTGAATATGCTATCTAGGTTGGTCATAACTTTCCTTCCAAGGAGTAAGTGTCTTTTAATTTCAAGGCTGAGATTTTTATAATTTAACAATTCCATGATTACTATGCATGGTCTATAATGGTCTGGCAATGTTTGAAACTACCTTATGTTTCAGGATAAGAAAGCCCCATACAGGGGAGAAAAAGTAGAGTAGAACTTTCTAGGCCAAGGAATAAAGTATCATCCTTTACCACACATCATTCTATCAATTTCTTAAATCTTCTCTGTTTTCCCCCATATATTGGAAGTATTTTCTTTCAGCCCATTTGCAGAAACCCTAAGCTCTGAAGTGAAACAACCAAAAAATCAACCAGTGGTGGGAACTGTGCTTGTGAAGAGAGCTAAAAATATTAAAAGCCAGGTATAATAAAGCTTAAACACAAATACTGTGCCTGTTCTGTCTTTTTACATGAAAACGTAAATTTGGAACAGTTAAGTGATATGTGAAAATGGATTAGATACCTTTACTGTTGCCAACATGAAATATGTGGGTGTTTTAATTTGTGTCTGTGAGTAGAGGTTTCAGGAAATAAGCACAGGTGATATATGCTTACTTTAGCTTATCATTGTCGTTCACTTCGGCAAAACTCATAGATTTTAGCTGGAAAATTAGTCCTTTCTTGGCTTTCGTTTCTCTTTTCCCTATCTTACACAATTTATATAGAAACTATCTCTTCTGGAGTTCACCCATTCACCTTAATTCATTGCCTGTCCCATTCTGGTTTATTTATTCCAGATGTTTATTATGCACAGCATAAAATACATAATGCAGGACATACTTGTGGGTAGTCATGCTTTTACATTGGCCCTTATACTGGATTTCTTGGCATCTTAAATTTTTTTAGATGATGAGATTTCATTAACACAATATCAATATCTCATATTATTTGGTACTATATGCATTTCAAAGAACTACAACTATTTTACAAATAACACACTTATTCATTTTGTGTGGCTAAGAGGGTAAAATTTCAGATGTCTATTTCTTAACAGGATTTAGAAAAAAGATTTTCCTGTGGCCTGGAAAACCTGATTGATTCTTCTAAATTGCCAGGTTATGTGTACATTCAAAGAAATGTGAAGAACTAATGAGAAGAGAAATCGATTGTATTAAAGGTTGGGAATATATAAGACAAAGAAATAGTTATAGACATAAATAGGAGAATGCTGCAGTGTTTATACACTTGTGATCACCCAGTGATGTGATCCCAGGTTATAGCTGGATTTTGACTAGAAACTTAAAAAACACATGAAAATAATAATCTTGAAGAAATTCTAAATTAAAAAAAATATTTTAACTAATTTACTAAATGTTTCCCAAATGTATTTGATCACAGAACTACATTAAAATACCTGGCACTTCGCATTTCAGTTCCAGCATAAAAGTCTGTTGGAAGTCATTGTTCCTATCCATACAACAGGAAAAAGAAAAAAACTAAACAAATTGAAAATCAGTTACTTTTCTTGGACCCATCAGAACTGAGGTTGCAAGACAAACTACTCTGAAGCCTGCAGAGAGTGGTGAATACAGAGTTGTAACTAAGATCTGCCTATCTAGAACAGAGGTCACTGGAGCCAGAGCGGGAAGGAATACTTAAAGGATAGTTTTGACAAACTACTGGAGGCTGTGTGAAATCACATGAAAATGAGAAATTACTGGTTACTGGGATCCCCATACTTTCATGACTGTCACCTCTGGGAACTCCACCAGGTCCTCACAGTGAATAGATGACAAAGAGCTCCCTCATGGCTCTACAGGAACAAGGGATAGTAATTATTATGAAATATGCCCAGATTATTCTCTTAACAAAGGCCTAATTCTCCTGTGGGAGGGGGGAACTTTTACCAGAGCTTTATCCCACCTAGCGAAGAGGGCGGTGGCACCCCACTCCAGTGGTCTTGCCTGGAAAATCCCATGGACAGAGGAGCCTGGTGGGCTGCAATCCATGGGGTCGCTAGGAGTCAGACACGACTGAGCGACTTCACTTTCACTTGTCACTTTCATGCCTTGGAGAAGGAAATGGCAACCCACTCCAGTTGTCTTGCCTGGAGAATCCCTGGGACGGGGGAGTCTGGTGGGCTATAGTCCATGGGGTCGCACAGAGTTGGACACGACTGAAGTGACTGAGCAGCAGCAGCAGCATCCCACCTAGGGAAAGGCATTTCACTGCAGCACTCTCTAGCCTTTCTGTCTTACCTAAGAGGAGGTAGGGAGGAAAGAAAGCTATGAAATACTTGAGAAGGTCACAGGCAGGCAAAATATAGTCCAGCTAAAAATTAACTGTAATATTGTAAAACATTTCTCTTCTCCCTCACTTTACTGGAACATCGACAGGTCTCTAATATAATGACAATGAATTTCAGTGGAAAGATCTGTCTGGTGCAGGCTTTCTCTTGCAGGGAGAATCAAGGCAAGCCCAAAGTTAGTAGGAGACCAAAAATAGGGACAGTAATAGAATTTGAAACATTTGGCAGCTACATAAAACATTAAACACTGTTGAACTCCTAGTCATATTAACATAAAACTTTACATGAAAAGTTTATTTACCTCAATTCCCATTCCAAAATTAATGACACCAAAGCTCAGATCTAAAAAATTTGGAAAACACTAAGTGGTATAAATATAAGATAAATATAAAAAAGCTACACCTAAGCATGTCACATTCAAGCTGAATAAAACCAAAGACAAAGAAGAAATCCTGAAAGAAGTCAAAAAAGAAAAACAAAGACTTTCCTGAGAGAGACAAAGATAAGAATTATAGCAGACTTCCCTTCAGAGACCATAAAAGCAAGAAAGAAGTGAAATGCTTAAGACCTTGAAAAAAAGAGAAACAAACACTAATCTGGAATTCAATATTCAGTGAAATTATCCTTCAAAAGAGAAAGATAAATGAAGACATTCTCAGAAAAATGAAAAATGAGGGAACTTATTACCAGCAGACATGACCTGTAAGAACCATTCAAAGGAGTTCGTCAGGGAGAAAGAAAATGGCATAGATTAGAACGAGACAGCAAAAGAGACACTGATGTATAGAACAGTCTTTTGGACTCTGTGGGAGAGGGAGAGGGTGGGATGATTTGGGAGAATGGCATTTAAATACATATAATATCATATATGGAACGAGTCGCCAGTCCAGGTTCCATGCACGATACTGGATGCTTGGGGCTGGTGCACTGGGACAACCCAGAGGGATGGTATGGGGAGGAAGGAGGGAGGAGGGTTCAGGATGGGGAACACATGTATACCTGTGGCGGATTCATTTTGATATTTGGCAAAACCAATACAATATTGTAAAGTTTAAAAATAAAATAAAGTTAAAAAAAATAGAAACTCAGATCTACATTTCAAAAGAGAGAGAATTAGAAAAGAAAGAAATGAAGAGGAAACAGAATTACAATGAGCCTGGAATATCATATATTATTAAGTAAGAAAGCACTCAAAAAAAACCCACGACAATGAAGAGCTGGGTCAAAGGAACACGAGAATCAATTAAAACAGTTCCCCAGTGGTCAAAGCCAGAAGATTTGGGCCAAAACAAAAACTGTACTGGATTACAATCCAAAGTATAAAATAATATTCATGAGTCTCTATACATTTATTATAAATACATAATTTATATATATTATATAGTAAAGGATAAATAAATCTCATGCCACAAAAGTAGATACTTTTATGTAGATAATTTATGTAGATGCTCTGCCCTAAAGGAGATGGAGAGAACCTCCTACTCCTCAAGTGTGGGCTGTGAATTGTGACTTCCTTCCAGAGAATGCAGTGCAGAAAGGGGGTAAAAATAGTGTGATTTGCAGTGGAAAAACCTGACGAACACTAATCCGGACAAGTGACAGTAACATCAACAATGATACGTCAATTTGGGTAGTATGTAGCCTTCATACAATGCAATAAGAACAGTACTTTACATCTGAGGTTTTCTTCCCCCAAACCCATTATTCCAGTCTAAGCATGAGAAAAACACCAAACAAGCCTCGACTGAGGGATGTTTTACAAAATACTTGACCAGTAATCTTTGAAAGTGTCAGAGTTATTAAAATAAAATTTAAAAACATCTGGGCATCTCACATCACAGAGGAACCTAAGAAAACATGATGATTAACTGTAATGTGGCATCCTGGATGGGATTCTGGAGCAGTAAAAGAGCATCCGATAAAAACTAAGAATATCTGAATAAAGTATTTTTAAATTAATAAAGTGTCAGTGTTGTTAATTAAGTGTGACAAATATACTATAATAAATAGGTAATACTATACCATGCAAGATGTTAATAATAGGGAAAACTGAGTTCAGGCTGTATGGGAAATTCTGTATCATCATTAAAACTTTCCCATAAGCCTAGAACTATTAAAAAGTTATTTAAAAAAAATCAAGGATGACATCATTCCTGACAAATCTCAGATTATAGCTGAAGACAGACTGAAAATACTGTCTTTATCATACATGTTTCTTCTGCTTAAAAAAACAATGAAAGCCTGCTAAATTTTGCCCATGTTTCTCAAAAATGCTCTACGATATAATGTTTACTTTTGTCTTTTCAGATAGAAATATGAGGATCAAAGCTGTTTTATAACTTTTTGTTATAATTATTTTTAAATGTCTGGCTGTGCCACACAGTTCTTTGACCAGGGATTTAATCGGTCAACATTCAGAAAATGAAGATCATGGCATCTGGTCCCATCACTTCATGGCAAATAGATGGGGAAACAGTGGAAACAGTGTCAGACTTTATTTTTTTGGGCTCCAAAATCACTGCAGATGGTGACTGCAGCCATGAAATTAAAAGACGCTTACTCCTTGGAAGGAAAGTTATGGCCAATCTAGATAGCATATCCAAAAGCAGAGACATTACTTTGCCAACAAAGGTCGTCTAGTCAAGGCTATGGTTTTTCCAGTGGTCATGTATGGATGTGAGAGTTGGACTGTGAAGAAGGCTGAGCACTGAAGAATTGATGCTTTTGAACTGTGGTGTTAGAGAAGACTCTTGAGAGTCCCTTGGACTACAAGGAGATCCAACCAATCCATTCTGAAGGAGATCAGCCCTGGGATTTCTTTGGAAGGAATGATGCTAAAGCTGAAATTCCAGTACTTTGGCCACCTCATGCAAATAGTTGACTCATTGGAAAAGACTCTGATGCTGGGAGGGATTGGGGGCAGGAGGAGAAGGGGACGACAGAGGATGAGATGGCTGGATGGCATCACTGACTTGATGGACGTGAATCTGGGTGAACTCCGGGAGTTGGTGATGGACAGGGAGGCCTGGCGTGCTGTGATTCATGGGGTTGCAAAGAGTCAGACACGACTGAGCGACTGAACTGAACTGAACCACTAGCCCACCAGGGAATTCCTAGGATCAAAGCTATTTTAGTTAATTTTAGACCACCACATTGTGGGGAACAAATATGCATCAGAAAATAACAACACTTTCACATTATAAACAAATGCAAAATGGGATAAATTGTGCCAGATTTTTTCCAGAACAAAAGTCTTTTTTTGAGAACACATTAGAGGGGGTTTCCTAATAGCGCAGTGGGTGAAGAATCCACCTGCAATGCAGGAAACCTGCGTTCGATCCCTGGGTTGAGAAGATACCCTGGAGAAGGGAAAGACTACCCACTTCAGGATTCTGGCCTGGAGAATTCCATGGTCTATATAGTCCATGGGGTCACAGACTCGGATACAACTGAGCAACTTTCACTTTCTTTAAGAGCCTTGAAAACTGCATTAACTCTTTGGATTGTTTGCCTTCCAGGCAAGAGAACTCGAGTGGGTTGCCATTTCCTTCTCCAGGGGATCTTCCCGACCCAGGGATTGAACCCTTGTCTCCCGCACTGTAGGCAGACGCTTTACCATCTGAGCCACAAGGGAAGTCTATCATCTAATTAAGCATTAGATAAATACAGCCCTTCTCTTTGTAATTTTTCTGATGCCATGGTGAATCCTTTTGTTTCTAGTTTCTCTGGACATGTATGATGAGTTTCACTGAAATATACACATTAGTCATTTAATAATTTCCAGGGCTCTGTTGAATTTTGTTAAAAACCAACATTACCAGGAAGAATAAATTTAAAAAGAAATATTAAAATGCAATTGAGGGTATAACAGCAAGAGATCTTAGGGTCTATGAATGAATGACATAACAATTATTTTTTTTTAACTAGTGAAATACTATATATAAGCCAGAAATATTCTTTGAAAGAGCTTCTTAAATTTTCTTATGTGGCCTTCATAGAGTGCAAGAAACTTCTTAAACTTTCCCTAAAACAGCTGTGTATGTGTATTTCTTGTAGGGAGATGACATGAATTTTGTTCAGAGTAAAAGATTTAAACTGAAAGATTATCCATCAACCTTGTGCAACAACCCAGGGGCTACTAAGTGATGAGTTGCATTGTTTAGGATAATAAGGAAATGATGTATTGAGCTAAGCCCATCCTTAAATAGGAAAGTCTCTAACATTTTAGGATACTAGCTTATGAATCAAATGTTCTTTCCCTTCTATAGAGATTTTGATGACCTTTTCACTAAGTTTGATTTTGAGGATTCCACCATTCATATGTGAGCACTGACATTTCCAATCTCATCTGCTCTCAGTGTTTCTTGTTTATGAATTATAGTGGTGCAGGCAGGAGGAAAAGATGACTCAGTTAAAAAAATGTGATTATTGCAATCATGTATAGTTATCAGCTGACTTGACTATTTACTTTGGTCAAGTCAGTTAAGCTCTATCATCTGTAAAATACAGCTCTTAATGCCAGGTTTCATCAAATGCCCTCTAGAGGTTAATAGTCACATTGCAACTTAAAATATTGGCAAGGAAGCTATGACTATTGGGTAGCTATGACTACTGGCCATATTAGCAACACAAGCTTTTAGTGGTTTTTATGTGTTAGGCTCAAGAATCACTTTAAAAAGGTATATTTACCTCTTGTCTTGTCACACATAGAGAGTTCACATACCCAGGTATACTTTTTTCCACTAATTTATTTATTTTTTTTGCATTCTACTGTGAGCCAACTTTCTTGGAAAGTTGAATCCTTTCTCATAAAAAATATATATGTATATTTCACAATTATTTTGTAACTATTTTATTAGTTTTAAAAGCCATGTTTCTAGACTCAAAAGTCACAGAGAACAGACCTGTGGTTGTCAAGGGGGAGAAAGGGTGGAGGAGCGATGGATGGGGATTTGGGGTTACCAGATGCAAACTAGAATACATAGAGGCCCTACCACCGAGCACAGGCAACTATATTCAATATCCTCTGATAAACCATAATGGAAAAGAATATGCATATATATGTATAACTGAATCACTTTGCTGTATAGCAGTAATGAATACAACATTGTATATCAACTATATTTCAATAAAAAAGAGAAGACAGCCATGTTTCTTTAAACGTCAACATTTTCTCTTGGTTGGTAGAAAAAGCCCACAAGTCATTAGACCATACTGTGGAGCTAAATACGCAGGTAACTCCTAGTTTTTTAAGAATTCATATTCCAAAAGTTTGTTTATATCCTGGTCTTAGAACCTAGGATAAATTTCCCTTCAGAAGGTGGTCTGCATCAATACAGGAAATATAACACTCCTGTACAAACACAGAAAAATTCTGCATGAAATATTACAGAAGCAAAACAATCAGAAATCTCAAAATTGCCATCCACACATTTTAGAAAACGAAGAATGATGTCAAGGTTGAAGCAAAGATGGAGAGTTGAAACAGAACCGTTCTCTGGGGAAATGAAACAGACTTAAGCCTTGAGGGAAAAGGGACTTGAGGAAATAATTTCAGTTTGCATGCGGTGCGAAGCAAGACACCAGACTTTAAAGAAGAGCCAAACTTCAAGCATGACCCATCCTATTCTACAGAAGACAGGGACTTTCTTTGATGGTTCAAGAGTGAAAAATGTTCTTCCTTGCTGAATAGAAAGAAGAAGCATGTAGCCCAAGAGTCCCTGGCAGGCAGCATGAGACCGAGGAAGAGAAAACTTTCAGGAAAGGAGCCAATACCAAAAAAAAAAAAAGACATAAGAAATAAAGAATGTGCCCTAAATCCTCTCCCTACTCCACCTTCCAGTGGTGTAAAGTTTAGAGGACTGAGTGAAAAACTCTCCCCGTTAAGAGCACATCTTCCTCAATAAGAGCCTCCACTCTATATGAATTATTTCCCTTCCTGCTGGTCTGCTTGCTGGTATAAGCTTCCACTCATTGTGTCCATTGATGTCTGCATCCTTCTGGGACTAAGTTTTCTGTATGCATGTGTTTTTAATTTACATTAATGGTATTCTGCTACAAATTATGTTCTACTTCTTTCCTTTACACTCAGCACAGCGTCCCTGAGGTCTGTTTATGACACTATCTATACATCTGGTTGGTCCAAACTGCTGCAGAGATACAGACACCCCAGCTTCCACCCACATGCTGTGTTTGTGGAAACTGTGAGTTGGAGGTAAAATACTATTGATACTATAGTAAACAAACTGACTCATGATCTCTTTTGGATCTCTAAATATTCCATGTGCCATAGGTCCAAGAGTAGACTACTTAGGTCAGTGCAGTTCAGTTGCTCAATCGTGTCCAACTTTTTGTGACCCATGAATCGCAGCACGCCAGGCCTCCCTGTCCATCACTAACTCCCAGAGTTCACCCAAACTCACGTCCATTGAGTCAGTGATGCCATCCAGCCATCTCATCCTCTGTCGTCCCCTTCTCCTCCTGCCCCCAATCCCTCCCAGCATCAGAGTCTTTTCCAATGAGTCAACTCTTTGCATGAGGTGGCCAAAGTATTGGACTTTCAGCTTCAACATCAGTCCTTCTAAAGAACACCCAGGACTGATCTCCTTTAGGATGGACTGGTTGGATCTCCTTGCAGTCCAAGGGACAATCAAGAGTCTTCTCCAACACCACAGTTCAAAAGCATCAATTTTTCGGCACTCAGCTTTCTTCACAGTCCAATTCTCACACCCATACATGACCACTGGAAAAACCATAGCCTTGACTAGATGGACCATTTTTGGCAAAGTAATGTCTCTGCTTTTGAATATGCTGTCTAGGTTGGCCATAACTTTCCTTCCAAGCAGTAAGTGTCTTTTAATTTCATGGCTGTAATCACCATCTGCAGTGATTTTGGAGCCCAAAAAAATAAAGTCTGATACTGTTTCCACTGTTTCCTCATCTATTTGCCATGAAGTGATGGGACCGGATGCCATAATCTTAGTTTTCTGAATGTTGAGCTTTAAGCCAACTTTTTCACTCTCCTCTTAGGTCAGAGACCTGTATAAACTTTTCATTTAGCAAAACACTGCTAGCTTGCTTTTCTGAATGGCTTAACTGATTTACATCCCTATCAAAGGTGAATAGGTCTCCTTCCTACATTCTGACCAGCATTCTGTGTCATCTTCTCTACAAACTGTTGCCATTCTCATGTGCATATATCACATTTTTGTTTGGTGTACTCTCATATAGGTATTAGTTTTAACCATATTCTTCTTTAACCAAATTCTTCAAATACTTGTTAGACATTTTGGCCCACTTTTCTTTGATTTGCCTATTCAAATTCTTTGCACATTTTTCTATTTGGTTTCCAAACTCATGTTTTATTGACAGGAGTTTTTTTTTTTTTTTTTTTTTAATATACCATATGGTATTTACTTGTCAACTGTAGACATTACAAATGTTTTCTCTTACTCTATTATCTGTTAGATTTACCTATCTGTCAAACATTAATTTTGCTTAAATCAAATCAATGCTTTGATTAACGATTGGCAGTTTGCAGGGTTTTCCAATTCTAAGTTAATAAAGTTATTTAACATTCGGGACTTCCCTAGCAGTCCAGTAGTTAAGACTCCATGCTTCTATTGCAGGTGTCATGAGTTCAATCCCTGGTCAGGGAGCTAAGATCCCACGTGCCGTGTGGCCAAAAAATAAGTCTAGGTAAATTTTTTTTTAAGTAAAATTCAAAAAATAAAACCATTTATCTACTAGTTTTCTTTGTTTGTTTTCTCTTTCACAATAGGTCATTAATAGCCTTGAAAGTATCTTTGAATGTAGCATCCATTAGCTTCCCAGTTTTGTACTTAATGAGCCAATTATTCCCACACCATCACTAGATTTCCATCTCCATTGCTTTCTGCTGCCTCCTTTAGCATACATAAAGTTCCTTTACACATACGGGTCTGCAGCTGAATTATCTGTTTTGATTCATCTATTTGTTCCTTTGCTAGTGTATACTCTTGTTATAATATTTTCATCAGATACCTTAATATCTGGTGTAGTCATCCCTTTAATTTTCTTCATCGACACAGATTTGGCTACTCTGAACTCCATTCTTTTATCTGAATTTTAGAATTTGTTTTTTGAATACCCCAAATATCTTAACACTAATTTGATTTGCATAGCATTGAATTTGCAATTTGGTTGATATTATCCTTGAATGTGAAGTCTTCCCATCTTTAAATATGGTATATTTGCCCAATTATTAAAAAAATATTTTATCTAATATGATAGAGATTAAAATATTTCCCCATAAAATCTTGCATATTCTTAATTAGTTTGATTCCTTTTCTCTTTTGGGCTCACCCTTCTCCAGCCTTTCCCCACCTTAAGCCCCATACATATACACATGATTCAACATTACTCTCTCAGTGGCCTCTCATGAATTTTGCATTAGTTTTTCAGGTCTTCCTAGACTTTCTTTTTCATCCTGTGGCATTTCTGGAGCTAGGATGGTAAAGGCAACCTGCAGCCTATGCTGGTTTGCCCCCATGGTCCCAATGACTGTCTATGATGGTTTGAGCTGAATTATTTTACTACTGGAAAGTGAACCTCCTAATTAAAACAACATGTCAGTAAGTGGCACACATAACAAAACGACAAATAGGGTTGTTTATGGGAGAAGGCAATGGCACCCCACTCTAGTGTTCTTGCTTGGAGAATCCCAGGGATGGGGGGAGCCTGGTGGGCTGCCGTCTATGGGGTCATACAGAGTCGGACAAGACTGACGTGACTTAGCAGCAGCAGCAGCATGGGCATTATTTTATATTTGTCATATACTCTCTATCTCACACCATCCAGTCCTTCTTAATCTTCCAGGCTCCCTCTGAGTCCTCCAGCAGCCCAGATCATCACATGGCTGCTAAGTCCTACTCCTCTTTCTGTTCCTTCCACCTGTTCTACACAACAAAGCTCTTCAGCATCCAGAAGGGCTGGATCTTCCCTCTACCATCAGATTGTGATTTCTTCTCTTTTTAAAGTGATCTAACTTTAACATTTTGAAGTGATCATTTGTTTATACCAAGAGATTTTTCATCCTAACAGAGATAGTTTCAATCCAAATTAATTTATAATTGGTGCAAAATTTCACAGTATAACCAATGAAAGTAATTCAATAAGTATGGTAGAGAATGCTCCTGGGTTGTATCATTATCAGGTAAGTAAACATGTTCTAAGAGACTGTTCCACAGGTGGTTTATTCTTCACAGTATTTCCTCCTTTTTTATAACTTCTTCCTTTGTTTTCACTTTGCTTAGCACCTAGGTTTTATAAAGTGAAAGTGAAAGTCACTCAGTCGTGTCCAATTCTTTGAGACCCCATGAACTATACAGTCCTTGAACTTTTCCAGGCCAGAATACTGGAGTGGGTAGCCATTTCCTTCTCCAGGAGATCTTCCCAACCCAGGGATCGAACCCAGGTCTCCCGCATTGCAGGTGGATTTTTTTTACCAGCTGAGGTTTTATAAAAATTCTACATTTTCTTCTTTATTTTTTCCTTATGCAACACTGTGACATTGCAATGTGGACCTGTAGTTCTCTGAGAGAGACAGGGTTTTATTCATAATGCTGTTTAAGTGCAGGTCAGTCTTAAGGCTAAGACACACGATATGCAAAATTATGAAATCTGAGTCTCTTAAGCCTAGACATTAACCCAGGAAACCTCTAAATTCTAATTAGCTTTCTCTTTACCCTCATTTTACTTTCTCTTCCCATCTTCATTGTGTGAAATTTTAAGCTCTTAATAGGATAAAATTGCTTCTACCTTTGTTTGTAAGATATGTCATTTCAAAATTTAATATCTGAAAAATGTCCAAAGGGGAATTTCATCAGATACACTCCACTCATTAGTACAAAGGTTACTGAGGTTCTCTATAGAGTATATGTAGAATATAAGGATCATTCTTTTGTGTGTCTTACTTGTTTTATTCTTTCTCATTCTTGTCTCCTAACCTATCTATATTACAAATGTCTAAACAGGTATATTTGGTACATGCAGAAGTCTGTCAGCATAATAAGCAAATGTTTTAAGTTCAAGTCTCTGGTAAATTACACTTGTATTCTTGTACTGTTTAGTATGATTTTAATAAATCACAAGAAAATTGATGGCTGCATTAACTTTTTTCAATAATTTTTAAACTTTCAGATTTATAAAATGTAATCCTTGTTGCAATTCTTAGTGTTTTATATTTCTAAAATATGGTTGTTTTATGATAAGCAAATATAAGTTATATTGGAAATATATGCATTAAAAATACTCCATATTTTTTATATTTTCACTAGCTATACCTAGAAAACTAAAGGCAGCTATTATTTTTTAATCAACAGTGGTTGTAAATATCCTATTTTACTTTCTTAGTACTAGACTATAGCACCAAGTGCTACACTTAACTGTTCTACTTCTGATATTATGATTTCAAGGCAGTCGTAGAAAATGCTTTAGTAGATGTAATAGTCAATGAAGAGTTGCTAGAATTTGGAAAGTCATTTTATAGTTTAAGGGGAAAATTAATTTTGTTTTGTTGTTTTAACTTTTGTTTGCTTTTCTCAAAAGTCCCTTCTTAACTAGTGAGCCCAAAATGTCAAGCCTGTAATCCCAGCTAGAGCTTTACCAGGTGTGTGTACTTCCCGGATCACATAGTTCAATGAGCTGTATTATCTGTCTCTGCACAATCTCTTCTGAAGTCAGTTGCTGATGCTGTAATCATAACCCTTGAAATGTATGGGTAAATAAAAGCTCCTTTATCAGAAATGTATAACTACTCACTTTCTCAAGAGACTCTTAATGGCAAAATTATGGCAAAATGAGAAATTTCTTCCCTCCTATTTATTTGAAAACAACAAATTATAGTCATGATTTCAAGATTTCCTTCCAGGGCCTCATTAAATTGCCTCCCATGTCATAAAAAAACCTCTTGTGAAAGATGCTTCTGGAGGAAACTTGTTACATTAAACTCTCAGTCAAGTCCGCTTCTCAAGTTTTGCTACTGTCTTTTGATCCAAGAAGAGCCACGGAGATGAACCATCTCTTCCTTAAGATTATTTAATAATTTTCCATCCATTACTCTTATGCATAATAATCAGCAGCACTGTACACTAAACAGTCTCGTATGTAGATTCTACTTTAGGTTGGGGTGTGGAATAGACATTTTAGAATACTGAAATCATTTCCATACAAAAAGCCTAATTATGAACCTAGCAGGAGATTTTGTTGTGTTTTGGTTTGTTTTCTAAAGACTGAGACACACTAGATAAAGCTTTGTTCTTCTCTACCATGAACCATAAAATTAAAGGAGATAACTGGGTTTTCCACACTTGATTCTTTGTCTCTGGAATAGAATAGGTTTTTAGAATTTGAGCAGCTTAAAGCCATTTGGTTAGTTTTTCCATATACTTTCTTTAAAAATCAATCTTCAAAAGTGCCAAGTTCCTGATTTTAAAACTCTAATCATTTGGTTTTGACCAATTGTATGGGAAGAAATATAAAATAGTTTTTATTCTGTTCAGCCATGTTTTCTTTAGTCAATGCCATTTCCCTTTTCTTGGTTTATTCTTTCTGGATTTTTCTAAATGTTACCCTTCATACTGAATATTATGGGGAAAATATGAGCTTAATATTTTTTTTTCCAAGACTAGTCTTTTGGTAAAGGGCAAAGTTGAAGGCCAAAATAGACAGATAGCTCAATCAACAGATTGTACCTCCACCAGTTTGTTCCTCCACTAACATAGGCTACATTATGTTTTCAGGAAAAACAGAATTCAAGACATTAGTAATAGAAGTGAACAATTCATTAAGTGTTTGATAGATTCTCATTCTAGTTTATATATTAATCTTTAAAAATATTACCTACTGAGTAGCTCACACAAAATGGAACTTTTTAGAGGGAATTTAAGTTGATTTTTCTGTTCAGCAATTTTATGGTTAGTTTTCAGATCAGATTCATGATTTTCTGTCCTTTGTTCTTTGTATTATTTACATTGTTTTATCTCAGGGTACAACAAAGAATAAAATTAGCAGTGCCTTAAATGTGAGAAAATACAATGTTTATTTATATACAGTGGGTCCTCATCATCTAATTCTTACAAGAATATTTTGAACTGAGTGATTTTACTTTCATTTGCAGAAAAGAAAGTTGGGACTTGAATGGTCTATGTAACTTGCTCAAAGTGAAGAGACTGAGATTCAAACTCAAACTTCTTTTATTCCAGAACCTAAATTCATAACTGAAATACTAACTCCTAAAGGCTATGTGGATATCCTAGTGGGCCTCATAAAGGTGTCAAAGAATGTTAGAATCAGAAGAAATATTAGTGAGCATGTCATTTTAATATGGAGAAATAGAAGTTTATAAAGGCAATGACCTTAATGTCATATTTTTGTTTAGTGGCAGAAGTCAAATATCTTCCTATTTAAGTGCTCATTGAAAATAATCTCAAGATCATTATTTATAATTTTATTTAAAATCCTTTTGACACTGTTACTTTTATAACATAGAAAATTCTTAATGTTGTTATGTATTTATTTTCTTTTTACTGCTCGTCTTGCATGTATGCTAAGTTGCTTCAGTCATGTCTGACTCTTGGTGACCCTATGGACCATAGGCTCCTCTGTCCAAGGGATTCTCTAGGCAAGAATACTGGAGTATGTTGCCATGCCCTCCTCCAAGGGATCTTCCTGGGGATCAGACCTGAGCCTCTTATATCTCCTGCATTGGTAGGCAGGTTCTTTACTACTGGTGTACCTTGGGAAGCCTATTGGGTTACTCAATTTAAAAATAAGTCTTTTGTCACAGAAGAAATTTCTAATTCCCAAAAAAGTTGATTTCCAACATGATAATTTGGAACCTCATGGGAAAGACTTGAAAGCCTGGCTTATAATAATTGATTTGATTCACAATAATTACTTATCATCTTTCTTTCTAGTAATTGTTGCTTAAACATCAGGTAAAAAAGAGAGACAAATTTGCTTAAGTAAATGTTATATCTCAAAATTTTCAGAACTATACTGATTTACAATAATTTTTCTGAGTTTAACCTCTGTTAAAAGGCAGCCATTCATTAAAAACCATTGCTCCCTTCGTAACAATAAAGAAAATAATGAGTGTGTGTGTGCACCCACCTGTTTGTGTGTATATGTATATATACACATATATATTTGAAGATATTCAATAATTGCAGATGTAAAGAATTCTAAAACTAAGATATAGAGAGGAATGAGATCTAGAGTAAATAAAGGAAGATTGTTGGCAATTCTCTGGTGATGCTTCCTGAATACAAGCATATAGGGGAAAGATCAGACCTAGCATAGTGAGAGGTAATCTGTTGGAGTAAACAGAATCCAGTAGAGTTTTCCATAGCTGTGTAGGTGACATGAATGACTGGAATCTGGCAGAGCTAGTTTTTTCTTCCTATAAGACTTCACTCACCAACTAAACATTTACTAAGAGTGTGGCATTATAGAATGCTGGGGAATAGACTGGGGAAGGAGAGGAATCTTCATAAGTCTTGCACTTCAGTTCCAAAGTCCTGCTAGAACGATGTGCCTATAATACATATCTTATGGCTATCAATCTTTAGACATTTGAAAGCTGACATGAATTAAACAAAAGTGGAGAGACTGGGCAATTCAGGGCAGTGAGGAAATGTAGATCAATGGAACAGGAGAGAAAGCCCAGAAATAAACCCATGCATCCAGGGTCAATTAATCTACAAAAAAGGAAGCAAGACTCTACAATGGAGAAAAGAGAGTCTCTTCAATAAATGGTGCTAGAACAACTAGACTGTAAAATAATTAAATTAGAATATTCTCTAATACCACACACAAAAATAAACTAAAAATGGATTAAAGACCTAAATGTAAATGTAAGACCAGACAGTATAAGACTCCTTAGGAAAACATAGACAGAATACTCTGACATAAATCGCAACGTATCTTTTTGGATCTGTCTCCCAGAGTAATGGAAATAAAGGAAAAACAAACATTTGGGACTTAATTAAATTTAAAAGCTTTTTGCATAGCAAAGGAAACCATAAACAAAACAAAAAGACAACCCATAAAATGGGAGAAAATATTAGCAAGCAATGTGATCTACAAGAGATTAATCTCTAAACTATACAAAATAGCTCAGTATATTTTTAAAAAGCCAATCAAAATATGAGCTCCAAATAGACATTTCTCCAAAGAAGCCATACAGATGGCAAAAAGGCACATGAAAAGATGTTTAACATTGAGAACTATTAAAGAAATGCAAATTAAAAGTATAATCAGGTATTATATCATCTCATACCAGTCAGAATGGCCATTATCAAAAAGTCTGCAAACCTATTTATGAAACAGAAATAGTCACAGATGTAGAAATTGAACTTTTAATTACCAAGAAGTGAAGGAGAGAGAGGGATAAATTGGAAGATAGGGACCGACAAGTACACAACAGTATATATAAAACAGGTAAGTAATTAGAATTTACTGTATAGCACGGGAACTCTACTCAGTACTCTGTAATGACCTATAAGGGAAGATAATCTAAAAAAAGAGTGTTTATATGTATATGTATAACTGAATAACTTTGCTGTACAGCAGAAACTAATACAATATTGTCAATCAACTATACTCTAATAAAATTAGTTTTTAAAAACACACAAATAAGAAATGCTGGAGAGGGTGCTGAGAAAAGGGAGCCCTGCTACACTGTAGGTGGGAATGTAAATTGGTGCCGTCATTATGGAGAATAGCATGCTGTGTGCGAAGTTGCTTCAGTCAAGTCTGACTCTTTGAGACCCCATGGACTGTAGCCCCCCAGGTGCCTCTGTCTGTGGGATTCTGCAGGCAAGAATACTGGAGTTGTTGCCCTCCTCCAGGGGACCTTCCTGACTCAGGGATTCAACCCATGTTTCTCATGTCTCCTGCACTGGCTGCTGCTGCTGCTGCTGCTAAGTCATTTCAGTCGTGTCTGACTCTGTGCAACCCCTTAGATGGCAGCCCACCAGGCTCCTCTGTCCCTGGGATTCTCCAGGCAAGAGCACTGGAGTGGGTTGCCATTTCCTTCTCCAATGTATGAAAGTGAAAAGTGAAACTGAAGTCACTCAGTTGTGTCTGACTCCTATCGACCCCACGGACTGCAGCCTACCAGGCTCCTCAGTCCATGGGATTTTCCAGGCAAGAGTACTGGAGTGGGGTGCCATTGCCTGAATCGGCAGTCTGGTTCTTTACCACTAGCACCACCTGGGAAGCCCTGAAAACAATATTGATGTTCCTTAAAAAACTAAAAGTAGCACTAAAGTATGAAGCTGCAATTGCAGCCTGGGTGCATATCCAGAGAAAACCATGATCTGAAATGCACCCTCAATGTTAACTACAGCACTGTCTACAATAGCCAAGATATGAAAGCAATCTAAATGTCCACTGGCAGATTAATGGATTAAAAAGATGTGATACATTTGTACAGTGGACTGTTGTGTGTGTGTGTGTGTGTGTGTGAAGTCGCTCAGTTGTGTCCGACTCTTTGCGACCCCATGGACTGTAGCTTACCAACCTCCTCTGTCCATGGGATTTTCCAGGCAATAGTACTGGAGTGGATTGCCATTTCCTTCTCCAGGGGGTATTCCCAACCCAGGGATCGAACCCGGGTCTCCCGCATTGTAGACAGATGCTTAGGAACATGGATGTACCTAGAGATTATCACACTAAATGAAGTCAGACAGAGAATAACAAATATTGCATAACACTGCTTATAAGTGGAATTTAAAATAAACCATGATACAAATAAATGAACTTGTATATAAAACAGAAACAGACCCATAGACATAAAAAACAAACTTACAGTTACCAAAGCAGAAAGGAGGGGAAGATAAATTAGGAGTTTGGGATTAACATATACCCAGTGCTATGTATAAAATAGATAACCAGTAAGGACCTACTGCACAGCACAGGGAACTATATTAAATATCTTGTAATAACCTATAATGGAAAAGAGCCTGAGATTCTTTTTCAGAGTCACATATATAAATATTTACATGCATATATATGATAATTCAATCATTTGCTGTACACCTGCAACTAACAGAACACAGTAAATCAACTGTACTTCAATTAAAAAGGGACACAATGTTCATAGGAGAATTAAAAAGTGCTAGCGAACTGAAAAAAAAAAGGAAGTTAAATTGCAACCCACTGCTGGCATAGTTCATCTCCTGAATAAATCAATATATAATCAGTTTCTTATCCTAGCTGCCAGAGAGAATGCTCTCTCGCTGGGCTGGGGGCTGGGGGGGGGGGGCGCAGACATTTCTTTGTTTGTTTTTTTTTTAATGTATAATACCTGACATACATCCACAAATTGCAAAACATGTAAAGAGACAGGAAAATGTCAACCAAAATCAAGAGCAAAAATAAGAAATAGAAACAGACACGTAGCATCACAGATTAGAACTTGTGAAAAGGAATTTTAAATGTCATTATACATGTTAAAGAAATATAGGCAATTAAGACAATAACTGAAAAAATAATCACTTAACAAAGAAGTGGAAACACAAAAGAGAAAATAAATTGAACACTGTACAACTGAAAAATAAGGTGTTTGAAATTAATAATTTTGGAACAGATTTAACAGAGGATGGGCAGCAGACTGAAGCATCAGTGAATTTGAATTAGGTCAAGATAACTTATAAAGACAAAAGCACAGAGATAAAAAGAATGGGAAATAAAGAATATAGCATCAAATAACTTCTTCCACCAACATATAAGTTGTAATATCAGTAGAACCCCTGTTTTTCCTTTCAAAACTGATGCATACAATAATATGTCAGGGGAGAATAGTCTTTACCCGTCTTTTTCTTCTCTCTCGTCCTCAAGGAGAGGGATGTGACATTATTTTTTTTTTCTCTCAAATATAAATTCCTTGAGTATATTCATTAAACTAACATTTACAAAATTTCTACTGTGTCATAGGTTCTGGAGATACATAAGTCAATCACTACTATATGGTAGAATGTTAGAGTATGTATATAAAGCAGTGAACAAAATAAAGATACTTTCCATGTGTATGCATTTTACTTTCAAGCAAAATGAGACAGAAAATGAAATTGTGTGTATGTGTGTGTGATGATAAGGGTTTAAAAACAATCAAGCAGTAAAAGGAGATATACTATGTACAGGGGATGGAGGAGTGGGTAATATTTGAGATAGTTTATTTGGATATGCCTCCCTGGTGACTTCACATGTAAGTAGACACTTCATAAAGTTAGCTGACATTTAGACCATGAAGATAAGTTGGAAAGTATTTTCAACAGAAGGGATGATGAGTGTCAAGACAGTGAACCAGAGGTATTTATGCTGTGTTGGAAGGACAGAGGGTACAGCCTGGTTAGTGGAGAGATCAGGGTGGAGCAGTGTAGGGGGAAAAAAAAAAAAGTTAGCTGGAGATAGATTATCAAAGGAATCTGAACCAGATAAGACCTTGACCTTTACTCTAAAGGATGTGTGGGGGGTAATCTATCTGGCATATTTGAAAACAAAACTTTCTCCTCTTTCATATAAGGACAAAATGAAACAGGTAGAAATAAGAACAAGGAGTAATAGTCCAGTTAAAACATGTAGGTGGCTGGGCTAGGATGGTGATAATGGAAGTGGAGAGATGCAATCAGAATCTAAATATAATTTTTAAGTTCAGTTCAGTTCAGTCACTCAGTCGTGTCTGACTCTTTGCGACCCCATGAATCACAGCACGCCAGGCCTCCCTGTCCATCACTAACTCCCGGAGTTCACTCAAACTCATGTCCATCGAGTCAGTGATGCCATCCAGCCATCTCATCCTCTGTCATCCCCATCTGCTCCTGCCCCCCAGCATCAAAGTCTTTTCCAGTGAGTCAACTCTTTGCATGAGGTGGCCAAAGTACTGGAGTTTCAGCTTTAGCATCATTCCTTCCAAAGAAATTCCAGGGCTGATTTCCTTTAGGATGGACTGGTTGGATCTCCTTGCAGTCCAAGGGACTCTCAAGAGTCTTCTCCAACGCCACAGTTCAAAAGCATTAATGCTTCAGTGCTTAGCTTTCTTTATAGTCCAAGTCTCACATCCATACATGACCATTGGAAAAACCATAGCCTTGACTAGACAGACCTTTGTTGGCAAAATAATGTCTCTGCTTTTTAATATGCTGTCTAGGTTGGTCATAACTTTCCTTCCAAGGAGTAAGGGTCCTTTAATTTCATGGCTGCAGTCACCATCTGCAGTGATTTTGGAGCCAAGAAAAATAAAGTCAGCCACTGTTTCCACTGTTTCCCCATCTATTTCCCATGAAGTGATGGGACCAGATGCCATTTTAGTTTTCTGAATGTTGAGCTTTATGCCAACATTTTCACTCTCCTCTTTCACTTTCATCAAGAGGCTATTTAGTTCTTCTTCACTTTCTGCCATAAGGATGGTGTCATTTGCATATCTGAAGTTATTGATATTTCTCCCAGCAATCTTGATTCCAGCTTGTGCTTCCTCCAGTCCAGCGTTTCTCATGATGTACTCTGCATATAAGTTAAATAAGCAGGGTGACAATATACAGCCTTGATGTACTCCTTTTCCTATTTGGAACCAGTCTGTTGTTCCCTGTCCAGTTCTAACTGTTGCTTCCTGACCTGCATACAGGTTTCTTAAGAGGCAGGTCAGGTGGTTTGGTATTTCCATCTCTTTCAGAATTTTCCACAGTTTATTGTGATCCACACAGTCAAAGGCTTTGGCATAGTCAATAAAGCAGAAATAGATGTTTTTCTTGAAATCTCTTGCTTTTTCGATCCAGTGGATGTTGGCAATTTGATCTCTGGTTCCTCTGCCTTCTCTAAAACCAGCTTGAACATCTGGATGTTCATGGTTCACGTATTGTTGAAGCCTGGCTTGGAGAATTTTGAGCATTACTTTACTAGCGTGTGAGATGAGTGCAATTGTGTGGTTTTTTGAGCATTCTTTGGAATTGCCTTTGTTTGGGATTGGAAAGAAAACTGTTCTTTTCCAGTCCTGTGGCCACTGCTGAGTTTTCCAAATTTGCTGGCATATTGAATGCAGCACTTTCACAGCATCATCTTCCAGGATTTGGAATAGCTCAACTGGAATTCCATCACCTCCACTAGCTTTGTTCGTAGTGATGCTTTCTAAGGCCCACTTGACTTCACATTCCAGGATGTCTGGCTCTAGGTGAGTGATCACACCATCATGATTATCTTGGTTGTGAAGATCTTTTTTGTACAGTTCTTCTGTGTATTCTTGCCACCTCTTCTTAATATCTTCTGCTTCTGTTAAGTCCATACCATCTGCCCTTTATTGAGCCCATCTTTGCATGAAAAGTTCCCTTGGTATCTCTAATTTTTTTGAAGATTCTCTAGGGCATCAGTGACCCTACTTTGCTTTCATTCATCTACAAAACCTTCAAATATTTAGTTTATCCCTTCCACAGATTCTTCCTTGTTTTTATTGAGATAAAATCTACATAAACTGAAATATGCAGACCTTAACTTGGTGATTTTTCTCAAATACACACACACATGCAACCTCACTAAAAGATACAAGAAAATTTTTAAGAAAGATATTGTGTCTTTCTATCTCTGGCTAGTCCTAACTCCCCCTTTGTATTTACTATTTAGATTTTTACTATTCTAGATTAACTTGGCCTGAATTCAGTTGATTGGTCTGATTTCTTTCACTCAATATGTTTTGAGGTTTATCGATTTTGTTTTGCAGATCAGTTGTCCTAAGTTTTTAAATTAATGTTAAGTAGTGTTCTCTCCCAAAAAAAAAAAAAAAATCCCAGTATGTTTACCTGTTCTCTTGTGGATTGGTATTTGAGTTGTTCCAGTTTGCGGATATTTAAAATAAAACTGCAATATAAATTTCTGTACAAATAAGATTCTTCATTTTAATTTATGATATTTTCTTAGTTAGTTCAGTCGCTTAGTCGTGTCCGACTCTTTGTGACCCCATGAATCGCAGCACACCAGGCTTCCCTGTTCATCACCAACTCCCGGAGTTCATTCAGACTCACGTCCATTGAGTTAGTGATGCCATCCAGCCATCTCATCCTCTGTCGTCCCCTTCTCCTCCTGCCCCCAATCCCTCCCAGCATCAGAGTCTTTTCCAATGAGTCAACTCTTCGCATAAGGTGGCCAAAGTACTGGAGTTTCAGCTTTAGCATCTTAGCAGGATATAAAAATTAGGTCTCTTACAAAATAAATTCATAATTGTACTGTGCTCAGTTGTGTCCGGCTCTTTGTGAGCCTTTGGAGTGTAGCCAACCAGGATCTTCTTGTCCATGGGATTCTCTAGACAAGAATACTGGAGCAAGTTGCTGTTTCCTCCTCTAGGGGATCTTTCTGACCCAGGAATCAAACTCGCATCTCCTGAATCTCCTGCATTGAAGGATGATTTTTCACCTGCTGAGCCATCAGGGAACCCCAGATAAAGCCAGAATCTTTAAAAGGAGACTCCTCTTTTTACACTAAAATAAAAATTATCTTAAAAAGGAGAAACATGGAAGAAAAAAATAACTTTCAGGTGGCTTCCTAGAAACAATCTTTTTTAAAGAAATGAAAAAATTGTCTCTGAGTGTTTGGAGCCATATTTAGCTCTTGTACAGGTTTCAGGTTATAACTGATGCTATTGGGGTGTTCAATATATATATATATTTGAATATATTGAATATATTCAAACTGGATTTTAATTTTAAAGTTTTGGATTGCTCCTTTATTCAGGCACATAACTGAAGCAACACCAAATCTTTTTGGGAAATGGATTAATGTTTAAAATCACCCCATAGTTTACCATACATGCTAAAGGAAATATCTCCCACCTTCTCCTACACACACATACACAAAGGACATACTTGAGGAAAAAAGATACCATGAGTGAGAGTTGATAGAAGCAATAAACTGAAGAATTAGTCTCACAAAGTTTGAAGATACTGTAATTATCAGATAGAGATCATGAAAATTTTGTTTATTGTGGTTGAGGAAATAAAAGAAGGAACTGAATACATGACTGAAGGAACAAAAGACAAAAAAATGACTGGACAAATTGAAAATATAATTTCTAAAAGAGAAAATATAAAAGGTAAAAGAGAAAAACTATAATTGTTAAAAGTTAAATCTCAGTACACAGACTAGCAAGAAAAAAGACATACTTGAAAAGTAAAATTTGTAAGCTGGAAATTCAATTTTTTAAGATTACCTAGAATGCAGCAGAGAAGGATAAAGAAAAGGAAAATGTGAAAGAAATGTTGAGACCTGGATAATACAATGAAAATTTTTTTTTTTTTTTCCTGTAATAGTCAAAAGTTTATTTAATAAAAACCTTGGGAAGACCATTGACTAGTAACTTTGAGACCATTAGTTTGTGTTACAAGGAACAAAATTTGTGGGAGTATTTATTTTTTTATATAATTTATTTATTTTATTTTTTAACTTTACAATATTGTATTGGTTTTGCCATATATCAACATGAAACTTTCTAATATACAGTTTCAGAGGGATAGAATAGAGAGCACATAAAAATGCAATAGATGTATATCATCTCTCCAAATTACAGGTTGGCTTGTTTTCCCTTACTCACAATTTTTGAAATTGAGACATAATTCATATCACTTAAAATTTACCCTTTATAAGTATCTAATTCAGTGGTCTTTATTTATAAAGTTGAACAGTTAACACCATCTAGTTCCAGCACATTTTCATCATCTCCCAACAAATGGGGCTTTCTTGGGTGACTCAGCAGTAAATAACATGTCTGCCAATGCAAGAGTCATGGTTGGGAAGATCCCCTAGAGAAGGAAATGGCAACCCACAGCAGTATTTTTACCTGGGAAATTCCATATACAGAGGACGCTGGGGGCTACATACAGTCCATGGGGTCATGAAAGAGTCAACACAACTTAGGGACTAAAAAAGAGGTACTATTCCCCTTGAGAGTCACTCTTCATTCCATTTTCTGTCTATGTGGAATTACCTATTTTGCATATCTCAAATATATGAACTCTTCACATATGTGATCTTTTATTTCCTGTTTCTTTTACCTAGCTCAGATCATGAGCTCCTTATTGCAAAAATCATGCTTAAATTGAAGAAAGTACAAGAAACCACTAGGTCACTCATGTATGACCTAATCTAATCATTTATGGTTATACAGTGAAAGTGATGAATAGATTCAAGGGATTATATCTGGTAGACAGAGTGCCTGAAGAACTATGGACGGAGGTTCATAACACTGTACAGGAGGTGGTGAGCAAAACCATCCCAAAGAAAAAGAAATACAAGAAAGTAAAGTGGTTGTCTGAGGAAGCTTTACAAATAGCTGAGAAAAGAAGAGAAGTGAAAGGCAAAGGAGAAAGGGAAAAAATATATCCAATTGAATACAGTTCCAGAGAAAAGCAAGGAGAGATAAAAAGCCCTTCTTAAATGAATAATGCAAAAAAGTAGAGGAAAACAAAAATAACAGAATGAGAAAGACTAGAGATTTTTCAAGAAAATTGGAGCTACCAAGGGGACATTTCATGCAAGGATGGGCACAATAAAGAACAGGAACAATAAGGACCTAACAGAAGCAGAAGAGAATATTAAAAGGTGGCAAGAAAGCTGAGCCCCAAAGAATTGATGCTTTTGAACTGTGGTGTTGGAGAAGACTCTTGAGAGTCCCTTGGACTGCAAGGAGATCCAACCAGTTCATCCTAAAGGAAATCAGTCCTGAATATTCATTGAAAAGACTGATGCAGAAGCTGAAACTCCAGTACTTTGGCCACCTGATGGGAAGAACTGACTCATGGGAAAAGACTGATGCTGGGAAAGATTGAAGGTGGGAGGAGGAGGGGACGACAGAGGATGAGATGGCTGCATGGTATCACCGACTCAACGGACCTGAGTTTGAGTAAACTCTGGGATTTGGTGATGGACAGGGAGGCCTGGTGTTCTGCAGTCTATGGGGTCACAAAGAGTCAGACACGACTGAGCAACTGAACTGAAGAATACGTAGAAGAACTATACAAAAAGGTCTTAATGACCCAGATAACAACAATGGTGTGATCACTCACCTAGAGTCAGAAATTTTGGAGTGTGAAGTCAAGTGGGCCCCAGGAGCCATTACTATGAACACAGAGGGGGTGATGGAATTTCAGCTGAACTATTTACATTCTAAAGGATGATTCTGTTAAAGTGCTATACTCCATATGTCAGCAAATTTGGAAAACTCATCAGTGGCCACAAGACTAGAAAAGGTCAGTTTTCATTCCAATATCAAAGAAGAGCAGTGCCAAACAGTGTTCAAACTACTGTAAAATTGCACTCATTTCACATGCTAGCAAGATTATGCTCAAAATCCTTCAAGCTAGGCTTCAGCAGTATGTGAACCTAGAAGTTTCAGATGTACAAACTGGGTTTAGAACAGGCAGAGGAAGCAGAGATCAAATTGCCAACATTCACTAATCATAGAAAAAGCAAGAGAATTCCAGAAAAACACCTACTTCTGTTTCACCAACTATGCTAAATCTTTCGACTGTGTGGATCACAAAAAAACTTGGAAAACTCTTACAGAGATGTGAATACCAGACCATCTTACCTGTCCCTTAAGAAACCTGTATACAGGTCAAACAGCAACAGTTAGAACTGTACACGGAACAACAGACTGGTTGTTGCCACCCTGGTTATTTAACTCCTATGCAGAGTACATCATGTAAAATGCTGGGCTGGATGAATCACAAGCTGGAATCAAGACTGCTGGAAGAAATATGAACAACATCAGACATGCAGATAATACCATGCTAATGGCAGGAGGTGAAGATAAACTAGAGAACCTTTTCTTGAGGGTGAAAGACGTGAGTGATAAAACTGGCTTAAAATTCAACATTTAAAAAACTAAGATCATGGTTTCCAGTCCTATAAATTCATGGCAAATACAAGAGGAAAAAGTGGAAACAGTGACAGATTTTATTTTCTTGGGCTTGAAAATCACTGCAGATGGTGTCTGCAGCCATGAAATGAAAAGATGATTGGTCCTTTGAAGGAAAACTATGACAAACCTAGACAGCATATTAAAAAGCAGAGATATCACATGGCCGACGTTGTTTGTATAGTCAGAAAAATGGTTTTTCAAGTAGTGATGTTCAGATGTGAGAGTCAGACCATAAAGAAGGCTGAGCACTGAAGAACTGATGTTTTTGGATAGTGGTGCCAGAGAAGACTCTTGAGAGTTCCTTGGACAGCAAGCAGGGCTTCCCTGGTGGTTCAGTAGATAAAGAGTCCACCTGCAATGTCAGAGATCTGGGTTCGATCCCAGGGTTGGGAAGATCCCTTGGAGAAGGGAATGGCTACCCACTCCAGTATTCTGTGGCCAGAGAATTCCACGGACTATATAGTCAGATATGACTGAGTGACTTTCACTTTTACTTCAGGCAGCAAGGAGATCAAACCAGTCAATCCTAAAGGAAATCAACCTTGAATATATACTCACTAGAAGGACTGATGCTGAAGCTGAAGGTCCAGTACTTTGGCCACCTGATGCCAAGGGTTGACTCATTGGAAAAGACCCTGATTCTCCAAAAAATTGAAGGAAAAAATAGAAGGGGTCAGCAGAGGATGAGAGGGTTAGATAGTATCACCAATTCAATGGACATGAGTTTGAGCAAACTCTGAAAGATAGTGAAAGACAGGGAAGCCTGGCATTCTGCAGTTTGTTAGGTAGGACATGACTTAGCGACTGAACAACAACAACAATT
Organism: Bos mutus; assembly: GCF_027580195.1. NCBI lineage: Eukaryota > Metazoa > Chordata > Mammalia > Artiodactyla > Bovidae > Bos > Bos mutus. The sequence continues at coordinate 55,718,088 of NC_091624.1, forward strand.
TGTAAAATTCATCCACATCATAGCAAGTATCACTTCATTCCCTTTAGTGGCTGAATACTTTCCCATTGTATGGATATACCACAGTTTACTTCCCCACTAATTAGTGAGGTTCATCATTTGGGTCATTTCCACTTTTTGGTTACTGTCAATAAGGCTATTGTTTTGTTTGGTCTGATGGACATTCCACTCCCAGGCTTTAACTAACACTCTCTCAAAACTAGTTTTTAACAACCATGTCTGCCCCTAAACCATAAACATATGTTATGATACTGTGAACCATGCCCTAGGCAGTATATGTTTAGATGTGATGAAATACATACATTTCATTATGTATGTATTTGTGGAAGAATGTATGTAATAGTGGGAGAAATGTATGTAAAAGTGGAAGAAAGTATTTAAAAGTAGAAGAATACATACTTCCACTTTTATAAATGGACAGTAGGGGCACCTCCGTGTTGGCATTTAGGCTGGATGTAAATATACCCAAAATATCCCATGCTATCACTAACTGCATGGTCTTTCAAAGCAAAAATTAAAAACCTAAATAATTTTAACTCCTACTGAAATGTGTCCTGAAATAGATTTCTTATTGCCCTCTAAGGAAATCATAATACATTATCAATATTTTATGGTTTTTATTTTCTTCCTTGGAAGTCTGTGAAGAAGTTTGTACAAAAAATCAAAGTTTTTAAAATCTTTATCAAACAAAACTATTTTAATGAATCTTTATTCTTTGTTAGAGATACTTACTCTATCTGCTCTACGCAGCATCTGATTGAGAGAGATTTTAAATGATGTTAAGGTACAACTGAGAGTCCCTTGGACTGCAAGGAGATCCAACCAGTCCATCCTAAAGGAGATCAGTCCTGGGTGTTCATTGGAAGGACCGATGCTAAAGCTGAAACTCTAATACTTTGGCCACCTCATGTGAAGAGTTGACTCATTGGAAAAGACTCTGATGCTGGGAGGGATTGGGGGCAGGAGGAGAAGGGGACAACAGAGGATGAGATGGCTGGATGGCATCACCGACTCAATGGACAAGAGTTTGGGTGAACTCTGGGAGTTTGTGATGGACAGGGAGGCCTGGCGTGCTGCGATTCATGGGGTCGCAAAGAGTCGGATACGACTGAGCGACTGAACTGAACTGAACTGAAGGTACAACTGAACTTAACATGAAGCATGAAAGACATGCTTTGGTTTCAACTGCAGTCTTATTTCTGTCCTAGCTCACAAACTTTCAAGCCTAAGTCAGAAAATGCTGTCTTTTCTCCTTCACTTAACATCTGATGTGTACAACCAAAGCATGCACAGCTGGTACTCATCAGAACAGGCCAAACACTCAAAAACTTACATCAGTGGAGCAATGCCGGGGGTCAGACGTCCTTGGCAAAACTCACTAAACATTTTTGTAAAATTACTTACAGATTCATCAAGTTACCAGTAATATTTCTACATGGATAAGATCCAAAACACATTTGTGTGCCTGTTGATGTGCTTTTCAAACTCAAGCAAAAAGTAAATAATTGCCCAATCAGCATTGCTGAAAATATGGGACCTGAGAGAAGGGTGTGTAAGAGGCAAATTAGGTGAGAGGGGGAAAAAAAATGGTATTCCCAGAGAGAGCTATTCTAGATGTTACTAGGATAACTTTTAAAAAGAAAATGACCTTGAAGATTGGAAGTTCATTTGAGAGAGGGAAAAGAAACAGTCAGGTCTGTGATCCAGAATAAAAAGGAAATGGAAGTGCTCTTATTTTGCCCCTAAAGCAATGGAAATTTATTGTGTGTATTTGTATATAGATTTTATTTTATTTTTTACTACCCTGGTGGGTGAGCTGAGCAAAAAAACATCCATTTTATGACATTATAGACCTTTTAGATAGAAATTTAGGCCACTGGCAAGAAAACATTAGTTTAGTTGGGCACAAGATTAGTCCAAAGATAAGGCATCGTTCTCACTGGGCTGGCTTACCAAAGGGACTCTTCTCCATATACCTTGAAACAAAGGGAAGGGTAAAAATTCTTAGGAAAATAAAATCTATGTTAGTTATGTGAGACAGTGTGTTGTCACTGAGTACACAAATCTTGTTGGCTTACCTATGAAATAAGCAAATCAGATAAGGAATGCTGTGAAGTTAAAGCTTAAACTCAGGATGCATTTTCTTTGTATTTCTTCAACAGGCTTCTGGGAAAGTAAACTCTTCTTTGATTTCCTCTTTGCTCCTTTCTTTGCTTGCTTTTGTTGTTGTTGTTCAGTCGCTCAGTTGTCTCCATCTCTTTGAGATCCAAAGGACTGCAGCACGCCTGGCTGGCTTTGCCTTCAAATTATCGCAATTGTTTACTGTTTGAACGCATTTCTCTGAGAGACGGAATTTTGTCTTTTAAAAAAATTATTCCCAATGTCTGGCATATAGTAGCTGCTTAATAAATATACAGACTAAATCATTTATTTGCGGCAATTGAGATTATGCAAAGGCTGTCCTGCAAACCATACTAGTTGAGATTAAGATCATTTATTCCTTATTTAGAATCTTCTGAGAGTATGTAAATCCCTTGGGTTTGGGGAAAAAAAACTGGAAGAGGTCAGTGGATTGGCTTTCCTTGAAAGACAGCCAACACTTTTTTCTCCTGATCCATAATTGGAATAAAGTAAGGACAGCCATTCAGATGTTCTTTCAGCAGTTCCTAAATTAATCCAAACTCACAAGAGAAGCGGGGAGGAAGAGACTGGGAGGGAAAAGGAGACAATAGAGGCAAAAAGAAAGGGAAGCAGAGAGGGAGAGAGGAGGACTGGCTAAGAAATCTGCTGTGTTTGTCTAAAGACATTAGCACTTTTTATTTAATTGTAATTTTGGTCCCAAATTTTATTTTTACCACATGTGCCTTGTTTTAAACTAACTCCCAGAACTGTGCCACAAAATATTCCTACTTCAACATCACACCTGGGTCCAGTTCAAGAACCTAACTACTTCTAGTCCACATGCTAAGGCCTCGCTCTCATATGCCAGGAAAAATAGCCAGTGCCATTTAACATCTGGACTCAGTGTACTCTCTTTACTAATTTATATTTTTATAATATTTTACCAAAAGATAAAATCAGTAAAAGTAGATAGCGAAAATCATTTAGAAATTTTAATAAAAATCTAAATATAGTAAACTCAAATTTTTGTAATTCATACTTTCATGATTTTAATATTATATATGCCTAAATTGGAAAATGTCTTTTAAATGCAACTAATTGCCCATCAGCAGTCAGGCATGAACCTGGGATGTATCCATTCTGTAATACATATTCTGTATTTCAAATACATATTGAATAGGTTCTAGCTTATCATTAATCCTGGTTCTTACTGAATTTGCATCATCAAAATGCAATACTTAAAAACAATTTTTCAATCTTTTGGATGATATAATTTTGGTTGTATCATCTTTGCTCTATAATTAAGACCATTTTCAGTTTTACATTTACAAACACAATTTAGAATGATCAATAATTTTTTTAATTTCTACATGACTTTCTCCTCTAGTCACCTTTTCTTACACATCTGTCTTCAGCATTTGCCTGATTACAAACTGTATTAGGTAAGTTTGGTGCAGAGACATCATAACAGGTGAAAGAAGGCTGTCATACATCTTTTAAACAAAATGGGATGGTCTTGTTTTTCTCACAAATATAGCATGGTAATGTGCTTTCTGCATTGAACAGTTAACTATGAGAAAACCAAATTTCTTTTTCATCCCTAAAAATTTATTTTTGATCATTACTGATTTTGAATTTGAGAAAATTTATCCAGGACAACATAATCTGAATGTCTGAAATTTTTGCTTATGCAATAAATTTCACTGTCGGATTATAGAGTGCTCCTATCTGTCTGCATTAGGATTCTGAATCATCTTGCAGTTGTGAAATATCTTCCTCTTACAGTTTTCTTCAATTTGCCATTATGGACAGAGTATGAGAAATTATGAATTCAAAGTTACATTCAATAAAAAAGTGGAGTACAAAGATGATGTCTCCAGTCCCGTTTTATATCTTCTCAAAAAAAGAAACCTGAAGCATGAAACAGTAGTGATTGTTTATTTTAATAATTTACTATCCTTCTAGGTTCCTTAATTACTCTTGTGTTTGTTTATAATTTTTTAAGTATATCTGGGAATAATTGATAAGTAATGAGAAAATAATTCCCAGGATGATTAAATAGCAAATGTTTCAAGAAACAGAGAAAGATGAAATCACTAAGAACTTGTATCTCAAATATGTTAAAGGTTCCAATGGATTCAAATGATTACTACAAAACAGAGTTTTATTCTAGTTTAATAAAAATAGGTGTATCTTTGTCTTTATTCTTTGGAATAAAGAGAAAGAAAGAATAAAAGTCAAGAAATATCAATACTTACAAATAGAGCTATTCCAAAATAATTAATAAACTAAAACTGGATCATATGAATCTAAATGGTATATTGAGTTAATCAGATATTATAGCAACTACTTTACAACAACAGAAATCAGCAGCAGATATTTGTGAGTATGTTGAAACATACCACCCATTCTTACAATTCTGTACAATACTGGGACTAATACTCTGGTGTTCCATTTCCATTTTATTCACTGCAACATTCCTCATAAATCCAATTCAGCATCAGTTTTACTCTGGATCAGTCCTGAGGACTTGGATCTAGCTCACTGCCCCCACAGGTGGGAGAGTGTGAAAATCTTGATTTGGTAAACAACTTGAGCTTTTGATCTGAAAATAAATAGCTTCCACGGAAATAGGACCAAAATATATTTTATTTCTCTGGCTCTGTCTCTCTCATTTTCACTCAGAAACTCCAACTGCATACAAATAACCTCTCTCCACATTTTATCTGGGAGCACCTAGTGGGCATCTCACATGTGCTGAAGAAAATGTGAAGTCTCTTTCAGGCATAGTGCTTCTTGGTACTTCTCTATTAGGAATAGCCATGTTCCTGGCAGGAATTGCTGGTCCAAGTGCAAAGTTTCTCTCACTGATAAAAGAAGCCCACAATTTCTTTATCAGTAGATGGTACAAGTCTAGAGGAATGAATGATGCCTATTTTTTCTCTTTAATAATCAACTGGAAGGGTCCCGAAGGATTACTGCTTGGGCCCTAATGTGTTACAGAGTTCAGGGAAGCAATGTGTCCAGATTTTTCCTGCAATTCTCTCTTGCTTTCCTTTTGCCTTACACAGGATTCCACAGCATTTGGCAGGGCTGAGTTTGAGTAGAGGTCACCTGCAAAATATATATATATATATTTTTTTTTTTTTTTCCTGAGGATGACTAAAAACATCTAATTACTGCTTCTTCACTTACGTTTGTTATATCTTGGTAGGTTTTCTGCAATCTCCTTGAAAATGGATGCCCATTAAGTTCCCTTAACTAATTGGTTAGATATGCAAATTTCATTACAACATTCTCTTTCCCTCTGGAAAATTCAGACAATGTGCAAAGCTAATGCATGTGGTGGGCTCATCCAAACATTTGCCAAAAAGGACCCACATTTTATGAAAGCAGTGGTGCCAAATAAAAGGCAATGTCTTAAACTACAGTCCCTCTGTAGTTAAATCTAAAGGAAACATATTATTTCTTGTCAATAAATGTTATATATTCTTATGTCAGAATTTGGAGGAAAACAAAACATGAATGAAAATATGGCCTGTGTCATATTATGCTCATGATTATTAACCTGAGCTTAAGACAGATAGAGAGAAAAGAGATGGAATGGTATTTTAAATTTGAAATTCATTTGCCTTAACTGTTTATGCTGTGACAATATTTTGGTTGATTCCTTTTAAGTTGAATAAAAATAATTATGTGAAATATTCAATTTTACAAAATTGGCATCACATTGTAAATTTAGCTTTATATTCTCATTTTTCACTTAAATTTATATTTGAGCATTTTCTATGTCATTAAACATTATTTGAAAATACATTTTAATGGCTTCATAATAGATTATTTTAAAGAAAAAATACCACATATTTAACTAATCTTCTATTGTTAGACACTTAAATTGCATCCAATTTTTCACTATTATTAAAAAAATATTTTAAACAGTATTATATGTAAGTTTTTGACTGAGTATCTCTGATTGTTGGTTTCTCTAGGATGGATTTCTTGGAATAGACTTACTACTCAAAGTTTATGGTATTTCTAAAGCTTCTGAAGATACGACCAACTTGCCCTCCCAAATGGGTTTATGCATTTACAGTTGGTTAAGTGCCTTTCAAAGCATTGATTCTAAGTCCAAAAAACTTTGAAACTCTCTGTTCTCCCTCATTCCAGAGCTGAAATGTCAAATCAGATGGTTCATTTATTTAGCTGACTTACTTTCCCAGAAGCATGCAAAAATGTGTTTGTTCTGACAAATTCTAGTCTTTTAACATTTCCCGTAGATTATTAAGATAACATGACCTAATAAGAAAATTCATTTAAAGGTGACAAATTTTGCCTCTGGTTGGGTGACCCAACTTACTCAGAAATATTTTCTTTCATTTTTGAGTGCCTATTTTGAGCAAACTTGCCAAGGTCCGTACAATTTTGGAAGGGAAGGATTATTGATCCTGTTCTTTGTATGAACGTTGAAGATGACACTTAGAAAGCTTTGTCCCATATGACATATATAATACATGGCAGAGTCATGATTCAAAACTCAGGTCTAATCCTATAGACTGGTAGAAAATGTTTGCAAATGATACAACCAACAAGGGCTATAGCTTCCAAAATAAACAGACTGCTTCTACAATTCAGTAACAAATAAATAACCAATCCAATTGAAAAGTGGGCAGAAGATCTTAATAGACATTTTTCCAAAGAAGACAAACAGATGGCTAATAGACACATGAAAAGATGCTCATCAGTGCTAATAATTACAGAAATGCAAATCAAAACTAAAACAAGGTATCACCTCATACTAGTCAGAATGACCATCATAAAAAAGTCCACAAACAATAAATGCTGGAGAGCATGTGAAAAAAAGGGAACTCACTTACATTGTTGGTGGAAATATAAATTTGTACAGTCACTACGGAAAACAGTATAGAAGTTCCACAAAAAGCTAAAAATAGAGTTACCATATGATCCAGCAATCCCACTCCTGGGCATAATCCCAGACAAAACTATAATTCAAAAAGATACCTGCATCTCTATGTTCATAGCATCTTTATTTACAACAACAAAGACATGGAAACAGCCTAAACATCCACTGACAGCTCTATTTACAATAGCCAAAACATGGAAACAACCTCAAGGCCCACTGATAGATAAATGGATAAAGATGTGGTGTGTATACAATGGAAGACTACTCAGCCATAAAAAAGAATGCAATAATGCCATCTGCAGCAACATGGACGGACCTAGATTATAAGTGAAGTCAGAAAGAGAAAGACAAATATCATACGCTCTCCCTTATACATGGAATCTAAAATATGACACGAATTAACATATCTACTAATCAAAATCAACTTAGATGCAGAGTACAGACTTGTGGTTGTTAAGGGAGAGGGGAGATAGGGGAAGGAAGCACTGGGAATTTGGGTTAACAGATGAAAAGTATATATAAATAAATGGATAAACAATAACATCCTACAGTATAGCATAGGGAACTATATTCAATATCTGAGATACATCAAATGGGAAAGAATATGAAAATGAACATATGTACATATATATAAAACTGAGTCACTTTCCATACAACAGAAATTAAACACAACATTTTAAAATAAACTGCACTGCGTGCTAAGTTGCTTGTCATGTCCAACTCTTTGCAATCCCATGAACTGTAGCCCACCAGGCTCCTCAGTCCATGGGGATTCTCCAGGCAAGAACACTGGAATGCGTTGCCATGTTCTCCCCTCCAGGAAATCTTCCCAACCCAGGGACTGAACCTATGCCTCCTGCGGCTTCTGCACTGCAGGTGGATTCTTTCCTGCTGAGCCACCAGGGAAGCCCAAATCAACTATAGTAGTACTGTGTTAGTTGTTTAGTTGTGTCTGACTCTTTGTGATCCCATGGACTGTAGTGCACCAGTTTCCTCTGTCCATAGGGTTTTCCAGACAAGAATACTGGAGTGTGTTGCCATTTCTTCCTCCAGGGAATCTTCCCAACCCAGGGATTGAACTCATGTCTCTTATATCTCCTGCATTGGCAGGCAGGTTCTTTACCACTAGTGTCATCTGGGAACTCCCCCCCAAAATCAACTATAATTCAATAAAATTAAAAGAAAACACAAACCTAGGTTTCTTTGTCTATAGAGTTTCTATAAATTCCTCTGTACTATACTTCATATCTAATTGGTGAATTTACAGTCTTCTGTGATATAAGTAAAGTTTCTGTAGCTGAATCCAAAGAATCTAGCATTACCAGGTTGGAGTGGAGGGATTTATTACTTCCCCTCTCCATTCAATCATTCACTTATTCAGCCCTGTTTATTCAGCTTCATCTATGTGCCAGATCTTATGTGAAACACTGTTCTTTATGATACCTGGATTTGTATTTCAGGAAGCCCAAGTTTATTTTGATCAAGGAATATTAAATTTTCTACATCTGCTATGTCAAAAATGCAGCACAACAGCAAAGGTGAGTAGGCTCAAATAAATCCCAGGATCTGCTGATGTCAGTCTTGAAACTTTACATGCTCTGATTTTTCTCAATTAACATGGTGAATACTCTGAGGACCCTTTGCTACTGCTAATTATCAGGCCTCAGATTTTTCCCCATTTATTTTCTCTCAAGATACTTTTTTGCTTACAACCATATTGTTCAATGAGCTTAAGATAAGGGAATAGTAAAGTAATGTGGTGTATCAGAAAAATCCTACTACTAGCAAATGGAGAAAAATGGGGCTGAATCTGTATTGAAACCACACTTCGGGTGACATTGATTTGTATCCAGAAATGCCTAAAATGCTCTCTAGTGATTCTAAATACTTAAGAGCATATTCATTTCCTTCTAGAAGAAACCAAAATTACCCAGTAATTTAATTCTTATTGAACAAGAAAGGCACTCAGTTACACACACACATGCATATAAACTCACTGGTTTATCTTTGCCTGTTTCCATGTGCTTCAGAGTGAAAGATTAGAAATATATTTGTGCAACATAAAATGAGGCAAACTTCAGTTATGGTTAGCGTGGCCTTGGGCTTCTTGGAATGTCAACTGATTCATCAAGGAGTTGTAGCCAACTTGCCTGTAACTGAATATTTTCTCCTAGAGAAACAGACTAATATCTATCATACCAACTTGCTGTTCTCAAGAACAGCAGTAAAACTACTGGCAGTATAGTAAGCTAAAAAATTTAAAAAGCGGGGGTTGGAAACTTTCACAACACATGTGTTCCTTCTCTTCACTCTTCCTTTTAGTCGGACTTTATTTCTATTCCTGACAAAGTCGTTTATTGTCTCCTAAAGGTATTTTAATATATATGGATAATTAATATTCTTGTTTTACCTATAGCTAATGGTTGACAACTGACCTGTTTTGCTGATGAATGCCATCTAAAAATGTTTACTGTAGGATGTAAACTATATATACGAGTTCTATTTTTGAACAGTCAACACCTTTCTCATGTGAAAAGAAGACAGACTCAGAAGTACACCTATTAAAATAAGAGTGACCTTTGCTGGAAACTACTGTCTTCATCTTTTATTCAGAATGCATAGCTTTACTGCAAGAGAGAGGCCTTTCCGTTGCTACGAAAACTTCCCTTATGTAGAAAATTTTCCTTCCGGCTTCTTTGTAGAAAACAACCTACCTGGTTTGTACAAAAGAACACTGCTCTCTAGTGGAATAAGGGGAAAGAAATCCATTACCTCATTCACTCACTTTTCTTGCCTCCTTGGCTGCTGCTTACGAAAGGCGGCTGAGCTTTGTCCTGGACTTATGACATGTTATGATATATGGCTACAATTATTGTGATATTATACTGTGAAGTGGTTTTGCTCTTGTAATCAAGCAAAAATCTTTTTCCCCCAAACCTTCTTTAGTAAATTGAAACCAGTAGGTCCATCCCTTCCTTCTTAGCTGCTGCCTGTACCCCCAAAGAAAAAAAGTCTGCAACTAATAATGATTTAATTTACACAGGAACTTGCAATAATTTAACTCACATCAGGTTAATTTGAAAGTGATTAATGGCAGCATTTATGGGGCTGGAAATTTTTAATAATGCTTTACTTGTGAATTTATGGCATTCATGTTGCAGACCGCAGGCTCCTTTTTTCTTGTGCTTATCGTCTATCTTCCCCATCCCCATAAGTGAAGTTCATCCCTCCTTTCCTATCCTCCCATGTGGTATGTATTGAGGGGAAAGGAATAAATGTTCAATGTCACACTTCCTGTCTCAGTGGGAAGGGCTACAAAATTAGTACAAGTTTGCTCAGATGGGGTATTCTTTGCCCTGGCATTATTGTTGCCATACACATTACTTTTTTTTTATACAAGAATAATAGGCTTCTTTCTGGTGTCCTTGATCACCATGTTCACACAATCTGAGCTAGCCAGCACAATATGTGACTTTCTGGATTTGCCCTAGTGGTTTCATACTGCTAGGCTGGAGCAAATGTATTTGGGAATGTTTATTAGCAATGCATTCCAAACAGATGCACACATTTTGAGAGATTAAACCTGAAGCCAGCAGTCCTCCAAAGATTTATCAACATGCCCCGTGCCTAAAGCCCTGAAAAGGAACTTTGAATTGGTTCTTCTCTCCAATTTCTCCAACCCTGAGGTCAGAGGGAAGCCCTGCTAGGCTCAGAATCTTTATATGAAACTGCACATACATACCATCATGTCAAGTAAGGGTGCATAATTGCCCCCTCTCACCACTACCACTACCATTTTACTACCAGTAAAATTCCACCCTTTTACTGACTAGCACTGCAGAGGATTTCAATTAAAATGTTTTTGAGACACAATCTGAAGAAGCAACTGTTTCAAAGGTGGTTGAGAATGAACAGGCCTCCACTTCCTTACACTCCTGCTGCTGCTGCTAAGTCGCTTCAGTCGTGTCCAACTCTGTGCAACTTCATAGACAGCAGCCCATCAGGCTCCCCTGTCTCTGGGATTCTCCAGGCAAGAACACTGGAGTGGGTTGCCATTTCCTTCTCCAATGCATGAAAGTGAAAAGTGAAAGTGAAGTTGCTCAGTCGTGTCTGACTCTTAGCGACCCCAAGGACTGCAGCCTACCAGGCACCTCCGCCCATGGGATTTTCCAGGCAAGAGTACTGGAGTGGGGTGCCATTGCCTTCTCCATACTTACACTCCTAGTCACCAGTATATACCGAGGTTACCCATAGCCCACTCAGGTTCTGGTCCCATTCTGTTCTGGTTCTATGGGTCATTATATATAGTTGTGAGCAGCAAAAGTAAACAATAAAAAGATTAACAAGGTGTTTTATGACAGTGAAAAGTATACTTTTTCTAATATTTACTTTATCTCCACCTTTCATACCTGGGTAAAATTAATAATCTCTAACTAGAAACTCCCTCCAAAAAGCATTGATTAAACTCTGTCTTATAGAGAATATAGTAAATGATGCTTCTTTGAAAAGTCATCTTCTCCAAACAGATGCAAAGCTTAGCTTCAAAAGTATGATCTGTGGGACTTTTTGGTTACCATCTGCATGTGTGTATGAACAGTGGGGGGCTTCCCTTGTGGCTCAGATGGTAAAGAAACTGCCTGCAATGTGGCAGACTCAGGTTCAATTCTTGGGTTGGGAAGATCCCCTGGAGAAGGAAATGGCAATTCACTCCAGTACTCTTGCCTAGAGAATTCCATGGACAGAGGAGCCTGGCAGGCTACAGTCCATGGGGTGGCAAAGAGTCGGAGAAGACTGAGCGACTACACTTGATCCTTGGTTCTATGAGCAGTGGGACACCATTGTTCAGCTGGTAGAAGCTGCCATTGAAAGTAGGCCTTGTGAAGTGGGAGGAAAGAGCACTGCAATGAGAGGTAGATTCAAGCCTTAGATCTTCCACCAGGACAAGCTGAGCTTTGAGTCAAGGCCCCTAATGCAACGCAATATGTTCTCCTTTAAGAATTACCTACATTAAGAATTCTTAATGAAATTCTTGAGATGAAATAATGCAATGTGTGAGAGAGATAACATGATATACTACACATGTGGAGGAGTAATGACTACTATCTTGGTTCTATGCCAAAGAACCCAGATGAACCCACCTGTTTCAGATTGTGTGAACTCTGGATTGGTTTCTCAATCTCCCCAAACTTGAGTTTCTGATTCAAGAAAATAGAAATAAGAATTATCTTACTCAAAGGGCTGTTGTGAGGCTGGAGATAACATATGCCAAGCGTCTGGTCTAGTAGTTGACACACAAAAGGGGCTGAACAAATGATAAGTGGGATAAAAACAAGTTGATAATAAGGGTTATAGATAGTGCCTGGCAGGTATCTAGTCTAGGTCTGGTCATGCAGCAGGTGCATATTAAACATTAAATGGGATTATAATGACAGTGATAATAATCACAATAAAACTCTTGTTACTGACAATGATGAAGACAATGATAATGACAAAGATTATGATGATGAAAGAAAAGAAATGCTGTACATGATAACTGGAAAATTTTATCTGGAAGCAATATGATGTAGTCAAAAAGTGAAGTGAATTTTGAGTTTGGAAACTGATTTGACTTCTTAGTCATATTTTGAACTTGTAAAAGTTATTAACTTCTCTGAGCCTAGATTTTTTCATCTGTATGAAGTCTGGTATTTCTTAGAAAGGAGATGTCATTAAAGCATGTAATCCTTCTGCTGCCATCTAATATATTCTAGATACACATTAGCCCCTTTCCCTCCTTCTGCCATTAACATACAGAGCCCAGCTCATTTTTTTTTCATTTTCTTTCAAGTTTTGGACACTGGTATACTCTGTACATTTTGGAGAGTAAACTGCTCTCAAAACTATATATACATAAACACACATACACACATATATATACACACACACACACTCATATATTATAAATTTTTATATGGTCATGTACTAAGATGTTAAATAATAAGTGAATTTTAAAAGTCTGATCCACACTAAAGGGTTTGTTTTTTCCATTCTTTTATAATACAAGTCTGTATCTCATAAATTGGAGAAGGCAATGGCACCCCACTCCAGTACTCTTGCCTGGAAAATCCCATGGATGGAGGAGCCTGGTGGGCTGCAGTCCATGGGGTCGCTGGGAGACGGGCACGACTGAGCGACTTCACTTTCACTTTTCACTTTCATGCATTGGAGAAGGAAATGGCAACCCACTCCAGTGTTCTTGCCTGGAGAATCCCAGGGACGGCGGAGCCTGATGGCTGCCGTCTATGGGGTCACACAGAGTCGGACACGACTGAAGTGACTTAGCAGCAGCAGCAGCACATCTCATAAATGAGAACAAAACTTTATACAATAAAAGATTCCCACTTTTTCTGCCCCTTCAAAAAATGGAAAGTGGGTATCCCAATATCTAACACTATCAGACCCAAACTGAGATTATCAGACATTAATATTATCTCATACATAAATTAAGATGATCTATATAAAGGTAGATATGCCTACTGTAATAAATAAACTTCCACATCACACTAATTTATCATAAAACATGTTGATTCTTCAAAGGCATAAAGTCTAACTGTGATAGGTTGCCATGGAGGACTCTGTTTCTTACAGGTTAAAACTATCTTCAACAAGAGGCTTGCAAGGGCATGTCAGGCACCAGTATCCAGCCAGCAAATGAGGGGAGAGAGAAGATCCTGTGAGGGAGGATTTGCGCAGGCCAAGCCTGGAAGAACACAATTCACTCATATTCCACTCTCAAGTGCCAGTCATATGGCACTAGTTATATGCAGAGAGAGTAGTGAGAGCAAGACTATCTAGCTGAGAAGTCACTTTCCAGCAACAAACAAACTTTATGGAAGAAGAGTCTATGGTGGAGAGTTTGTCATGTTTGCCACAGTTAGCTTTCCTTGCCCTCAACAATCCATATCCTTCCTGCCAAACACAGTACACACTCTCCATCTCCCCAAGGCAGGCAACCCAATATCCACTTCATACTCTCCATTCAACTCAAAGTCCAGGATCTCCAGAAGATTCACAGTCCTCTTATTCATGTCCATTCCTGGCTTCTCAGGTCCAGTGGCCTAAGATCTGAAAGAACAATCTATCTGCAGTTTTCTACAGATTAGCCACTAAATAAAAATGAAGCAGATGGATACTCACCATGGAAACCAGTTTCAAATGGAAGATGTCAGCATAGCAACTGTGGAGACCTCCTACCTTGAGGGTAAGAAAGTTTCTTAAATAGCCCAAGATTCATGGATATACCCCCTCTTTCTTTGTTCTCCATGATCTGAGGCTCAGAACTATCTGAGGTTCTTCCTTGTCCATATTTAAAAAGGAAATTGGGACAAATGTACAACTTGGAGACTGAATAACTTCTGTGGACTATTTCTTATGCAAATGTGGTGTATCATGAATTGTTTTAAAGCTTGACAAATTAAAGGGGATTTTTAAAAGGTTAGTCACGTCGTCTCTTGGCAATATAATTTCTTCCACATATTATTAGAACTCTGATCCATTTCCTTACAGATGATTTCAAATTCCAGTAACATTTGACAAAGTTGAACTTCACCTGAGACATGAGCTCATGAAAAAGAGTGATAATAAAGAAATCCCCCACCATTTTGTGTTCTGGGAAACAGCTTACTACAAAGGATCACTCTTCCCAATATGTTGTAGATAAGGGTGATCCTTGCTAAAGAAAGTAAGTATATTCCTAAACCCACTGTGAACCAGTATGACACATTAATGCATTTTATATTTATTTTAAGTGCATTTTATTTATTTATGAAAGACTGTGTAACCGAAATGGTTTTATTTAAAGGAAATGTTCTAATCTTACCCATAAATGATAAAATTCACACAATCATAAAACACACAAATAAGTAGCCTTTCAAAATTATTTCTATTGATAAAAATACAAGAAATCAACAACAAAAAGATTCATAAGGCAAATGATAGCTGAAAAAAATAATACAATGGATTTCCTGGTAAAAAACAAAAACCTAAAGTCAATAAGGAGATGAAGAATGGCTTCATAAACTGTGATCATAGCCCTAAACTGAAGAAGAGGTTTATGTATAAACCATTCAGAAAGGTTTCATTTGGTCATCTTCATCATAGCTCATGAATCCCTGCTTCAGAAAGGCAATAGTGCACACTATTTGAAACATATGAAATTAATGATTATGAGGCCCGTGATTTCTGCAGTTGCAAGTTAGCATCATTATTCCAGTTTTTGTACTCACATTCTTTATAATGAGCTTTGCATTTTCTTTGGGTAGATATATTTCAATTCCACATAGCTTAACAAGGAAATTGTGTTAGGATAATACAGGGATAAAAGGTGCCCCTTAATTTTCCTTTTTTGTTTGTTTGTTTGTTTTGTTCCTAAGGGAAAAATAAAGTATTGTATAATGTGAAAGTGAAAGTCGTTCAGTTGTGTCCGACTCTTTGTGACCCCATGGACTGTATAGTCCATGAAATTCTCCAGGCCAGAATCCTGGAGTGGGTAGCCTTTCCCTTCTCCGGGGGATCTTCCCAACCCAGGGATCGAACCTAGGTCTCCCGCACTGCAGGCAGATTCTTCACCAGCTGAGCCACAAGGGAAGCCCAAGAATACTGGAGTGGGTAGCCTATCCCTTCTCCAGGGGATCTTCCAGACCCAGGAATCGAACCAGAGTCTCCTGCATTGCAGGCGGATTCTTTACCAACTAGAAATAGTCAAATAAAACTTCACCAAAAAATATAGTGCAGTTTTTATGTTGCTATTATTGGTGTGTACGTGCTAAGTCACTTCAGCCGTGTTCAACTCTGCAATCCCATGGACTGTAGCCCACCAGGCCCCTCTGTCCATGGGATTGTCCAGGCAAGAATACTGGAGTGGGTTGCCATGCACAGGCCAAAATCAATCATATAAATAGACTTCTCTGTCACTCAAAAATGCTGGAATTTTAGGGAGGACACTACAAAGTTTCCTTTATTCTCCCAAGGTTTTTTGCCTTTAATTACCATATCAGTTATTAGAGAGGTAGGAGCTCAGGGATGACAGATGAACTTACTTCAAGGATGGACACTATATATAGTCTCCCCAGGTAGTGCTAGTGGTAAAGAATCCACCTGCCAATGTAGGATTTGCAAGAGACTCAGGTTCAAATCCTGGGTTGCGAAGATCCCTGGAGTAAGGAATGGCAACCCACTCCAGTTATTTTTGCCGGAAAATTCCACGAACAGAGGAACCTGGCAGGCTGCAGTCCATGGGGCTGCAAAGAGTCAGACACCACTGAGTGAATAAGTACACACACACAGACACTATATATACACGTACACAATATAAATATACTGTCCAAATTTTCTTATCTCAAACACTCTTGTTCCACAAACCAACAAAATATTAAAAATATTTGCACATTTCATGTTTCTAACTGTCTTTTAACCTTGAAATTGACACAAACGTCCATTAATGGGCCATGTGTTCCTGCTATGTGCTTCTGAAAATATAATCATTATATTGTCAGTATTTGGCAGCTACAAAAAAATTGTGCCTCTGCTCACACTTATCCTAACCCAGAAGTAAGCAAATGAAAACATCCTTTAAGCAATGAAACAGTAAAACAAAAAAAGTTCCATTCAGATTCCACGAAAATGCACAGCCACTTTCATGCAGCAGCCTATTTAGTGCACAAGAGCACAGGCAGCAGTACCAGGCAGCCTAAGTGTGACTTCAGGCCCCACCCCTTCTCTCTATGTGCACTGAGCAACTTATTTAATCAGTTTGTGCCTCTGTTCTTACCTATAAACTGGAGATGAAAATGGTAGTGGTTTAGTCATGTCCGACTCTTACGATCCCATTGACTGTGCCCGCCAGGCTCCTCTGTCCATGGGATTCTCCAGGCAGCAATACTGGAGTGGGTTGTCATTTCCTTCTCCAGGGGATCTTCCTGACCCAGGAATCAAACTCGGTTTCCTGCATTGCAGACAGATGATTTACCAACTAAGCTATGAAGGAAGCCTGGAGATGAAAATAATGGTACCTATATCTAGTATATCTAGCCTATCCCTTCTCCCTGGATTGGGGAGATCTGCTGGAGAAGGGATAGGCTACCCACTCCAATATTCTTGGGCTTCCCTTGTGGCTCAGCTGGTAAAGAATCCACCTTTAATGTGGGAGACCTGGGTTCGATCCCTAGCTTGGGAATATCCCCTGGAGAGGGGAAAGGCTAGCCAACCCACTCCAGTATTCTGGCCTGGAGAATTACTCCATGGACTGTAAGTTCATGGGGTTGTAAAGAGTCAGACACGACTGAGTGACTTTCACTCACATATCATGGCATTTTTTGAGGCCACAATGGTTAAGACATGCAAAGTGCTTCAGGAGTACCTGGCACAAAGGAAGTGCTTTTTAAAATGTCTTTTCTCCTCAATGTGTTATTATCATCATCACTATTACCATTATTATCGCTGTTATCATCATTATCACCATCACCATCATCATTTCTGGCCAGAAAGACTAACTTATAACTAGAGTAGATGCAGCAATATAATTAAAGATATAGATGAAAGTAGTTGATTACAGTAAGTCCCCAGGAGAAGGATGTATTCTAACAGTAAGAAAAAGAATCTAGAAAGACTACAAAGAAAGCCGGATGATGACAAATACACTAATTTATAGCCACTCCACGAGGTATCTTAGAAACAAACCTGTAGACATTTCCCTGTGACCCAACATCCCAAAATTCATTGAATATTTTTCACATCTTGGGACTCCTTTCAGGATGGACAACCAAGAAAAACAAGTTGATCCATTTATTATTATTCCTAGTTTATTTTTATAAATGGAAACATATTTGTTCTTAGAAAACAAAAAAGAATACAAATTTTATTCTCTTATGAAACAGTGCAGGGTTTAAAGAAACAAAAATTCTTACAGTTGTATTTTTGAGTACTACCCTTTTAAAGACAGAGTCATTGTTGTCCCACTTAGTACTGGTACCAGACCTTTGTTATTGGTTTTAATAATCCCAGTCTGGTTTGGCTTATTCCAGGTGTTAAGGCAGAGGTGCTAAATATATTATCAATACCTTCTTATCACATTAGAAAAACTTAGCATAGAAAAAAGGGTGGATGGGGATGTTGGGCAGATTTGAAATGGAAACCTGCTCTTCTGTTTCTGACAAACTTTGAACAAGGTATTTAACATCTTTCATCATTTGTCTTCTTGACTATAAATTGGGAGAATGATATAATTTATAAAATTAAAAGAGAATAAATAAAATACTCTAAGTAAAAGCATTGGCACATTGCCAAATCTCAATAAATATTAGCTCCAATCCACTGCCCCTGCTGGCTTTTCTGAAAATCAACCACCATCAAAGATACTTGTAAATTGCCCTAGTAGGACCAGGTTAATTACATTTCTGTTCATTCTCCTGATTCTATGTCTTTTTAGCTATTACTTTTAATTATGAATAAACCCTTAAACAAAAATGCAATTCAAATTAAGGAAATCAAACCAATATTTATGGAGCAATTCCCTCATGTTAAGTACGGTGTTTAATTATCTAGTCAATTTTATGAGATTTGTATTATTATCCCAAAGAACTGATAAGATCAAGGCTTAAAGTAATTCATCTGACATAGTTAATAAGTCTTAGAATAGAGTTTTACACTCCTAGCCGACTTCAAAGTTGTCTAGGCTTTTCTAGCTTTCTCCAGGAGTTCTGAACTCTTAAAAGTAAAGGGCATTTTTTTTTTCTATTTAACTTAAATTGAGTGATGTATTTCTTGCAATGAGACAGATGTTAATCTAACTTTCTGGAATACAGTAGTAAACCAAAGAAAGAGGCCTTGCTGAAATGGGGCTTACGAACATTGGAAGGAGAGGGAGATCAGACAGTTTATAACATCTATTTTCTATTATATAGAGTATACAAAGACTCTCCATTAAGGTGCCTTTCTAGCAGAGATGCAAATAACATAAGGAGCAGACATGACAATATCCAGTAGAGGAGTCTTCCATGCAGACCATGAGCTAAAGGTTGCACGGTACAAGTCTGGCCGTCACGTTTGTGGAACTGAGATGAGGCCAGTGGAGTGAAGCAGATGGTCAAAAGTGGTGAGTGGTAGGTCATGAAGTAAACATTAGTGCTGCCTGAAATTTTTAATGAGACTGTACAGGTCATGTGAAGGACTTCTGCTTTATTTCAGTAAGATGAGAAATATCCCCGTAATGGAGAATTGATGAGAGGAGTTATATGATCTGGCTGATAGGAAGAGAACAGACTGTGAAGGGAACAAGAACAAAAACATAGAGACTAGGAAATTGTTGCCATACTAGGAAATGCTATTAGCAGGAATTATTACAATACAAGGAAATCAGATTTTTTTCTTCAATTTATCTCCAAATCATTATTCTTTCTTCTTTTACCACTTAATTTAACCAAACTTCACACTTCTCATTTCCTCTGGTACTTCCAATCTCTACACATCAAAATGCCTTACAAGATATCAAGATTTACTATAAAGTCTAGAAATTAAGAGAGTGAAGTACTGATGTAAAGTTTTCTATCTGTGCAAGGCCAATTGCTCCAGCCACACTGGTCTCCTTGCTGATTCAGAGGAAGATCCACACAAAATCAATATGTGACAGAAGAAACATCACAAATGAGTGGGAGAGGATTGACAGTATGTAATTCCAGGACAACTGTTCATATGTGTGGGGGGAAATTTTTGATCTCTACTGTATGTCATTTACAAAAATTAATACCAAGAATTTGAACAACATAAATGAGAGAAAAATTTCCAACAAATCTGAAAACTTATTTTAAAAATATGAGAGAGGGAGGCTATTTTTAAGATTTCAAGGTAGGAAAACTCTGCCTAAATAAGATGCTCAAATATATAAACCATGAATTAAAAAAAATTGACTCCCCTCCTATCAACTTTATTCTTTCAGACCTTATATTGCAGATTGGCAAAAACAGGTTCCTGTCCTGCTGGATCAGGACAGATTTATTCACTGTGCAGAGAAATTATAACAGTGAAATATCTAGTTATAGGGTTTTATGCTCATTGGCAATACATACAACAGTTTAGACTGTCTTTTGTTAAATGAAAGGAAATTTTTCTTAATGATCCATTGAGAAATACAGTTTCTATAACTGACATCTAAACACTTTCAATTTATCTATAAAATACATAGACAATAATACATTTTATACCTACTTTATAAAAATTAAAGTCTGGTACGATTATGTAAGTTTAAATGCTTTGGGATGTTTCAAGCATAAAAAAAATAACAACTATTATTAACATTAAGTCAAATATAGGTTAAAAGTAGAGATCTAAGGCATGCATTAGGAAAACTGTTAAATTTTGAAAGTCACTTCTCTTTAGGTTTTCTGGTTAGCTGAGACAAAACTGGGAAGTCCTGATTTATCAAATAAATTGTTTTTTTCCCTCTACTTCATTCTACTAGAGTAGATTTGGCCAGTTACTATTTTGACAGATATGTAATCTCTCTGGATAAAATGTAACCACAGTGATTATTCACATTAAGCCCTCGATTTTGCCAAAAAACGGAAAACATGAGAGAGATTTCTAAAACGTTAGACACATGGGAGCCACAATTTTTCTCAATTGCATTTTCTTTTTTTTTCTAAAGTATTCAAACTGCTTTGGATGGGATATTGTTTTGTGCATTTGAATGAGATAAGTCACTCATATAAGCAGATGATCCCAGAATGTAGTTTGATGAGCAACCACAAAGCATCAGAGAAAATACACACACACACACACACACACACACACACACACACACTGTGGCTATGTCTTAGTAAACAAGCCAAAACAACAAAGAACTGAGATATTTAGTAAGATGATTACCAAAACACAGTCCACTTTTGTTGATATAACTGATACACTTTAGACAGAATTGTTATGTGTGCTTAGATGACAATGTGGAGATGTGAGACAGCCAGGAAAAGAAGACAAGGTAGGGAATGAGGGCCTATTGAACTACTATGGGAAGCAGTAAACCTAGGTATAATATTAATAGATCAAGGGCATATGAATTGCAGGTTTCCTCCTAGCTTACACTGCCATCTAGATAGGCCCATGGTAGCTAGAAGCAGAAATATAGTGTCACATGACATCAAGTTGTACATCCTATAATCCTCAGTGGTAACTGAAAGAAATCTCCCTCAAGATCAAGATGTATTAAAGATGGTTTATGATCCCCAGGACAAAAGCTTGGTATGGTTGGTACCAGGCGTTGCGATTCCCTTCCCCTTTTTTGCTTTTGTCCAGACAGCAAATGCCCAAGAAAAACACTTAACTGCCCAGAATTCCTTGCAGCTAAGAGGAGGCATGTGATTCATTCTGACCAATGAGATAGAAATGGAAGTCTGTCTGCCTGAAGAATAAACTCTGTATTTTTTTCATGTTAAAAATGAAAACTTGGCTGGCCACCCTTTGCCTTTTGCCTCTTACTCTTCTTTCTCTATGGAGCCTGGATTCAAGGTTAAGACTAGTGGGGCAGAGGGTTAGAAGGAGGCAAATCCCTCTCTGCCTCCAGATTTTGATTAATGTAAGAGCAAACAAAAACCTCTATTTGATTCAGCCACAAGAGTTGGATTTTTGTTACATGCCACTGAACAAAATCTTATGTGACACAGCAACCAGAGGTTCATTACAAATGAGTGTTTCTCATTATCTTACAGTGTGATATTCTTAGCAATGGAGATAATTTGGAGTAATATTAAATTACATGGTTAGAAGAGTAGCTTTCAGTTATCATTCAGTCTTGATTACTTTGAGGAGGAAAGTCTCAGTTTAGTGCTTGTATGTCTTAAACAGCTCTCTAAAACTTGTTTTTCTCCCTTGCAGCAAACTGAGATACACTTTAGGCTAAGGACCTTTGTTAAGCATCATTATCTAGCTAAAATTTAATAGCACTGTTTTGTTCCATTAAGTCTGGTTTATAGTTACCTTCTCATTATCGACAGTGTTACTGCATCTCCATTCATGACAATGACATAAAGTTTCTTTATAAAATATATTCATATAAAAAATGTGAATTGATTTGAAAAAAATTCTAATACAAACAAAAGTGATACACAGGGAATTTTTTTTTTTTTAAAGAAAGACAGTGGTATAGAAATGACTACAGTTGAGCCCTAGATAAACAACCCTGCCTATAAAAGTAACGGCAGACTCACTAACACTTTTGGGTTATATCCTATTTGACAATTTAAAACAGCCTTGACAGAATTCACCCTGTTGGTCAAATATCCTCAGTACTGAAAATGAACCAACATAGGAAAAGCTATATGCAAAATTTCTTTACCTTCCCATAAACTTGTGACTATAAACAGGATGCTTCAGGCCTACTATGTCCTCATCTAGACTGTTACTAAAATCTCAGTCCAAATTTTATCCTCTTTAATCCTAAAAAATTATTCCACAGTGTTTCCTATATGGATGATCAATCAATATTTGTACAGTTTCAGTTACTGCAAAGAAGGATTGCTACAGGAATATTCTATTGGGCTAAAATTGCAGATTCATCACCTAGGATCATCTATTCAATAACTTGAAACTTATTAAAATTTGAGAGTGAATGTTGTATGTCAACACTCTGGTCATCTCTCTGTTCGTTTGAAGCAGCAAGTTTGGCTGCTAATACAAATATTATTTGCTGTTGCAAGCTCCCTTATTTGAGAAATCCGAGGTTTTAGTTATTAGGCATAATCTTATAAGAAAAAGAAATCAAAGCAAAGGTCAAATTGTGGATGAAAATTCAAAACCAAAGCTCTGCAACTATGGAAAAGGAAGCTTAAAATTAAGAATCACAGATTCTCTGATTTTAAAGTTTTGGTAACAATAACCCTGTGTATGAGACAGCAAAAGAGACACTGATGTATAGGTCAGTCTTATGGACTCTGTGGGAGAGGGAGAGGGTGGGGAGATTTGGGAGAATGGCATTGAAACATGTATAATATCATGTATGAAACGAGTCGCCAATCCAGGTTCGATGCACGATACTGGATGCTTGGGGGTGGTGCACTGGGACGACCCAGAGGGGAGGGTGGGGGGAGGAGGGAGGAGAGGAGGGAGGGTTCAGGATGGGGAACACATGTATACCTGTGGCGGATTCATTTTGATATTTGGCAAAACTAATACAATATTGTAAAGTTTAAAAATAAAATTAACAAAAGAAAAAAAAATAAAGTTTTGCCAAATGTCTTCTGTATTCACTGCAGTGCTCAAATAATTATCACACCGAATTTCATAACAAAGGCCTTGGAAAGACTGAAAACTTGTCTAGTACTTATACACACTCCTGATAATTTTATTATGACAGTAATTTGTTCAAATATAAGCTATGTGTTTCTTCCTCTTGTTGATTCTTATCATTCTACCTTAAAAATGGACATCTACAGTGAAGTTATAGGAACAGAAGGGTGATGGGTTACTGTATAAGAAAAGGACATAGAAAATAATTCAAATGATAAAAGAATAAGGCTGGAACTGTGGCTTGGATCTGAGGCATGCAGGACAGTGCAGAGGATAAATGGCAAAGAATTACCACCTTTGGGGCTAATGCAGGAGCCAAGGGCACAGGCAGGGCTGGTGAATAGGTCTATAGCTTCAGATCTGGTGCTAAAAGGCAAAATGGGAACTAGATAAATTCTCCAAGAAAAGCTGCCTTACAGATTACATCTTAATTCTAAAATACTGGCCTTGAGATATCCAGTTAGGTGAAGATTATACAATAGCAAGGGATTGTGAAATGGTATGGACCTAACAGAAGCAGAAGATATTAAGAAGAGGTGGCAAGAATACACAGAAGAACTGTACAAAAAAGATCTTCACTACCCAGATAATCACGATGGTGTAATCACTCATCTAGAGCCAGACATCCTGGAATGTGAAGTCAAGTGGGCCTTAGAAAGCATCACTATGAACAAAGCCATTGGAGGTGATGGAATTCCAGTTGAGCTATTTCAAATCCTGAAAGATGATGCTGTGAAAGTGCTGCACTCAATATGTCAGCAAATCTGGAAAACTCAGCAATGGCCACAGGACTGGAAAAGGTCAGTTTTCATTCTAATCCCAAAGAAAGGCAATGCCAAAGAATGCTCCAACTACCACACAATTGCACTCATCTCACACGCTAGTAAAGTAATGCTCAAAATTCTCCAAGCCAGGCTTCAGCAATACGTGAACCGTGAACTTCCAGACGTTCAAGCTGGTTTTAGAAAAGGCAGAGGAACCAGAGATCAAATTGCCAACATCCACTGGATCATGGAAAAAACAAGAGAGTTCCAGAAAAACATCTATTTCTGCTTTATTGACTATGCCAAAGCCTTTAACTGTGTGGATCGCAATAAACTGTAGAAAATTCTGAAAGAGGTGGGAATACCAGACCACCTGACCTTCCTCTTGAGAAACCTTTATGCAGGTCAGGAACCAACAGTGAGAACTGGACATGGAACAACAGACTGGTTCCAAATAGGAAAAGGCGTACATCAAGGCTGTATATTGTCACCCTGCTCATTTAACTTATATGCAGAGTACATCATGAGAAACGCTGGGCTGGAAGAAGCACAAGCTGGAATCAAGATTGCCGGGAGAAATATCAATAACCTCAGATATGCAGATGACACCACTGTTACAGAAGAAAGTGAAGAGGAACTAAAAGGCCTCTTGATGAAAGTGAAAGTGGAGAGTGAAAAAGTTGGCTTAAAGCTCAACATTCAGAAAATTACGATCATGGCATCCGGTTCCATCACTTCATGGGAAATAAATGGGGAAACAGTGGAAACAGTGTCAGACTTTATTTTTGGGGCTCTAAAATCACTTCAGATGGTGATTGCAGCCATGAAATTAAAAGACACTTACTCCTTGGAAGGAAAATTATGACCAACCTAGTTAGCATATTCAAAAGGAGAGACATTACTTTGCCAATAAAGGTCCGTCTAGTCAAGGTTATGGTTTTTCCTGTGGTCATGTATAGATGTGAGAGTTGGACTGTGAAGAAGGCTGAGCACCGAAGAATTGATGCTTTTGAACTGTGGTGTTGAAGAAGACTCTTGACAGTCCCTTGGACTGCAAGGAGATCCAACCAGTCCATTTTGAAGGAGATCAGCCCTGGAATTACTTTGGAAGAAATGATGCTAAAGCTGAAAGTCCAGTACTTTGGCCACCTCATGCGAAGAGATGACTCATTGGAAAAGACTCTGATGCTGGGAGGGATTGGGGGCAAGAGGAGAAGGGGACGACAGAGGATGAGTTGGCTGGATGGCATCACTGACTCAATGGACGTGAGTCTGAGTGAACTCCGGAAGTTGGTGATGGACAGGGAGGCCTGGCGTGCTGCGATTCATGGGGTCGCAAAGAGTCGGACACGAGTGAGCAACTGAACTGAACTGAACTGTGGGTTGACCAGAGGTTAAGAGGTACTGTGATTCTGACCTTCTGTCATGCCCAGCACCCACTGCATTATGTTAACTCTCAGACTTCAATGCCATTTGGGGAAAAGAGCTCTTGGGCTCCAAACTGAACCCTATCATTTCTGGCTGGGCTAATCTTCTACAGTCTAGACAGTGAATGGTTAATGAATGGTGAAAGTCGCTCAGTCATGTCCAACTCTTTGAGACCTCATGGACTTGTCCATGGAATTCTCCAGGCCAGAATACTAGAGTCTCCCACATTGCAGGCGGATTCTTTACCAGCTGAGCCACAAGGGAAGCTCAGTCTAGAGAGTAGTCCTGGACTACTGTGAATCAGTCTGACAAGCTGAATACAACCTCATCTTTGCTCTACCATCTTTAGAGTCAAGTCAAGTGGCTGGTTCTACAAAAGTTGGAAATTTGGGCACATGTATCTGAGAGACAAGTAGCTGGTAAACAGTAATCACTGTCCTGGGAGAAAACACAGCTTAGGACAAAAGATAATTAAAAACTAGGAAGGAAGTGATTTGAGTAAGCATGGGCAAAGCAGAGATCACAAAAAGCAACAGTAACTCCTAGTGGGTTTCTGTTCTTATGGGTAGCTTGATCATATTTCAGCTAGACTAGAAGTGTCTCCTAGTCTAAGGTGCCTTGAAAATAAGATACAGTTGGGAGCACTGTCTCTTCTGTACAATAATGCTCATTATCTATTCAGAAATAATATTGTCCTGATATATCTAAAACTGTCGTAAAGTAACAAGATCATTCAAGCTTAGTTGGGTGTACTTGTATGAGCATGAATGTGAGCTTTAAAAGAGACATAATACATATGAATAGATGAGAACAGCAGGTTTTTTTTTAAACCTTCAGGTTACATAAAAGAGTGATTGCTGAGTAAATGTGCGGCTGCTGACTATTGGGATGCCGAGCCAGTTTTGAATATTTAAGCAATAATTGACACTGTCTTCAAAGCGATGAATGGCTCCCATGTTGAGACCACATATTGTTATGTTTACTTAGAGGCTGAGTTGATGATAGGCTTTATATTACACGCAGGAAAGAAATGAGAGTCTCTGAAAGATGCTTCATACTAATATTATTGTCAACACACACAGAGAGACTGGCTTCTGATACGAACTTTACAGATTTCAAACTCTTCATGAGGAATTAGAATTAAGTTTTAATTGAATCCTTAATTAGCTTTATCTAAATATATTTGGGAACTGATTCATGGTATAGAAATTTGTTCAGATTAATGTTATAGGGGAGGAGGAAGGATTTTTTTAATATTCAGAAGAGAATATCCTGACATTCAGATAGGCTCCTTTTGAATTATAACCTACAATTTGTAAACATCTATAAAATAACCACATATTTTAAGTCTCATATATATAAGGAAATATGATTAGATTAATTCTTTCTGTCACTTAAGCATTCATTTTGTTTTGTTTTGTTTTGTTTGATCACACAGCATGGCATGTGAGGTTTTAGTTTCCCAATCAGGGATCGAACGCACACCCCCTGCACTGGAAGTGCAAAGTCTTAACCAAAGGACCACCGGGAAAGTCCCATCTGTCACCTAAGTGCTTTACTTTGGTTCGGAAGCATGGTCCAAGAGGTGAGGTAAACGTGGCAGTAAGAGATATCTAGGAAACTTCTGAGTGAGTGAAGTAAACACTAAGAAAAAGACCAGACATTCTGAGCTATCTTCTAGACAGTTCTCCACCTGCAACTCAGTTTATTTACTGTTTTTGTTTTATATACATTCTATGCAGCAGAATGACTACTCTTACATACTGAATTCACTAATTCGAGAATGTTAGAGTCAATGTTTAGACAATCTAGATGTTCCCCCGCAATGTGTAATAACCAGTTGGTAAGTGTAAATTAACAATATAAATTGAGTATGCTAACGTAAGTGAAATAAAGTGATCCACAGACACTCTAAGGTTAAAAGGTGACCCCAGAGGCCAACTGCTTTCTATATTTCATAGGTGTGAATTACCAAAAAATAATGGAGCAGAACTGAAGTTTCAACCTTAGATATATCTTTAGATGTATCCATGGTAAGAATATTAGTATGAACATCTATGCTTGGAATATTCTTAGAGAGCTCACTGACCCTTGCTCTTCTCTTGAAAATGTAATTTATTGGGTGTTGTGAATTTAATTCACCTAAAGCTCCCAAGTGTACCACCTCTCTTTCATGCAACTCAATTTGGCCAGCTCACTCTCTCTGCTGAGACCATGAAGATCCTTTTAAGCCTCTGTCATTCTTAGCACATGAAGGTATTTCATATCTTCTTTAAAACGACCATATCTATTTTAGGCATAGCTCTATCTTGATATGGAGAGCTTCTTATAGGCAAATAGAAGTTAAGTGGGATTATTTAGGACTGATTCATTTTTTAAAGATTTTATAACCATGACATTAACATGAAAATATAATCTCTCTTTAAAATACCTTACTAGTCATTCTCAGATAAGATGGGAGAACATAGTTTTATATTTATTCCAAGGCAGTCAAATATTAAGCTAGTGAAAAAGAGCAGGTTAGGACTGCTACACAAACATTGATAATTAAATTTTAAAAATATCTTAACAGAGAACTACATAGTCATAAGTTTTTAAAGAACAGCCCATAAATTATGATTTAAACAAAAATTTCCAGGAGGCTGTGGTTTTTTATCACAATAGTTGTTTTTCTCCACCGCTTACTTGCTCTCCTATTTTCTCACATTGAGTTATCCTTATAAACAATCATTTTATTTTCCCAGTAATTTAGAAATTTGTAATTTAGTAATTTGTGTGCTGTCTACACACAAATAGGAAAAGGAGTATGTCAAGGCTTTATATTGTCACCCTGCATATTTAACTTACATGCAGAGTACATCATGAGAAACGCTGGGCTGGAAGAAGCACAAGCTGGAATCAAGATTTCTGGGAGAAATATCAATAACCTCAGATATGAAGATGACACCACCCTTATGGCAGAAAGTGAAGAGGAACTAAAAAGCCTCTTGATGAAAGTGAAAGAGGAGAGTGAAAAAGTTGGCTTAAAGCTCAACATTCAGAAAATTAAGATCATGGCATCCAGTCCTATCACTTCATGGCAAATAGATGGGGAAACAGTGGAAACAGTGTCAGACTTTATTCTTTGGGCTCCAAAATCACTTCAGATGGTGATTGCAGCCATGAAATTAAAAGACACTTACTCCTTGAAAGGCAAGTTATGACAACCTAGATAGCATATTCAAAAGCAGAGACATTACTTTGCCAACAAAGATCCGTCTAGTCGAGGCTATGGTTTTTCCAGTGGTTATGTAGGGATGTGAGAGTTGGACTGTGAAGAAAGCTGAGCGCTGAAGAATTGATGCTTTTGAACTGTGGTGTTGGAAAAGACTCTTGATTGTCCCTTGGATTGCAAGGAGATCCAACCAGTCCATCCTAAAGGAGACCAGTCCTGGGAGTTCATTGGAAGGACTGATGCTGAGGCTTAAACTCCAATACTTTGGCCACCTCATGTGAAGAGTTGACTCATTGGAAAAGACCATGATGCTGGGAGGGATTGGGGGCAGGAGGTAAAGGGGATGACAGAGGATGAGATGGCTGGAGGGCATCACCGACTCAATGCACATGAGTTTGGGTGAACTCCAGGAGTTGGTGATGGACAGGGAGGCCTGGCATGCTGTGACTCATGGGGTCGCAAAGAGTCGGACATGACTGAGGGACTGAACTGAACACATGTCCATATCTATCACGCTTGTGTTTCTACATCCTTGTCTCTGATTTGTATTATTATTCTGCTGTATTCAAGTTTCAAACTATCTTAACATGAGAGAAAAAATTAAGTAAAACCTTCCTCTAAATTTCCTCAAAAAGCTGATGAATACAAGGTTTAACAACATATGGCTCCACAAATAAGCTTCTTTTGCCTCCTTCACAGGGTGTGCACATCTTAAACTGTCTTCAACTTGCTGTTTTACAGGCACAGAAGCCCCTCCTGAAGAAAACAACACTCACAGAGAAAGCCTGGTCACAAGGTCCTTGATTTGAGCACTACAGTTTCCCCTCAGATTTTCTGCTCTTCCAGGGATCAACACCTGCAAATCATTTTTTTCCAAGTGTCAATCATACAAATGGCATCTATTCTTTCATTTATTCATTCCCCAATGGGAATTTTGAAAAAGGGGATTTCCTATTTTATTCGCTTCTAGAAGGAATTTTTTTAAAAAAATAAGAAAAGAATAAAACCCCTAGGAATATATCTACCTAAGGAGGTAAATGACCTGTACTTGGAAAATTATACATAAGATGCTGATGAAAGAAACTGATGACACCAAAAACAGATGGAAAGATAACAATATTATTGGATTAGAAGAATTAATGTTGTTAAAATAACCATATTACTCAAGGCAATCTACAGACCCAAGGCAATCCCTATCAAAATACCAATTGCATTATTCACAGAACTAGAACCATTTCAAAATTTGTATGGAAACACCTGAATAACCAAAACAATCTTGAGAAAGAATAACAGAGCTGTAGGAATCATGCTGCCTGATTTCAGACTATATTGCAAAGCTACAGTTATTCAAAACAGTATGGTACTGGCATAAAAACAGACACACAGATCAACAGAACATAATAGACAGCCCAGAAATAAGCCCACACACTTATGGGTAATTAATCTATGAAGAGGAGGCAAAAATACACAACAGAAAAAAGACAAGCCTGTTGAATAAGTGGTGCTATGTGTAAAAGAGTAAAATTAGAACATTCTCTAAAACCATACACAAATATAAACTCAAATGAATTAAAGACCTGAATATAAGACCAGATACCATAAAACTCCTAGAGGAAAACATACACAGAACACTCTTTGACATAAATCACGGCAATATTTTTTTTTTTTTTTTGGTATCCATCTCCTAAAGTGAAGAAGATAAAGGCAAAAATAAATAAACGGGACCTAATTGAACTTAAAAGCTTTTTCTTAACAAAGGAAACTATCAGAAAACCAAAAGAGTCTGCTGAATGGGAGAAAATATTTGCAAACAATATGATTCACAAGGTGTAAATATCTAAAATACACAAACAGCTCATACAACTCAACATCAAAAAAAAGAAACAGTAAAAAATGCAGAGAAGAACAGGAGAGAATTTTTTCCAAAGAAGACATACAAATGTCCAACAGACACATGAAAAGATACTCAACACTGCTAACCATCAGGGAAATGCAAATAAAAGCTACAATGAGGTATCGCTTACTCCTGTCAGAATGGCTATTATCAAAATGACCACAAATAACAAATGCTGGCAAAGATGTGGAGAAAAGGGAGTTCTATACACTGTTTTTGGGAATGTAAATTGGTGTAGCCACTCTGCAAAACTAAAAACTATGGAGGTTTTTTAAAAAACTAAAAATAGAACTACCATATGAATCAACATTTCTACACCTAGGTATATATCTAAAAGAAAAAAAAACCCACAAATTCAAAATGATATGCACCCTAGTGTTCACATCAGTATTATTTGCCATTGCCCAGAAATGGAAACAACCTAAGTGTCCATAAACAGATGAATTCATAAGGAACTGTGGTGTGTTTGTGTATATATATAAACACATACACACAATAGAGTAATACTCAACAATAAAAGGGGTTTCCTGGTAGCTCAGATGATAAAGAATCTGCCTGCAATGCAGGAGATTCAAGTTTGATTCTGGGTTAGGAAGATACCCTGGAGAAGGAAATGGCAACCCAATCCAGTATTCTTGCCTAGAGAATCCCATGGACAGAGGAGTCTGGTGGGCCACAGTCTATGGGGTTGCAGAGAATTGGCATGACTGAACGACTAACACACAAACATAAAAAATAATGATATTTTGACATCTGCAGTAACATGGACGGACTTGGCTAAGTGAAAGAAATCAGACAAAGACAAATATGCATGATATCACTTTTAGTGGAATCTAAAAATATAAGAAACTACTGAGTATAACAAAAAAGAAACAGAATCACAGATGTAGAGAATAAACTAGTAGTTACTAGTGAGGAAAGGGAAAGGAGGAGGGGCAATATAGGGGTAGGAGATTAAGAGATACAATCTAGTAAGCATAAAATTAACCTTAAGAATATTTAAGAATATACTCTACAACATGGAAAATATAGGTAAAATTTAATATGAACAAAGATATTGGAGGTGATGGAATTCCAGCTGAACTATTTTAAATCCTAAAAGATAATGCTGTTAAAGTGCTGCTCTTAATATGCCAGCAAATTGGGAAAACTCAGCAGTGCCTACAGGACTGGAAAAGGGGTCAGTTTTCATTCCAATAACAAAGAAAGACAATGCCAAAGAATGTTCAAACTACCGCACAACTGTACTCATCTCACATGCTAGCAAAGCAATGCTCAAAATTCTCCAAGCTAGGCTTCAACAGTACATGAAACAAGAACTTCCAGATGTTCAAGCCGAATTTAGAAAGACAGAGGAACCAGAGATTAAATTGCTAACATCTGCTGGATCATATGAAAAAAGCAAGAGAATTCCAGAAAAAAACAGCTACTTTTGCTTAATTGACTACTAAAGCCTTTGACTTTATGGATTACAATAAACTGTGGAAAATTCTTAAAGAGATGGGAATACCAGACCACCATACCTGCTTCCTGAGAAATCTATATGCAGGTCAAGATGCAACAATTGGAAACTGGACATGGAACAACAGACTGGTTCCAAATTGGGAAAGGAGTATGTCAAGGCTGTATATTGTCACCCTGCTTATTTAACTTATATGCAGAGTACATCATGCGAAATGCCAGGTTGGATGTAGCACAAGCTGGAATCAAGACTGCCAGGAGAGATATCAATAACCTCAGATGTGCAGATGGCACCACTGTTATGGCAGAAAGCGAGGAGGAACTAAAGAGCCTTTTGATGAAAGTGAAAGAGGAGAGTGAAAAAGCTGTCTTAACATTCAGAAAATGATGTTCATGGCATCTGGTCCCTTCACTTTATGGCAAATAGATGAGGAAACAATGGAAACAGTGACAGTGAGAGACTTTACTTTCTTGGGCTCCAAAATCACTGCAGATGGTGACTGCAACCATGAAATTAACAAAAGCTTACTCCTTAGAAGAAAAGCTATGACAAATCTAGACAGCCTATTAAAAATCAGAGACGTTACTTTGCCAACAAAGGTCCATTTAGTCAAAGCTGTGGTTTTTCCAGTAGTCACGTATGGATATGAAAGTTGGACCATAAAGAAAGCTGAGTGGGGAAGAATTGATGCTTTCGAACTGTGGTGTTGGAGAAGACTCTTGAGAGTCCCTTGGACTACAAGGAGATCCAACCAGTTCTTCCTGAAGGAAATCAGTCCTGAATATTCACTGGCAGGACTGATGTTGAAGCTGAAACTCCAATACTTTGGCCACCTGATGCCAAGAGCAGACTCATTAGAAAAGACCCTGATGGTAGGAAAGATTGAAGGCAGGAGGAAAAGGGGACAACAGAGGACGAGATGGTTGGATAGCATCACCAACTCAATGGACATGAGTTTGAGCAAGCTCTGGGAGATGGTGATGGACAGGGAAACCTGGCATGCTGCAGTCCATGGGATTGCGAAGAGTTGGACATGACTGAGCGACTAAACTGAGCTGAACTGATAACTGGAATACAACCTTTAAAAATTGTGAATCACTTTATTATGCACCTGTAACTTATGTAATGTTATATAGCAACTACAAATAAAAAATAAACAAAAAAGAATTTTCTGGTTGTCAGAAGATATATAAAAACTACTCTAAATTGGTGATTTCCGAGTGAAGCCATTAATCAGCTAACCTCTGCCACTAGGGCACTTCCTGGCCCCCCTCAACAATAATACCAATAATGCCTTTTCACTAGAGTGCAGTCCTGTGCAGTTCCCAGACTGGTCCTGACCTGTGAGGACACTTATTAAAACCATTAGGGAGCATTAAAACCTCATTAAAACCTGGTAGTGTGTGAAGCTTGTAATCAACATCGTCTGCTCCAGAGATCTGACAATGGGACTGCCTGAAGCAAACTCTGCACCCTGGGGCTGGCTGAGCCATGCACACACAGATTGATCTTGTCCACGTTAGACTGTGGCCTTAAAAGTCCCTTATGTCTCTACATCTTTGGACTTTGATCTCTAAAAACTACATAACATCCCTTAGGTCCTAAAACTAGATTATTTCTTATTTATATATTAACATTTATGAAATGGAGAGCAATCATAGAGCCAAATAAATATATTTAAAGTAGTATCTCTCCATCATGCCAAAAACTATCATTAAGTCAATAGTGGGTTCTATTTTCAGTAGAATCTTTGAGATGAGAAAATATCACAATAAAGTATTTGGGAGACAAGGGTGTCCAAAGTAGGCTAATAATTTCAAACTCCTTCAAATATACACTATTTAAATATTCTTTATGTAGGCATTTATTTTGTGAAGTTAAGGGAATAAATGAATTTCTTAGGGCTAGTGGCATGAACTTCAAGGACTTTTCAACTTGCATATGTCCATCCCATCACTTCATGGAAAATAGATGGGGAAAAAGTGGAAACAGTGACAAATATTATTTTCTTGAGCTCTAAAATCACTGTGAACAGTGACTGCAGCTACAAAATTAAAAGACACTTGCTCCTAAAGAAGCCTGGCATGCTGCAGTCCATGGGATTGCAGAGTCAGACACAACTGAGCAACTGAACAATAACACCTAAAGAATAGATGTTATCGTTGTCTCTATTTATAAACGGAGAAACAAATGGGTAAACAGATCCTATAAACTGCTCAGCATCTCCCAACCCATAAAAGGCAGAACCAGAATTCAAATTCAGGGCTGTCTGACTTCAAGTGAAGTGAAATGAAGTGAAAGTTATTCAGTCGTGTCCGACTCTTTGTGACCCGATGGACTATACAGTCCATGGAATTCTCCAGGCCAGAATACTGGAGTGGGTAGCCTTTCCCTTCTCCAGTGGATCTTCCCAACCCAGGGATCGAATCCAGGTCTCCGGCACTGCAGGTGAGTTCTTTACCAGCTGAACCACCAGCGAAGCCCGAGAATACTCAAGTGGGTAGTCTATCCCTTCTCCAGAGGATCTTCCTGGCCTAGGAATCGAACCAGGTGCTCCTGCATTGCAGGTGGATTCTTTAACAGCTGAGCTACCAGAGAAGCCCATTTCTGAATTCAAGGTACAGATATTTTCACTGCATCTATTATGGCTTCATAAAATTTGTAGAACAGATTCAAAACGCAGTATTTGGAAAAAGTTGTTTCCTGTCTCTTAGGGGAAACTATTCCAAACTCACTTGATTATGTCATGGTCTGTAAAACATATGCAGCAAATGAGATAAAGAAACAAGCAAATTCCAGAAATAATTTTAAATCATTTTATTTTTGCATTGTCAATTCATTCCTAAGTATTTTTTTTATTTGTTGGTTCTTATAAGTAATACTATCAAAATCTCTGGGTACACATAAAACCATTTATTATTATTAATGGTTTTAAAAATATTTTCATGTTTGAAATAGCATCTTTTTCAGAAAAAGTGAACATTTCATATTATTTTCATGGGGTTATTAGTAAGATATTAGGGGTTTTATCAAAAAGTTAATTTTCTGGTTATTCTTTTTTTATTGTAAAGTGAAGAAACAGGGTCTAGAGAATAATTTTCAACATTGAATAAAAACAAGGAAGCCAATGAGTTGTGAATGCAGATACTGAGTAAAGGTAGAAAGCAGTAACTCATATAAATGTCTATTTTTTTCTGGTCTTGAAACTGATGTATTACAATGATAATCTGAGGTACACTATAATGTAGGATTTAAAGGAAGTGATAGCTCTACAGATATACATTATCCTCTGAATTTATAAACATTTAAATAATACAAGCATCACAGTGATAGAAAACAGGTGCACTGGCGCAAAAATGAAATTGTAGTGTTCTGTCAGAGTCTTCAAATTTCTTTCAGTACAAGTTGTGTCCATGCTAAGTCACTTCAGTTGTATCTTGCTCTTTGTGACACCATGGGCTGTATCCTACCAGGCTTCTCTGTCCATGGGGTTCTGAAGGCAAGAATACTGGAGTGGTTTACCTTGTTCTCCACCAGGGGAATCTTCCCAACCCAGGGATAGAATCCATGTCTCTTACATCTCTTCTTGGCAGGTGGGTTCTTTACCACTAGTACCATTTGGGAAGTCCAGGATAAGTTAGGTAAATATTAAAGTTACAAAATAACTGTCATTTGTCAAAAACAGAAATGTAAAATATTCAAGGGGCTATTTTTTTTTAAGGATCCACTCTGGAATGCAAAAGTAGGAAGTCAAGAAACACTTGGAGTAACAGGCAAATTTGGCCTTGGAATACGGAATGAAGCAGGGCAAAGACTAATAGAGTTTTGCCAAGAAAATGCACTGGTCATAACAAACACCCTCTTCCAACAACACAAGAGAAGACTCTATACATGGACATCACCAGATGGTCAACACTGAAATCAGATTGATTATATTCTTTGCAGCCAAAGATGGAGAAGCTCTATACAGTCAGCAAAAACAAGACCAGGAGCTGACTGTGGCTCAGACCATGAACTCCTTATTGCCAAATTCAGACTGAAATTGAAGAAAGTAGGGAAAACCACTAGACCATTCAGGTATGACCTAAATCAAATCCCTTATGATTATATAGTGGAAGTGAGAAATAGATTTAAGAGCCTAGATCTGATAGATAGAGTGCCTGATGAACTATGGAATGAGGTTCATGACATTGTACAGGAAACAGGGATCAAGACCATCCCCATGGAAAAGAAATGCAAAAAAGCAAAATGGCTCTCTGGGGAGGCCTTACAAATAGCTGTGAAAAGAAGAGAAGTGAAAAGCAAAGGAGAAAAGGAAAGATATAAACATTTGAATGCAGAGTTCCAAAGAACAGCAAGAAGAGATAAGAAAGCCTTCTTCAGTGATCAATGCAAAGAAATAGAGGAACAATAGAATGGGAAAGACTAGGGATCTCTTCAAGAAAATTAGAGATACCAAAGGAACATTTCATGCAAAGATGGGCTCGATAAAGGACAGAAATGGTATGGACCTAACAGAAGCAGAAGATATTAAGAAGAGGTGGCAAGAATACACAGAAGAACTGTACAAAAAGATCTTCACGACCCAGATCATCACGATGGTGTGATCACTGACCTAGAGCCAGACATCCTGGAATGTGAAGTCAAGTGGGCCTTAGAAAGCATCACTATGAACAAAGCTAGGGGAGGTGATGAAATTCCAGTTGAGCTATTTCAAATCCTGAAAGATGATGCTGTGAAAGTGCTGCAGTCAATATGCCAGCAAATTTGGAAAACTCAGCAGTGGCCACAGGACTGGAAGAGGTCAGTTTTCATTCCAATCCCCAAAAAAGGCAATGCCAAAGAATGCTCAAACTACCGCACCATTGCACCCATCTCACATGCTAGTAAAGTAATGCTCAAAATTCTCCAAGCCAGGCTTCAGCAATACGTGAACTGTGAACTTCCTGATGTTCAAGCTGGTTTTAGAAAAGGCAGAGGACCCAGAGATCAAATTGCCAACATCCGCTGGATCACGGAAAAAGCAAGAGAGTTCCAGAAAAACATCTATTTCTGCTTTATTGACTATGCCAAAGCCTTTGACTATGTGGATCACAATAAACTGTGGAAAATTCTGAAAGAGATGGGAAAGCAGACCACCTGACCTTCCTCTTGAGAACCTGTATGCAGGTCAGGAAGCAACAGTTAGAACTGGACATGGAACAACAGACTGGTTCCAAATAGGAAAAGGAGTTTGTCAAGGCTGTATATTGTCACCCTGCTTATTTAACTTACATGCAGAGTACATCATGAGAAACGCTGGACTGGAAGAAACACAAGCTGGAATGAAGATTGCTGGGAGAAATACCAATAACCTCAGATATGCAGATGACACCACTGTTACGGAAGAAAGTGAAGGGGAACTCAAAAGCCTCTTGATGAAAGTGAAAGTGGAGAGTGAAAAAGTTGGCTTAAAGCTCAACATTCAGAAAACAGAGATCATGGCAGCCGGTCCCATCACTTCCTGGGAAATAAATGGGGAAACAGTGGAAACAGTGTCAGACTTTATTTTTCTGGGCTCCACAATCACTACAGATGGTGACTGCAGCCATGAAATTAAAAGATGCTTACTCCTTGGAAGGAAAGTTATGACCAACCTAGATAGCATATTCAAAAGCAGAGACATTACTTTGCCAACAAAAGTTCACCTAGTCAAGGCTATGGTTTTTCCTGTGGTCATGTGTGGATGTGAGAGTTGGACTGTGAAGAAGGCTGAGGGCGAAGAATTGATGCTTTTGAACTATGGTGTTGAAGAAGACTCTTGAGAGTCCCTTGGACTGCAAGGAGATCCAATCAGTCCATTTTGAAGGAGATCAGCCCTGAGATTTCTTCGGAAGGAATTATGCTAAAGCTGAAACTCCAGTACTTTGGCCACCTCATGCGAAGAGTTGACTCATTGGAAAAGACTGTGATGCTGGGAGGGATTGGGGGCAGGAGGAGAAGGGGACGACAGAGGATGAGTTGGCTGGATGGCATCACTGACTCGATGGACGTGAGTCTGAGTGAACTCCAGGAGTTGGTGATGGACAGGGAGGCCTGGCGTGCTGCGACTCATGGGGTCGCAAAGAGTGGGGCACGACTGAGTGACTGATCTGATGTGATCTGATCTGATCAGCACTGTGATCTGACAACTACAATGTTTATGACCAAACTGAATATATTTGTTCCCTTCCTTTGAGAGACTATTGGCTGGCAGCCTCTTCTTTGGAGAATGGATAGATTGGTTTTAGCTCTCCTCTGGTGGTTAGGCCAGATAGCTATACTGATGTATTTAATTACATGGTTTTAAAATTCTGTTTATGCCCTCAGAGGAAATTAATGTAATTATAATTTAAAGTTAGTTTCTTCTTTTTTGTTGCTAGGGACACAAGTCTACATAAGAAGAGGCTTTCCTAGTGCTTTGTTTGGCTTTTGTTTGAACATGTATCCTTGAATTTTTTTAGCTCCCAGACAGAGTTTGATAGCAGCAATTTGGGTTGGCAGAAGAACCAATCTGGGGTCTGGGAGTCAGACAGAGTTTGAAGCAGAGCTCGTCCACTTATGGGCTGAGAGACAGGATAAACAACTGGGCGTTGTGTGCAGTTTGTCCTGTGTTTACTGTATATATTAATACCTTCTTGACAGGACCGAGATAAGTTTTAAGTGATTTGGAGGTGACCATTCCTCTTATGTGGGCTTCCATGGTGACTCAGTGGTAAAGAATCTGCCTACCAATGAAGGAGACACAGGCGTGAAGATCCAGGGGATCTTCCCAGCCCAGGGATCAAACCCAGGTCTTGATCAGGTCTCTCAGGAAGATCCCCTGGAGAAGGAAATGGTAACCCACTCCAGTGTTCTTGCCTGGGAAATCCCAAGGACAGAAGACCCTGGTGGGCTATAGTCCATAGGGTCACAAAAGAGTTGAACACAACTTATTGACTTAAACAACAACAATTCCTCTTATGCAGGAAATGACTCAGGAATTTTGCTTTTGTTTCCTGTTTATGTTGGAAAGTGGGTCAAACAGGCATTATTTTGTATTCCATTTTCTCCTATTTGTCTGTGAATACGTGTTTGAATGCCTGCCTCATTATTATTGTGCAACACTACAGAGAAGATTAACACATCATGTATTTCCTGTATGTAAGGTATGAACTCCTGTTCTATCAACATTCTTTATATCTGAAACCCTCCAGGAACTGTGATGTAGCTATTCTGCAAGGGAGAGGACTTTTCCCTCACTGCCACCATCATAGGAGATGTGGTTCTGCTTCTGCAGTTTCTCTTCTGAAATATTAAAAAGCCAGCCTTTCATGAACTGGTCTGCAAAAATTAAGTACCATTTACAATAGCACTCTCATGTAAAACTGTGTTCTAAGTTTACTGACACAAGACAAACTTACAAAACCATCCGCACATAAGACTTTTAATTTTGAGTAATGAGTACATATATTTCTATTTACAGGTCAGGAAGCAACAGTTAGAACTGGACATGGAACAACAGACTGGTTCCAAATAGGAAAAGGATTACATTAAGGCTGTATATTGTCATGCTGCTTATTTAACTTTTATATGCAGAGTACATCATGAGAAACGCTGGGCTGGAGGAAGCACAAGCTGGAATCAAGATTGCCGGGAGAAATATCAATAACCTCAGATATGCAGATGACACCACCCTTCTGGCAGAAAGTGAAGAACTAAAGAGCTTCTTGATGAAAGTGAAAGAGGAGAGTGAAAAAGTTGGCTTAAAGTTCAACATTTAGAAAACGAAGATCATGGCATCCAGTCCCATCACTTCATGGTAAATAGATGGGGAAACAGTAGAAACAGTGTCAGACTTTATTTTTCTGGGCTCCAAAATCACTGTGGATGGTGATTGCAGCCATGAAATTAAAAGACATTTACTCCTTGGAGAGAAAATCATGACCAACCTAGACAGCATATTAAAAAGCAGAGACATTACTTTGCCAAAAATGGTCCATCTAGTCAAGACTATGGTTTTTCCAGTGGTCATGTATGGATGTGAGAGTTGAACTATAAAAACAGCTGAATGCAGAAGAATTGATGCTTTTGAACTGTGGTGTTGGAGAAGACTCTTGAGAGTCCCTTGGGATTGCAAGGAGATCCAACCAGTCCATCCTAAAGGAGATCAGTCCTGGGTGTTCACTGGAAGGACTGATATTGAAGCTGAAACTCCAATAATTTGGCCATCTGATGCAGAAATCTGACTCATTTGAAAAGACTCTGATGCTGGGAGGGATTGAGGGCAGGAGGAGAAAGGGATGACAGAGGATGAGATGGTTGGATGGCATCACCGACTCAATGGACAAGAGTTTGGGTAAACTCTGAGAGTTGATGAAGGACAGGGAGGCCTGGCATGCTGCAGTTCATTGGGTCTCAAAAAGTTGGACATGACTGAGTGACTGAACTGAACTGAATATATACCCAGTGCATCAATGCTATTAAAAGTAATAGAAAAGGCCTGAAGATTAGGAAAAGAAAATTTAAGCTATATACTTAACAAGATCCAGAAAAAAGGTAAGTCATCTTTTTATTACAAATGCTATGCTTTTTTATTTGTTTTCTTAAATATGTACCATATTTCATGTTAAATGTTGCTTTAGATTAGAAGCTTTTCCTCATTTAAATAAAACATGGAGCCTGGCTCTTAACATTACAGAAACTTCTTACTGTAATATGTTTATAAATACTGACTTTTAAAAACGTTTGTTTTCATTTTTTTTCTTTGTTTTTCAAATGTACTTCTTCTCCAACATTTGACTTAACTCAAAGTCACTATAAGTGTTGAAGCAGTTTCTGAAAGTCTGCAATGGAGAAGGAAATGGCAACCCACTCCAGTGTTCTTGCCTGGAGAATCCCAGGGACGGGGAAGCCTGGTGGGCTGCTGTCTATGGGTTCGCACAGAGTCGGACACGACTGAAGTGACTTAGTATAGCATAGTCATGTCTGACTCTTTGCAACCCCATGGACTGTAGCCCACCAAGCTCCTCTGTCTATGGGATTCTCCAGGCAAGAATACTGGAGTAGGAATCCATTCCTCTCTCCAGGGGATCCTCCCAATCCAGCGATGGAAACTGGGTCTCCTTCATTGGTAGATGGGTTTGTTGCCATCTAAGCCATAAAAGGAAGCCCCCAAAGCCTCTTTACTACATGTTAATGAGTATGAGAAAGAGTGGCAAAGGGAGAGAATGCACAGTTAGACTTGAAAAGTATAATGTTGAATTCAATTTTATTTATCCTTTCAAAGAACCAGCTTTTGGCTTTGTTGATTTTTGCTATGGTCTCCTTTGTTTCTTTTGCATTTATTTCTGCCCTAATTTTTAAGATTTCTTTCCTTCTACTAACCCTGGAGTTCTTCATTTCTTCCTTTTCTAGTTGCTTTAGGTGTAGAGTTAGGTTATTATTTGACTTTTTTCTTGTTTCTTGAGATATGCCTGTATTGCTATGAACTTTCCCCTTAGCACTGCTTTTACATGTCCCATAGGTTTTGGGTTGTTGTGTTTTCATTTTCATTCATTTCTATGCATATTTTGATTTCTTTTTTGATTTCTTCTGTGATTTGTTGGTTATTCAGCAGTGTGTTTTTCAGCCTCCATATGTTGAAATTTTTAATATTTTTTTCTCCTGTAATTGAGATCTAATCTTACTGCATTGTGTTCAGAAAAGATGCTTGGAATGAAGCAACCCAGATGTCCATCAGCAGATGAATGGATAAGAAAGTTGTGGTACATATACACAATGGAGTATTACTCAGCCATTAAAAAGAATACATTTGACTCAATTCTAATGAGGTGGATGAAATTGGAGCCTATTATACAGAGTGAAGTAAGCCAGAAAGAAAAACACCAATACAGTATACTAACACATATACATGGAATTTAGAAAGATGGTAACGACAACCCTGTATGTGAGACAGCAAAAGAGATGTATAGAACAGTCATTTGGACTCTGTGGGAGAGGGAGGGGGATGATTTGGGGGAATGGCATTGAAACATGTATAATATCATATAAGAAACGAATTGCCAGTCCAGGTTCGATGCATGATACAGGATGCTTGGGGCTGGTGCACTGGGATGACCCAGAGGGATGGTATGGGGAGGGAGGTAGGATCGGGGTTCAGGATGGGGAACATGTGTACACCCGTGGCGGATGCACGTTGATGTATGGCAAAACCAATACAATATTGTAAAGTAAAAAAAAAACAAATAAATTAATTAAAATAATAATAATAAATAAAAAAATAAATTAATTTAAATAAGTAGCATGGCCAAAAAAAAAAAAATTGTTGAATTCAGGCAAGGAGTATGATTCAGTGGGAGACAAGTGGGATTGGAGGGCAGGGAGTCAGTAAAGCAAGCTCAGTTAACAACCTGTGCTGCTGCTGCTGCTAAGTCGCTTCAGTCATGTCCGACTCTGTGCGACCCCATAGACGGCAGCCCACCAGGCTCCGCCGTCCCCGGGATTCTCCAGGCAAAACACTGGAGTGGGTTGCCATTTCCTTCTCCAAAGCATGAAAGTGAAAAGTGAAAGTGAAGTCGCTCAGTCGTGTCCGACCTTCGGGACTCCATGGACTGCAGCCTATGCTATCCCTGGGCAAAATTGCTCTGCTCTCCATCTATTCTTAAAGAGATGAATTAGGCAACCCTGAGAGTCGGCCATCTCTGCAAACTAGTTGTTGTTGTTGCTGTGGTTTAGTCACTAAGTCATATTGTGAAGCCAATTTGCTTCTGGCTTTAAGTAAAACAGACTTTGAAACTCCATGTATTGTAGCTCACCAGGCTCCTCTGTCCGTGGGATTTCCCAGGCAAGAACACTGGAGTGGGTTGCCATTTCCTTCTCCAGTGGATTTTCCCAACCCAGAGATCGAACCTGCATCTCCTACTTGGCAGGCAGATTCTTTATCACTGATCCATCTGTGAATCCCCTCTACAAACTATAGGGACAGATAATCCATGTAAAAATTATATAAAATAGAGACCTTTGGGGTCTCTTCAGCCATTCTGGCAGGAGCTGCTGCTGCTGCTAAGTCACATCAGTCATGTCCGACTCTGTGTGACCCCATGGACAGAAGCCCACCAGGCTCCCCTGTCCCTGGGATTCTCCAGGCAAGAACACTGGAGTGGGTGGCCATTTCCTTCTCCAATGCATGAAAGTGAAAAGTCAAAGTGAAGTTGTTCAGTCATTTCCGACTCTTAGCGACCCCATGGACTGCAGCCTACCAGGCTCCTCCGCCCATGGGATTTTCCAGGCAAGAGTACTGGAGTTGGGTGCCGTTGCCTTCTCTGTCTGGCAGGAGATACCGGTTCAATTCCTGGGTCTGGAAGATCCACTGGGGAAGGGATAAGCTACCCACTCCAGTATTCTTGGGCTACTCTGGTGGCTCAGCTGGTAAAGAATCTGCCTGCAGTAGGGGAGGCATGGATTCGATCCATGGGTTGGGAATATCCCCTGGAGAAGGGAAAGGCTACCCACTCCAGTATTCTGGCCTGTAGAATTCCACAGACTGTATAGTCCATGGGGTCTCAAATAGTCAGACACGACTGAGCGACCTTCACTTTCACTTCACAGTCATTCTGGCATGAGTTGTCTGTGTCATGTGATGTTAGAGAGACAGGTTAGAATGAACTGCAGCATATGATCTCATTTGTG
The DNA here is from genome assembly GCF_027580195.1 of Bos mutus. NCBI lineage: Eukaryota > Metazoa > Chordata > Mammalia > Artiodactyla > Bovidae > Bos > Bos mutus. The sequence goes on from NC_091624.1 coordinate 55,761,909, forward strand.
CTTATTCAGAAATGGCATTTACTCTTGAACTTAAGTCTCTGGGAAACAAAGTGATTTTAACTGCTTGTAATCTTGGTACGGAATAGAGAAAAGTAAGTGAGGAGTTAGGTTAATTTTCTTTACTATAATAAAAGAGGATTTAGGCTTAGATGAAAATTTTTAAAAAGCTCTCTGTTTTGAGGTATATATTTTGCTAAAAGATGATTAGATGACTTCACGCTTAAGAAGTTTAAAGTGAAAAAAGCAAGCCTAGTGGATTGCATCATTAGCTGATTAAAGAAAATGTTAACTAAAACATCACCATCAAGCATATGACCTGATCTAATTAGTTGATTACTAATTCAGATTTAGTGTTGAGTACCTTTACTTTGAACATCAATTTCAGCTTAACAGAAGTTCTTCCTGCTTCTCTGTCATCACAGAAAACAAGGTTTGGCAATTGAGCAATTAAAGAAATGAATAAATAAATATTAGATTAAGGCTTTTCCTGACATCCATTTCTGAAAGCCAAAAAAATGTTGTTCACAGCATGTCATTACAGAATAGAAAGCCATGTCTCCTTTCCAAACAAAATGTCACCTTTCAACTCTATCAAAATCTCCCTCCATTCAAAACTATATTATCATTTTTTGTAGCACTAGTGAGTTCCTGACCCTGTGCTCTATTCTGTGAATCTCAGGACAAATGAGATAGAGAATCTCTATATAAGTACTACAGTGTACTGGATTAGAAAGTCACATTAACAATCACCTGTGATTAATGATGGAAGGAGAAAGTGGGCATTGGTGATTACAATGGAGAAAAGAAGAAATAGCTATAACCCATCTGAGGTAGGTAGACAGAAAAGGCAGTTCTGTATTAGAACAAGGGGAGATGACAGGAATTCCCTCTGCCTTTCTAACTTATTCCCTTTATCAGATTTTTAAAAGGTGGATGTCATTACCTGGCTCCATTTCTAGTCTCTCTCCCATTTTATCAAGGTTTCTTTCTCTTCCTCCTAATCTCTCATATTCCTTTCCTGCTAGAGATCAATAGTCTTATCCATGCAGTGGCAATGATCTGGAGGTCTACTGACTAATAATTTCATTAATTCTCATGATACTTTTCATAAAAAATAATATACAAATGACAATCATTACTTCAGTTCTACCTATGTAAAATTTAAGTCACAAAGAATGAGACAGATTTTACTAGGGTTACATAGAAAACAGAGGAGTCAAGATGGGAATGCATGAAACCCCAGAATTCCATCCTTAGATGCATATTTCATATCATATATAGTCACACTGAACTTCATTCATAGACTTATTATCAAAATAGAAAATGTCAGATTTCATCTAGAAATATCATAACCATATTCATGTTATAGGATATTGTGTTATAAATTTTAAAATAATTCTAAAGATTGGAACATATAATATTTTACATTTTCAGTTTTTATAATATCATTATCATTCACTAAATTTGTAATACTGTGAAACAAAAAGTGCATTTCTTAGGTTGAGTCTGCGAGTTTGTGTGTTTGTTCATATGCATGTGTGTGCAATGTTTAGTCTGATTATAATGGCAGTTTGAATGCTTGGTTAGTCTATAGAGATTGGCAGTAATTAGCATGACAGACAAAAGGAGGAAATGTAGCCACTTATGCCTCAGGCTGAACTAATTTTAGTGTTAAGTATGAATCTAATATCCATAAGTAGGGAATAGTTATTAAAATGTATTGACTCAGAACCGTATTTGTAGTTTTATAACAAAGGTAAGAACTGCCTAGCTTCAGTAAGACCACACACAGGTTTTGTTAAAGATAAAATTATGAAAATATTGTCTGGATATAACTCTGCTAGAAAAATTTGTGTCTAACAATCCATGGACATAAAGTTTGAGCTTATCATTTCTGTTAAATGTTAATGTTTTTGGTGCAACATGTACTCAATTAGGAAGTAAGTTTTACAGATCAGTTGAAAACAGGATCTTTATGCAATATGTATATATGTTTACAGACTATATCTCTCTACCTCCAAGATGAAATTAATTTGGTTCTGGCTTTAAATAAATCAGATAGTACTTCAGTGTAGAGAAAGCTGAACAGACTCAAGTTTTGATAGTATCAGGTGAATTGGAGATTTGGAAATTTGATTCCAGTGATTTTTTATTATCTCTCAGTCACTGTCATGTTATTAGAGTATCATAAGAAAAATTCTGTCATGTCACCTCTAGATTTGCAGAGAACTATGGAAACAGCAGTAAATCTGACTCTCCTTCAACATATCCCAGTCCTATACCCTTTCCACAACTGTACTGTTGGAACCTGACACGTGTAAAGAGATAAGTGAAAGGACATGTAGCTAAAAGAAAGCCACATGAGCACTGTCACCTTGGGATCAACAAATTATATATGAGACCTCAAGTAAGTAATCTAACCTCTCAGAATTTAGTCATTATAACTGTAGAGATAATACAGGCCTGACCACATCCTGAGACTATTTAAGTATCTCATTGATTACCGACTATTAAAACAGGTCAATAAGACTGTCTAAAATACAGTGTTAAAAATAGTATTAACAATGAGTATGTGCTATAAAAACTAATTAGGGCTAATAAACAATTTCAGCAATATTACAGGATATAAGATCAAACATAAAATCAATCATATAGCTACGTACTAATAACATGTAAAAGTGTAATTAAGCAAATAAGTCTATTTATCATAGCAACAAAAGAAATAACATTTAAGAATAGATTAAATGAAAAATCTGTACATTGAAAACTATAGAACGTTGAGGAGGACATAAATAAATCAAAAGGTATGCTATGCTCATAGACTGGAAAGCTTAATATTGTTAAGACGGTAATACTCCTCCAAATGAGGTATAGGTTCAACACAATCTGTATCAAAGTCAAAGCTGGATTTTTTTTTAATTGACAAACTGATTCTAAAATTCACATGAAAATTAAAGGTTTTCAAAGTAACCAGAACCATCTTTCAAAAGAATAACAAAGTAAAATGACTCACAGTTTCTAAGTTCAAAACTTATTATCTAGCTACAGTAGTCAAAGCAATGCAGTATGGCATAAGGGCAGATATATAGATTAATTAAACAGAATCAAGAGCTCAAAAATAAACCCTTACACTTACAGTTAATTAATTTTTTGACAAGAGAACCAAGGCAATTCAAAGGAGAAATAAAAGAATTTCTATAAATGGTGCTAGGAAAACTTGACATCCACACATGAAAGAATGAAGGTGAACCTCTAATTCACCCTACATACAAAAATTTATTCAAAATGAATCAAACATCTAAATGTAAGAGCCAAAGTTATAAAAAGGCATAATAGAAAACCTAGGCATATATCTTCATTAACTTGGATTCGGCAGTGGTTGTTTAGACACCACAAGTACAAACAGGAGACAAAAGAAAAAATTAACTGGACTTCACCAAATTTAAAACTTTTGTGTTTCAAAGGTTACCATCAAGAAAATGAAAAGATAATCCACAGAATGAGAACAAAATGTTTGCAAATTATGTATCTGATGGAGTCTAGTGACTGGAATATATAAGAACAATCATAACTGAAACATAAAAATATAACCCAACTAAAAAATGGCCATAGGGCTTGAAAAGGGGTTTCTACAAAGAAGATACACAAATGGTCCATAAACACATGAAAAGGCGCTCAATATCATTAAGTTAATGCAAATCAAAATCACAATGGGGTACTATTTCACACCCAGTATTGCAATTAAAATAAAAAATAAACAAAAAGGAAAATAAGATGTGTTGATGAGAATATGGATAAATCAGAATCATCATAGTCTTTGGAAAACACTTAGGCAGTTCCTAAAAGAGTAAAACAGAGTGTTATTATATTGTCCAAGAATTTCACTCCTAGATTTGTACTCTCCAAAACTGAAAACTGTATTTACAAAATAGCTGTAAGTGAATGTCCATTGTAGCATTATCTATAATAGCTAAAAAAGGACAAGCAACCTAAATGATGAACCCAACTGATAAACTGAAAACAAATGTAATAAACCTGTACAGTAGAATATTATTTAATAATAAAATGAATGAAGCACAGATATATGCTACCACAGGGATAAATCTTGAAAAGGTTATGCTTTTTAAAGGAAAAAAAGTCAGAAACAAAAGGTCACAGAGTGCATGATTCTATTGCTAAGAAATATCCAGGATAGGTAAATTCATTGAGATGTTCTTTCACTGAAAGTAAATGTAGTGAAAGGAATGAAGTGGGGAATAGAGACAGAATGCTAATGGGTATGGAGTTTCTTTTTAGAGTGATTAAAAAGTTCCAAAATCACACAGTGATGATGGTTTTAAATCTCTGTAAATATACTAAAAGCCACTGAATTTAACGCTTTAAAAGATGTATTTATGGAATGTGAATTACATATCAAATAAAACAATAATAATAAGTAGGCATTCCTAATGCATTCAAGGCAAGAAAGACAGTTTGCTACAACACATGAAATTCTTTTTGTTAACTGAAGTTGAAGACAAAGGTTAACATTTAAACCTTTTCTTGGATGAGCAAATATTTCTTTAAACAATAAGTTTGTTCAGACAGGTAAACATTTTGGGGGACCAGGGAAGCCTGAACACTGAGTGTCCATTAAAGTAGGGTCCAGAAGTAAAAAGCTCTGGATCACCTATGGGCAACCTAAGACACTTGCCATCTTTGTGCAGAGGTAGACAGATTGATTAAAGAAAATAAGAAAATTCAGAAAACATAAAAAGAAAGAATGAAAAAAACAGATTAGAAAATAGAATTCACCTTCATCAAATTTTGCCCAGATTTAACACTGCTCAGAAACGTAATCCTCACAAAATCACTCCCTATGCTTTAAGAAGCAGTGATTTTTAAAATATTATCTTTTTCTTAATATGTCTTCTTTTGCATATTACAAACATCACACAACACATTTAGTTGGATTCTTTTAAGTTTATGTCTTCTAAACTTGTATCAAACTCTGCAAACAGATCCTTAATCTCACATGTATTAAAATTGTAGGATAATTACTTAAGCATAAAAGCTAAGGTAAAGAAAATTTACCATAATGTCCAGTTCATGAAAAATTATTTGTTCTATACTTATGAGGCTCAGAGTGCACTTATCAGAGGAAGTTGGAAATAAAAATTTTCTTAGATTATTAATTCATCATAAGTTACACAAAATCATGCCATACTCCTATGTCTAATTTGAAGTTGTAATATTATTTTAGAGCTATACTCTTACAGAGAAATGTCCACTTAGAGAAATGAACTTTTAGGTCATGTCTATATGACCATAAAGAGTGTAAAAAAATTTACTGTATCCGTGGGCTATCTTAATTAACATTCTGCAAGTGGTAATACCAGGTCACTGCCCTTGGCATAGTCATAAAAATGTAACCCAGGCAGAAGAACTAACCATTATTATTTCTTATTTTCCCTCAATAAGATTATGCTATGTTTACATAGCCCTAGCCTAACAAGCCAATTCAGTAGAACAATTAGTTAAGCTATCCCAAAAGAGGCTGTTGAATATTAGTGAAAGGAGTATTTCACTTGAATTCAAACAAGCTTAGTCCCAGCGTTTGTCATTAAAATTTAATATGGTATTATATGTAAGAAAGGCATTGATACACAGAAAGTTTCTCTTCTTCTCTCTATCCCTCCCTTCATTCCCTCCTTCCTCCTTCCCTCCCTCCATTTTTCTTTCCTTTCTCCCTCCCTCCTGCCTTCATCTTTCTTTTATCCAATAACTTTCAAAACATCCTTTTCATATTACTATTTAGACTACTTCCTTAGAAGTATCATTGTTATCTGACTATCTCTTAAAGGAGGCATGGACTCTAAAATAAAGATTCAGTAATTCTTCAGAGTACAGTTTCAAGAGCCATCTAACAGAACTCCATCTAATGACAGAAATGTTCTAAATATGCAGTCTGTGAGTTGTCACTACTGAGAATTTGAAGTGAAATTAGTGCAATCTGTGTGCGTGCATACTTAGTCAAGTCCGACTCTTTGTGACCCCATGGACTGTAGCCCGTCAGGCTTCTCTGCCCATGAGATTTCCCAGGCAAGAATACTGGAGTGGGTTGCCATTTCCTTCTCCAGCGGATCTTCCTGACCAGGGATCAAGCCCGAGTCTCCTGTGCTGCTTGCACTGGCAGGCGGATTCTTTACCACTGAGCTAGGTACCTGAGGTTTTGAATTCTGAATTTAATTATTTAAATATGGCAAGTTGCTATATTAATGCCAGCTTGGAATTAATTTAAATATTTAAGCACATATAAATCACCAATAAATAATTAATAACAGTTATAACATTCTATTACATTAATAAAATATTGATATATATTAATACAGGTATAAATATATTTATAAATTTAAATATATATATTTTATTAAAGTAAAGATATACAATATTAGTTTCAGGTGTACAGCATAGAGATTCAATATTTTTATAGATAATACTCCATTTAAAGTTATTACAAAATAATGACTATATTTCCCTGGGCAGCACAATATATCTTTGTTGCTCATTTATTTTATAGTTAGCAGTCTGTGTCACTTAATCTCATACCTCTATTTTGCCCCTCCCCCATTCCACTCCATACTGGTAATCACTAGTTCTCTGTATTTGTGAGTCTGTTTCTTTTTTGTTATATTCATTTGTTTGACTTCTTAGATTTTGTGTATAAATGATAACAGAGTATTTGGTTTCTCTGAATTATGTCACTAAGCATAATACCTTAGGTTCACCATGTTGATAGATACGGCAGAATTTCTTTCTTTTTTATGGCTGAGAAATATTGTGTCTGTGTGTGTGTGTGTGTGTACTTTCTAGAGGTGATTTGAAAAGGTTATTTATTACCATACAAAATTGACCCCATATGGAAGGTAAGCAAGGGCTTCCCAGGTGGCTCACTGGTAAAGAATCTGCCTGAAATGCAGGTTCTATCCCTGGATTGGGAAAATCTGCTGGAGAAGGAAATGGCAACCCATTCCAGTATTCTTGCCTGGAGAATACCATGGACAGAGGAGCCTGGCAGGCTACAGTCCATAGGGTTGCAAAAGAGTCAGACATGACTGAGTGACCAAACAGCAACAAGGAGATAAAGAGATACGTTTCATTAGACAGGAATAAAGTAAATTGTATAATTCCTGTATAGCTGAAGAACTGTACAAAAAAAGGTCTTAACGACCTGGATAACCATGATGGGGTGGTCACTCACCTAGAGCCAGACAGGCTGGAGTGTGAAGTCAAGTGGGCCTTTAGGGGAAGCATTATGACAACCAACCATAGAGGAGGTGATAGAATTCCAGCTGAGCTATTTCAAATCCTAAAAAATGATGCTGTCAAAGTCCTGCACTCAATAATGCCAGCAAATTTGGAAAACTCATCAGTGGTTACAGGACTGAAAAAGGTCAGTTTTCATTCCAATCTCAAAGAAGGGCAATGCCAAAGAATGTTAACACTATGACATAACTGTGCTCATTTCACATGCTAACAAGGTAATGCTCAAAATTCTACAAGCAGAGCTTCAACAGTACATGAATCGAGAACTTCCAGATGTGTGTGCCTGTGTGCTTAGTTGCTCAAAAGTGTCTGACTCTTTGTCACCCCACAGACTATTGCCCACCAGGCTCCTCTGTCCATGGGATTCTCTAGGCAAGAATACTGAAGTGGGTTGCCATGCCCTCCTCCAGGGGGTCTTCCCCACCCAGGGATCAGACCCAGGTCTCCCACACTACAAGCACATTATTTTCCATCTGAGCTCTCAGGGAAGCCCAAGAATACTGGAGTGCATAGCCTATCCCTTCTCTAGGAGATCTTCCTGACCCATGAATTGCACCAGGGTCCCTTGCATTGCTGGCAGATTCTTTACCAGCTGCGCTACCAGATGTACAAGCTGGATTTACAAAACACAGAGGAATGAGAGATCAAATGGCAGTATTTGCTGAATCTTAGAAAAAGCAAAGGAATTCCAGAAAAACATCTACTTCTTCTTCACTAACTACACTAAAACCTTTGACTGTATGAATCACAACCAACTGGAAAATTCTTAACGAAATGGGAATACCAGATCACCTTACCTACTCCTGAGAAACCTGTATGCAGGTCAAGAAGCAACAGTTAGAACCGGACATGAAACAACAGATTGGTTCAAAACTGGGAAAGGAGTATGTCAAGGCTGTATATTGTCACCTGGTTATTTAACTTCTATGCAGAGTACATCATGTGAAATGCCAGGCTGTATGAAGCACAAGCTGGAATCAAGATTGCTGAGAGAAATATCAACAACCTCAGATATGCAGATGATACCCCCCTAATGGCAGAAAGCAAAGAAGAACTAAATAGCCTCTTGATGAAAGCTAAAGAGGAGAGTAAAAAAGCTGGCTTAAAATTCAACATTCAAATAACTAAGATCATGGCATCCAGTTCCATCACTTACAGCAAATAGATGGGAAAAAAATGAAAACAGTGGCAGATTTTATCTTCTTGGGCTCCAAAATCACTATGGACAACGACTACAGCAGTGAGATTAAAAGACACTTGCTCTTTGGAAGAAAAGCTATGACAAACCTAGATGGTGTATTAAAAAGTAGAGACATCACTTTGCAGACAAAGGTCCATATAATCAAAGCTATGGTTTTTCTAGCAGTTATATACGAATCTAAGAGTTGGACTCCAAAAAGGCCTGAGCGCCAAAGAATTGATGCTTTCAAACTGTGGTGTTGGAGAAGATTCTTGAGAGCCCCTTGGACAGCGAGGAGATCAAACCAATCAATCTTAAAGGAAATAAACTGAATATTCATTCAGAGGACTGATTCTGAAGCTCCAATACTTTGGCCATCTGATGTGAAGAGCCGATTCACTGGAAAAAAACTCTGATGCTGGGAAAGACTGAAGGCAGAAGTAGAAGAGGATAACAGAGAATGAGATGTCTGGATGGCATCACCGACTCAATGGACATGAGTTTAAGCAAACTCTGGGAGATGGTGAAGGACAGGGAAGCCTGGCATGCTGAAGTCCATGGGGTCACAAAGAGTCAGACACAACTTAGTGACTGATCAACAACAAAACTTTTAATTCCCCTTTGGCTTGGCAGTTTAAAAATTTTCAATTGCAGATTTATATAATGTATGAAGTTTTTATACTCTTAGATATGTTATAGCTGAAAGTTGAACAAAGCTGGGGTAAAACCTCAGAAAGTTTGGATGATACCATTAAACACAGCAGAATCTATACAGAATCAATTTCAATGTCAAGAGGAACCACCAGGGCCAGCCCCAGATTGGGTAGGTTTCTCACTTCAGCCTGGCCAAACCTAAATTCTTTGGAGCCTACCTTTGAACTGAAATGCTTACTCTGGGAACCTTTCAAATACAGAATTTGAGAAAGTACAGGTTGATGAACAGAGCCTGTTTCACTTGCAACCTATTCAGAAGTATATACTTTTTTATAATGTGTGCTGCAAAACAAAGGTGAGAACAAATTTAGAGAGATTCTTAGAAAAAGTAAAGCCAGCAGGTAAATGTCTCATCTCCACAGCAGGCTAATACATTTAATTATAAAATCCCCAAATCTTTATAGTAGACTACACCTTCCAGGGATGTGGTAGATTTCAGTTCAGCTCTGTCCACTCTCCCTCTCTGTCCACCTTTAATCAAACCACTATTTCAAAATAGGAGATAGTATCATTAGTGACCATCTTCTATTTTTTTTTTTTAGTGATATTCTTCCAAACATTTTTAGCTATATTGAGAAAATTCTGCTTTAAATATGTTGTATATTTAATTTTTTCAAACTGTTAGGTGGATTATTTTTTTAACTTATTTTGGCTGTGCTGGGTCTTGTTGCTGCAAGGGCTTTTATCTAGTTGTGGCGAGTGGGGCTATTCTCTAATTGTGGTGCGCAGGCTTCTCACTGTAGTGGTTTCTCTTGTGGAGCACAGGCTTTAGAGAACCTGGGCTCAGTAGTGCAGGCACAATAGCTGTGGCTCACAGGCTTAGCTCCTCGGCATGTGGGATCTTCCTGGACCAGGGATAGAACCCGCATCACCTGCATTGGCAGGTGGATTCTTTATCACTGAGCCACCACAGAAGTCCCAGATAGATATTCTTAACCCACCTTATAGACATTTACATGTCAAAATAGTTAATAAATGTACTCTAAATCAAGCAGCCAGTTATTGCCAGAGTTAGAAGAAAAATGGGAGCTTAGCTTTAGGAGTTTATAGTAATTTTCAGTCAGAAGCAAGTGAGTTCAGTTGCCAATGAATGTGTCTATGACCAAGTATTTCCAAACCTACTCAACTTACTAGGCTCTTTACCCTCTCTCATTTCTCTTGCCACAGTCCCATAGTGGTCTCTGGGTCATTTTCTGAACCCAAGCTGAGCTACACTGTCAATCATTGTTCCATTGATAAATAATACCAACAAAAAACTAGGATATCATTCACTGTAATCAAAAAGGAAGTTTTCTTCAAACAAAAATGTCAGTTGAATATAGTAAAATTAAACACTTTCACTTACTGGAAGAAAACAATTAATATAACATTTTTCTTAGTGTTCACCTAGTTTTCTAAAAATGCATTGAAGAAAAGGTTACATGAAAAAGTAAAGAAAAATCAATTTTAAGATGTAAACTCTCACTCAGATTTTTTGTTTCTCATTTCATTTTAAAATAACCATGCATGCTATGTAATGGTTGCTAAATGCTGAAATAAAATTTATGTTATTTAACTTGTCTTACATCTTTATGTACTGTCAGCTATTAGAAATGTGAGCCCCTAGAAGGCATGAACCATAAGGCAAATACGTTGCAGCCTTGCAATACTTTGATATGTAGTTATATATTATAAAAATTCAATAATGTAATTGTTTAAAATTTATATTTTTATTTCAAATAAGTATTTTATGAGTCTCAAGTAATTGTTTTCTTTTCCATTTAAAAACCTAAAAAATTTTCCACTTTATTTGTTTTTAATTGAAGGATAATAAAAATATTTTTATTTTACATTGCCATGTTAGTTTCAGGTACATAGCAAAGCAACTCAGCCATATGTAACATGTATCTACTTTTTTTCTAATTCTTTTCCCATTCAGGTTATTACAGAGTATTAGGAAGAAGTTCCCTGTGCTACACAGTAGGCCCTTGGTTATCGATTTTAAACATACTGATTGTTTAAGATTATGATAAATGTGTTGAACATAAATGACTTGTCCATGTATTAACTGAGCCAGGGAAAAATTATTTGTGAACTACTATCAAAACAATCTATACATTTTAGAAAATGGATGTACAACCACTTTGGACCATCCACTGCTATGGATCTCTTGGTCTGGCATCAAAATTTTGGGAGAGATGAAGAGCAGAAGGAGAATATAAAATCTGCTTTATAAATGGGGAGAGAGGTGGAAGGAGCCTATGTAGTTTATTTTTTTAATAACAAAAGAAAGGATCTAATATGAGATAATCAGGTTGTTCCACTCTCAAAATGAACTGATTTGTGTTCCTGCTTAGAGGGATAGAAAAAAATTAAAGAGTAATTGCTATAATAATGATGAATTATTTGCTCTGAATTGTATTTAACTGAACTACCGGTTTTTCTTTTCTTCTCATCCTACATCACATGTAGTTCAAACCACTGTGAGGAGAGGCCACAGAGTTAAATTAAGATATAATAACATACCACATACAAACACATGTATATATGTGTATGTTTATATTATAATGTACATGTGTGTACCTCACTATCTTCTTTGCATGAATCAAAATATTTTTTTATTTTATTTTTTTAACTTTACAATATTGTATTGGTTTTGCCATATATCAACATGAATCCACCACAGGTATACACATGTTCCCCATCCTGAACCCTCCTCCCTCCTCCCTCCCCGTACCATCCCTCTGGGTCGTCCCAGTGCACCAGCCCCAAGCATCCAGTATCATGCATCGAACCTGGACTGGCAACTCATTTCATATATGATATTATACATGCTTCAATGCCATTCTCCCAAATCATCCCACCCTCTCCCTTTCCCACAGAGTCCAGAAGACTGTTCTAAATATCAGTAAAATATTTTGTTTAATCCAGCCTTTCTTTTCTAGACATTTAAATATTTTTCTGCTGAAATAGGGCACTTATTAAATAGATCAGATATGTCAAACAGTTCGGTGACCACTGGTAATAGTCTGAGGGCTTGTGGGTATTTTTTTTCCACTAGCTACAATTCCAGGTTTTAACAGAATAGATTAAGCCATGCAATGAAATCAATAAAAAAAGAAACATAATTACATTACCAGCTTAGTCACTTGAAATACTGATATTTGAAGGATAAATTGTACAGTATCTCTTAGGTGCACAGATGATTGATATTTTACTTTTTAAGGGTGAATATATTCATTATTTATTGCTATGTAAGAGAGCACCATTAAAATACAGTGATTTAAAGTAACAACATCAATTTATAATCTCTCACAGTCCTGTGGATCATGAATTACGTCATGGCTCAATTAGTGGTTGTGTCTCAGAGTCTAGAATGAGACTTATAGCTAGATATTGAGTGGGACTGCAGTTATCAGACAGCTTGGAGGGTCCATTTCCAATATGGCTTGTTCAGGGGCCTGGAAAATTGGTGCTGGCCATTGACTGGGACCATAGCTCCTCTTCACATGAGCCTCTCTACGGGGCTACTTGGGTAATCTCATAGCACAGCGGCCAGCTTCGAAAGTAAGTGATCCAAAAGAAGAAGGCAGAATTTGCAAGGCCTTTTAGACTCCAAAAATCACACATCACCACTTTCATTGTATTCTGCAATGTATTCTGTATTCTGACAATACAATTCTGTATTGTCACTTGGAGCAAGCCCAGATAATGAGGGAGGGCAAGAATACTAGGACAGTAGGATCATTGGGACACATATTCAATTCAGTTCAGTTTAGTCGCTCAGTCGTGTCCGACTCTGTGACCCCATGAACCACAGCACGCCAGGCCTCCCTGTCCATCACCAACTCCTGGAGTCCACCCAAACCCATGTCAATTGAGTCAGTGATGTCATCCAGCCATCTCATCCTCTGTCGTCCCCTTCTCCTCCTGCCCTCAATTCTTTTCAGGATCAGGGTCTTTTCAAATGAGTCAGCTCTTCACATCAGGTGGCCAAAGTATTGGATTTCAGCTTCAACATCAGTCCTTCCAATGAACACCCAGGACTGATCTCCTTTGGGATGGACTGGTTGGATCTCCTTGCAGTCCAAGGGACTCTCAAGAGTCTTCTCCAACATCACAGTTCAAAAGCATCAATTCTTCTGCATTTAGCTTTCTTTATAGTCCAACTCTCACATCCATACATGACTACTGGAAAAACCATAGCCTTGACTAGACGGACCTTTGTTGGCAAAGTAATGTCTCTGCTTTTTAATATGCTGTCTAGGTTGGTCATGATTTTCCCTCCAAGGAGTAAATGTCTTTTAATTTCATGGCTGCAGTCACCATCTGCAGTGATTTTGGAGCCCCAAAAATAAAGTCTGACACTGTTTCCACTGTTTCTCCACCTATTTGCCATGCAGTGATGGGACCGAATGCCATGATCTAAGTTTTCTGAATGTTGAGCTTTAAGCAAACTTTTTCACTCTCCTCTTTCACTTTCATCAAGAGGCTCTTTAGTTCTTCTTCACTTTCTACCATAAGGGTGGTGTCATCTGCATATCTGAGGTTACTAATATTTCTCTGGGCAATCTTGGTTACAGCTTGTGCTTCCTCCAGCCCAGCGTTTCTCATGATGTACTGTGCATGTAAGTTAAATAAGCAGGGTGACAATATACAGCCTTGATGTACTCCTTTTCCTATTTGGAACCAGCCTGTTGTTCCATGTCCAGTTCTAACTGTTGTTTCCTGACCTGCATACAAATTTCTCAAGAGGCAGATCAGGTGGTCTGGTATTCCCATCTCTTGAAGAATTTCCCACAGTTTATTGTGATCCACAGTCAAAGGCTTTGGCATAGTCAATAAAGCAGAAATAGATGTTTTTCTGGAACTCTCTTGCTTTTTCCATGATCCAGCAGATGTCGGCAATTTGATCTCTGGTTCCTCTGCCTTTTCTAAAACCAGCTTGAACATCAGGAAGTTCATGGCTCACTTATTGCTGAAGCCTGCCTTGGAGAATTTTAAGCATTACTTTATTATTGTGTGAGATGAGTGCAATTGTCAGTAGTTTGAGCATTCTTTGGCATTGCCTTTCTTTGGGATTGGAATGAAAATTGACCTTTTCCAGTCCTGTGGCCACTGCTGAGTTTTCCAAATTTGCTGGCATATTGAGTGCAGCACTTTCACAGCATCATCTTTTAGGATTTGAAATAGCTCAACTGGAATTCCATGACCTCCACTAGCTTTGTTTGTAGCGATGCTTCCTAAGGCCCACTTGACTTCACATTCCAGGATGTCTGGCTCTAGGTGAGTGATCACACCATGGTGATTATCTGGGTTTTGAAGATCTTTTTATAGTTCTTCTGTGTATTCTTGCCACCTCTTCTTAATATCTTCTGCTTCTATTAGGTCCATACCATTTCTGTCCTTTATTGAGCCCATCTTTGCATGAAATGATCCCTTGGTATCTGTAATTTTCTGGAAGCGATCTCTAGTCTTTCCCATTCTATTGTTTTCCTCTATTTCTTTGCATTAATCACTGAGGAAGGCTTTCTTATTCTTCTTGCTATTCTTTGGAACTCTGCATTTAAATGGGGCATCCTTCCTTTTCTCCTTTGCTTTTGGCTTCTATTCTTTTCACAGCTATCTGTAAGGCCTCCTCAGACAGCCATTTTGCTTTTTCGCATTTATTTTTCTTGGTATGGTTTTGATCCCTGCCTCCTGTACAATGTCACGAACCTCCGTCCATAGTTCTCAGGCCCTCTGTCTATCAGATCTAGTCCCTGAAATCTATTTCTCACTTCCACTGTATAATCGTAAGGGATTTCATTTAGATCATACCTGAATGGTATAGTGGTTTTTCCCACTAGACATATTGGAGTTTGGTAATTACTATAGTGAAACAGCTTTTTTATTTAAAAAAAAAAATATGTCAATCTTTGTAAAATGTGTTATTCATGTTCCTGCCATAGAAAATGGTGTACTTTGAAAAGAGAAACCTTTCTTTTTTATGAGGTCAAGATGTAATGAACATCAGTGTAGTATTGTGTTGTAGATCAACAAAGACTTCAGAGGTAACTGCGGTATTGAGAGAAAAGTAGTGCTTCATGGACTAGTCAGAAGAGGTATGCTATTTCTCTGACATGCCATCGCTGTGTGACCTTAATACCAGGAGGATGTTTAAGTGTGCCCTTTCATTACATATACCCAAACTGTAGTTCTGCTTTTATTAATACATTTTCTTTTCTTTTCCCCAGTGGCATTTCTGGGCTTTACTGTCATTTTATATGGCTATCAGTGGTTCCAAGTCTTGCCACTTCAATTGTTTTTATTTTTGCTTGTACTGAAACTGTCAACAATTACTTATCTACAAAGTGTCTAGGTTCACCTTTTTTTTTTTTTTTGGTCTTTGATTGCCTTTAAAGCTTTTCTTAGCCTTCAAAAATTCAGGAATTAAAATTCACAACGCTGGTTCAGGATAATGCCTTTTAACAGTCCAAGCACAAGTTAACCTTTTTCATATTTTGGTTGTCATGTTTTTATGGGCATAAGACAAAATCAGGATTATAGTATATAACTATCATTGCTATATACTATATATACAACCATTCAACCAACCTTGAAGTAATATAACCTTCAAAAGTTCAATATGGAAACACCTTAATTCTGCCATCTTCTCCACTGGCACTGTTTATTTAATAGAAGAGAAAAAGGAAATAACTCACTTCTTTCCTATTTTCCCAGCCTGTACTTCCGCTCTCCTCCCTAGCTTGCCAAGAGAAGTTTCTTATCTTTAGGGTCATGGAAAAAGATGTAAGGAGCAGTAAGAAACAATAAAAATTCTTGATTTTTACTCTTCGAGCTACTGCCAGGCTTCTCTTAGCCCAGGCTTGTTTAAAGTTTATTTTTCCTTTCTTGATACTTCAGTGGGTTCCTAGGCTACCTTCCTTCACTGGTATAGTAGAAAGAAGAAGAACCTCCCAAAGATATCCATGTCCTAATCCCTAGAACTTGTGGATATGCTACCTAACATGGCAAAGTGAAAGTCGCTCAGTTGAGTCTGACTCTTTGCAACCCCATGGACTATACAGTCTACGAATTCTCTGGGCCAGAATACTGGAGTGGGTAGCCTTTCCCTTCCCCAGGGAACATGGCAAAAGGACTTGAAAAAGTGATTAATTAAGGATCTCAAGAGGAGAGATTATCCTGTAGTATCTGGTTGGGTCTAATGTCAATCATAAGGGTCCTTCTAAGAGGAAGAGTCAGTACAGTCCAAGGCATGGAAGGTGAAGTGATGATGGAAGATAAGGTACAGAGAGAAGGATTTGAGGATTCTAAGTCATTGGCTTTGGAAACAGAGGAAGAAGCCACAGACAAGGAACGCAGGTGGCTTCTAGGAGATAGAAAAGGCCAAGAAACAGATTATTCCCTAAAAGGCTCCAGGAGGAATGCAGCTTGACCTCACTTGGACTTCAGACTTTTGACCTCTAGAACTGTAAGAGAATAAATCTGCATTCTTTTAAGCCACTAAATTTGTGGTGATTTGTTTCAGCAGCAATAGGAAGATAATACAACCAACACTCTGATGAAGATGAATGAAGCTTTTACAGAAAATTGCTTACGATTCCTGCCTCAGTCCTTGAGTAGCCATTAATATACCATCAGGCTATGTCGGCTGAGGCCTCCTCACCTCTCTAGTTAGACCTTTTGGGCAAGATTTAGGACCATCCCAGCATACACACCCGAAACATATATTTTGACCCAATGTAGTGACTTCTTAACTGCAATTTTCCACTTTATTTGTACAGCTTGGTTCAGACACCTTCTGGCCCTTTACCTTTTTCCAGTGGCAGTAACTCACTGTGTCCCCCAAGCTCTATGGAACTGTTATCAAAACAACTCTCACAGATCTACAGTAAAGATTTAGCAATTCTCTCCCCTCCCTAACAACTTCCACTAGAGAAAATTCTCTCTTGAGACTGTAACTTCTCTTTTAGTCTCTTCAATCTCAGCTTAAAAGAGAACACTTACAAATCCTGTTTTTAGCATATGTAACCTAGCCCCTTACTTTGTAATATTAAAGTCCCGAACAGCAAAAAAAAAAAAAAAAATCTAAATTTAAAAAGTTGTCCTTGATCTCTATTTACACCCAGAGATTATTATTTTTTCTTAATACAAAATTCTAAAACAAGTCAGTGATCTGATTTTCTAAAACATATCATTTGAAATGGCAAGCTAAAAAGAGTGGACAGACAATCGGAGAGTAAAAAAAGACAACCCTGGGAAGTAATGGCTGATAGTACAACTGCAGAGGAGAAGGTACTTTTATTCTTCCAGCTTTACTGAAATATGATTGACATATAAAATTGTGAATATAAGGTCTACAATGTAATGATTTCATATATGTATATATTGCAGGATGATTACAACAAGGTTAGTTAAACACAACCATCACCTCATATAATTAGATCTTTTGTTTCACAAGTTTGTGGAGCATTTTAAAAGTATACTCTTTCAGCAACTTTTAAATACACAATCAGTTCAGTTCAGATCAGTCGCTCAGTTGTGTCCGACTCTTTGAGACCCCATAAATCGCAGCACGCCAGGCCTCCCTGTCCATCACCAACTCCCGGAGTTCACTCAGACTCAAGTCCATCGAGTCAGTGATGCCATCCAGCCATCTCATCCTCTGTCATCCCCTTCTCCTCCTGCCCCCAATCCCTCCCAGCATCAGAGTCTTTTCCAATGAGTCAACTCTTCGCATGAGGTGGCCAAAGTACTGGAGTTTCAGCTTTAGCATCATTCCTTCCAAAGAAATCCCAGGGCTGATCTCCTTCAGAATGGACTGGTTGGATCTCCTTGCAGTCCAAGGGACTCTCAAGAGTCTTCTCCAACACCACAGTTCAAAAGCATCAATTCTTCGGCACTCAGCCTTCCTCACAGTCCAACTCTCACATCCATACATGACCACAGGAAAAACCATAGTCTTGACTAGACGGACCTCTGTTGGCAAAGTAATGTCTCTCCTTTTGAATATGCTATCTAGGTTGGTCATAACTTTCCTTCACTACTGTTAACTACAGTCACCAAGCTATATATTGTATCTCCAGAATGTCTTCATCTTATAATTAGAAGTTACCCCACCCTTACTCCTGCCCTTAGAAATATGTTCTTGTTTCTATGAGTTTGGACTTAGATTCCGCATGTAATGAACTCATCCAACATTTACCTTCTCTCTCTGACTTATTTCACTTAGTATAATGCCCTAAAGGTTCATTTATGCTGTCACAAATGACAAGATTTCTTTCTTTTTTATGGCTGTATGTCTATATATATGCATGTGTGTGTATAATATTTTATTCATTCATTCTCAATAAGAGCCTATTATGAACAACTACAGCCAACAAATTAGACAATATAGAAGAAATAGATAAATTCCTAGAAACAGAAAATCTACCAAGACTGACTTATGAAGAAACAGGAAATCTGCATAAACCAATAACAAACAGGATATTGACTCTGTAATCAAAAACTTCCTAACAAACAAACAAACAAAATCTAGTACCAGATGGTTTCACTGGCTAATTTTACCAAACAGTTAAAGAAGAATTACTCTAATCCTTCTCAAACTCTTTCAAAGAACTAAAGACGAGGGGATTCTCCAAAACTAGACCAGCATTATCCTGATAGCAAAGTCAGAGAAGATACCACAAGGGAAGAAAATTAAAAACTACACAAAACTCCCATATCCCTGATGGACACAGACACAAAAATTCTCAATAAAATACTAGCAAACTGAATTTAATGGCACATTTAAAAGATCATACACTATATACATGTATAGTCCTTCACCTTTAACCATCAATAGTCTAGTAGGGAGGAGTGCACATAAAACATTCCAAAGAAACAAGCTAAGCTAGTGTATTGGTTATGTGTTTCAACACTGGTGGGTTTTAGAAGAAAAGCTCAGATTGATTCCAGATTGACAAGATCTAGTGTGTTTCTATGTGTGGGAATGGCGATGGTTGGGGTTTTCGCTGGGTATCTCTTCTGTATGGTCACCCCATCTCTAGGGGTCCTGACATATTCTCTGACATGTATCATATACATGATATCATTCAGTCCTAAGCACAACTCCCTTGAAGAAACAGGAGCTTAGGAAGACTGATTAAGTTGGCAAACTTCACAGATAAGTGGTAGAGACTAAATGAAAAACTAGAGAGACTGAATTTAAATTCTTATTAACTACAATACAGTATCACCTCCCAGGTAGTAGACAGATGTATATTATTACACACCAGTTTTAAGGGAGAGATTCTAGAGTTCATAGACATTAAATTCTTTACCCCAGGTCATATGACCAGTACACTGAAACAAGAATCTGAACCTTCTGATTTCTCATTGATTTTCTTTTTTTAACTCACAATACCTATTTCTTTGTTCTTTATGGGAAATGCCCAATTCCTTAATCGCATAGATACAAGAAATACTTCAACATACCACAGTAGGATAATATATTTATTCATCAATCAGTGTATTTTACCCTTAATCCCTACTATACCATGACACTCCCTTCTTTAACGTTAGTAATCATTCCATTGTTTCAGTACAAAATTTATTTATAGGAGGCCAGGGAATAAAAAGGTCAGATTCTTGGCTTTTGTTTTCAAGAACAGTAGTTCACTTGTGAAACAATAATAAAAAAATAATAATATTTAAAGCTGCTGATCACCAAGGGTGTTTTCCTTTTCCCTGAAAACTAGATAAATGTGTCAAAGTCTGGTTGAAGAGGAAGAAATACGGCAGCTAGAGGGGTAGAAGTCCTGAAACTAGAGGATCCCACATGGAAAGATCAAGTGGCCAAGAACAAAAACTTCTCAGAGTCAGCTACCTCTTAACAAAATCCCTATCAATACCACCAGGGAGCCGGAGTAGCACTTGGAGGTCCAGTCTCCTTGTGAGAGAGCCCTCAGTGAGTCAGTTCAGTTCAGTTTCTCAGTCATATCTGACTCTTTGCAACCCCATGGACTACAGCACGCCAGGCTTCCCTGTGCATCACAAACTCCCAGAGTTTAATCAAACTCTTGTCCATTGAGTCGGTGATGCCATCCAACCATCTCATCCTCTTGTCCCCTTCTCCTCCCACCTTCAATCTTTTCTAGCATCAGTGTCTTTTCAAATGGGTCAGTTTATCACATCAGGTGGCCAAAGTATTGGAGTTTCAGCTTCAGCATCAGTCCTTCCAATGAATATTCAGAACTGATTTCCTTGAGGATTGATTGGTTGGATCTCCTTGCAGTCCAAGGGACTCTCAAGAGTCTTCTCCAACACCAGAGGTCAAGAGCATCAATTCTACAGTGCTCAGCTTTCTTTATAGTCCAACTGTCATATATCCATACATGACTACTGGAAAAACCATAGCTTTGACTAGACGAAACATTGTTGGCAAAGTAATGTCTCTGCTTTTTAATATGTTGTCTAGGTTGGTCATAACTTTTCTACCAAGGAGCAAGCATCTTTTACTTTCATGGCTGAAATCACAATCTGTAATGATTTTGGAGTCCCCCAAAATGAAGTCTGTCACTGTTTCCATTGTTTCCCCATCTATTTGCCATGAAATGATGGGACCAGATGCAATTTTCTTAGTTTTCTGAAAGTTGAGTTTTAAGCCAGGTTTTTCACTCTCTTTTTTCATCAAGAGGCTCTTTAGTTCTTAACTTTCTGCCATAAGGGTGATGTCATCTGCATTTCTGAGGTTACTGATATTTCTCCCAGAAATCTTGATTCCAACTTGTGCTTTATCCATCCCAGCATTTCTCATGATGTACTCTGCATAGAAGTTAAATAAGCAGGATGACAATACACAACCTTGATGTACTCCTTTCCCAATTTGAAACCAGTCTGTTGCTCCATGTCCAATTCTAACTATTGCTTCTTGACCTGCATGCAGATTTCTCAAGAGGTAGGTCAGATGGTCTGATATTCCCATCTTTTTAAGAATTTTCCATACTTTGTCATGATCCACACAGTTAAAGGCTTTGGCATAGTCAATAAAGCAGAAATAGATGTTTTTCTGGAACTCTCTTGCTTTCTTGATGATCCAATGGATGTTGGCAATTTATTCTCTTGTTCCTCTGCCTTTTCTAAATCCAGCTGGAACATCTGGAAGTTCATGGTTCATGTACTGTTGAAGCCTGGCTTGGAGAACTTGGGGTATTACTTTGCTAGCGTGTGAGATGAATGCAATTGTGCAGTGGTTTGAGCATTCTTTGGCATTGCCTTTCTTTGGGATTGGAATGAAAACTGACCTTTTCCAGTCCTGTGGACACTGCTGAATTTTCCAAATTTGCTAGCATATTGAGTGCAGCACTTTCACAGCACCATCTTTTAGGATTTAAAATAGCTCAACTGGAATTCCATCAGCTCCACTAGCTTTGTTCGCAGTGATGCTTCCTAAGGACCACTTGACTTCACATTCCAGGACGTCTGCCTCTAGGTGAGTGATCACAACATTGTAATTACCTGGATCACAAAGATCTTTTTGTATAGTTCGGTGTTTTGTTGCCACCTTTTCTTAATGTCTTCTGCTTCTGTTAGGTCCATATCATTTCTGTCCTTTATTGTGCCCATCTTTGCATGAAATGTTCCCTTGGTATCTCTAATTTTCTTGAAGAGATCTCTAGTCTTTCCCATTCTGTTGTTTTCCTCTATTTCTTTGCATTGATCACTGAGGAGGGCTTTCTTATATCTCCTTGCTATTCTTCAGAAATCTGCATTCAAATGGTATATTTTTCCTTTTTCTCCTTTGCATTTTGCTTCTCTTCTTTTCACAGCTATTTTTAAGGCCTCTTCAGACAACTATTTTTCTTTTTTGCATTTCTTTTTCTTGGGATGGTCTTGATCCCTGCCTCCTGTACAATGTCACGAACCTCTGTGCATAGTTCTTCAGGCACTCTATCAGATCCAGTCCTTTGAATCTATTTCTCACTTCCACTTCCCTGTAAGGGATTTGATTTAGGTCGTACCTGAATGGTCTAGTGGTTTTCCCTACTTTCTTCATTTTCAGTCTGAATTTGGCAATAAGCAGCTCAATATCTGAGCTACAGGCAACTCCTGGTCTTGTTTTTGCTGAGTGTATTGAGCTTCTCCATCTTTGGCTGCAAAGAATATAATCAATCTGATTTCAGTATTAACAATCTGGTGATGTCCATGTGTAGAGTCTTCTCTTGTGTTGTTGAAAGAGGGTGTTTCCTATGACCAGTGCATTCTCTTGGCAAAACTCTATTAGCCTTTGCCCTGCTTCATTCTGTACTCCAAGGCCAAATTTCCCTGTTACTCCAGGTATTTCTTGACTTCCTAGTTTTGTATTCCAGTCCCCTATAATGAAAAAAAACATCTTTTTGGGGTGTATTTTTAGAAGGTCTTGTAGGTCTTCATATAACCATTCAACTTCAGCTTCTTCAGCATTACTTGGGGCATAGACGGGTTACTGTAATACTGAATGCTTTTCCTTGGAAACAAACAGATCATTCCGTAATTTTGAGATTGCATCCAAGTACTGAATTTCAGATTCTTTTGTTGACTATGATGGCTACTCCATTTCTTCTAAGGGATTCTTGTCCCCAGTAGTAGCTATAATGGTCATCTGAGTTAAATTCACCCATCCAATCCATTTTAGTTTGCTGATTCCTAAAATTTTGATGCTCACTCTTGCCATCTCCTGTTTGACCACTTCCAACATGCCTTGATTCATGAACCTAATTAATATTCCAGGTTCCTATTCAATATTGCTCTTTATAGTATTGGACTTTACTTCCATCTCCAGTCACATCCACAACTGGGTGATGTTTTTGCCTTGGCTGTGTCTCTTCATTCCTTCTGGAGTTATTTCTCCATTCTTCTCCAGTAGCATATTGGGCACCTATTGACCTGGGGAGTTCATCTTTCAGTGCCCTATATTTTCCCTCTTCATACCTTTCATGGGGTTTTCAAGGCAAGAATAATGAAGTGGTTTGCCATTCCCTTCTCCAGTGAACCACATTTTGTCAGAACTCTCCACCGTGACCTGTCCATCTTGGGTGGCCCTACACGCCATGGCTCACAGTTTCATTGAGTTAGACAAAGCTGTAGTCCATGTGACCAGATTGCAGTGGTGGCTGTGCACTGCTGGAGCTTCAATACTAGTCCTTCTCATTGTGGCCCAAAGGAGATTTCATCCTAAGAACAGCCAGCGCAACTCTTGTTGATCACTTTAAGTGACATCCAAGTCATGGGACTCTGTCCAGGCTGTATTCAACTCAGTCCTGGTCAACCCCATTTGAACTGATGTATAATGCCAAATGCCCTTTCCTCAATGTAAATCCTCACCCAAGGCAGAAAATATGCTAGGACCCCTAGAGAAGGTGTGACCATATCAAACAAATATCCAGCTAAACCCTCAAACAAACCTACTCCCATACACCTAAACACAGTAGATCATGTGAGGCCAAATCAAACTGAGCTTTTCTTCTGAAACCCACCAGTGGTGAAACACATAATACACTAGCTTAGCGTGCTTCTTTGGAATGTTTTATGTACTTCTCCCTATGAGACTATTAGATCATTAAGGGCAAGGATTTACCTTTTCTTTTTTTAATTACTCTCCCATGACTTGTAACATTAGTTTAGAAGAAATTAGGAATGTTTGTCTGATGGGCAGCTTGATCAGTGAACCCTAGAATTCAGACCAAAAGTACTGAACATAAAGCAGATCCCCCTATCCTCTCTCTGTTATCACATACTAAAATAAACGGAAATCTATAATACTGTAACAGAAATCCCTAAGTACATGGGCACTTTGGCTAAATTGCTAATATTTAGGAGTGAGGATTAGCTTTTGGGCCCCTATTCCAAAGCACCAGGTACTCCAACTAGAGGAAATTATCAATGATCCCCCTAGGAAGGATTTAGCACTATCTTCAACAGAAGATAAGTATCTCTTTGCCTGTTTCTCCTTCTCTGTTGGTCTTATTTGCAGCATTTCATAGTTCACTAATTCCTAGCATGTTTTTTTCTTTGTTTTTACATGAAAAAGTGTATTTTAAAAATGACTGTTCTCAAGACTGCTATCTCAGGGGTTTTGTTTTGTTTTGTATTCTTGTTATTTAACTTTTACAAAGCAATTGGGTTTTTGTTTTAGTTTTGTAACAAGACTTGTCAAGAATGACATGAATCTTACTTAAAACTGCAGGAAGCTAGAGGAGATTGCCTGACCGCCAAGACGGTGGAGACATTTAATGTAAACAGTCATGCCAACTAATTTTGTGCAGCTCTTAAATTACAGTTTTATTCACTTTCTAAATACCCCTTTCACTAAATTCCAAGTCAGGCTGCGTTCTTTGTCAGTGCTGACTCCAGAGCATTCTGTTAGCTTCCGAACCCAAGGAGAAAGCAATCATAGAGCTTTCATGCTCTCAAAAGGCTGCTCTCACAAAGTACCTCAAATTTTTGAATTTTAAAGACTCCTTGAAACTTTTAAATGGACTCAGGAACTGGTTAACAGGAAAACCAATTCGGATGAAAGGTAACATTTTTAGATGGGATCAAAACAGCCTAGAGCCATCCTAGCTCTGTCTTCTAGCTTTTTTTCAGCTCTTGTACAAAACAGAGTTTAAACTGTGTTAAAGTCTCTGGTAATGTTTTCTTCCTTGCATATCCCGATGTTTCAGGCATATGAAATCTGACTAAAAGACCCGGGCAATCCAGTACTTCCAACAAATCAGGTGCACATTTGAAGGGTGTACATTCATCCTGCTTTTTATAGATATATTTATATTTGGAAAACAAATAGTAAATAATGCAATTACTAAGATACTGACTAAAGCAGTTGCAAGATATCATACCCATTTTGCTTCCCAAACTAACTTACAGTAAAATCTTTAAATCCGATTAGCTAAAAGTTGTTTGCATGACAATGTCCAAGTTAGTTGCCAATAAGCTCAGAGTCTCATTTGATGCTTAAATTTGAGGGCAGAGAATACTGATGCAAAGACATGCAGTAAACATTCATAGAAAACCACAAAACTAATGCTATATAGAAGAAACAGGCTGGCCATTGTTTCAGATCTTGTATCTCAAGTTCCCATTCTGATAGTTGCTAGATTCTATCAGCTATTTTTAATTCTTCAGATTTGAAAGATTTCCTTATCACTGTTATTTTTTGAATAGTTTGGTCTAGGCATCCAAGCATCTTTCATACTCTTCCTGAAGGGTCCTCTGGAGAGCTTTGAAGCCAATTACATCATTATATCCTCAGCAGTGTTTCAATATAAACTCCAATTTATAAATGAGGCCACAGAGTCACCAAGAGGTCAAATGACAAATTCAGTCTTCATGGAGTATCTCAGCCAAGCTTAACATTTATCCTAGAAGCCCACATTATCACACTTGAGAGTTTTGCTCAAGCCTAGAACTCTGAAACTAAACAAAAATTATCCATAGTTTATAAAAGATTTCACAGAATTCACTACTGCTACTAATGGAAACTTGAAAAGACTTCAGATATTTGTTTTGCTAAGCAAATACCAGTTTATATATGGATGTGAGAAGTTTATTAGCATAGTAATTTTTTCATAATTATCCCAGAATGAAGTATTATACAAAGGTGACTCAACCTCAATATTTTGCCTTTTATTTTAATTTTTCTGATAATATTTTTTATCTAATGAAAAGCTTTACCTCTTTAAGCAGTTAAAATTGTATTAACATAATTCAGTTTTACATTAATGATTCAAGATCATTGTTATGAAACTTCTCAGTGATTCCGTGAGAAAAAAAAAATGGGCTAAATTTTTTAGTTAAGTTAATCAGTCAGTGTTTATTGTGAAATTATTTAATGAATATTTAGGAGAAATGTGAATTCCAGTTTGTTACTGAAAAGTTACAATTCAAAATGTTTTCTAAATCACCAAGTGAAAAATTTATATAGAATAAAAAAGAAAAAAGAAACACCAAGAAAGCATAAAAACTCAGTTAAAAACAAGGTTTTTTTTTTTTTTTTTTTTGCTTACAAAAAAAATAGTCTTTTTTTCTGTATGTAAAATTTACAAAATAAATGCAAACAACTAAATTACTATATTAAATCAAAGACCCTAGGACTGGGTCAAAAGCAAAATCCAAATATAAGTTGTTGCATCTTAAAGCAGAGTAAATGTTTCAATTTAAATGTTCAGAAAATACTAAACAATAAGCAATTTACAAGACTATGTTATATATTATAACAAATATTACATATTATTTTATTTAAAAATAACTTTTTGACTACTCTCTACACCCTGCCTATTGCAGCCACCAAGCTGTTCTCTGTACCTGTGAGCTTTTTTTTTCCCCCATAAAAGTGAGATCATATGCTATTTGTTTTTCTCTGACTTATTTCAATTAGCAAAATGCTTTTGAGGCCAATATATGTTGTCACAAATGGTAAATTAAAATATAACTTGTTAAATTTAAACAATCACAACAGATTGTACCTTAAAGGGATAAAAAGAAGTATATATATACCCTATAAATCATTATTAATGACATGAACAACAAAAATGGACAAAAGTAAAAACAGAGATTTCACAAAAGAATTAATAGCTTTTGCCATTAAATATTTGAAAAGATGGCCAGCCTCCTTAGTAATTCAGTTCAGTTCCGTTCAGTCACACAGCTATGTCCGACCCTTTGCAACCTCATGGACTGCAAGATGCCAGGCCTCCCTATCCAACATCAACTCCTGGAGTTCACTCAAACTCATGTCCATTGAGTCGGTGATGTCATGAAACCATTTCATCCTCTGTCGTCCCCTTCTCCACATACCTTTAATCTTTCCCAGTATCAGGGTCTTTTCAAATGAGTCAGCTCTTCACATCAGGTGGCCAAAGTAATGGAGTTTCAGCTTTAACATCAGTCCTTCCAATGAATATTCAGGACTGATTTCCTTTAGGATGGACTGGTTGAATCTCCTTGCAGTCCAAGGGACTCTCAAGAGTCTTCTCCATCACCACAGTTCAAAAGCATCAATTCTTCTGCACTCAGCTTTCCTTATAGTCCAACTCTCACATCCATACATGACCACAGGAAAAACCATAGCCTTGACTAGACGGACCTTTGTTGGCAAAGTAATGTCTCTGCTTTTGAATATGCTATCTAGGTTGGTCATAACTTTCCTTCCAGGGAGTAAGTGTCTTTTAATTTCATGGCTGAAGTCACCATCTGAAGTGATTCTGGAGCCCCAAAATTAAAGTCTGACACTGTTTCCACTGTTTCCCCAACTATTTGCCACAAAGTGATGGGACCAGATGCCATGATCTAAGTTTTCTAAATGTTGAGCTTTAAGCCAACTTTTTCACTCTCCTCTTTCACTTTCATCAAGAGGCTCTTTAGTTCTTCTTCACTTTCTACCATAAGGGTGGTGTCATCTGCATATCTGAGGTTACTGATATTTCTCCGGGCAATCTTGGTTCCAGCTTGTGCTTCATCCAGCCCAGCATTTCTCATGATGTACTCTGCATATAAGTTAAATAAGCAGGGTGACAATGTACAGCCTTGATGTACTCCTTTTCTTATTTGGAACCAGTGTGTTGTTCCATGTCCAGTTCTAACTGTTGCTTCCTGATCTGCATACAAATTTCTCAAGAGGCAGGTCAGGTGGTCTGTTATCCCCATCTCTTTCAAAATTTTCCACAGTTTATTGTGATCCACACAGTCAAAGGCTTTGGCATAGTCAATAAAGCAGAAATAGATGTTTTTCTGGAACTCTCTTGCTTTTTCGATGATTCAACGGATGTTGGCAATTTGATCTCTGGTTCCTCTGCCTTTCTTAAAACCAGCTTGCACATCTGGAAGTTCACAGTTCAAGTATTGCTGAAGCCTGGCTTGGAGAATTTTGAATATTACTTTACTAGCATGTGAGATGAGGACAATTGTGCAGTAGTTTGAGCATTCTTTGGCATTGCCTTTCTTTGGGATTGGAATGAAAACTGACCTTCTCAGTCCTGTGGCCCCTGCTGAGTTAGTAATTAAGAGATTACAAATCAGGAATGCTATGAAATATGGTTTTTACATTATCTTAGTAGACAAGAATCAAGAAATATTGCATTCCAAGTGATGGACTGATAGAGACAAAATAAATTTATTTAGGTTTGTGGTCATACAGCTACTTTGGAATAACTGGATCACCTAAAAATTAACTATCCAGAACTCAAAACCAAGGTTATTGTTTTAGGTATACACCCAAGAGAAACTCTTCCAAATGTACATGAGGAACTCTGCCGTTAAGTGGCTGAGACAAAAGTTTTCTAATAACAAATGCCTGGAGAGAATGAAGTAACCACTGGACTGGAGAATGGTTTAACACACTGTCTGCCATCTAGTCACCCAAAGGAATATAATAACAGCAGTCAAATTGAATTAACCAACAAAAATGGGGATCATCTTATGAATATAATATTGAATTAAAAAAGTAAACAATAAAGTATTTTAAAGAAATAATACCCACTAGGAAATCCATTATCTAGAAAAGAAATGGAATAATGAGCACATCAGGCAAGCAGTTAACTTGAACGGAGAGAGGCAGAGAGTAGGATAGTGCAGAACCACATACACTGACGTCAGGTATTGTCAGTGTTCCAGTTTCAATGCTGGGTGATAATTTTACTGATATTCATTAGTAAAATTTTTTTACATGATAATAAATAACTGTAAATTTCCCTTAGCTTTGGTGAAGGGAATGCCCCCTGGAGTGCCCCCAGTGGTTAAATTTTAGCAGGTGGGTGAGCAGATCTTAATGTAAGTCCATGCTATTATTCCAATCTCCCTAAACCTTTCAAATAGTTTTCTCCCCAGTGTACCATGGAAGTTCTGACATTTTAATTTCATATAGTGTAAGCCATATTTGCTACAGGCTTCAGTCAACCAAAAAAGTAAACTGTTTAGGGCCACTCTCATTTCCTCAAACTAACCTATTAACTTCTCTCTGCTGTTTAGTCCCTGATGAAGAATTTGGTCTGTCCAACTTGATAGTCTGTTCACCCTAATGTCCTATCTTAGGATCAACTTCTGTATTTGTTTCCTAGTTTATATTAATACTGTTGCCATTTAGTCACTAGGTTTTATCTGACTCTTTGCAATACCATGAACTGTAGTTTACCAGGCGCATCTGTCCATGGGATTTCCCAGGCAAGAATAGTGGAATGAGTTGCCATTTCCTTCTCCAGTTTATATTAATGTACATAGCTGAATGTTTCCCATCAAATTGTTCTATGGCATCAAACATTTGTTCATCCAAAACCTTGCCTTCTACAGGTATTTGATTATAGGTGTCTTCAAGTAATAATTTAAATAACTGTTTTATGACTGCATGCCAAGAACAATTAGTGTTCCCTAAACAAATCCCGTTGGCGGCTGCAACCGGCGCACTAAGCGCGACAGCGGCTGAGACCGGCGGCGCACTAAGCACAGCCGAGAGGAGCCACCCCACGTCCGAGGTCAGGGGCAGAAGCCAGGAGGACCCCATGCCCGAAGGGCGGCGGCCAAGAGGAGTTACCCCACCTCCGAGGTCAAGGGCAGCAGCCAAGAGTACCAGGCTGCAATGGCGCAGGAACGGCAGAGAAGAGCCACCCAAGTCCGAGGTCAGGGGTGGTGGCCAGGAGGAGCTACCCCACGTCTGAGGTCAGGGGCGGCAGCTGGGAAGAGCTACCCCACGCCCCACGCCTGAAGCCAGGGGTGGCGGCTGGGAGGAGCTACCCCACACCCGAAGCCAGGGGCGGCAGCCGGGAGGACGAACCCCACGTCCCAGGAGTGGTGGCTGCTCAGGCGCAGGAGGTCCTAGAGGCACTATCCCACAGTGAAGGTCAGGAAGGGCGGCGGTGAGGAGATACCCCTCCTCCAAGGTAAGAAGCAGGGACTGCGCTTTGCTGGAGCAGCCGTGAAGAGATACCCCACGTCCAAGGTAAGAGAAACCCAGTAAGATGGTAGGTGTTGCAAGAGGGAATCAGAGGGCAGACACACTGAAACCATACTCACAGAAAACTAGTCAATCTAATCACACTAGGACCACAGCCTTGTCTAACTCAATGAAACTAAGCCATGCCCGTGGGGCAACCCAAGACGGGTGGGTCATGGTGGAGAGGGCTGACAGAATGTGGTCCACTGGAGAAGGGAATGGCAAACCACTTCAGTATTCTTGCCTTGAGAACCCCATGAACAGTATGAAAAGGCAAAATGATAGGATACTGAAAGAGGAACTCCCCAGGTCAGTAGGTGCCCAATATGCTACTGGAGATCAGTAGAGAAATAATTCCAGAAAGAATGAAGGGATGGAGCCAAAGCAAAAACAATACCCAGTTGTGGATATGACTGGTGATAGAAGCAAGGTCCGATACTGTAAAGAATAATATTGCATAGGAACCTGGAATGTCAGGTCCATGAATCAAGGCAAATTGGAAGTGGTCAAACAAGAGATGGCAAGAGTGAATGTCGACATTCTAGCAATCAGCGAACTGAAATGGACTGGAATGGGTGAATTTAACTCAGATGACCATTATATCTACTCCTGCAGGCAGGAATCCCTCAGAATAAATGGAGTGGCCATCATGGTGAACAAAAGAGTCCGAAATGCAGTACTTGGATGCAATCTCAAAAATGACAGAATGATCTCTGTTCATTTCCAAGGCAAACCATTCAATATCACAGTAATCCAAGTCTATGCCCCAACCAGTAACGCTGAAGAAGCTGAACGGTTCTATGAAGACCTACAAGACCTTTTAAAACTAACACCCAAGAAAGATGTCCTTTTCATTATAGGGGACTGGAATGCAAAAGTAGGAAGTTAAGACACATGGAGTAACAGGCAAATTTGGCCTTGGAATATGGAATGAAGCAGGGCAAAGAATAATAGAGTTTTGCCAAGAAAATGCACTGGTCATAGCAAACACCCTCTTTCAACAACACAAGAGAAGACTCTACACATGGACATCACCAGATGGTCAACACCGAACTCAGATTGATTATGTTCTTTGCAGCCAAAGATGGAGAAGCTGTATACAGTCAACAAAAACAAGACTGGAAGCTGACTGTGGTTCAGATCATGAACTTCTTATTACCAAATTCAGACTTAAATTGAAGAAAGTAGGGAAAATCACTAAGCCATTCAGGTATGACCTAAATCAAATCCCTTATGATTATACAGTGGAAGTGAGAAATAGATTTAAGGGACTAGATCTGATAGATAGAGTGGCTGATGAACTATGGAATGAGGTTCGTGACACTGTACAGGACACAGGGATCAAGACCATCCCCATGGAAAAGAAATGCAGAAAAGCAAAATGGCTGTCTGGAGAGGCCTTACAAATAGCTGTGAAAAGAAGAGAAGTGAAAAGCAAAAGAGAAAAGGAAAGATATAAGCATCTGAATGCAGAGTTCCAAAGAATGGCAAGAGGAGATAGGAAAGCCTTCCTCAGTGATCAATGCAAAGAAATAGAGGAAAACAACAGAATGGGAAAGACTAGAGATCTCTTCAAGAAAATTAGAGATACCAAGGGAACATTTCATGCAAAGATGGGCTCGATAAAGGACAGAAATGGTTTGGACCTAACAGAAGCAGAAGATATTAAGAAGAGGTGGCAAGAATACACAGAAGAACTGTACAAAAAAGATCTTCACAACCCAGATAATCACAATGGTGTGATCACTGACCTAGAGCCAGACATCCTGGAATGTGAAGTCCAGTGGGCCTTAGAAAGCATCACTACGAACAAAGCTAGTGGAGGTGATGGAATTCCAGTTGAGCTATTCCAAATCCTGAAAGATGATGCTGTGAAAGTGCTGTACTCAATATGCCAGCAAATGTGGAAAACTCAGCAGTGGCCACGGGACTGGAAAAGGTCAGTTTTCATTCCAATTCCAAAGAAAGGCAATGCCAAAGAATGCTCAAACTACCACACAATGGCAGTCATCTCACATGCTAGTAAAGTAATGTTCAAAATTCTCCAAGCCAGGCTTCAGCAATATGTGAAACGTGAACTTCCAGATGTTCAAGCTGGTTTTAGAAAAGGCAGAGAAACCAGAGATCAAATTGCCAACATCCACTGGATCATGGAAAAAGTAAGAGAGTTCCAGGAAAACATCTATTTCTGCTTTATTGACTATGCCAAAGCCTTTAACTGTGTGGATCACAATAAACTGTGGAAAATTCTGAAAGAGATGGGAATACCAGACCACCTGATCTGCCTCTTGAGAAATTTGTTTGCAGGTCAGGAAGCAACAGTTAGAACTGGACATGGAACAACAGACTGGTTCCAAATAGGAAAAGGAGTACGTCAAGGCTGTATATTGTCACCCTGTTTATTTAAATTATATGCAGAGTACATCATGAGAAACGCTGGGCTGGAAGAAACACAAGCTGGAATCAAGATTGCCGGGAGAAATATCAATAACCTCAGATATGCAGATGACACCACCCTTGTGACAGAAAGTGAAGAGGAACTAAAAAGCCTCTTGATGAAAGTGAAAGTGGAGAGTGAAAAAGTTGGCTTAAAGCTCAACATTCAGAAGACTAAGATCATGGCATCTGGTCCCATCACTTCATGGGAAATAGATGGGGAAACAGTGGAAACAGTGTCAGACTTTATTTTTTTGGACTCCAAAATCACTGCAGATAGTGACTGCAGCAATGAAATTAAAAGATGCTTACTTCTTGGAAGGAAAGTTATGACCAACCTAGATAGCATATTCAAAAGCAGAGACATTACTTTGCCAACAAAGGTCCGTCTAGTCAAGGCTATGGTTTTTCCTGTGGTCATGTATGGATGTGAGAGTTGGACTGTGAAGAAGGCTGAGTGCCGAAGAATTGATGCTTTTGAACTGTGGTGTTGGAGAAGACTCTTGAGAGTCCCTTGGACTGCAAGGAGATCCATCCAGTCCAATCTGAAGGAGATCAGCCCTGGGATTTCTTTGGAGGGAATGATGCTAAAGCTGAAACTCCAGTACTTTGGCCACCTCATGTGAAGAGCTGACTCACTGGAGAAGACTCTGATGCTGGGAGGGATTGAGGGCAGGAGGAGAAGGGTTCGCCAGAGGATGAGATGGCTGGATGGCATCACTGACTTGATGGATTTGAGTCTGAGTGAACTCTGGGAGTTGGTGATGGACAGGGAGGCCTGGCGTGCTGCAATTCATGGGGTTGCAAAGAGTCGGACACGACTGAGTGACTGAACTGAACTGAACTGAAACAAATCGAATCAATGCCTTTAAATTTAATTACTACTGAGAATTGGCACATAATACAGAACTAATTAAGAGAATCCATGTTTAACTTTCTTTTCTTCTGGAATTACTTGCATTCAGTATGCATAAATCATTGCTCTTCCAAAAGAACAGGAATATGATAGAATAAAACTTATACCATGTTGAGGGCTCAACACCAGTCTCTGTTCTTGGACAGTTAAGCATCAGCAATATCATAAGCTAGGTCAGTTTTCGTGGAGAGAAGTCCAGACTATAATGTCTATATATAATCTTCATTCTGGTGCTCAGGGCCAACTTGTACAGTGACCTACCAAGCAGACTGAGGACAGAGACTGGCTGATATCCAGAGAACATGTTGTTTTGTTTACCCAGTTCTTGAGAGCCTCCTGGAAAATATATGCTCCTTGGTGAGCATATACATGGTACATTAAATATCTTCACACTCTTTTCTCATTCCAAGGGGTCCACCTACATAATTCTTCCTCACACTTTCTTGCCACCATTTTTCAATCTGGTCTTTTGAAGTCTCTGACTTCCCAGTTCTAATCTACCAGCAACTATCCATGTATCAGCACAATGTGCAAGTATGTCTCATTTGAGGCAAAGTAAAAGTCAGTATATTGCTTGAAGTTCTGCCCACTTTGGGAATTCTCCGTCGTTCCTATTTACCATAGCCAAAACTTAGTGAGGTTGAAATTCTGTAACCATCCCCTTGTCAGGCTGGTGCCAGAAACTCATGCAAAACATCTGTAAGGCAGGTTCAAGGTGTTTGCTCTTCAGTTAGTTAGCCCTAAGAAATCACCTTGAGAATATAGGTGAGGGTCAGGGGAAGACAGACAATGCAGGATAAATTGTCAAAGGAATCTCTATTATGTGCTCATGCAATTTAATTGTGTTTTTTCGACCTTCTGTAACCTCATTCCTTGTATACCCTTTCAATTTGGTGATTTCCTCTGAGCACCTAAGCTGAAGAGGTTCATGTAAGACTGTTCCTGATAAGTAGCTCAAATTCCATAGCCACTTTGTGTTCACTGATTAAGTAAGTATTCATTCCCTACGATAGCCCACTAGCAAACCAGGAGCTGTTTCTCAACAAAAGGTAGATTATAATATCTTCAGAAGAGGGCATGGATTTACTCTGTGCTGCTCTTCTGCTAGAGGCTTGTAAGAAATTCCAAATAACATTTGTGTTTATAGACATTTCATGAACTAGTTCCTAAGTCTCAAGTAGAAAAGTAGTTTGAGTTGCAGCTGGACTTGCTGCAGAATTTTTTCTTTCTCAGTTCCTACTCTAATGGGGCAGTCATTTGTATTAATTACACATGGCTCACATTAGCACACAAAAATAAAAAAACACTGTTTTCAAAATCAGAAAGTTTCCTAAATTATTGTGCTTCTTTCATAGTGGTAGGTGTGCAAGTACATTTACTTTTTTTTTTTCCCCCACCAAAAGGAATATCAAGATATACTGCAGACTACTGAAACCTTAAAACTTTACTGATGTGGTAGGTTTATGGATTTATCTGGGGTGTATCTTGACTCACTTATGTCTGACTAAGGCATTTAAAGTATTTGAAGCTCCCAATCATTCCTGATCCAAAGATCCTCATGTCAAAAATACAGTGAACAATGTGACATTCCCATGTCAAGATGATCATGATATTTGTGGGCTAGGACTATATTATATCAGAGAGCAGTACAATTAACATAAATCTGAGGCAATACTATGGAGTTGTCCTTTTCATGTAAAAGCATGCTTCTTAAGACCTTTATAAATTGGTACAGAGAGCAAAGTGATTTACAGGTCAATAGCTCCATACTAGATTCCAGGAAGCAGGGTTGACTGACTTCAGGGAAGAGACTACATCTGGAACAGCAGCTAAAATCGGAATCAATACTTTATTAAGATATTAATAATCCAAGATACATTCCCCTCTGTATAAGCAAAGAGGCACGTTAAAAGCTATGTGAATCCTTCAAGTCTTTGGTGGTACTTCCAATTCCTCCAGGGATATAGAGTTGCTTATCTGCATATGGACATCACCAGATGGTCAACACTGAAATCAGATTGATTATATTCTTTGCAGCCAAAGATGGAGAAGTTCTATACAGTCAGAAAAAAACAGGACCAGGAGCTGACTGTGGCTCAGATCATAAACTCCTTATTGCCAAATTCAGACTTAAATTGAAAAAAGTAGGGAAAATCACTAGACCATTCAGGTATGATCTAAATCAAATCCCTTATGATTATACAGTGGAAGTGAGAAATAGACTTAAGGGACTAGATCTGATAGATAGAGTGCCTGATGAACTATGGACAGAGGTTCGTGACATTGTAGAGAAGACAGGGATCAAGACCATCCCCATGGAAAAGAAATGCAAAAAAGCAAAATGGCTGTCTGGGGAGGCCTTACAAATAGCTGTGAAAAGAAGAGAAGCTAAAAGCAAAGGAGGAAAGGAAAAATATAAGCACCTGAATGCAGAGTTCCAAAGAAGAGCAAGGAGAGATAAAAAAGCCTTCCTTAGCGATCAATGCAAAGAAATAGAGGGAAACAACAGAATGGGAAAGACTAGAGATCTCTTCAAGAAAATTAGAGATACCAAGGGAACATTTCATGCAAAGATGGGCTCAATAAAGGACAGAAATGGTATGGACCTAACAGAAACAGAAGATATTAAGAAGAGGTGGCAAGAATACACAGAAGAACTGTACAAAAGAGATCTTCAGACTAAGATAATCACGATGGTGTGATCACTCACCTAGAGCCAGACATCCTGGAATGTGAAGTCAAGTGGGCCTTAAGAAGCATCACTACTAACAAAGCTAGTAGAGGTGATAGAATTCCAGTTGCACTATTTCAAATCCTGGAAGATGATGCTGTGAACGTGCTGCACTCAATATGCCAGCAAAATTGGAAAACTCAGCAGTGGCCACAGGACTGGAAAAGGTCAGTTTTCATTCCAATCCCAAACAAAGGCAATGCCAAAGAATGCTCAAACTACTGCACAATTGTCCTCATCTCACACACTAGTAAAGTAATGCTCAAAATTCTCCAAGCCAGGCTTCAGCAATACGTGAACCGTGAACTTCCAGTTGATCAAGCTGGTTTTAGAAAAGGCAGAGGAACCAAAGATCAATTGCCAACACTCGTTGGATCATCAAAAAAGCAAGAGAGTTCCAGAAAAACATCTATTTCTGCTTTATTGACTATGCCAAAGTCTTTGACTGTGTGGATAACAATAAACTGTGGAAAATTCTTAGAGAGATGGGAATACCAGACCACCTGACCTGACTCTTGAGAAAACTATATGCAGGTCAGGAAGCAAGAGTTAGAACTGGACATGGAACAACAGACTGGTTCCAAATAGGAAAAGAGTATGTCGAGGCTGTATACTGTCACCCTGTTTATTTAACTTATATGCAAAGTACATCAAGAGAAACGCTGGACTGGAAGAAGCACAAGCTGGAATCAAGATTGCTGGGAAAAGTATCAATAACCTCAGATATGCAGATGACACCACCCTTATGGCAGAAAGTGAAGAAGAACTAAATAGCCTCTTGATGAAAGTGAAAGAGGGGAGTGAAAAAGTTGGCTTAAAGCTCAACATTCAGAAAATGAAGATCATGGCATCTGGTCCCATCACTTCATGGGAAATAGATGGGGAAACAGTGGAAACAGTGTCAGACTTTATTCTTTTGGGCTCCAAAATCATTGCACATGGTGACTGAAGCCATGAAATTAAATGACGCTTACTCCTTGGAAGGAAAGTTATGACCAACCTAGATAGCATATTCAAAAGCAGAGACATTACTTTGCCAACAAAGGTCTGTCTAGTCAAGGCTATGGTTTTTCCAGTGGTCATGTGTGGATGTGAAAGTTGGACTTTGAAGACAGCTGAGCACTGATGAATTGATGCTTTTGAACTGTGGTGTTGGAGAAGACTCTTGAGAGTCCCTTGGACTGCAAGGAGATCTAACCAGTCCATTCTAAAGGAGATCAGTCCTGGGTGTTCTTTGGAAGGACTGATGCTAAAGCTGAAACTCCAATACTTTGGCCACCTCATATGAAGAGTTGACGCATTGGTGTTGACCCTGAAGCTGGGAGGGATGGTAGGCAGGAGGAGAAGGGGACAGGATACTGAAGTGGGTTGCCATTTCCTTCTCCAGGGGATTTTCCCAGCTCAGGGATTGAACTCATGTCTCCCGCATTGCAGGCAGACGCTTTAACCTCTGCAGTTAAAGTCAGTTAAAGTCAGTCAGGGATTCCCTGACTGGTGTTGACCCTGATGCTAGGAGGGATTGGGGGCAGGAGGAGAAGGGGACGACAGAGGATGAGATGGCTGGATGGCATCACCAACTCGATGGACATGTGTTTGGGTGAACTCCGGGAATTGGTGATGGACAGGGAGGCCTGGCATGCTGCAATTCACGGGGTCACAAAGAGTCAGACACAACTGAGTGACTGAACTGAACTGATGCTTCACTCATTTGGTCAGTGGGGGAAGTATTAAGGGCTTCCACATGACTCCCTCCCATTACAACAGTCAAGTAGGAATTCTTTTTATTCTCAAATCTGTCTATTCTAACCAAAATTTAGGAACTGAGAAAGTACCCATAAATTACTATGAACTTACTGGGCCAATTGTGATCCAAACTTTAACCAATGCACTATTTATCACCTAACTTCCATTAGACTCTAATTTAATCAAGAAATTACAACAGGCTTTTGGGTTCTCAGTGATTATTGTTAGGAAATGCCTAGTCCAATAATTTCCTACTCCAAGCTCTAGCTATTCTTTCAACGGTGCTTAGTCTCTCTATCAGTTTCTTTGGGGGAAGGCGTGAAGTAAGAGTTACAATATATATAATACAGGCTGGTAGCAACATTTCAAAATCACTCCTCAAGAAACTCTAACCTTCCCCCTAAGCAAGGGATTCTACATATGGACCAATACTTGGACTTAATTAAGTCAGACTGGTTCCAAATAGGATAAGGAGTACGCCAAGGCTGTATATTGTCACCCTGCTTATGTAATTTATATGCAGAGTACATCATGACAAACGCTGGGTTGGAAGAAGCACAAGCTGGAATCAAGTTTGCCAGGAAAAATATCAATAACCTCAGATATGCAGATGACACCACCCTTATGACAGAAAGTGAAGAGGAACTAAAAAGCCTCTTGATGAAAGTGAAAGTGGAGAGTGAAAAAGTTGGCTTAAAGCTCAACATTCAGAAAATGAAGATCATGGCATCTGGTCCCATAACTTCCTGGGAAATAGATGGGGAAACAGTGGAAACAGTGTCAGACTTTATTTTGGGGGGCTCCAAAATCACTGCAGATGGTGACTGCAGCAATGAAATTAAAAGATGCTTACTCCTTGGAAGGAAAGTTATGACCAACCTAGATAGCATATTCAAAAGCAGAGACATTACTTTGCCAACAAAGGTTCATCTAGTCAAGGCTATGGTTTTTCCTGTGGTCATGTGTGGATGTGAGAGTTGGACTGTGAAGAAGGCTGAGTGCCGAAGAATTGATGCTTTTGAACTGTGGTGATGGAGAAGACTCTTGAGAGTCCCTTGGACTACAAAGAGATCCAACCAGTCCATTCTGAAGGAGATCAGCCCTGGGATTTCTTTGGAGGGAATGATGCTAAAGCTGAAACTCCAGTACTTTGGCCACCTCATGTGAAGAGTTGACTCATTGGAAAAGACTCTGATGCTGAGAGGGATTGGGGTGAGGAGGAGAAGGGTTCGCCAGAGGATGAGATGGCTGGATGGCATCACTGACTCGATGGACATCAGTTCACTCGATGAGTGAACTCCGGGAGTTTGAGATGAACAGAGAGGCCTGGCGTGCTGCGATTCATGGGGTCGCAAAGAGTTGGACACGACTGAGTGACTGTACTGAACTGAACTGAAGTCTTGAAAATGGAAGAGAGGCCATAGCTATTCTTTATAAAGATGACTCAGGTAGGACCATTCTACAGTTCTTGAGTTTTACATGTTATATAAAGTAAGATTTTTCTTGACTGCCCAACTACTTCATTCTTAGTGATACCATGGTATTTGAGACCTAACATCTAAGGAACACTTTATCTTTGTTACCCTTCTTGGAAATCTGGTTCTGTCACCTGACCTCTGTTACTCTAGAGACACATCTTTTCCAATGAAATAACATAATTCCTAAAATAACAGAATAATAATTCTTGCCAGTATGATAGAACTCATAGATAGGCCATACATGAATTAAGAAGAACATCTATCTAATGACTATCAGAAGCATTTGACATTGCTGGTTATCCCTTTATCATATGATACCATATTCATTTACCTTCCTGGACACTACCCCCTTAGTTATTCCTCATATCCTCTTCTTTGTTTCATTTGCTTTTAGACTTCTTACTTTTGAAATGCTCAGGGATAAGCTCTTGAATCTCTTCAGTCTCATGGATTCAAATATCATCCTAATGTTGATTATCAATCCCTCAATTTCAACCCACTACCCCACCTAAACTCAGGTTCGCATGTTGAAGTGCTGAGTTGACATCTCTGCCTGATGTCGAATAGGAATCTCAAATTTAACAAGTTTGAAGTCAGTTCTTAATTCTCACCTCCAACCCTAACTAAACTAAAGGGGGCTCCTCATCTAGTTTTTA
The DNA here is from genome assembly GCF_027580195.1 of Bos mutus. NCBI lineage: Eukaryota > Metazoa > Chordata > Mammalia > Artiodactyla > Bovidae > Bos > Bos mutus. The sequence goes on from NC_091624.1 coordinate 55,801,991, forward strand.
TCAAGTTTTTAAATGGTATTATTATTCATTCAGTAGTTTAAGCCAACAACTGAAAATGCAAAATAAAAACGGAGACATCCTCACTAATCTTTCTTGATTAGACTACTGTTTCCATTCTTCCCTTTCTCCCCTCACTGCTGCATTTTATTCAAAGAGTTAGAGTTTTTTTTTTTTAATATATGAATCAGATGTCTCTTAACTATTTAACATTTCTCAGTACAATTCCATCAATTCTGGTCATTTTAATTTACTCTCAGAAGTTAGAACATTATTTGATACACAGGAGACCTTGGTAGACAGAATAATGTCCCTTCAAAGATGTCCACATCAAATCTCCAGAACTTGTGAAAATGTCACTTACATGACAAAGAAGACTTTGCAGATATAGTTGAATGGTTAACATTGGGATGGGGAAATTATTCTGGATCATCTCTGTGGGCCCAAAATAATCACAAAAGTAGGAAGGTGAAAATCAGGAAAGAAAATAAGACAAAAGAAATAGGAGTCAGGGTGAAAGAGAGGTTTGAAGATGCTAACATTGTTGGCTTACAGATAGATAAGGGGCCATAAACACACCAAATGCAAGTGGGCTCATGAATCTGGAAAGTATAGGAAACTGATTTTCCTTTAGATCTTCTGGGAGGAATGCAGGCCTGCAGACACCTTGATCTTAGCCTAGTGAGACCATGTTAGACATTGAGCTCCAGAACTACAGAGGATAAATGTGTGTTATTTTAAGTCGTAAAGTTTGTGATAATTTGTTTTCTTAGCAGTTAATACAGAGCTGCCTAATAAACACTGCAAAATGATTAAACTAAATTTTAGTAGAACCAAAGCATTGGACTTGAGTTCATAAAACCTAGGTTCTACTCCTACCTCTGCCATATTAACTATATAATCCTGGAAAACCATGGCATTCCTATAAACTGGAAATAATCTCTTACCTTCTCAAATCTCAAAACTTATTAATAATTAGTTTCCTGTTGCTACTATAATAATACGATCTTGAAAGTGAAAGTGAAGTCACTCAGTCATGTCCAACTCTTTGCAACCCCATGGACTATAAGCCACCAGGCTTCTCCATCCAGGGGATTCTCCAGGCAAGAATACTGGAGTGGGTTGCCATCTCCTTCTCCAGGGGATCTTACCAACCCAGGGATCAAACTCAGCTCTACCACATTGCAGGCAGATTCTTTACCATCTAAGCCATCAGGGAATCCCCATATGATAATAACACAAATTATTTTTCTTACATGTCTAGAGGTTGTCACCCTGCTTATTTAAATTCTATGCAGAATACATCATGCAAAATGCTAGTCTGGATGAATCACAAGCTGGAATCAAGATTGCTGGGAGAAATAGCAATAACCTCAGATATGCAGATGACACCACCCTTATGGCAGAAAGCGAAGATAAACTAAATAGCCTCATGATAAAAGGGAAAAGAAAGAGTGAAAAAGTTGGCTTAAAACTCAACATTAAGAAAACTAAGACCATGGCATCTGGTCCCATCACTTCATGGAAAATAGATGGGGAAACAATGGAAACAGTGACAGACTTTATCTTCTTGGGCTCCAAAATCACCACAGATGGTGACTGCAGCCATAAAATTATGACACTTGCTCCTTGAACAAAAGCTATGACCAACCTAGACAGCATATTAAAAAGCAGAGACATTGCTTTGTCAGCAAAGGTCCGTCTACTCAAAGCTATGGTTTTTCCATTAGTCATGTACTGAAGTGAGAGCTGGACCATAAAAAAAGCTGAACACCAAAGAATAGATGCTTTTGAACTGTGGTGCTGGAGAAGACTCTTGAGAGTCCCTTGGACAGCCAGGAGATCAAACTAGTCAATCCTAAAGGAAATCAGTCCTGAATATTCATTGAAAGGACTGATGCTGAAGCTCCAATATTTTGGCCACCTGGTACAAAGAGCTGATTCATTGGCAAAGACTCTGATGCTGGGAAAGACTGAAGGCAGGAAGAGAAGGGGACGACAGAGGATGAGATGGTTGGATGGCATCACCAACTTGATGGGCAAGAGTCTGAGCAAGTTCCAGGAGTTGGTGATGGACATGGAAACCTGGTGTGATGTGGGTCCCAAAGAGTCAGGCATGACTAAATGACTGAACTGAACTGAGAGGTGAGATATTCAAAACTCTTCTCACTGAACTAAAATCAATGTGCCAGCAAGCCTGCGGTATTTTCTGGAGACTCTAGGGGAGAATGATCTCTTCAATTTTTCAGATTCTAGAAGCCACCCGAATTCCTTGCCTCAGAGGCCCTTCCTCCATCTTCAAAGTCAGCAGCATAGCATCTTCTAATCTCTCTCTGCTTGTTTCCATGGCTTTTTCTTAATTCTCACTCTTCTTGCCTCTGTTTTATAAAATCTGTTGTGATTACATTGCTTAGGCAAGTGCTTAGTTGCTCAGTCATGTCCAATTCTTTGTGATCCCATGGACTTTAGCCCACCAGGCTCCTCTGTTCACCTCCAGGCAAGAATACTGGAGTGGGTTGCCATTTCCTCCTTTAGGGGATCTTCCCAACCTAGAGATCAAACCTGAGTCTCTTGTTCTCCTGCACTGTAGGCAGATTCTTTACCAACTGAGCTATAGGGGAAGCATTGGGCTCACCCAAATACTCCCTGAGAGTTTTCCCATCTCAAGATCCTTAAATGAATTACATATGCAAAGTCCACTTGCTGCTGCTACTGCTGCTAAGTCCCTTCAGTTGTGTTCGACTTTGTGTGACTCCATAGACGGCAGCCCACCAGGCACCCCCGTCCTGGGATTCTCCAGGCAAGAACACTGGAGTGGGTTGCCATTTCCTTCTTCAATGCATGAAAGTGAAAAGTGAAAGTCAAGTCGTTCAGTTGTGTCCAACACTTAGCGACCCTATGGACTGCAGCCTACCAGGCTCCTCCATCCATGGGATTTGCCAGGCAAGAGTACTGGAGTGGGGTGCCATAGCCTTCTCCAAAAGTCCACTTGGCCATGTAAAATAACATATCCACCAGTTTGGGAGATGAAGGTGTGGAGGCATTATTCTGTCTTATCACACAGAGTCAAATAAAATAGTCCATTGACAAATGCCATGGAGCCATTAAAGTATGAAGCAAATATAGGCCAAAATATTACTTTTTTTGGCTGTGCCACACAACTCACAGGATTTTTTTTTTAATTTATTTTTTTTATTTTATTTTTTTTTATTTATTTTAAATTTTTAAAGAAAATCCATCCTGAACCCTTCTCCCTCCTCCCTCCCCATACCATCCCTCTGGGTCGTCCCAGTGCACCAGTCCCAAGCATCCAGCATCGTGCATTGAACCTGGACTGGCATCTCGTTTCATACATGACATTTCACATGTTTCAATGCCATTCTCCCAAATCTTACCACCCTCCCTCTCCCACAGAGTCCATAAGCCTGTTCTATACATCAGTGTCTCTTTTGCTGTCTCGTATACAGGGTTATCATTACCATCTTTCTAAATTCCATATATATGCGTTAGTATACTGTATTGGTGTTTGTCCTTCTGGCTTACTTCACTCTGTATAATAGGCTCCAGTTTCATCCACCTCATTAGAACTGATTCAAATGTATTCTTTTTAATGGCTGAGTAATACTCCATTGTGTATATGTACCACAGCTTTCTTATCCATTCATCTGCTGATGGACATCTAGGTTGCTTCCATGTCCTGGCTATTATAAACAGTGCTGCGATGAACATTGGGGTACACGTGTCTCTTTCCCTTCTGGTTTCCTCAGTGTGTATGCCCAGCAGTGGGATTGCTGGATCATAAGGCAGTTCTATTTCCAGTTTTTTAAGGAATCTCCACACTGTTCTCCATAGTGGCTGTATTAGTTTGCATTCCCACCAACAGTGTAAGAGGGTTCCCTTTTCTCCACACCCTCTCCAGCATTTATTATTTGTAGACTTTTGGATCGCAGCCATTCTGACTGGTGTGAAATGGTACCTCATAGTGGTTTTGATTTGCATTTCTCTGATAATGAGTGATGCTGAGCATCTTTTCATGTGTTTGTTAGCCATCTGTATGTCTTCTTTGGAGAAATGTCTATTTAGATCTTTGGCCCATTTTTTGATTGGGTCATTTATTTTTCTGGAGTTGAGCTGGAGGAGTTGCTTCACAGGATTTTAGTGCTGCAAACAGTGATTGAAACCAAGTCCTTGGCAGTGAGAGTGCAGAGTCCCACCAGGGAATTTCCTCCAATTTGGTTTAAATATTAATGGGACATTTTTGAAAGTACAAGTTTTAAAGCTATACTCATATTTATGTTTATCTTTACAGCATAAAAATGATCTTTTTAAACTGATCAGATGCCTTCTTCGTTTCATTGAATTGAGCCTTTCCTTCAACCACCCACGTTTATCACATATACAAAGGGAAGTCATGTGCTTCCCTGAATAAAATAATTACCTTATTAAAAACCAAAAGCTAAAAGCTGAAAATTGTATCACAAACCCGAGAGCCAATATCACCTATAGTTATTACTGAAGGACACTGCTAGTTTTATTCCCTGCCAAACAGATTTCAGTGAAAAATGTAAACTGTACATGTAGTATCTGTATTATAAAGTTGATTTTTTACATATTTTCCAGTGGCACTTCATCCTAGTATGATATTTTAATTCTATTTCATTTCCTACATACCTATAGGTACACAGGAAAAAGACTTGTGAGATCAAACTTCCTGAAATGTATCTACATATTGCTAATTGGATAAGTAAACTGCCAAATTTCATTTGTCTTTGTGAAAAAAGTAAGTGATTCTCATGTGTAGGTTTTCATCAGCGCTTCACTAGCTGAAGACAGAGTTTTTTCATGTGTAATTATGTGGTCTCTATGTTGGAAAGATATCAAAGTCCAATGTTGGCTGAATTTTTGAGTCTCCTTTCTCTTCGCCAAAACTCATGAACAGTTTTAGGTCAGGGAGGAGAGTGATAATTAAACATTTCTATAGCATCATTACCCAAGCATGTGGAAATTTTCTAGGTTCAATGAGTGGAAGAATACCTTTTATTGATCCAAGAGCACCAAGCCAGATGCAATTACACATTCTGAATGTTTTCCAGTGGGTAACTCTTCTGGTCCTAGTTGAAATGATTACTGAGTAAGGTAAAGAGTTGTCCTCTTATTCGGTAGGAGAAGCCAAGAAGTTTCTTACTCACCAATAAAACTTTACAAAGGTTTCAAAAACCGTTCAATCATCAAGGATTATTTTCAAAATATATATTTAGTCTTCAACAAACTTTTGCTTTTATCTAAACATGTTTTTTTAATGCCCAAGAAAGATGACCCCACCATTCCCAAAATAAATCTCTAGAGAAGAAACTGAGAGCTTGGACAGAAGCTACATTTTCTACCTCAAAATTAAAATCCCTGCAAAGCATCTCATAAAATGAAGGGAAAAAAAAGTGCATGGTATATAATTTATTTTCTAAATTACTGACCCTTTGTCAGGGAAAGTTAAAAAGTGTTAACATTATTTTCCTTCATGTCTAGGGATGCTTGCAGTAAACAAAAATTAAAAATGTTTCTTGCAAAAGTTATTTAACCAGACAAGGTAAAAATATCAAGAAACATTTGAAAAGACTAAGTTGGAATGAAACCATACAAGGGAAATCCTACATAAGCATATAAGAACAGATCAACTAAATTTCATTTCTAAAGATTGGGATAAATAAGACTAACATTTTAATTTGCACAGGAAGAGAAGGATGAAAAGATCTTGAAGACATAAAAATGAATCATTTGGTCCTAAACACTTTTTCTTCCTCTCTTCCTCTCCTTTTCCCTCCCCGTCTCCCCTCCTATCTTCCTTCCTTCCAGCCCAGGAGATGAAATATTAGACATTATATATATATATATATATATATATATATATATATATATATATGTATATATATATAAAATAACTAGTTCTTTTTTGATGAAATGAATATCTCCAGGATTTAAAAGATGCAAATGAATTTCAGCTACTCTTGAAAATAAAACTTTGCTGATGATGGTTTATAAAATCATTGTTGATAAAGCTCATATTTGGATGAATACCGACTCATTTGTAGCAACATCTTCCAATTTATTTTGCCAAATATTTTAGGTAAATGAGATTATTCTGCTATCTACGCTATCTACTAGTTAGAGGGATATAATAATCAAGTTGAGTAGTCTTTACACTAATGTTGGGAACTCTAGATTTTTCACAATGATGCTTCTGGGAATAGAAATGGAAGTGCTCTGAATTTCCCAAGTCACATTAAGCAAGTGGCTAAATTTTGGTTTTTATATGCATTAAGCTTCCACATAGTATTTTATCTGAAAATATGATTATCTAAAAACATTTGGAAGAATACTCAGTAAAACTGTTATTTTAGACAACAGAATCAGAAAATTCAAAGAGATTATACTTGCAAAAATTTGGGGTTTGTTCCTAGTTACATGAAAATTTAGATATTTTTTCAAAGAATTTTTCTTTGTCCTTACCCATGAAGATATAACAACATAAGCATATTTGCAAAAATATTTTCTCTATTTTTCTCTGAATGTTTTGATTTTATGCATGTGTACATACTCCTGTTATTTCAGAAACTTCCATTTCGTAAAAGCTGGTACTGAAGTTTGTTCTGTATCATATACTTTTACTTTTCCTCTCTTCTATTTAGATTATATGCAATATATATATTTATAGGGACACCAAAATTTACCTACTTATCCTCCTTAAATTGTAGGAGTAGTATGAAAAAATTTTAAAAAAGTAAATTAGCAAAGAAAAAAGTAAATTACCTCTGATTCCATCACATGAACACAACATTCCATTTTTTTAAAATTTTCTATACTTTTCCCATTTGCACATTTGATATTTATATTTTTATAGTCATAGCAGGAATGCAACACTATACTCAGCTTTGGTTTTTTACAATTACTTGCATTTCCCATATCACCTATAATTATTGCTTTAATTTCTACATAATATTTTTATAAATAGGTGTGCATAATTAAAGAGAGACAGAGAGAGACTCTCTCCTTCTTTTGAATTTTAATTTATCATAAATTCTCAAATGTAAAACTTCCTGAACCAATGACATGTTTTTTATTCTTGATAGTGAAATTGAAGTATAAGTTAATTATACCAAATCCTACTGAAATCAACAAACTGAAAAGTACTGATTAACCATTACATCTCATATTAGTATTATTATTTAAATATATATTATATATCAGTACAATATATATTATATATCAGACTCTTTACTGTCTGTGCTACTAGGGAAGCCCCAATATATCAGTACAATACTTCACAGGCGTTCTTATTTGCTATTTCATAATTTTTCAAAGAAAATTTTCCTTCTTTTTTAAGTGATTGATTAAACTGAAAGAGATTAATAACTATCTGATTTATTTTCATTTTTTCTTAAGTTTAAATACTTGAATCATATTTATCTACTATTTTAAAGTTACTTTGCATCAAATGAACTTTCAGAAATGCCACATTCATTTTTATCTACTATTTTAATGACATTTATAAACATCAACCAGAAAAACTTTGTTTTACACTACCTGTGAAGTAGGAACAAGCCACAGCATGTACTTGTGGCAATGTCTTCTACCTTTGAGAAACACAGACAAGTGTAAGTTACCTCAGATAAACCAACTTTAGTATAAGTATATAAGCAAATTAAGAAGCACAGTAAATCTTCACTGAGATCCCACAATTAGTTTTCATGGAATGGTAACATCCTCTATCACTGCAAAACAGCTCTAGTTCCCAAATAGCAACTCTAGTAGTGATCTCTCAGAAATGCTCATGTTGATAAATTAACATCACATGACTCGGGTTCTGCTTGACTTATCTACAAGCTATTTTCTCATATTGCTGATGATAACTATATATTTTCCTGTACATTGTTTCCTAGCTGCTTTTACTCAAGGTTTCCACTAGCTAATTGCCCTTATTTATTATGCTTTGAAAACCATCTTTATTGGGATATAATTCACATGCCACAAAATTCACCCACTTAAATTATAAAATTTAATGGGTTTAATATATTAGGAGTGGGTACAAAAAGAAACTTTGCACCCATTAGCATTTCCTTTGTATATACAAGCAGAAGTAGGATTGCAGGATCATATGGTATTCTGCTTTTCATTTTGTGAAGAACTTCCATACTGTTTGCCATAATGGTTGTACAGATTGACATTCCCAGCAACAATGTGCAGAGGTTCCCTTTGCCCATGTCCCTGAGAATGCTTACTATCTTTTGTCTTTTTGATAATGCCATTCTAACATGTGTTATTCCCTCATGGTTGTTCTGATTTGCATTTCTCTGATGATTTGTGATGTTAAACATTTTTCATATACCTGTTGGTCATTTTTATAACTTCTATCCAGGTTTTTTGATCATTTTTAAATTGAATTATTTGTTTTCTTGCTGTAGAATTGCTTTTCCCATATATTTTAGATATTGACACTGGTGGAAGTCATTTGGGGAACTCATTCAACCACATGGACACTGGTGCTGGCAAGCATTAGTTTGGAGTCCTCCCTCTAGTCTATTAGTGCTCGGGCTATACTGAAAGGTTGTTGTTGAATCACACAAAGACACCGGGATTCTTGGTCCCCGGAGGAGAAGAATTCAATCCGGGGCCAGAGAAGAGGCTTGATCGCTCAGAGCTTTTGTGTAATAAAGTTTTATTAAAGTATAAAGGAGATAGAGAAAGCTTCTGACATAGGCATCAGAAGGGGGCAGAAAGAGTACCCGCTTGCTAGTGTTAACAATGAGGTTATATAATCCAAAGAATGTCTGGAGGTTGTAAAGATTTCATCATGTCTACTCCCATAATTTACATTTTAATATAACAGAAGGTTTAATCCAAAGACTGTCTTTAGGCAGGATACATTATTGTTATATAATCCTAAGGAATGTGGAGAAAGAAAAAAAAGTTTGTCCTTTCTTCCTCCTTGAGAATTCCAGACCTCTCTTTCTTGGGGACCCCGAGACTCCTTATCAACCTGCCTAGCAAATGACTCTCTCAATACCTGCCCACCAGCTGGTCAGGACCAGTCCTAAAACCCCAAAGGCCAAGAGTAGAGTTGCCTGGGGATCCAGCCCCACTTCCAAAGGGTTGGCATCTGTCCCAGGTTCCCCTCAGCCAGCTGCTCTAGGAAATGGCCCCACCCACCAGTAGGCCAGCACCATTCCTAGGACCCCCAAGCCACACAGTTGGCCATGCCAGCACCTGGCCTCACCCAAAAGCAGCTGCCACCACAGGCAAGGCCTGGAAGCCAACTGGCCTGGCAACCAGCCCCACTAACCAGCATATTCACAGTGGTCAACCCTATCACAACAGAAGGTCCCACATAGGGGGTACCCACTATATAATATAGCTTCAGTGACCAAGGCGGGGTTGTGCTGCTGGGCCTCAAGGGATGTCTCCTACACAGAGTCACTTCTCTAAGATCAGGAAACATAACCAACCTGCCTAATACATAGCAATAAATACAAAGAATTAGGCAAAATAAGGCTACAAAGAAATATATACTCAAAATAAAGCAACAAGAGAAAATCCTAGAAGAACTAAGCAAAGTGGAGACAGCAAACTACCTAAAAAAGTTCAAAGTAATAAGAGTCAAAGAAAAATATTACATTATGGTAAAGGGATGAAACCAGAAGATATAACAATTTTCAATATATATGCACCCAGCATAGAAGCACCTAAATACATAAATCAAATATGAGCACAAAGGGAGAAATTGACAATAACACAATAATTGTAGAGGACTTTAACATCCAGCTTATATCAATAGGAAAATTATCCAGAAATAAAATAAATACCAGACTTAAACTACACATTAGATCAGATAAACTTAACAGATATGTTAGAACATTCCATCCCAATGCAGTGGAATACTCATTCTTTTAAAGGGCACATGGAATATCCCCCAAGATAAAACACATGCTAGACCACAAAACAAGTCTCAGTAAGTGATAAGCCATAATGGAAAAGAATATGAAAAAAATAATGTGTGTGTGACTCAAATAACTGAGTCACTTTGCTATACAGCAGAGATTGGCACAATATTATAAAACAGCTACAATTTCATAAAAATTTAATATAAAATAATAAACAATGAGACTGAAATCATATCAAGAATCTCTTCTGACCATAACTCTGTAAGACGAGAAATCAAGTATAAGAAAAAAAAATACACAAACATGTAAAGGTCCGTATATGCCTCTAAACCACCAATGGGTCCCTCAATAAATCAAAGGGGAAATAAAATCATACTTGGAGACAAAGGAAAATGAGAAGAGAATGATCCAAAATTTATGGGGTACACCAAAGCAATTCCAAAAGAGAAGCTTCTGGTGACATAAACCTACTTTAGGAAACAAGAAAATCTTAAGAACTGATTCTATGAAAAAATAAACAAAATGATAAACCTTTAGCCAGACTCATCAAGGAAAACAGAGAAATAAAATTTGGGAAAACAGGCCTAAATAAAATCAGGAATAAAAATGGAGAAGTTACTACCAACACCACAGAAATATAAAAGATAAGAAATCACTATGAACATTATATGACAATAAAATGGACAATTAAGAAGAAATAGATAAATTCATGGAAACACAAGTTTCCCAAAACTGAATCTGGAAGAAACACAAAATATGAAGAAACCAATTACCTATAATGAAATTGAATCCATGATTTAAAAAGAAAAGAAAAGGAAAAAAACCTTCAAAAAAACAACAAAAATGGGACCAGACAGCTTCACAGGTAAATTTCATGAAATATTTAAGGAAAAATTAATGCCTATTCTTCTCTATTTAAAAAACTTGAGACGAAGAAATGCTCCCAAACTCACTTTAGGAGGTCAGAATCACCCTGATACCAAAACCATACAAAGACACCATTAAAAAAAGAAAAGTACAGGCCACTGTCACTGATGAATATAGGTGTAAAAATAATTAACGAAGTATTAGCAAACAGAACTCAGCAATACTTTAAAAGAATCATCTACCATTATCTACTGTGATTTATCCCAGGGGTGTAGGATAGTTTAACATCCATAAATCAGTCAATATGATATATAACATTAACCAATAGAAGAATAAATTCATACTCTCATCTCAACAGATACTGGAAAAGCTCATGAAAAATTCAAAATCCACTTAAGATTAAAAATTCTCAATAAAGTGGGTATAGAGGGACTATCATTCAGCATAATAAAGGCCATATATCACAGACTATAGCCTGGTGAGGGACAGGGAGGCTTGGTGTGCTGCAGTCCATGGGGTGACAAAGAGTCTGACATGACTGGGTGACTGAACAACAATAACAATAGCCAACATAATACTCAATGGTAAAAGGCTGAAAGCAATTCCTCTGAGATGAGGAATAAGACAAGGATGCCCACTCTCACCACTTTTATTCAACTCACCACTTTGATTCAACACAATACTGGAAATCCTAGCCATAGCAATCAGTCAAGAAAAACAAATAAATAAATAAAAGTAATCCAAATTGGGAGGAAAAAAATTCAACTGTCACTATGTGCAGATTACATACTACTATACATTTAAAACTCTAAAGACTCCATCAATAAAACCATTAGAATGAATAAATTTAGTAAAATTGCATGATACAAGATTAATATACACACATCTGTTGTCTTTCTATACACTAATAATATAAATCATTTGAAAGAGAAATCAAGAGGACAATCTCATTTACACTAACTTCTTTTAAAAGAGCCCTAATTCCATTTAGGAAGCTTCCATCCTCATGACATAATCACTTCCCAAACCCCACCTCCAAATACCATCACATTTGGGATTCAGTTTCAATGTGGGAATTTGAAGGACAGGGGCACAAACTTTCAGCCAACAACAGATGGATACATAAAAATATGGTATGTAAGTACAATGGACTATTTCTTAGCCTTAAAGGGAAAGAAATTCTGACAAACACTACAATATGAATCTTGAAGATATTATGCTAAGTAGAACTCAAAAACAAAAGGACAGATACCATGATTCTACTTGAATGAGGTACCTAAATTGGTTAAAGTAATAGATACAAAAAGAATGGTTGGCAGGGACTAAGGGAAGGGAGTTATGAAACACTTCGGAAGATGAAAAAAATGTTCTGGAGTCGGATGGCTGTGCACACCACCATGCATATCAATGTGAACATATTTAATTCCACTGGGCAATACATTCGAAAGTAGCTCAGATATGCAGATGACACCACCCTTATGGCAGAAAGTGAAGAGGAATGAAAGAGCCTCTTGATGAAGGTGAAAGAGGAGAGTGAAAAAGCTGGCTTAAAACAATAATCAAAAAAATGAAGATTACAGCATACAGTCTCATCACTTCATGGCAAATAGATAGGAAACGATGAAAACAGTGACGGACTTTATTTTCTTAGGCTCCAAAATCGCTGAGGATGGTGACTGCAGCCAAGAAATTAAAAGATGCCTGCTCCCTGGAAGGAAAGTTACGACCAACGTAGACAGCATATTAAAAAAGCAGAGACATTATTTTGCCAACAAAGGTCCATCTAGTCAAAGCAATAGTTTCTCCAGTAGTCATGTATGGATGTGAGAGTTGGACTATAAAGAAAGCTGAGCACCAAAGAATTGATGCTTTTGAACCATGGTGTTGGAGAAGATTCTTGAGTCCCTTGGACTGCAAGGAGATCCAACCAGTCCATCCTAAAGAAAATCAGTCCTGAGGGGCAGTCCTAAGATGGCAGAGGAATAGGACGGGGAGACCACTTTCTCCCCAACAAATTCATCAAAAGAACATTTGAATGCTGAGTAAATTTCACAAAACAACTTCTGAATGCTGGCAGAAGACATCGGGCACCCAAAAAAGCAGCCATTGTCTCCAAAAGGAGGTAAGAAAAAATATAAAAGATAAAAAGAGAGGCAAAAGAGGTAGGGATGGACATCCGTCCCGGGAAGGGAGTCTTAAAAAAGAGAGAACTTTCCAAACATCAGGAAACACTCTCATTGGCGAGTCTGTGGCAAGCCTTGGAACCTCAGAAGGCAACATAACCAGGAGGAAAAATAAATAAATAATTAAAACCCACAGATTACGTGCCCAACAGTAACTCCCAGCAGAGAAGCAGCGCAGATGCCTGCATCCACCACTAGCAAGTGGGGGCTGGGCAGGGAGGCGTGGGCTGCATTGCTTAGAGTAAGGACCAGGCCTGAATGCCCTGAGGGCAATCTGAGGGAACTAACTTGAGATAGCAAACCAGACTGTGGGATAGCTACCTCCAGAAAAGCCCTAACCTAAGACACTGCCAAACCGGCTCACCGAACAAAGGACTGACTGCGGACTGGCCCATCCCCCGCCGGAGGCAGGCGAGGGCAGCCAGAGCCAGAAGGGGGAAATCGTGGCCCCAGAGAAGCATCATCTACCAAACTACAAGCAGGCTTCCTTGCTGAACAAGACTTCTTGGGATTCTGGACAGTCGACATCCGCCTGAGAGGTGCTCTGGTTGTACACCCAGAAAACCGAGCGGCAGGGACGGGGGAGGCGATAAATTGCAGCGACCGCACTCGCCAAACACCTGGTCACCTGAGCTGCTCGGACCTTCAAAGGGCACAAAACGCAGGCCCAACCAAGTCTGCACCTTTGAGGAGTACCGAGTACCTGAACCTGAACGGCTTAGACCTGGGAAGTGCATAAAACCCAGGGCCAGCCCCAGACAGTTCCTGGCACAGCAACCTAGAGCCTAAGCAGTATAGACAGTGAAAGCACACATACTGTGAGTGGGGCAAACCCAGTGTGGCTGAGACACTGTGAGCACTCCCCACAGATGCCAGTGATATGTCTGCAGCGTTCTCCCTCCCCACAGCTCGGCTGAACAAGGGAGCCTAAATAAGTGTCCACCACCGCCCCCGTGTGTCAGGGCGGAAATTAGACACTGAAGAGACCAGCAAACAGAAGCTAAAACAGAGGGAACCACCTTGGAAGTGACAGGTGCAACAGACTAAAACCCTGTAGTTAGCACTGACCACACAGGAAGGGGCCTATAGATCTTGAGAAGTATAAGCCGGATCAAGGAACTATCTGAAAGTGAAGTATAGATGGAGAAGTCTTGAGGCTACTGTAAGAATAAGACTGAAAACCAGTGCCAGGAGGCTTAAGTCCAAATCCTGAGAATACCAGAGAACTCCTGACTCCAGGGAACATTAATCGATAGGAACTCATCAAATGCCTCCATACCTACACTGAAACCAAGCACCACCCAAGGGCCAACAAGTTCCAGAGCAAGACATACCATGCAAATTCTCCAGCAACATAGGAACATAGCCCTGAGCTTCAATATACAAGCTGCCCAAAGTCACTCCAAACCCACTGACATCTCATAACTCATTACTGGACACTTCACTGCACTCCAGAGAGAGAAATCCAGCTCCACCCACCAGAACAGCGACACAAGCTTCCCTAACCAGGAAACCTTGACAAGCCACCCGTCCAGCCCCACCAATAGCAAGGAAACCCCACAATAAAGAGAACTCCACAAACTGCCAGAATATGGAAAGGCCACCCCAAACACAGCAATATAAACAAGATGAAGAGGCAGAGAAATACCCAGCAGGAAAGGAGCAGGATAAATGCCCACCAAACCAAACAAAAGAGGAAGAGATAGGGAATATACCTGATAAAGAATTCTGAATAATGATAGTGAAAATGATCCAAAATCTTGAAAACAAAATGGAGTTATAGGTAAATAGCCTGGAGACAAGGATTGAGAAGAAGCAAGAAAGCTTTAACAAGGACCTGAAAGAAATAAAAAAGAGTCAATATATAATGAATAATGTAATATATGAGATCAAAAACACTCCGGAAGGAGCCAACAGTAGAATAACGGAGGCAGAAGATAGGATTAGTGAGGTAGAAGACAGGATGGTAGAAATAAATGAAACAGAGAGGAAAAAAGAAAAACGAATTAAATGAGGACAATCTCAGAGACCTCTGGGACAATGTTAAACGCCCCAACATGCGAATCATAGGAGTCCCAGAAGAAGAAGACAAAAAGAAAGACCATGAGAAAATACTTGAGGAGATAATAGTTGGAAACTTCCCTAAAATGGGGAAGGAAATAATCACTTAAGTCCAAAAAACCCAGAGAGTCCCAAATAGGATAAACCCAAGGTGAGACACCCCAAGACACATATTAATCAAATTAACAAAGATCAAACAAAGAACAAATATTAAAAGGAGAAAGGGAAAAACAACAAATAAGACACAAGGGGATTCCCATTAGGATAACAGCTGATCTTTCAATAGAAACTCTTCAGGCCAGGAGGGAATAGCAGGACATACTTAAAGTGATGAAAGAAAATAACCTACAGCCCAGATTATTGTACCCAGCAAGGATCTCATTCAAATATGGAGAAATCAAAAGCTTTACAGACAAGCAAAAGCTGAGAGAATTCAGCACACCAAACCAGCTCTCCAACAAATGCTAAAGGATCTTTTCTAGACAGGAAACACAGAAAGGGTGTATAAACTCGAACCCACAATAATAAAGTAAATGGCAATGGGATCATACTTATCAATAATTACCTTAAATGTAAATGGGTTGAATGTCCCAACCAAAAGACAAAGACTGGCTAAATGGATACAAATACAAGACCCATATATACTTTGTCTACAAGAGACCCACCTCGAAACAAGGGACACATACAGATTGAAAGTGAAGGGCTGGAAAAAGATATTCCATGCAAATAGAGACCAAAAGAAAGCAGGAGTAGCAATACCCATATCAGATAAAATAGACTTTAAAACAAAGGCTGTGAAAAGAGACAAAGAAGGACACTACATAATGATCAAAGGATCAATCCAAGAAGAAGACATAACAATTATAAATATATGTGCACCCAACACAGGAGCACTGCAATATGTAAGACAAATGCTAACAAGTATGAAAAGGGAAATTAACAATAACACAATAATAGTGAGAGACTTTAATACCCTACTCACACCAATGGATAGATCAACTAAACAGAAAATTAACAAAGAAACACAAACTTTAAATGATACAATAGACCAGTTAGACCTAATTGATATCTATAGGACATTTCATCCCCAAACAATGAATTTCACCTTTTTCTCAAGCACACACAGAACCTTCTCCAGGATAGATCACATCCTGGGCCATAAATCTAGCCTTGGTAAATTCAAAAAAATTGTTTTGAATTTTGAATTGAAATCATTCCAGGCATCTTTTCTGACCACAATGCAGTAAGATTAGATCTCAATTACAGGAGAAAAACTATTAAAAATTCCAACATATGGAGGCTGAACAGCACACTGCTGAATAACCAACAAATCACAGGATAAATAAAAAAGGAAATCAAAATATGCATAGAAACGAATGAAAACGAAAACACAACAACCCAAAACCTGAGGGACACTGTAAAAGCAGTCCTAAGGGGAAGAATCATAGCAATACAGGCATACCTCAAGAAACAAGAAAAAAGTCAAATAAATAACCTAACTCTACACCTAAAGCAACTAGAAAAGGAAGAAATGAAGAACCCGAGGGTTAGTAGAAGGAAAGAAATCTTAAAAATTAGGGCAGAAATAAATGCAAAAGAAACAAAAGAGACCATAGCAAAAATCAACAAAGCCAAAAGCTGGTTCTTTGACAGGATAAATAAAATTGACAAACCATTAGCCAGACTCATCAAGAAACAAAGGGAGAAAAATCAAATCAATAAAATTAGAAATGAAAATGGAGAGATCACAACAGACAACACAGAAATACAAAGGATCATAAGAGACTACTATTAACAATTATATGCCAATAAAATGGACAACGTGGAAGAAATGGACAAATTCTTAGAAAAGTACAACTATTCAAAACTGAACTAGGAAGAAATAGAAAATCGTAAAAGACCCATCACAAGCATGGAAATTGAAACTGTAATCAGAAATCTTCCAACAAACAAAAGCCCAGGTCCAGACGGCTTCACAGCTGAATTCTACCAAAAATTTAGAGAAGAGCTGACACCTATCCTACTCAAGTTCTTCCAGAAAATTGCAGATGAAGGTAAACTTCCAAACTCATTCTATGAGGCCACCATCACCCTAATACCAAAACATATGCCACAAAACAAAGATGCCACACACACACAAAAAAAACTACAGGCCAATATCACTGATGAACATAGATGCAAAATCCTTTAGAAAATTCTAGCAATCAGAATCCAACAACACATTAAAAAGATCATACATCATGACCAAGTGGGCTTTATCCCAGGGATGCAAGGATTCTTCAATATCTGCAAATCAATCAATGTAACACACCACATTAACAAATTGAAAAATAAAAGCCATATGATTATCTCAATAGATGCAGAGAAAGCCTTTGACAAAATTCAACATCCATTTATGATAAAAACCCTCCAGAAAGCAGGAATAGAAGGAACATTCCTCAACATAATAAAAGCTATATATGACAAAGTAATATCTCTGCTTTTGAATATGCTATCTAGGTTGGTCATAACTTTCCTTCCAAGGAGTAAGCGTCATTTAACTTCATGGCTGCAGTCACCATCTGCAGTGATTTTCGAGCCCAGAAAAATAAAGTCTGACACTGTTTCCACTGTTTCCGCATCTATTTCCCATGAAGTGATGGGACCGGATGCCATGATCTTCGTTTTCTGAATGTTGAGCTTTAATCCCACTTTTTCACTCTCTACTTTCACTTGTATCAAGAGGCTTTTTAGTTCCTCTTAACTTTCTGCCATAAGGGTGGTATCATCTGCATATCTGAGGTTATTGATATTTCTCCCGGCAATCTTGATTCCAGCTTGTGTTTCTTCCAGTCCAGGATTTCTCATGGTGTACTGTGCATATAATTTAAATAAACAGGGTGACAATATACAGCCTTGACGTACTTCTTTTCTTATTTGGAACCAATCTGTTGTTCCATGTCCAGTTCTAACTGTTGCTTCCTGACCTGCATACAAATTTCTCAAGAGGCAGGTCAGGTGATCTGGTATTCCCATCTCTTGAAGAATTTCCCACAGTTTATTGTGATCCATACAGTCAAAGGCTTTGGCATAGTCAATAAAGCAAAAATAGATGTTTTTCTAGAATTCTCTTGCTTTTTTCCATGATCCAGCGGATGTTGGCAATTTGATCTCTGGTTCCTCTGCCTTTTCTAAAACCAGCTTGAACATCAGGAAGTTCACAGTTCACATATTGCTGAAGCCTGGCTTGAAGAATTTTGAGCATTACTTTACTAGCATGTGACATGGTTTTCCCTGTGGTCATGTATGGATGTGAGAGTTGGACTGTGAAGAAGGCTGAGCACCAAAGAATTGATGCTTTTGAACTGTGGTATTGGAGAAGACTCTTGAGAGTCCCTTGGACTGCAAGGAGATCCAACCAGTCCATTCTGAAGGAGATCAGCCCTGGGATTTCTTTGGAAGGAATGATGGTAAAGCTGAAACTCCAGTACTGTGGCCACCTCATGCGAAGAGTTGACTCATTGGAAAAGACTCTGATACTGGGAGGGATTGGGGGCAAGAGGAGAAGGGGACGACAGAGGATGAGATGGCTGGATGGCATCACTGACTCGATGGACGTGAGTCTCAGTGAACTCCGGGAGTTGGTATTGGACAGGGAGGCCTGGCATCCTGTGATTCATGGGGTCGCAAAGAGTCGGACATGACTGAGTGACTGATCTGATCTGATCTGATATATGACAAACCCACAGCAAACATTATCCTCAATGGTGAAAAATTGAAAGCATTTCCCCTAAAGTCAGGAACAAGACAAAGGTGCCCACTGTCACCACTACTATTCAGCATAGTTTCGGAAGTTTTGGCCACAACAGTCAAAGAAGAAAAAGTAATTAAAGAAATCCAAATTGAAAAAGAAGAAGTAAAATTCTCACTATTTGCAGATGACATGATCCTCTATATAGAAAACCCTAAAGACTCCACCAGAAAATTACTAGAGCTAATCAATTAATATAGTAAAGTTGCAGGATATAAAATCAACACACAGAATTTCCTTGCATTCCTATACACTAATAATGAGAAAATAGAAATTAAGGAAACAATTCCATTCACCATTGCAATGAAAAGAATAAAATACTTAGGAATATATCTACCTAAAGAAACAAAAGACCTATATATAGAAAACTATAAAACACTGGTGAAAGAAATCAAAGAGGTCACTAATAGATGGAGAAATATACCGTGTTTGTGGATGGAAGGAATCAATATATTCAAAATGAGTATACTTCCCAAAGCAATCTATAGATTCAATGCAATCCCTATCAAACTACCAACAGTATTTTTCACAGAGCTAGAACAAATAATTTCACAATTTGTATGAAAATACAAAAAAAAAATCAAATAGCCAAAGCAATCTTGAGCAAGAAAAATGGAACTGGAGGAATCAACCTGCCTGACTTCAGGCTCTACTACAAAGCCACAGTCATCAAGACAGTATGGTACTGGCACAAAGACAGAAATATACATCAATGGAACAAAACAGAAAGCCCAGAGATAAATCCACACACCTATGGACACCTTATATACAATGGAAAGGCAATCTCTTTAACCAGTGGTGCTAGTTTAACCAGTGGAAACTAGAACACTTTCTAACACCATACACAAAAATAAACTCAAAATGGATTAAATATCTAAATGTAAGACCAGAAACTATAAAACTCCTAGAGGAGAACATAGGCAAAACACTCTCTGACATAGCTCACAGCAGGATCCTCTATGACCCACCTCCCAGAATATTGGAAATAAAAGCAAAAATAAACAAATGGGACCTAATTAAAATTAAAAGCTTCTGCACAACAAAGGAAACTATAAGCAAGGTGAAAAGACAGCCTTCAGAATGGGAGAAAATAATAGCAAATGAAGCAACTTAAAAACGACTAATCTCAAAAATATACAAGCAACTCCTACAGCTCAATTCCAGAAAAATAAATGACCCAATCAAAAAATGGGCCAAAGAACTAAACAGATATTTCTCCAAAGAAGCCTTACAGATGGCTAACAAACACATGAAATGATGCTCAACATCACTCATTATCAGAGAAATGCAAATCAAAACCACAATGATGTACCATTTCATGCCAGTCAGAATGGCTGTGATCCAAAAGTCTACAAGCAATAAATGCTGGAGAGGGTATGAAGAAAAGGGAACCCTCTTACACTGTTGGTGGGATTGCAAACTAGTACAGCCACTATGGAGAACAATGTGGAGATTTCTTAAGAAACTGGAAATAGAAATAGAACAGCAATCCCACTGCTGGGCATACACACAGAGGAAACCAGAATTGAAAGAGACACATGTACCCTGATAAACTGAATGTTCATCACAGCACTGTTTACAATAGCCAGGACATGGAAGCAACCTAGATGTCCATCAGCAGATGAATGGATAAGAAAGCTGTGGTACATATACACAATGGAGTATTACTCAGCCATTAAAAAGAATACATTTGAATCAGTTCTAATGAGGTGGATGAAACTGGAGCCTATTATACAGAGTGAAGCCAGAAAGAAAAACACCAATACAGTATACTAACAGATAAATATGGAATTTAGAAAGATGGTAATAATAACCCTGTATGCGAGACAACAAAAGAGACACAGATGTATAGAACAGTCTTTTGGACTCTGTGGGAGAGTGCAAGGGTGGGATGATTTGGGAGAATGGCATTGAAACATGTATTTTATCATATGTGAAACAAATCACCAGTCCAGGTTCGATGCATGATACAGGGTGCTCAGGGTTGGTCCACGGGATGGCCCAGAGGGATGGTATAGGGTGGGAGGTGGGAGGGGTGTTCAGGATGGGGAACACATGTACACCTGTGGCGGATTTATGTCAATCTTTGCCAACAAAGGTTCGACTAGTCAAGGCTATGGTTTTTCCTGTGGTCATGTATGGATGTGAGAGTTGGACTGTGGAGAAGGCTGAGCGCCGAAGAATTGATGCTTTTGAACTGTGGTGTTGGAGAAGACTCTTGAGAGTCCCTTGGACTGCAAGGAGATCCAACCAGTCCATTCTGAAGGAGATCAGCCCTGGGATCCTTTCTTTGGAAGGAATGATGGTAAAGCTGAAACTCCAGTACTTTGGCCACCTCATGCGAAGAGTTGACTCATTGGAAAAGACTCTGATGCTGGGAGGGATTGGAGGCAGGAGGAGAAGGGGACGACAGAGGATGAGATGGCTGGATGGCATCACTGACTCGATGGACGTGAATCTCAGTGAACTCCGGGAGTTGGTGATGGACAGGGAGGCCTGGCGTGCTGCAATGCATGGGGTTGCAAAGAGTTGGACACCACTGAGCGACTGATCTGATCTGATAGCAAAACCGATACAATATTGTAAAGTAATTAGCCTCCAGTTAAAATAAATAAATTTATATTAAAAAAAAAAAAAAAGAAAATCAGTCCTAAATATTCATTGGAAGGACTAATGTTGAAGCTGAAGTTCCTATACTTTGACCACCTGGTGCAAAGAATTGACTCTTTGGAAAAGACCCTGATGTTGGGAAAGACCAAAGGCAGGAGAAGGGGATGACAAAGGATGAAATGGTTGATGGCATCACCAACTCGATGGACATGAGTTTGAGCAAGCTCTGGGAGTTGGTGATGGACAGGGAAGCCTGGCATGTTGCAGACCATGGGGTCACAAAGAGTTGTATACGACAAAATAATAAACTGAATGCTTATTTTACTCTAATTTTTAAAAAATTATAAATAAATCTGGAAAAAGTCATGCAATGTCTTTGTGTATTATTAATTTTATAACTTAACATTTAAAAATTGGTGTTGATTGTAAGCAGCTTGTCCAAGACCACTTAACAATACTTGACTGAATAGATATCTAACTCCAAGGTTAGATTTTTTTTTTTAAATAAGTAAATAGATTACAGACAGATAGATCTTTCTAACACATGATGAAAAACTGTTTTCCTATTTTTCCCTGCACATAACTAAAAATATTATAATTCTTAGTTCAAAAATGTTATAAATTATTGACAATTTTATATATGGAGTACCCTTAAAAATGTTATAAATTATTGACAATTTTATATATGGAGTATAAACCAAAATTCTGAGGAGGAGCTAAGATGGTGGAGGAGTAGGACGGGGAGAATACCTTCTCCCCCACAAATTCATCAAAAGAACATTTAAACACCGAGTAAATTCCACAAAACAACCTCTGAATGCTGGCAGAGGACATCAGGCACCCAGAAAAGAAACCCAAGTCTTCGAAAGGAGAGAGAAGAAATACAGCTCCACCCACCAGAACACTGACACAAGCTTCCCTAAATAAGAAACCTTGACAAGCCACCTGTACAAACCCACACACAGCGAGGAAATGCCATAATAAAGAGAACTCCACAAACTGCCAGAATACAGAAAGGACACCCCAAACTCAGCAATTTAAACAAGACGAAGAGACAGAGGAATACCCAGCAGGTAAAGGAACAGGATAAATGCCCACCAAACCAAACAAAAGAGGAAGAGATAGGGAATCTACCTGATAAAGAATTCCAAATAATGATAGTGAAATTGATCCAAAATCTTGAAATCAAAATGGAATCACAGATAAATAGCCTGGAGACAAGGATTGAGAAGATGCAAGAAAGGTTTAACAAGGACCTAGAAGAAATAAAAAAGAGTCAATATATAATGAATAATGCAATAAATGAAATTAAAAACACTCTGGAGGCAACAAATAGTAGAATAACAGAGGCAGAAGATAGGATTAGTGAATTAGAAGATAGAATGGTAGAAATAAATGAATCAGAGAGGATAAAAGAAAAACGAATTAAAAGAAATGAGGACAATCTCAGAGACCTCCAGGACAATATTAAACACTATAACATTTGAATCATAGGGGTCCCAGAAGAAGAAGACAAAAAGAAAGACCATGAGAAAATACTTGAGGAGATAATAGTTGAAAACTTCCCTAAAACGGGGAAGGAAATAATCACCCAAGTCCAAGAAACCCAGAGAATCCCAAACAGGATAAACCCAAGGTGAAACACCCCAAGACATATATTAATCAAATTGACAAAGATCAAACACAAAGAACAAATATTAAAAGCAGCAAGGGAAAAACAACAAATAACACACAAGGGAATTCCCATAAGGATAACAGCTGATCTTTCAATAGAAACTCTTCAAGCCAGGAGGGAATGGCAAGACATACTTAAAGTGAGGAAAGAAAATAACCTACAGCCCAGATTATTGTACCCAGCAAGGATCTCATTCAAATATGAAGGAGAAATCAAAAGCTTCTCAGACAAGCAAAAGCTGAAAGAATTCAGCACCACCAAACCAGCTCTCCAACAAATACTGAAGGATATTCTCTAGACAGGAAACACAAAAATGGTGTATAAATTCGAACCCAAAACAAAAAAGTAAATGGCAACGGGATCATACTTATCAGTAATTACCTTAAACGTAAATGGGTTGAATGCCCCAACCAAAAGACAAAGACTGGCTGAATGGATACAAAAACAAGACCCCTACATATGTTGTCTACAAGAGACCCACCTCAAAACAGGGGACACATACAGACTGAAAGTGAAGGGCTGGAAAAAGATTTTCCATGCAGATAGGGACCAAAAGAAAGCAGGAGTAGCAATACTCATATCAGATAAAATAGACTTTAAAACAAAGGCTGTGAAAAGAGACAAAGATGGTCACTACATAATGATCAAAGGATCAATCCAAGAAGAAGATATAACAATTATAAATATATATGCACCCAACACGGGAGCACCACAATATGTAAGACAAATGCTAACAAGTATGAAAGGGGAAATTAACAATAACACAATAATAGTGGGAGACTTTAATACCCCACTCACACCTATCGATAGATCAACTAAACAGAAAATTAACAAGGAAACACAAACTTTAAACAATACAATAGACCAGTTAGACCTAATTGATATCTATAGGACATTTCATCCCAAAACAATGAATTTCAACTTTTTCTCAAGCGCACATGGAACCTTCTCCAGGATAGATCACATCCTGGGCCATAAAGCTAGCCTTGGTAAATTCAAAAAAATAGAAATCATTCCAAGCATCTTTTCTGACCACAATGCAGTAAGATTAGATCTCAATTACAGGAGAAAAACTATTAAAAATTCCAACATATGGAGGCTGAACAGCACACTGCTGAATAACCAACAAATCACAGAAAAAAATCAAAAAAGAAATCAAAATTTGCATAGAAATGAATGAAAATGAAAACACAACAACCCAAAACCTGAGGGACACGGTAAAAGCAGTCCTCAGGGGAAGAATCATAGCAATACAGGCACACCTCAAGAAACAAGAAAAAAGTCAAATAAATAACCTAACTCTACACCTAAAGCAACTAGAAAAGGAAGAAATGAAGAACCCCAGGGTTAGTAGAAGGAAAGAAATCTTAAAAATTAGGGCAGAAATAAATGCAAAAGAAACAAAAGAGACCATAGCAAAAATCAACAAAGCCAAAAGCTGGTTCTTTGACAGGATATATAAAATTGACAAACCATTAGCCAACTCATCAAGAAACAAAGGGAGAAAAATCAAATCAATAAAATTAGAAATGAAAATGGAGAGATCACAACAGACAACACAGAAATACAAAGGATCATAAGAGACTACTATCAACAATTATATGCCAATAAAATGGACAACGTGGAAGAAATGGACAAATTCTTAGAAAAGTACAACTTTCCAAAACTCGACCAGAAGAAATACAAAATATTAACAGACCCATCACAAGCACGGAAATTGAAACTGTAATCAAAAATCTTCCAGCAAACAAAAGCCCAGGTCCAGACGGCTTCACAGCTGAATTCTACCAAAAATTTAGAGAAGAGTTTCTTCCAGAAAACTGCAGAGGAAGGTAAACTTCCAAACTCATTCTATGAGGCCACCATCACCCTAATACCAAAAGCTGACAAAGATCCCACAAAAAAGGAAACTACAGGCCAATATCACTGATGAACATAGATGCAAAAATCCTTAACAAAATTCTAGCAATCAGAATCCAACAACACATTAAAAAGATCATACACCATGATCAAGTGGGCTTTATCCCAGGGATGCAAGGATTCTTCAATATCCGCAAATGAATCAATGTAATACACCACATTAACAAATTGAAAAATAAAAACCATATGATTATCTCAATAGATGCAGAGAAAGCCTTTGACAAAATTCAACATCCATTTATGATAAAAACTCTCCAGAAAGCAGGAATAGAAGGAACATACCTCAACATAATAAAAGCTATATATGACAAACCCACAGCAAACATTATCCTCAACGGTGAAAAATTGAAAGCATTTCCTCTAAAGTCAGGAACAAGACAAGGGTGCCCACTTTCACCATTACTATTCAACATAATTTTGGAAGTTTTGGCCACAGCAGTCAGAGCAGAAAACGAAATAAAAGGAATCCAAATTGGAAAAGAAGAAGTAAAACTCTCACTATTTGCAGATGACATGATCCTCTACATAGAAAACCCTAAAGACTCCACCAGAAAATTACTAGAACTAATCAATGATTATAGTAAAGTCACAGGATATAAAATCAACACACAGAAATCCCTTGCATTCCTATACACTAATAATGAGAAAACAGAAAGAGAAATTAAGGAAACAATTCCATTCACCATTGCAATGGAAAGAATAAAACATTTAGGAATATATCTACCTAAAGAAACTAAAGACCTATATATAGAAAACTATAAAACACTGGTGAAAGAAATCAAAGAGGACACTTATAGATGGAGAAATATACCATGTTCATGGACTGGAAGAATCAATATAGTGAAAATGAGTATACTACCCAAAGCAATTTATAGATTCAATGCAATCCCTATCAAGCTACCAATGGTATTCTTCACAGAGCTAGAACAAATAATTTCACAATTTGTATGGAAATACAAAAAACCTCGAATAGCCAAAGCGATCTTGAGAAAGAAGAATGGAACTGGAAGAATCAACCTACCTGACTTCAGGCTCTACTACAAAGCCACAGTTATCAAGACAGTATGGTACTGGCACAAAGACAGAAATATAGATCAATGGAACAAAATAGAAAGCCCAGAGATAAATCCATGCACATATGGACACCTTATCTTTGACAAAGGAGGCAAGAATATACAATGGATTAAAGACAATCTCTTTAACAAGTGGTGCTGAGAAAACTGGTCAACCACTTGTAAAAGAATGAAACTAGAACACTTTCTAACACCATACACAAAAATAAACTCAAAATGGATTAAAGATCTAAACGTAAGACCAGAAACTATAAAACTCCTAGAGGAGAACATAGGCAAAACACTCTCCAACATACATCACAGCAGGATCCTCTATGACCCTCCTCCCAGAATATTGGAAATAAAAGCAAAAATAAACAAATGGGACCTAATTAAAAGCTTCTGCACAACAAAGGAAACTATTAGCCAGGTGAAAAGGCAGCCTTCAGAATGGGAGAAAATAATAGCAAATGAAACAACTGACAAACAACTAATCTCAAAAATATACAAGCAACTCCTACAGCTCATTCCAGAAAAATAAATGACCCAATCAAAAAATGGGCCAAAGAACTAAATAGACATTTCTCCAAAGAAGACATACAGATGGCTAACAAACACATGAAAGATGCTCAACATCAGTCATTATCAGAGAAATGCAAATCAAAACCACTATGAGGTACCATTTCACCCCAGTCAGAATGGCTGTGATCCAAAAGTCTACAAGCAATAAATGCTGGAGAGGGTGTGAAGAAAAGGGAACCCTCTTACACTGTTGGTGGGAATGCAAACTAGTACAGCCACTATGGAGAACAGTGTGGAGATTCTTTAAAAAACTGGAAATAGAACTGCCTTATGATCCAGCAATCCCACTGCTGGGCATACACACTGAGGAAACCAGAAGGGAAAGAGACACGTGTACCCCAATGTTCATCGCAGCACTGTTTATAATAGCCAGGACATGGAAGCAATCTCAATGTCCATCATCAGATGAATGGATAAGAAAGCTGTGGTACATATACACAATGGAGTATTACTCAGCCATTAAAAAGAATACATTTGAATCAGTTCTAATGAGGTGGACAAAACTGGAGCCTATTATACAGAGTGAAGTAAGCCAGAAGGAAAAACACCAATACAGTATACTAATGCATATATATGGAATTTAGAAAGATGGTAACAATAACCTTGTGTATGAGACAGCAAAAGAGACACTGATGTATAGATCAGTCTTATGGACTCTGAGGGAGAGGGAGAGGGTGGGAAGATTTGGGAGAATGGCATTGAAATATGTATAATATCATGTATGAAACGAGTCGCCAGTCCAGGTTCAATGCACGATACTGGATGCTTGGGGCTGGTGCACTGGGACGACCCAGAGGGATGGTATGGGGAGGGAGGAGGGAGGAGGGTTCAGGATGGGGAACAGATGTATACCTGTGGCGGATTCATTTCGATATTTGGCAAAACTAATACAATATCGTAAAGTTTAAAAATAAAATAAAATTAAAAAAAAATTCTTATAATTATTGATTTCTCTCATATATTTTTATCCATATATTTAAACCCATATATTTAAATCATTAGAAAATATCTTCCATTCTAGCTCAACATTTTCCACAACTTTCAATCACTCCCATTCTCGTTATTTTCTAGAGTAGTATAAAACACAATTGTATTTCACCTAGACTATAACAGTAGCCTCCTAATTTTATATCCCCCTATGATGCTTCACAGACAGTGTGGCCTAAAATGTATGAAAGATATGATTCCTGAGCTCAGAGATAGGCAATCTTCCTTTGTAAAAGGTCAGATAGTAAATATTTTATACTGTGTGAGCCATATGGTCTTTGTCACAAAATACCCAACTTTTGGCCGTGTAACACAAAAACAGCCACAGACAATATATAAATGTAAACATATGTGTCTGGCTGCATTTCAATAAAACTTTATTACAAAAGTAGGACACTTCCAAATTTGGTTCACTCCTGCCCTAACTTAAGACACCAAACACTTTCCATTATGCTTAGGACAAAATACAAGGTCTGTAATCTGACCGAAAAGGTTTTACATGATCTAGCCACTGTCTATCTCTCCAAACTCTTGTACCATTTTATCCCAGTTCACAATTCAGGCTCATATTTCTCCTTTCCTTTACAATAATTTGAACATGAAAGTTAATTGTCAACATAAATCTTAAAACATCAACTCTTTTTTTCTGCTTGGAATATTCCCCCAGATTTTTGCACAGCTGCAACTTCTCACAATTCACAACTTTTTCAAATACCACCTTTTAAAAAAAGGTCTTCCCAGACCACCCAACCCAAAGTTCTTCAGCTCTATCCCTATCTAAATGGTCCTGCTTTATTTTCTTTATAAAGTGCATTTCTCTGAAGTGATTCTGTTTTCATTGTTCAGGGTATATATTCATTCCTACCCAATTTCCCCAAAACAGACTATAATCCTCAAGAATATAGGCTCTATGCTTTACTATTACTAACTATATTCTCCACATTTACAATGGTTCCTGGCACATAGCAAGTGCTCACTAAATTGTTGATACAAAAACTGAAAGATGTATTCATGAGAGATGTTCACATATGGCTACTGTCTATAGTTGAATGTAGAATCTATCAATAATATCTCACAGCTAAATCCCCAAGGATCACAAGCAAATTTTCATTTGTATTTAAACATCAAAAGTAACTATATAATACAATATAAATATAAAATTAAATCTTAATGATTTAATTTTAAATTTTAATGATTTAAATATAAATTCAATAATTTTTTAAATTACTTAAGTAATTTTTGTATATAAATATAAAATTAAATTTTAATTATCACTCATCTAATAAAAATCTTTCAGTGGTTCCTAAATATTTTACCTTAAAAATATTGTACTTTTATAAATTTATGAATAAGAAAACACTGAAAAATGTTACAAAAAACACAAATATGTTATACCCACTGATCCTATTTTACTTCTTAGAGGTTAGTGAATATGTTATCAACATATATTTTATAGATGAATATATCCTTTTACATATCACATAGCTATCCTTTCTTTCTACCCACATTCATGTTCATTTTAAAGTAGTAACATTTCCACTGAAAAGGAACTCATATAACAAACACATGAGACTTCCATTCACAGATTTGAATTTATAATTATTAAAATAACTACTTAAATATTATCTATCTGCTCATAAATTCTGACTTCAGAAAAAACAAATGATCTTCAATCCTTTTTAGTTCTCTGTTTTTGCCAATAGGTGGCAATGAACATTCCTCCCTATATTTGCTTTATCATAATTGGAGACCAATGTAAGCAAAATCTCATAACAGTGCAGGGTTTTAAGTAAGAGTAGTTACAAGAAAGGCATACAATCTAGAAGGTAACCCATTTTAATTGTCTAACAACTCCAACTGTTTAAACTTTTCTTTATATGTTAAGCTAAAATCATCACACGATATTCCTATATTAAATCCAGGTCTATCTTGTGAGGCCATGTAGAATAATTCTCTATTTTATATGGAAGTACTGGGCTTCCCTGGGGGATCCGGGGTAAAGAATCTGCCTGCCATACAGGAGACACAGGAGATGCAGATTCAATCTCTGGGTTGGGAAAACCCCCAGAAGGAGGAAATGGCGGCCCACTCCAGTATTCTTGCCTGGAAATTCCATGGACAGAGGAGCCAAGCGGGCTATAGTCCACAGGGTCTCAAGAGTCGGACATGACTTAACAACTGAGCGTGCACACGCATGCACACATGAAGATACTGGAAAAGTCTTATCTTTTCACATGCTGCATCACAGATTTTATCAACCATTACTCATGAGACCTGGCTTCAGATGTCCTGTGCTATTTAACCTTCTTTGACATGTTCCATGTCCTTGTTAAAATATAGAATCCAGACTTAATAACAGTGTACAATATCAGCAATGCAAAAATCAATGAGACAATTATTTGCCATTCTTATAGATACTATATTCCTATTAATCCACTTCAAAACTTTCTTTTCCTTTGTCAGATATGTCACACTGTGACTTTTTTTAGGCTCATGTTTTTAAAAAAGAGCCTCCAGTCTTATTCGCACCTTATATTTTGAAGCCAAGTTCAAGTTTGTTCATTACCCCAATTGTATGTTATCTTAGCATCTTAATGTTTTATCTTAGCCTGTAGATATCACTTTGAACACTGATTCAAACTTTTTTGTATTTGATCATCTCTCCCAGATTTATTATCCATAATATAAGGTTCTCTTTTTTCTTTTAATCCAAGTTAACTGATTAAAATTTCTCAAGAGTTCTTAACTAAATCAAAATTTTCTGTATTTCCAGAATCTCCACCAGGAATTTTGTCCCTTGATGTTTTTACAGCTAGAAGTTATGACCTACAACAAAAGATGCCTATACACTTGGAAGTATAGGAATGATATAAATTAGAAGTTCATTAATCAGACATTTCAATTCTGACTGATGCATCACCGAAATATAATGTACTCAAGCACTATTTTAGATTTTATCATGGACACTCTGTGTTATATGTAATTCTTACCACATAGCACAGATGTAGTCAAAAACTATTTTGTCATCTGCATATCCTTAAATCATAATTTTGACCCGTCTCCGCAGACAAGACCATTGGTATCTGCATCAGCTTCACTACTAAAATCTCAACTAAAACTTGGTGAAAAGTCTTTTAAATATCCCTTTTAACTATCACTTCAACAGCCTGTGAAGAGTCAACATTTGTCACCTTCAATCTTTATTTTTCATCTATCGCCTTTTTTCTATCTTCTTCTTATTTACAGCTTGAACCATGAAGGGGATACCTCAGAGCAAAATAAACCATACTCAGACTTTGTGCCTTGTGTTTACAAAAGCATTATTGTCTAATTACAGCTGTATTGGTCCACAAGCCACAGCTCAGAATTATTCAGTATGAGGCAGTAACGGAGGCTTTGATGTAGAGCCCTTAACGCAAGACAATGCAAATGACATTTACTAGCAATTTTTTCCCCCATTAATGAACAGTACTTCAGGGAGTGTAAAGGCAGGAGGCATATAATTTCTGAACTACTTAAATTGCTAATTAGATCTGTACAGGAGGTGTATTCCTAATGCAGACAATTACAACGGCTCCTAAGTGTTTGCCTTACAGTTGCTAATTACTGCAGAAGCCAATTAATTGCTGTTGACTTTTTGTATTCTTTTGCATATCGCCAGTTAATATTTACATTTATAATGAAGACAAAATTGGCAAACACTGTGTCATTTTGTAATGAACAATTCCAGTGTCTAAACAATGAACACATTATCTTCATTTGTGCCTGAAGAGTGCAGCTGATTAGCATATGTTCTGTGCATGCTAGAACACTGCTCTTTCTTCTCAAGACTTAAAACGTCACTTAGGTGCAGGACATGCAGATGCAGTGTCTCCAGGGCTCTTGGAATTGGTTCTCACCATATGTCATACAGCAAAGAACAAAACAGCACAGCTCTATAAAAGTATGAGACTGAAGTGACTGAGCTTCCCCACAGAAGATAAGTACTAAGAGAATGCTACAGGCAATTGTCTCTTTTGGCCACTCAGTATGTCCACCACCTACCCATGCTGAGGAATGCTCCTCTATTATGAGATCTCCCACTTTAGATGTTAGAAAGGCCAGTGAGCACACTTTCTAGTCTACTTCAGCCTTGAGTGGGCAATAGTTGGGCACCCTCAGTTAAATGCACCTGTTTCAGACCTACAATCAGGTCCTAGCAGGGAAAAGGAAGGAAGAACACAATGGAGTTTTCTGGTCTTGCTGGTGGTTAGTAAGGATGGTGGCTGCTACTAGTCAACAGAAAAAACAACAGCAAACGATAATTGGTTGTGCATATGGGGTGGTTTCAAGTACTTCTTTTCTCCCTGGCTCTGCAGCCCTGTGGCCAGTCCTCCTATCTCCCGGTGATTCTGAGAGAAACTCAGTCATTTGAATATTGTTTTCCTGTCTAAAAATGGTTTTCCAGAGTTTCTTTTGTTGACCACTAAGAACAACTGCAGGTGTTTTTCAGGTTTGACGGGTGATGGGGGATGGACCCACTGCCCAGAGTGCCATGTGTTATGTGTCATTTGACTTTTATAAAACCATTTATTTAGATGCCTTATTCAAGAAGGAAAGGAAATATAGATGACTCCATTCCTAGCTTCACAGTACCAACAAAAGCAAATAAATAAATACAGAACCGCATGCACACACACAAGCCAACTTTTGTTGTTTCTACCTGCCAAAGGGAATAAGTTGGAAATAATTCTTTTCTTAACCAGCATATTTGTCAGACTGTGTATTGTAAACAGCAGGGGCCTGAAGTGATTTTGTCAACCACTTTCCAACAGTGAAAACATAACTTTCATTTGCAATAGCCTCTGGGCACTGCAAACAGAAGAGGGGTGGAAAATGACTTCTTGAACAAGTAAAACTTCTGGCTGCCTCATCCAGGATAGAGATGCTACTCTGTTACCCTCACACTTTATTGTTTCTCCTGTAACACTGCAGTTAGGCATTGGTGACAAAGTTGGAAACCAAGAACAAATAGAACATAAAGTGAATAATTTGCCTTTCAAGAGTTAAAAGCCAAAAATAGACATGGGTATTCAAAAAGAAGAGGACCTATAGGCACTGCTAAGGACTCGCAAAGAAATGGTGTCATAAATATTTAACAACTCAATCTCCATAAATATAAAAAATAAAATGCTCTGATTTGTACCATTTTCATCTCTTTACTGTAAATACTACCATGGCATGGCCAATTTCAACCTACAAATGGGATTTCAGTGAACACAAAACTGGGGAGACATGTTCAGTAGCATGCCACACAGCATGTCCATCATACAGATAAGAACAAAATTTACATGCATAGATATAGATAACTCCAAGAGCACAGACGATAGTAAAATGTAGTGACTTAACCAGTAAGTTACATCTTTTCAGGACTTAATATTTGTTTCACTGTAATTGATCTCTTATAAGTTGCATAGAAGCTATATGATTTATATTTTAATAATCAGCTCTCAACCGTTTTGAAAATGTTAACAGTTGTCTTTCACAAGCATGTATGAGCTGGCTTTGGCACATGACTATAGTAAGTCACATGTAATTAGCTGATGTTAGGGTTCTACCCTTTGTTCATCAGAATTTAATTTTGTTTATTTATAGCAAAGGTTTCAAAATTTACTTTGTTGAGTAATTATCAAATAAAATCAAATAAATGGGCTATGGTAAATTTGATAGTTAATTGTTCTCTGGCCTTTGAAATATGTGTAGAGGAACAATTTAATATTACCGTTAATAGTATACAGTGTCCCCAATCATTATTACTTAATTGTTCTCTGGCCTCTGAAATATGTGTAGAGGAAAATTTAATATTACCATTAATAGTATAGTAAGTGTCCGCAATCATTATTACTTACCTTGTTATATATGGCTATAAAATCAACATAATGAAGTCACAAAAGATGGATACTACATTATTTTCCAAGATGAATTCACTGTTCTAGGCAAAAAAAAAAAAAAAAGAATCTACTAGTTTACAGTTTCATTGAAATTGAAAAAAAAGGTCAACATATATTCAGTATCATTACATTCTTCGCAATGAGACATGATATCCATATCACCCACGTCTATATCATTCATTGAATGAATTTGTCCCTGATTAAAATGTGCATAAACAGTCAAGTTAATGCAATGTTTAGTCTAGGGAAATATACAGGAATAGAGGGAGACAGAGGTAAATCCATAGCCGGTGATATTCAGCTCTATCTAAACATATATCACATATGTATGTGTATATATCTGTATGTGTGCATGTATGTTCATGTATACATATGTACAGATGTGCATGTGACTGTATATTCCTGTGGTATTTTAGTTTTGCTTTTCAAGAACATCTAATGGAGATTTATTTTTTTTTTCTAATGGAGATTTAAACATTACTGAGATCACATGCTTAATTATTTTTCAAAGTTGCTTGTCTATTTTTCAAGATCACATCTTTGTCATAGCTTTGTCTACGCCATTTGTCCCAACCTGTTTACTCCATGATGAGTATTTCAATTTCTTAATGTGAACAAATGATTAAAAAGAACACATTCCAGTCATTAATAACTTGAAGAGGCCAATAAAACTTATGAAATATTTTAAGAATCCTCATCTGAGGTACATGGAGTAAACATAACAGAGAGGAAAATCTAACATGTATTAATAGAGTGAAAGAGAGAATTCTTGGCCTCTTAGTTAAGCAAAGCTAGTCTCAGGAACATTTACACAGTATTTTGATTCTTGAAGTTGCCAAAGCATTGCTGACTGTACTTGAAAATTTTCCCTTTCTCCACATCTTTACAAGTTTAATTTCATGCACTAATTGCATTGAAAGTTCTCAGAAGTAATAACATTAGCTTCCTGTTTCTCTTGTCATTTCCGGATTGCAAAGCCAGAGCTGCCTAAAAACAATCCCTCCTCTGATGGGGCCACACATGTATCTCAAACCCCTGACATCTCACTGATGCAAGGACACTGTGATAAATCAACTTCTCATGTAATTACAGGACCTAAATGTGTAACATCCATCACACAACTGTTTCTGCTTTCTCTGTGTATGTTCTTTGTAGCCCCTATCTCTTAGGAATTAAAACAGGCAGGCCAGATTTATACATTCCTCATAGTGCTTCCAGTTTTTCCTTAGGTACTAAGCTTCATTCCACACCTGCTCTGGGTTTCCCCTTGTGACTCTTGCCTCATCAGACTCTCCTTCCAACTTGATTTGACTAGGCACACCAGACGTTAGAGGGAAAAGTTTAATCCTAATCAAACCCTAATTTGTGTCAGTAAAATGAAATTTAAAGAAAACACAAGGAAGGGCTATTTTGAAAAAAAAAATGTCATCTTTAAAAAAGAAACAAATTATAACTTAATTCATTCAAACTCACTCACTGCCTTATGCAAATAGAGCAAGCTTCCTGCCACTCTGCAAGCCTTTCTCTGTGGACTCCTTGCCCCTCTGTTCTGATTCTCCAAACACAGAAAGAATGACATAATTTAGGTTGAACTGAAGGTCATTTGGAGCACCTCCAGCTGTCCAGTTAACTAAGCTACAAGAGTAAAGGGTTTGGGGCTCCCTCTTAAATTTCATTTTCTGTATTGTGACTAACTTGAATTTATGGGTGTGTGAATTTCTTGATGAGTTTCCTCAGCCTCATTCCCAGTATTGTGAACCCCCAGACAGCTCATCTGTGCTTTGTTCTCACCCAGCATGCTCTTTGCTTCTTTGTTTGGAATTAGTGGTGATAGATTCATGTGGCATTAAAAAAAAAAAAAAAAAAAAACCTACAAAATCACTCAAACAGAAGGAAGAGGAGAGGATTAGAGCAAACCAGCTGGCTGGAATGAAATTGGCAAGGTTCAGCCAATGAAAGTCAACTTGCCAAGATTTAGTCTTCAGTTAGGTCATCTGTTTCCTCTTAACTAAACAACTCTTGGATATTTATAGACATAAATGAATTTTTATTCTCCGCAATAGCCAATAACTTGTCATTTCTGGTATTTGAATGTCAGTCATGGGGAAAAACAAGGACTTGTATATAGAACACTCAAATGTAGTTGCCTTCAAGTGGAAAACAAGGAACAGATATATTATTTTTCTACACTGAATGCCAAACCAAAACAGAATTTGTGGAGACTTCATATGGTTGGCAGACATTATACATATTGCTGGACAGCTGCACATTATTTATAAGAGTTTCCAAAGTTTAAGTATCTCTTAATATGTACATTTCCAGCCCTCTAACTTGAAGCTTTCAAATTACCTCAATAGTCTATAATCACTTTGGGTGACAAGGTGTTTTCTCACCTAGTTTCAACGTCAGGGAATAAACATATTGCTCAAAGTTCAATTCATATTTCACCTGCTGAGATAGTTAAATTGTCTTTATTTGTTTGCTTATTTTGATATACAGCACATAACTCTAAACCTCATTTTTACATGATTTTCCCAAAGCCCATTGCTATTTGATTGCACTTTTTTTCTAATTTTTGTCAAGCTTTAAACATTTAAGGTGACTTTCAAGGCTTCCCTGGTGGCTCAGTGGTAAAGAATCCATCTGTCCATGTAGAAGACAGGAGTTCCATCCCTGAGCCAGGAAGATCCCATATGCCATAGAGCAACTAACCCCATGTGCCACAACCATTGAGCCTGTGCTCTAGAGCCACAGAGCCCCAACTACTGAGCCCTCGTGCTGTAACTATTGAAGCCTTGAAGCCATGTGCGCTAAAGCCCGTGCTCCACAGCAAGAGAAGCTGCCGCAATGAGAAGCCTATGCACTGCAACTAGAGCGTAGCCCCACTTGCAGAAACCAGAGAAAAACTCAAGCAGTCATGAAGATGAAGCGCAGCCAAAAATTAAAAAAAAAAAATTAAAAAATTCAAGATGACTTTCAGTTTACTGTTTCCTAGAATCAAATTTTCTTTGTTTTATGTGGAGGTTGATAAAACTGTGTGGGAAATGTGGATGTGGATGTGGAAGATGCAATAATGTGTTTACACACACAAAGAGACATATATAAAAGTACCTGCACGTGTAT
This sequence comes from Bos mutus, assembly GCF_027580195.1. Lineage (NCBI taxonomy): Eukaryota > Metazoa > Chordata > Mammalia > Artiodactyla > Bovidae > Bos > Bos mutus. Next base: position 55,838,700 of record NC_091624.1, read on the forward strand.
AGCAAACTTTTGACTTTTCTACATTTAACTGCCCTGTTTGTATCTATTTGTGGACACATGGGTCCATTATCTACAGTAGTTTGTATTTCGTTGGACCATGAATTTAAGTCACATGGGTTACAACTGTGATGTGTAAGAAACTAGATCAGTGGTTGCATAGAACTACTCAAGCCTACCTATCAGTAGGACCTCTATGGTTTACCCATGTCACAGGGTTCATATTATCCTTGACCAAAAAAATAATTTTTAAAAAATAAAAATAACTACCATGTGAAAAACAAGCCTGTAAAAGAGGAAAGCTTGTTAACTTATGATGTGAAAATATGCATAGAAAATGTGATGGGAGGGAACATGCTTCAGGCATAACTAATATAGCTCATAAAGCACTTCCTGACAATGTATTCAGAACATCAGAGCTAGATAAAAGTCTTAATTATAACCTCTCTCAAGTTACAGAAGCAGAGGTTATAAACTCTAACATCTCTAGGGCCCAGGAAGGTAATATCAATGAGCTAAGGGAACTAGGTGTAAGAAACATTCTGAGAGGTGAGGAGCTGTGAAAAACTTTTGTGAACACATGCTGTGCCTAAAGGGGCAATGGGTATCCAGATACAGCTATCAGGGGAAATAGAGATTAGTGAGGACTGATCTTCAGTTTTCTAAGTGAAGCCAGAAATTCAGAATTATATGTAAAATTTTCCAATTTGTGCCTACTGGCTCAAAAAGAAAAATGATACTGTGCGGTGGGCGTAAGCCCAAAACAAAAACAAAAAGCGCACAGTAGTCAGCTAGTTTATATCTCCTGGCATGGGATCTACACAAATACATGTATATCTGCCTAGAAAAACTGATGAGAGTATATACAAATCTCTCAAAAACAGATGTAGCATTAAAGGACGTGTCAGAACATCTACTGTCAAATCAGCATCACTACCATCCTCTTCAGAGGTTCTTTCTGGAATTTCCAGAATATCCTCCATGAAAGAGTTTGCCAGTGAGAGTCACCTGTACAAAGCCCAGGAGCCAGAAGGAAAAGAGAGTCCATTACTCTCTGGAAGCAGACATTTAGGAAGATGTGATTCATGGGGGCTTCTTGGTAAGCTCTTGACAACCACTCTTCTGCTACCTCAGACTGAAACAGTTGGTGGGAATTGCCAAGAAATTCTTAAGAAATGCCCCAGCTTTCCCTCGAGAACCAGATGATTCAGTGCTCTAGGCTGTGGGGTTCAGCAGTGCCTTTGTCCCCATGGTCTCCCTCAGCTTTAAGGTGCTTTATGCCTCCCATCCCTGTACTTCATACAACCCTTCACAACCAGAACACGCTGACTGGCTTCCAACCAAACCATGACTGAAACACACAGTATTTGAACGAAGAGAGATATGAAAACGGTTTTCTTAGATGAGTAGAATCATAGAGCTAGAGAGCTACAGAGAATGTAGTTGTTGAAACTGATTTTATCAATTAATATATAAGATTGGAGCTCACTTATCTTCATAGATATTTAATCCGTTTTTTGGTCAGGTACAGTTTGTTTATTCAATAAGATACTTTTATCTGTCTAAATGTGCTAGTTGAGGCAGGTGGGTACAGAATGAAGGGAAAGTGACATTAGAATTATTGTAACCTAGTGTCTACCTCTTTATAAGGTGAACTAACCAACATATACTTCCTTTTATCTTTTTTTTTTCCAGTGTATGTTTCACTTTTTGTTGACATGAGTCAAAATAAAATGCCAAATATGGATTAAACTAATTCTAACTGATTGCTTAAAAAATCTGTATTTTCTTTCTTGCATTGCTGGATATTCCCCCATGCTAAACACCATTCAACTATGCTTTCACTCTACATACACAAGGCACACATGCACACAGATGGCTAATTGTCTTAACATACTTGCAGTAACTCACTTTAATATCTTTTGTTGTTGTCATTCATTTATTCAACAAATATTTAATGAACACCTATGTGCCACCATACTTTTCTAAGCACTTAGACTACAGGAATAAAACAAAATCCATGCCTTCATGATTACATCTTACCTGGGAAAATAGGTAATTAACCAAAGCATAAGTAAATATAGTCTAAGGTCAAAAGTCTATCTCATATAATAAGCAATATAAGGAGTTCAAAAGACAGAGTATAAACAAAAGGATATACTAGTGTAAAGAGCAGAGAGGAACAAGAAGGCAAAGGTGGCTGCTTGACTGAAGATGAAGTCCCATCTCAGAACCCAAGATCCTGTAGGCTGTAGCCAGGACATTAGATTTTATTCTGAAGAAAGCGAAAGCCTTTGAAATGTTCTGTGCAGAGGAGTGATAGGATCTGATTTTCAGTTAACATGATCACTCTGAGAAGCTGTGTGAAAATGGGGGAGAGGTCAAGAGTAGAAACTTATGAAATTAAAACTGAAATTTTCTATCTTCCCTGTGTCCAGGCATTAACACTCTCAGAGCCCCATTTTCTTCATCTGTAAAGCAGGAAAGGTTACTAATACTGTTACTAATACTTATCTCAGAAGTGTCCCACGGGGATGAGATGAGTTAATATATTTGGGGTAGTTAGAGCCTGGCAGGTATCAGCCAGCAAAAGTAGTGGCTGTAGTAGTAACAACATCAGTAGCAGTAGGAGGGCCACTCCAAACTCCTGCCAGATAGCAGATCCCACAAATAATTCCATTTTTGTCTTTCCAGATTTTCTACCTATACACAAAAACTATCATACACATTATTTTTGCTCTTACTTTTTTCTTGGAAATGGAATGTACGCACTGAATCATTTGCTTTTATACACAATAATATTCATGGACCCTCTATTATACCAGTGCAAGTAAATCCACATAAATCGCTTAGTGTTGCACTGTACTGCGTAGTTAGATGCACTATAATTTAACATTTCTTATACATCTTCTAGGTTTTCTGTCTGTTTTCCTTCCTATGACACACACTGCTGTGATCATTATATACTGTCAAGCACTATTTGTACACAAGCTACTGAGGGATAATTCTTATTGGTGGGGCTGATGGCTAGATAGTTACTTGCATTTTAAATCTGGATTATCACATGTTACATGCTACAAAGCCATGGTAAACAAATCAGTGTGTTGTTGGTACAAAAACAGGCATATGGATCAAGGGAAGAGAAGAGAGCACCTAGAAATAAACCCACACACCTATGGTCAATGAATCACTGACAAAGAAAGCAAGAACATAAAATGGGCGAACGAGAGTTTCTCCAGTAAGTGGTGCTGGGGAAGTTGGACAGCTGCATGTAGACCAATAAAGTTAGAATCCACCCTCACACCACATAAAAATATGAAATCAAAATGGCTTAAAAACATAATTTAACATAAGGCATGACACCATAAAACTCCTAGAAGAGAACATAGGCAAAACATTCTCTGAAATAAATCATATCAATGTTTTCTTAGGTCAATCTCCCAAGGCATTAGAAATAAAAACAAAAATGAACAAATGGGACCTAATCAAACTTACAAGCTTCTGCATGGCAAAGAAAAAAAAGACAAACTACAGAATGGGAGAAAATATTTGCAAGTGATGTGACAAACAAGAGTTTAATCTCCAAAATATATAAACAGCTCACACAACTGAACAACAACAAAAACAATTTAAAAAATGGGCAGAAGAACTTACTAGACATTTCTTCAAAGAAACATAACAGATGGCCAGTAGGCACATGAAAAGATGTTCAACATAACTAATTACTAGAGAAATGCAAATCAAAACTTCACTGAGGCACCACCTCACACCAATCAGAATGGCCATCATTAAAAAGTCTACAAATAACAAATGTTGGACAGAGTGTGGAGAGAAGGAGTCCTCTTACATGGTTGGTAGGAAAATAAGTTGGTGTAGCTACTATAGAAAACATATGGAGGTTTCTCAGAAAACTAAAAACAGAATATCATATGACTGAGTGATCCCATCCCTAGCATATACCCAGAGAAAAACATAGTTTTAAAGGATATATGCACCCCAATGTTCCTTGTAGAACTGTTTACAATAGTCAAGATGCAGAACAAACCCATATGTCCATTGGCATAAGAATGGAAAAATAAGATGCAGTACATATATACAATGGAATATTACTCAGTCATTAAAAAGACAAAATAATGTCACTTGCAGCAACATGGATTGATCTAGAGATTTCATGGCACCCCACTCCAGTACTCTTGCCTGGAAAATCCCATGGATGGAGGAGCCTGGTAGGCTGAAGTCCATGGGGTCACTAAGAGTCGGACACGACTGAGCGACTTCCCTTTCACTTTTCACTTTCATGCATTGGAGAAGGAAATGGCAACCCACTCCAGTGTTCTTGCCTGGAGAATCCCAGGGATGGGGGAGCCTAGTGGGCTTCTGTCTATCAGGTTGCACAGAGTCGGACACGACTGAAGCGACTTAGCAGCAGCAGCAGCAAAGATTTCAAACTCAGTGAAATAAGTCGGACAGAGAAAAACAAATACTGTATCAGTTCATTTCAGTCTCTCAGTCGTGTCCAACTCTTTCCGACCCCATGAACCGCAGCATGCCAGGCCTCCCTGTCTATCACCAATTCCCGGAGTCCACACAAACCCATGTCCATTTTGTCAGTGATGCCATCCCACCATCTCATCCTCTGTCGTCCCCTTCTCCTCCTCCGCCCTCAATCTTTCCCAGCATCAGGGTCTTTTCAAATAAGTCAGCTCTCTGCATCAGGTGGCCAAAGTATTGGAGTTTCAGCTTTAGTATCAGTCTTTCAAATGAACACCCAGGACTGATCTCCTTTAAGATGGACTAGTTGGATCTCCTTGCAGTCCAAGGGACTCTCAAGAGTCTTCTCCAACATGACAGTTCAAAGGCATCAATTCTTCTGTGCTCAGCTTTCTTTATAGTCCAACTCTCACATCCATACATGACTACTGGAAAACCCATAGCCTTGACTAGATGGACCTTTGTTGGCAAAGTAATGTCTCTGCTTTTTAATATGCTGTCTAGGTTGGTCATAAATTTCCTTCCATTGAGTAAGGAGTAAGTGTCTTTTAATTTCATGGCTACAATCACAATCCACAGTGATTTTGGAGCCAAGAAAAATAAAGTCAGCCACTGTTTCTACTGTTGCCCCATCTATTTCCCATGAAGTGATGGGACTGAATGCCATGACCTTTGTTTTCTGAATGTTGAGCTTTAAGCCAACTTTTTCACTCTCTTCTTTCACTTTCATCAAGAGGCTTTTTAGTTCTTCTTTACTTTCTGCCATAAGGGTGGTGTCATCTGCATATCTGAGGTTATTGATATTTCTCCCGGCAATCTTGATTCCAGCTTGTGCTTCCTCCAGCCCAGTGTTTCTCAGGATGTATCTTCATATAAGTTAAATAAGCAGGGTGACAATATACAGCCTTGACGTACTCCTTTTCCTATTTAGAACCAGTCTGTTATTCCATGTCCAATTTTAACTGTTGCTTCCTGACCTGCATACAGGTTTCTCAAGAGGCAGGTCAGGTGGTCTGGTATTCCCATCTCTTTCAGAATTTTCCAGTTTATATATGGTATTATAAGTACTGTATGATATCACTTATATGTGGAATGTAAAATATGTCACCAATGAACCTATTTACTAAATAGAAACAAACTCACAGACACAGAGAACAGGCTTGTGGTTGCCCAGGGTGTGGGGAGGGAGAGGGACAGAATGGGCGTTTAGAGGTGGTATATGCAAACTATTATATTTAGAGCAGATAAACAACCGGTCCTACTGTATAGTACAGGGAAACTATGTCCAAGCTTCTGGGATAAATCATAATGGAAAAGAAAATTTTTTAAATGCATATATGTAAATAACTGATTCACTCTGCTATATATAGCAGAAATTAGCACATTGTAAATCAACTGTACTTCAATTTAAAAAAAAAATTGGACTGCCACTACCAAATTACATTTTAAAAGGGTATTTTGGTTATGTCCCAGAACCTTTCTTCACATAACCATAATCACTGTATTATTTTAAAAATTTTGATAAGTCTAAGGTCAGATCTTTACCTTATTATTTTAATTTGCATAAGTATCAACAAGCAGAGACATTACTTTGTCAACAAAGGTCCTTCTAGTCAAGGCTATGATTTTTCCAGTGGTCATGTATGGATGCGAGAGTTGGACTATAAAGAAAGCTGAGTGCAGAGGAATTGATGCTTTTGAACTGTAGTGTTGGAGACGACTCTTGAGAGTCCTTTGGACTGCAAGGAGATCCAACCAGTCCATCCTAAAGGAGATCAGTCCTGGGTGTTCATAGGAAGGACTGATGCTAAAGCTGAAACTCCAATACTTTGGCCACCTGATGCGGAGAGCTGACTCATTGGAAAAGACCCTGATGCTGGGAAAGATTGAGGGCAGGAGGAGAAGGGGATGACAGAGGATGAGATGGTTGGATGGCATCACCGACTCAATGGACATGAGTTTGGGTGGAGTCCGGGAGTTGGTGATGGACAGGGAGGCCTGGCGTGCTGCAGTTCATGGGGTCGCAAAGAGTTGGACACGACTGAGTGACTGTAATGACTGAAACAACAGAAAAAATAGGCATTAATTTCTTATTGTATTGGTTCACTTTTTCTTTGACTAGATTAAGATTATAGTGCTTTCCCCCTGTTTTTTCCTACTGCTTTCTAAGAGATGTTTTTCATATGAGCAATATTGACTTTTTGTTTGTTTTATATTGTCCTTATCTCCTTCTTGTGTGTGATATGTTTTTAACCTTAATTTGGTGACAAGGTGATAATCTACTGCCTAACAGACTTCTAAAATATTTTGTTGTTAAATCTATGAACATTTTATCTTTTAACTATTTGCTTTTTTGTGTTATTGCAAAAAGCCTTATGCCACCTTTAAGCAATATTCCTCTAACATTTTATAATTCATAAACTTGGATGAATGGATCAATGATTAATTTGAAATGTATTTTTAGCATTGATGGAGTAAAGAGATGGGAATACCAGACCACCTTACCTGCCTCCTGAGAAATCTGTATGCAGGTCAAGAAGCAACAGTTAGAATGGGACATGGAACGAAAGACTGGTTCTAAATTGGGTAAGGAGTACATCAAGGTTGTATATTGTCACCCTGGTTATTTAACTTCTATGCAGAGTATATAATGCAAAATGCCAGGCTGGATGAAGCACAAGCTGGAATCAAGATTGCTCAGAGAAATATCAATAACCTTAGATATGCAGATGATGCCACCCTTATGGCAGAAAGTGAAGAGGAACTGAAGAGCCTCTTGAAAGTGAAAAAGGGGAGTGAAAAAGTTAGCTTAAAACTCAACAATCAGAAAACTAAGATCATAGCATCTGATCCCATCACTTCATAGTAAATAGATGGAGAAACAACAGAAACAGTGAGAGACTTTATTTTGGGGGGCTCCAAAATCATTGCAGATGGTGACTGCAGCCATGAAATTAAAAGATGCTTGCTCCTTGGAACAAAAGCTATGACCAATTTAGACAGCATATTAAAAAGCAGAGACATCACTTTGCCAACAAAGGTCTGTCTAACCAAAGCTATGTTTTTTTCCAGTAGTCATATATGGATGTGAGAGTTGGACTATAAAGAAAGCTGAGCACTGAAGAATTAATGCTTTTGAACTGTGGTATTGGAGAAGAATCTTGAGAGTCCCTTGGACTGCAAGGAGATCCAGCCAGTCAATCCTGAAGGAAATCAGTTCTGAATATTCACTGGAAGGACTGATGCTAAAGCTCCAATACTTTGACTACCTGGTGTGAAGAACTGACTCATCTGAAAAGACCCTGATGCTGGGAAAGATTGAAGTCAGGAGGAGACGGGGAAGACAGGGGAGAAGATGGTTGGATGGCATCACTGACTGGATGGACATGAGTTTGAGCAAGCTCAGGGAGTTGGTGATGGACAGGGAGGCCTGGAGTGCTGCAGTCCATGGGGTCATAAAGAGTCGGACACGACTGAGTGACTGAACTGAACTGGAGTAGAGAGAGAATTATTTCAGTTGAAAAAGTACTCAAATATTTAAAAAATAATTCTCTTTTAAAGGAGCAATGTGCTCCGTTTCCAGAATTGGCTATGAAATGTACTGGATAACAGTCCACACTTTCTTTCCCTTATACCTACTTTGGAGGCCATATGTCCAATCCATCAGCGTACAGGTGGGAGGAGCCTGGATCTCTGAGCCAATACTAGGAAGGAAGCCACTTAAGAAAGCTCTAGATAAAAACTGGACTCTGAAAGCAAGAAGCAAGACCTTGTTGACTAAGTCCTGTAACACGAGGGCTTATTTGTTATCACAGTATGAGGAAGCCTATCCTGACTAATGCAGGCCAACAAATAAGTAAACACACTCTGGCACAGGTTAAACCTGCTGCTAGATTTCTGAGAAATTAAAAAAAAAAAAAACACTGACAATTATGAATCATTTTTTTCATAGACGAGCTTAGAGATTTAAAAGGTAGAGTATGACAAGTGCATATAAAACACAGAGCCTATGTGAGTGTCACAGGTAGTAAAGAAAGAAAATAATAGGAAGCATATCAGGGAAATAAGTGGAAGTAACAATGTTAGAACATTCAAGTAGATCCACACTAGTGATTAATTTGAAAAAGCTAGGTTAAAACAGGGACAGCTAAATCAAGCAAGCTGATCCAGAAAGTGTTTTCTGGAAGGTACTTCTTTTCCTGACTTGAAGATGCTTCTCCTTTTCCTGATGATTTATTTTGCGTGATGTTTCTGTGCACAATGCTTCAATATCAACGAAGAGAGTAGTAGCCCAGGCTGCCCCTCTATTGATTGCTGTCCTCTTGGCCTCAAGGGAACCACTTGTCACCTCATAGTGACTATGATGTCTACTACTGCAGAGAAGAAAAAAATCTTAGCTGTTGCAAAACATTTTCGAGTGATTTAAGGATCTAGCAGTCTACCAACTCACTGTTATAATGAGCTGTGTGGCTTTTCCCTTGGATTTTCCAGAACGTGCCCCTGAATTATTTATAACAGTGCAGCCACCTGCTTGCAACGATTTTCCATTTTGCCTTGCACTCGACTGGGCTTGTCAATGGGCATTGCAGGTACAGTGGCATTCTGCACTTCTCTGCCCAACCCCCTGTAAGAACATGCTGCCCAGAAGCTGCCACACACCTTAAAAGTTCTTTTCCACTAAAGTCATGGCTTTTATCTAAATAGATAGTCCTATAAGCTTTATTATAAAGAGCAGGGCTGGTTCGATTGTTCAACCAGGTGCTGTCAACTTCAGTGCTGCTTGTTTCTTCTGAAATATGGAAATTTATGAATATATGTGCTTGTGTTGACAAAAGCAATTTGGGTGGTGGGAAGGGAAAACGAAGTCACCTGTGTTCAAAAGTACAGCACTGAGCTGGCAAACAAGCAATGTCTTCGCTTTTTTCTTCCTCCACTTTAACAAAAAGAAACATTACATGTTTGAGTAGACAACAAGAGGCACCATTAGGATTCAGAAAATTGAATACCTAGACTGCAATAAAAAAAAAAAAAAAAAGACAGTCACAGGGGAATCCATAATGGCTTCCCCACATTTTAGTGGAATACTTCCGTTTTTTATTCACCTTGCAAACAGTGTTCACAAACAACAGCAAAGAACAAAAGCTGTGATTTATATTTATAGACAGGTATACATGCACCCCTGACCTCCTGCTGCCTCTCTCGCCCTCTGTACCAGAAGCAATTTATGGAGGCTGGTCTAAATAAACATTAAGGAGGCAAGGCCACAAACTGACAGCGAGGAAAATCAATGGTCTCCAGAAACCAGCGAAGAGGATCAATAAAAGAGATTAGGCATCACAAGCTGGTGTAAGGCAGTTACAGGTAAATGTGGCTTGCTCTTCATCTGACAGGGTTCTTGGCAACAGGATAAAAACTCATATAAACAGAAGCACACAGCGAGTAGCCGATGGAGACTCCTCCTGAATTGTAGAGACTGACAGATGACCCTAGAATAAAAGGGATTTATATAGAGGCCGTTGGGAATTTTCAATTGCTTTTCCAGCATCATCTCAGACACCTGGGCAGCTGCTCACAGGAAGCAGTGCACATGCAGCTTTTGAAAATCTTTCTGCTTTTGCCTCTCATTAGTTAGCTTTCTCTGAAATTATTTATTATTCCTCCCTGGACATAAACCAGCCCTCTCTGTCCCCTTACAACATGTGCATGTACACACGCGTGTGCACACCCACACATCTTCAATATGAGTGCATTATCAGGATTATTTATACTCAAATGAACAATGAGTATGTATGGCAACTGTGACAATGCAAACTGAACCCTACTTATATATATCTCCAAAGAAGAGTCATCCACTCATAACTTAAAGCGTTGGACTGTTAATTTGAAAACTTGAATTAACAGAAGAATAAAGGATAATTACATTCTTGAGTTTTCAGGTTAATGTCCAAAGCCTCTCAACAAAAGAATGAAGGATAAACATGTTCTTGAAAAACAGAGACAATGAGAAAAAGAAGAACTGAGGCAGAACAGCCTTTTCCTGTTTATGGACCTGGCCAGTTAGAATTAAAAATTCAGTATTAAGCATAGTGGGAATGGTTACTTAAAAACAAAAACAAAAAAAAAACAAACAAAAAACCCAAAACAGTGCTTTACCTTGCTTCAGGAATTTCATTTAAAATTGGGGACAAGGCTTCTGTCTGACAAGAATATGATGAAACAATAGATGAATACAGGAAAAGAAGAAGTTAAATTATCTTAAACATTACAAGACAACAGGAATTTTACTTGAATTTTAATCCAAGGACAAGATGGATGTAAGGCTAACACTCTTGATTGTAGGAGATTGATATAATAACCACACGAGATTGAAGCATCTCCCACCTGTTGAGTGCAGGCTGACTTGGTGACTTGCTCTGACAATGTGAAGTGATAGAAATTGTCACTGTATGAGATCTGAGTCTGGGTTTCAAGAAACCTTAAATATTATTCTTCTGATGTTCCTGATTCCAAAAGTGGTCATGGCTTGTTAGCATTAGCCTATCACTTCCAAAATGAACAGGAGGACTTTGTTCTGTGGGGAGGGATCTGGAAAGGGAAGATTAACATTAGAACCAAATAGTGGTCTCTATCCATTTCTTGAACATGCCTGACATTTGCAAAGAAATGGGAATGCTTCAGCATTGTTAAAAAGAGTAACCTGACAATATGCCTGCATGTCTCACAGAAACTTGTCAAAGAAATAAGATCATGGGACACTGGGTGCATCCAATCTGTCATATTAATGAAAATTCCCCAAAGCTTCAGTGTTCGTTTTTCCTTTGTGCATTTTCCTTTCCTTATTGTGTCCAATAAGAAATTCACTTGAAAGAGAAGGGCTGGGGGCACCTGCTCTCAGAGGGCCCCACCATTTCATTAGAATGGTTTGTGCTAATTTTCCCTATGAAGGAAGACATTTTTTCACTATCAGATCTCTCAACCACACTGCTTATGCTTTCACCCTGCTGCCATTATCTGTAGCTTATAAGTTGTCTACAGTGCTGATATCACTCATCCCACTGTGATTGCAGTCCTTTGTCTAGCTTTCTAGATAAGTCTATTTTCTAACTTGTATTTTATAATCTGTGATATCCCCATGAGCTGTTAGCACATTTATTTCCTGCTACATTCCCAAGGATGAAATGATAGGCATCACCCCTTTATTTTAAGGAACAGTCATTAGTAGATACGGAGAAGGCAATGGCAACCCACTTCAGTACTCTTGCCTGGAAAATCCCCTGGACGGAGGGGCTTGGTAGGCTGCAGTCCATGGGGTCGCTAAGGGTCGGACACAACTGAGCAACTTCACTTTCACTTTCATACATTGGAGAAGGAAATGGCAACCCACTTCAGTGTTCTTGCCTGGAGAATCCCAAGGACAGGGGAGCCTGGTGGGCTGCCGTCTATGGGGTTGCAGAGTCAGACACAACTAAAGCGACTTAGCAGCAACAGCAGCATTAGTAGACACCATGCCAGGAATGTGTTACAGGTTCTTAGGTAAGATGAACTATCTTATCTCTTCTGATACTTCCTAATGAGAGGGAGGAAAAATAATTTTCCCTCCACCCTTCTAGGTTCCTGACTGAGACCCTTTTATAATATATTCAGTTTAGACGCTCAGTGGTGTGATTACATAACACTTTCAGTGAATGTCCATCATCTTCAATGGACAAAAAAAAACATACAGAAATAGAAAGAAAAAATTTTCCTTGTGATGAGAACTCTTGGGATTTACTCTCTTAATAACTATAATATATAACATAGTTCAGATGCTCAGTGGTGTCTGACTCTTTGTGACTGCATAGACTGCAGCACGCCAGGCTTCCTGTCCATCATCAACTGGAGTTTACTCAAACTCATGTCCATAGCGTCAGTGATGCCATCCAACCATCTTATCCTCTATCATCCCCTTCTCCTCCTGCATTCAATCTTTCCTAGCATCCGAGTGTTTTCCAATGAGTTGTTTCTTTGTACTAGAGGCCAAAGTATTAGAGTTTCAGCTTCAGCATCAGTCCTTGCAATGAATATTCAAGACTGATTTCCTTTAGGATGGACTGATTGGATCTCCTTGCAGTGCAGGGGACTCTCAAGAGTCTTCTCCAACACCACAGTTCAAAAGCATCAATTCTTTGGTGCTCAGCTTTCTTTATAGTCCAGCTCTCACATCTGTACATGACTATTGGAAAAACTGTAGCTTTGTCTAGATGAAACTTTGTTGGTAAAGTAATGTCTCTGCTTTTTAACATGCTGTCTAGGATGCTTATAGCTTTTCTTCCAAGGAGCAAGCATCTTTTAATTTCATGGCTACAGTCACCATCTACAGTGATTTTGGAGCCCCCCAAAAATACAGTCTCTCACTGTTTCCATTGTTTCCCCATCTGTTTGCCATGAAGTGATGGGACCAGATGCCATGATCTTAGTTTTCCAAATGTTGAGTTTTAAGCCAACTTTTTCACTCTCCTCTTTCATCAAGAGGCTCTTTAGTTCTTCTTTGCTTTCTGTGTTAAGTGTGGTATCATCTGTACATCTGAGATTATTGATATTTCTCCCGGCAATCTTGATTCCAGCTTGTGCTTTATCTAGCCTGGCATTTTGCATGATATACTCTGTGTATAAGTTAAATAAGCAGGGTGACAATATACAGCATTGTCGTACTCCTTTATCAATTTGGAACTAGTCTGTTGTTCCATGTCCAGTTCTAACTGTTGCTTCTTGACCTGCATACAGATTTCTCAGGCGCAGTTCAGGTGGTCTGGTATTCCCATGTCGTGAAGAATTTTCTACAGTCTGTTGTGATCTACACAGTCAAAGGCTTTGGCATAGGCAATAAAGCAAAAGTAGATGTTTTTCTGGAGCTCTCTTGCTTTTTTGATGATTCAGTGGATGTTGGAAAACTGATCTCTGGTTCTTCTGCCTTTTCTAAATCCAGCTTGAACATCTGGAAGTTCATGGTTCATGTACTGTTGAAGCCTGGCTTGGAGAACTTAGCATTACTTTGCCAGCATGTGAGATGAGTGATATTGTGTGGTAGTTTGAACATTCTTTGGCATTTCCTTTCTTTGGGATTGGAATGAAAATGACCTTTTCTAGTCCTGTGGCCATTGCTGAGTTTTCCAGATTTGCTGGCATATTGAGTGCAGCACTTTCACAGCATCATCTTTTAGGAGTTAAAATAGCTCAACTGGAAATCCATTACCTCTCCTAGCTTTGTTTGGAGTGATGCTTCCTAAGACTCACTTGACTTCACATTCTAGTAAGTCTAGCTCTAGGTGAGTGATCACACTATCATGGTTATCCCTGTCATGAAGGTCTTTTTTGTATAGTTCTTCTGTGTATTCTTGCCACCTCTTCTTAATATCTTCTGTTTCTCTTAAGTCCATACCATTTCTGTCCCTTATTGTACTCATCTTTGCATGAAAATTTCCCTTGGTATCTCTAATTTTCTTGAAGGGATCTCTAGTCTTTCCCATTCTACTGTTTTCCTCTATTTCTTTGCACTGATCACTGAGGAAGGGTTTCTTATCTCTCCTTGCTACACTTTGGTACTCTGCATTCAAATGGGTATATCTTTCCTTTTCTCCTTTGCCTTTCACTTCTCTTATTTCCATAGCTGTTTGTAAGGCCTCCTCAGACAACCATTTTGCCTTTTTGCATTTCTTTTTCTTGGGGATGTTCTTGATCACTGTTATGAACCTCCTTCCATAGTTCTTCAGGCACTCTATCAAGTCTAATCACTTGAATCTATTTATGACTTCCACTGTATAATCGTAAGAGGTTTGATTTAGATCACATCTGAATGGATTAGTGGTTTTCCCTACTTTCTTCAATCTCAGTCTGAATTTGGCAATAAGGAGTTCATGATCTGAGTCACAGTCAACTACCAGTCTTGTTTTTGCTCCTGTAATAAAAAGGCAGATTTAACAGGAGAAAACAAACATAAGTAAAGAACATGTATACCTCCTGTATACAAGGGAAATACCCAGGAAAACTGAGTAACTCCCCAAAATGGTCCAAAACATTGCCTTAAATACCATCTCCTGTTAAAGACAAAAGAACAATGTTAGGGGAAGTACAAGACATTTATGGAAAGTTATCTGGCAAACACAGTGAACAAGGATATGATTGTTGTTGTTACTGAGTTGCTCAGTTGTGTCTGACTCTTTGCAGCCCCATGAACTGCAGCATGTCAGGCTTCTCTGTCCTTCACTATCTCCTGGAGTTTGCTCAAACTCATGTCCACGGAGTCAGTGATGCCATCCAACCATCCCAATCTTCTGTCGCCCCCTTCACCTCCTGTTCTCAATCTTTCCCAGCATCAGGGTCTTTTCCAGTGAGTCAGCTCTTCATATCAAGTCACCAAAGTATTGAAGGTTCATCTTCAGCATCAGTCCTTCCAATGAATATTCAGGGTTGATTTCCTTTAGGATTGACTGGTTTGATCTCCTTGCTATCCAAGGGACTCTCAAGAGTCTTCTTCAGCACCACAATTTGAAAGCATCAATTTTTCAGTGCTCAGCCTTCTTTATGTCCTACTCTCACATTCCTACCATAGCTTTGACTATACACAGCTTCCTCAGCAAAGTGAAATCTCTGCTTTTTAATACAGTGCCTATGTTTGTCATAGCTTTTCTTCCAAGGAGCAGGCATCTTTTAATTTCATGGCTGCATTCACCATCCTCAGTGATTTTGGAGCCCAAGAAGATAAAATCTGCCACTGTTTCCATGAAGTGATCAGACTAGATGCCATGGTCTTAGTTTTTTGAATGAGGAGTTTTAAGTCAGCTTTTTCACTTTCCTCTTTCATCATTAAGAGGTTCTTTAGTTCCTCTTCACTTTCTGCCATTAGAGTGGTATCATATGCATATCTGATATTGATATTTCTCCTGGCAATTTTGATTCCAGTTTGTGATTCATCCAGGCCAGCATTTCACATGATGTACTCTGCATATAAGTTAAATAAGCAGGGTGACAAAATGCATCTGATGCACTTCTTTCCCAGTCTTGAACCAGTCTGTTGTTGCATGTCCAGTTCTAACTACTGTTTCTTGACCTGAAAACAAGTTTATTAGGAAGCAGGTCAGTTGGTCTGGTATTCACATCTCTTTCCAGTTTGTTGTAATCCACATAGTTTCCATTGTAGTCAATGAAGCAGATGCTTTTTTGGAATTTCTTTTTTTTTTCTATGATTCAACAGATGTTGGCAATTTGATCTCTGGTTCCTCTGCCTTTTCTAAATCCAGTCTGTACATCTGGAAGTTCTCAGTTCACATATTGTTGAAGTCTAGCTTGAAGGATTGTGAGCATTATCTTGCTCACACATGAAATGAGCGCAATCGTACAGTAGTTTGAACATTCTTTGGCATTGCCTTTCCTTTAAGTCCAAGACTTTTCCAATGATAAAAGTTTCTAGAGAATCTAGATATTCTAGAGATCTAGAGATTTCATCTAGCATCACCTCTAGATGACTAGGGAGGAAGACACCCTTATAAATGGAGATTCTCTTATAAATGTAAATGTCTCTTACACGAGGGTAACTTTTACTTGCTTTCAGAGCTGCTTCTGTATCTGCAGTTTCTAAATAATAGGTAGCCTAAAATAATCTTTAGGCCAAAGAGGCAGATTTTGGAGTGACAGATTCTGCTCCTCTTCACTTTATACCTGGAAGGAAACATGAACATGATACCAGACCAAAGAGGTACCTGGAATGCCCTATTAGCAAACAATCCTTGCTTCTCTGTACCCGGGGTCCTTTGTGAGGCACCAGCTCTTTTCAGCTTATATCCTTTCAGGCCACATAATTTCCCAACACACAAAACCAGGCCAGTCTTATCTAACACTGAGGCCATACACATTGAAAAATCAAATACAGATTGTTAAATTCTCTGATTTACCCCTAACTCTGGTTTTAAATTCCTTCATGAGATACGTATACATAGCCTAGACAAATGTGAACATACATAGTTATGCTCTTGCAGTTTAAAAATATTTATGCTGCTATTGAGGGAGATCAGTCATCAGTCTAGAAGGCATTGACAAGACCTTCCATTTGGTATTGAGCTTGGTTTTCACAGCAAGCCAATTATTTTATGGATAATCACAGCCCATTTGGGCCTATGACAAAATCATTATTGAGGAAATCATTAAGTGCATCTTTCTGAAACCACACTGGCTACTTTTGTTCCAGCTTTTCCAGTGCCTGTATTCACGGATCAAATTGAAATTAAATAAAGGTATAAATGGAAGAAAGATGATGTGTTCTTGATACACCAAGGAAAGCACAACATAATCAGAAAATCATTTCTAAAATCTGTCATTTACTTGCTTATGTGAGCTAAGGCAACTTACTTAACTTCTCATCCTCTTTCCTTGGATTATGAATATTTTGCATCTGTCTTACATGACTCATAAGATAGTTATGAAGCTCAAAATGAAGAGCATGAAGGAAGCTTTACATCAAATGTAAATGGTTATAACATGTAAAATAGAGTAATTCAATATTTATGAAGCTAAACATTTAAAAAACAGCAGATAATTACTATGCCAAAAAAAAAAAAACATAATTAGGATAGAGTTTTTGTAAATGTGGGCTTGCATTCTTGCTTTAGAAACAAATAAATAAGCAAAACTGTTTGGAAAAAAGTAAAGAAGATGGCAATCGTCCACTACTACTATTTCTACAGTTATTATGCAATAAGAATGAACACTGTATCAGGCCCTGGGCTAAACTTTTTACATCCATTACCATAAGCCTCATAACCCTCTATAAGTAGGAAATTATTTTCACCATTTTACAGATGTGAATATTAAAGTTTGAAATATTATAGCATTTTAGCATGACACTAAAACTTGACTTAGAATGGAAAAGGCAGAGGTGAGTTTATTGTTAAATATTTCAGATCCTTGTGCCTCATCCAGGTAATTATTACAGCAAGCCTTTTGGAAACATTTCTAGAACACCAGTATGAGGAGCAGCTCAGAACATCATCAGTGGCTACTGTTGAGGCAGAAATTTTTTTCTATCCTTCTAGGTTCTTCTGGTTGGTCTAAGAATTAACTTGACATGGGACAGGTTCACAGGAGAAAAACACACAAATATTTAATAACAGGTACCCATGGGAGAAATCAACCCTGAATATTCATTGGAAGGATTGATAAAGTTGAAGCTCCAATAATTTGGCCACCTGATCCAAAAAGCTTACTCTCTGGAAAAGACCCTAATACTGGGGAAGATTGAGGGCAGGAGGCAAACGGGGCGACAGATGATTATAAGTTAAAAATGGACATCCTAGGTGAAATGCAGAAATTCCTAGACATGTGCAAGCTCCAAGATTGAAGCAGGAAGAAAGAGAAAATATGAAAGTCCAGTTACCAGTAATGAAACTGAATCAGTAATATACAGAAAACTATCAACAAACTAAAGTCCAGAAACAGAAGACTTCACAGGTAATTCTAGAAAACATTGAGAGATGAGTTAATATTGCACCTAGACTCCTCAAATTATTTCAAACAAATACAGAGGAAAGAAGGAATACTTCTGAACTCATTAAGTGAGGCCAGCATCACTTTGATACCAAAGCCAGACAAAGATTTCTCTCTCACACACACACATATACATACACTCACACACTAATTACAGGCCAATATCACTGATGAATATACATATAAAAATCCTCAATAAAACATTAGCAAATCAAATTCAACAATACTTAAAAATGATCATATACCTTGAACAAGTAAGATTTATCTTAGGATGCAAGGATAGTTCATTATACACAAATCTATCAATGTGATACACAACATAAATGAAGAATAAAAATCAAATGATCATCTCAATGGACACAGAAAAAAAGCTTTTCCAAAATTTAACATCTATTTATGATAAAAGCACTCCAAAAAAAATGGATACAGGGGGACATACTTCAACATCATAAAAGGCATATATAACCAGGCCACAGTTCACATAATACTTAATGGTGAAAAGCTGAAAGTATTACCACTAAGATGAGGAATAAGACAAGGATGTCTATTCTAACCATCAGAAAAATACAAATTAAAATCACCATGAGATATCACCTTATATCTGTCACAATGGTAATCAACCCCAAAGCAACAAATAACCAGTGTTGGTGAGGATATGGAGCGAAGGGAATGTAACTTGCACTTTTAATGGGAATGTAACTTGGTACAACCATTGTAGGAAACAGTGTATAGACTCCTTAAATAGTTGAAAATAGAATCATGATGCCATCCAGCAATTCCACTCCTGGGTATTTATCCAAAGAAAAGGAAAACACTAATTATAAAAGATACATAGATTGCTATATTCATTGAAGTATCATTTACCATAGCCAACATGGTATACACAAATAAAGAAGTTATTTTACATATATATACACTCACACATACATGCCTAAATACAGAGTGAAATATTACTCACTGATAAAAAAGGAATAGAATCTTGCCATTTGTGATAACAATGGACAGACCTAGAGTACATTATGCTAAGTGAAATAAGTTTGGCAAAGGAATGCAAATCTGTATAACCACGTATATGTGGAATTCAAAATAAAACAAAACCAATGAACAGATAAAACATACAGATATAAAAAACACACAGGTAGTTGTGAGAGGGAAGTGAAGTATGGGGAGAAAAGAAACAGCTGAAGAAAATTAAAAGCTTCCAGTTGCAAAAAAAAAAAAAAAAAAGTTATTCAGGGGTATGAAATAACTATGTAATATCTTTGTATGGTTACAGGTGGTGTCTAGACTTACCGTGGTGAAAAGTATAGAGATATTTTGAAAAGTATAGAGAGATCAAATCACCATGCTGTGTAACAAAACTAACGTAGTGTTGTAGGTCTATTATGCTTTAAAAACAAACAAGCAAGCAAGCAAACTCATAGAAAAGATTTGTGATTACCAGTAGCAGCTGGTAGGAGGAGATGGAATTAGATGGAGGTAGTCAAAAGGTACATACTTCCAATTATAAAGATAAATAAGTACTAGGTATGTAATATACATGATAAATATAATTAACACTTCTCTGTTTTTGGCCACCTAATGCGAAGAACTAACTCATTGGAAAAGACCCTGATGCTGGGAAAGATTGAAGGCAGGAGGAGAAGGGGACGACAGAGGATGAAATGGTTGGATGGCATGACCGATTCAATGGACCTGAGTTTGAGCAAGCTCCAGGAGTTGATGAAGGACAGGGAAGCCTGGTGCTGCAGTCCATGGGGTCACAGATTCAGACACAACTGGGTGACTGAACTAACTATGTTATACATTAGAGTTATTAAGAGAGTAAATCCCAAGAGTTCTCATCACAAGGAAAAAAATTTTTCTATTTCTGTATTTTTTCTGTTCATTTGAGATGATGGACAGTCACAAAAATTATTGTGGTAATCATTTCATGAATCATGTATGTCAAATCACTATGTTTACCCCTTAAGGTTATATAGTACTGTATGTCAATTGTATCTCAATAAAACTGAAAGAAAAAAAATGATAACCCTGTATAAAAAAAGGGTTCTCTATTGACATTGGCACATTCAATTCATTAAGAAATAGTTATTAATTCATTGAAAAATAGTCACAAACAGAAATAGTTAAAATCTTAAATTTTTTTAGGCATATATTAGTCATTTGCTACATTTTAAAAATCATTTTAGCATAGAAAACAGTGAGGCAAAATGACAGTTTTCCATCTGTGATATTTGAGGTGTGAGGGAAATGTGTTGTACTTTTTTCCAACTTATGTAAAAGTGATCTTGGGTTGGTTTCCAAATAAAGAAAATATTTTTAAACAGTTGCAATGTAAGGATATTCTTGGAATGGACAGAGAAATAGTCTTTGTTCTTAAAGAGCTTGAAATTTGGAGTATAATTCCACGAACAATACACATTTGCAATGAATTTCACAATTTCCAAGGTACTTTTACATTCCTTATCTCTACTGAGCTTCATAATACCTTGAAAAGAGGGAAGAGGTATCATTTCCATCTGGTATCAGTTCACTTCAGTCACTCAGTCATGTCCGACTCTTAGCAATGCCACGGACTGCATCACACCAGGCTTCCCTGTCCATCACCAACTACCGGAGCCTACTCAAACTCATGTCCGTTGAGCCGGTGATGCCATTCAACTATCTCATCCTTTGTCGTCCCCTTCTCCTCCCGCCTTCAATCTTCCCCAGCATCAGGGTCTTTTCAGATGGGTCAGTTTCTCTTATCAGGTGGCCAAAGTATTGGAGTTTCAGCTTCACCATCAGTCCTTCCAATGGATATTTAGGACTGATTTTCTTTAGGATGGATTGATTGGATCTCCCTGCAGTCCAAGCGACTCTCAAGAATCTTCTCTTGAGAGAAGAAAGCATCACGGTTCAAAAGCATACATATTTCAGTGCTCAGCTTTCTTTATAGTCCAACTCTCACATCCATACATAACTACTGGAAAAACCATAGCTTGGACTAGACAGACTTTTGTTGGCAAAGTAATGTCTTTGCTTTTTAATATGCTGTCTAGGTTGGTCATAGCTTTTCTTCCAAGAAGCAAACATCTTTTAATTTCATGGCAGCAGTCATCATCTGATGTGATTTTGGAGCCCAAAAATCTACAGTCTCTCATTGTTTCAATTGTTTCCCCATCTATTTGCCATGAAGTGATGAGACCAGATGCCATGATCTTATTTTTCTGAATGTTGAGTTTTAAGCCAACTTTTTCACCCTTCTCTTTCACCTTCATCAAGAGGCTCTTTAGTTCTTCTTCACTTTCTGCCATAAGGGTGGTGTCATCTGCATGTCTGAGGTTATTGATATTTCTTCCAGCAAACTTGATTCAGCTTGTGCTTCATCCAGTCCAGCATTTCTCATGATGTACTCTGCATATAAGTTAAATAAGCAAGGTGACAATATACAGCCTTGATGTAATCCTTTACCAAACTGGAACCAATCTGTTGTTCCATGTCCAGTTCTAACTGTTGCTTCTTGACCTGCATACAGATTTCTCAGAAGGCAGGTCAAGTGGTCTGGTATTCCCACCTCTTTCAGAATTTTCCACAGTTTGTTGCAATCCACACAGTCAAAGGCTTTGGCATAGTCAACAAAACAGAAATAGATGTTTTTTCTGGAGCTCCCTTGCTTTTTTGATGATCCAACTGATATTGGCAATTTGATCTCTGGTTCCTCTGCTTTTGTTATATCCAGCTTGAACTCTAGAAGTTCATGGTTCATGTACTGTTGAAGCCTCGCTTGGAGAATTTTGAGCATTACTTTGCTAGAGTGTGAGATGAGTGCAATTGTTCGGTAGTTTGAAAACTCTGGCATTGCCTTTCTTTGGGACTGGAATGAAAATTGATCTTTTCAAGTTCTGTGGTCACTGATGAGTTTTCCAAATTTGCTGGCATACTGAATGCAACACTTTCACAGCATCATCCTTTAGGATTTGAAATAGCTCAACTAGAATCCTATCACCTCCACTAGTTTTGTTCATAGTGATGCTTCCTAAGGCCCACTTGACTTTATATTCCAGGATGTCTAGCTCTAGGTGAGTGACTACACCATCATGGTTATCCAGGTCATGAAAATCTTTTTTGTAGAGTTCTTCTGTGTATTCTTGCTACCTCTTCTTAATATTGCCTGCCTCTGTTAGGTCCATACAGTTTCTGTCCTTAATTGTGCCCATCTTTGCATGAAATGTTCCCTTGGTATCTCTAATTTTCTTGAAGAGATCTTTAGTCTTTCCCATTATATTGTTTTCCTGTAATTCTTTGCACTGATGGCTGAGGAAGGATTTCTTTTCTCTCCTTGCTAATCTTTGGAACTCTGCATTCAAATGATATGTCTTTCCGTTTCTCCTTTGCTTTAGCTTCTCTTCTTTTCTCTGCTATTTGTAAGGCCTCAACAGACTACCATTTTGCCTTTTTGCATTTTTCTTGGGGATGTTCTTGATCACTGCCTCCTACACAATGTCATGAACCGCCATCCATAGTTCTTCAAGCACCCTATCAGCTCTAATCCCTTGAATCTATTTGTCACTTCTACTGTATAAGTAAGGAATTTGATTTAGGTCATACTGAAGGTCTAGTGGTTTTCCCTACTTTCTTTAATTTAAGTCTGAATTTGGCAATAAGGAGTTCATGATCTGAACCACAGTCAGCTCCCTGTCTTGTTTTTGCTGACTGTATAGAAGTTCTCCATCTTTAGCTGCAAAGAATATAATCAATCTGATTCCAGTATTGACTATCTGGTGACGTCCATGTGTAGAGTTCTCTCTTGTGTTTACCTCTTGACTTCCTACTTTTGCATTCCAGTCTCCTATAATGAAAAGGGCATCTTTTTTTGGTGTTAATTCTAGGTCTTGTAGGTCTTCATAGAACCGTTCGACTTCAACTTCTTCAGCATTACTGGTAGGGGCACAGACTTGGATTACTGTAATACTGAATGGTTTTACTTGGAAATGAACAGAGATCATTCTGTCATTTTTGAGACTGCATCCAAGTACTCCATTTTGGACTCTTTTGTTGACTATAATGGCTACTCCACTTCTTCTAAGGGATTCTTGCCCACATTAGTAGATATAATGGCCATCCGAGTTTAATTCACCCATTCCAGTCCATTTTAGTTCATTGATTCCTAAGATGTTGATGTTCATTCTTTCCATCTCCTGTTTGACCACTTCCAATTTGCCTTGATTCATGGATCTAACATTCCAGGTTCCTATGCAATATTATTCTTTACAGCATTGGACTTTACTTCCATCACCAGTCATATCCACAAGTGGGTGTTGTTTTTGCTTTGGCTCTGTCTCTTCATTCTTTCTGGACTTATTTCTCCACTGAACTCCAGTAGCATATTGGGCACCTACCGACCTGGGAAGTTCATCTTTCAGTGTCCTATCTTTTTGCCTTTTCATACTGTTCATAGGATTCTCAAGGCAAGAATACTGAAGTGGATTGCCATTCCCTTCACTGGTGGGCCACATTTTGTCAGAACCCTCCACCATGACCCATCTGTCTTGGGTATCCCTAAATGGCATGGCTCATAGTTTCATTGAGTTAGACAAGGCTGTGGTCTATGTGATCATTTTGGTTAGTTTTCTGTGATTGTTCTTTTCATTCTGTTGGCCCTCTGATGGATGTAGATAAGAAGCTTATTGAAGCTTCCTGATGGGAGAGACTGACTTAGGATGAAACTGGGTTTTGTTCTGATGGGCCGGGGCATGTTCAATGAATCTTTAATCCACTTTTCTGTATAAAGTACCTTATATTTTAAAATAAAATTAGCTTATTTTACTATTGTGTGGAATTTCTGAGCATACAGAAAAACTATTTTATACTAGAAATTCTAGACATCTCATTATGCAGATAACCAATGTAAATATCTCCAGGTATAGACTTAAAAACTTTTCCTAGTGATATTCAAAAATAGAGGATTATACTACATATATTGATTTGCAAGCTGCTTTTATTCATATATCATTAGCATATTTATGTCCATTAGTTAGATATCTAAATCAGTTTTTAAATGGCTGATAATTTGATCTAAAATGCAATAAGTGTTTAAATATACTGTTTTAGAAGACTCGAGTTGTTAAATAACCAACCACAATGAGATGGGTATTCTTTATTACTACTATTAAAATAAGTTGGTGTGTGTTAAATATTTTAGAAATATTTCACAAATATTGAATTCTGTGTAAACTCAAAGGCAGTTCATGACAAAACAATAAAATGAGGCTAAAAAATTGCTGACTGAATTTTTGAAGTGTGAACACTTAACATAGACATCTTTAAACCAAAAGTGAACTGAAAAATAATGTGTCTGGGAAATAAATTACATTCTGTCCATTTCTGCCTAACATAATTTCCTTCATATTTCCTCATTATAAATAGAAATTAGTTTTGTTTGCCAGAATCAATCTCATAATTGATAAAGATAACTGTATTATTTTAAAATCTGTAGTGCAACTCAGCTTGATGACTTTGTTACCTTTGGACTGAGAAATAAATCAGCCTTGAGCAGCCTACCTTAAAAAAAATCCAAACTGGAGTCTAATCCTAAAAATCCAAATTGGAGTCTAATCCTAAAATCCTAAAAATCCTGGAGTCCAATTTTAAAATACCTTAAAGTATTTCTTAGTTATCTGTCTCATTTTGTCTAAGGGCTTCAATATGCTCTATAGACACTATCTCATTACTTCTTAGAGGATCCCCGGCCAGCAATTGTAGTAGAGGTTTTCCTATCACCATCACTGTTCCCATGAAACAGAAGCCCTGGGAGGTTCCACGAATTGCCCAAGATTATAAACTGAAGCAGAAGAGTAGCTAAACCTAGAATCTAGGCTCCGGGGCTCCCTTTCCATATGGCATTTTCTCTGTGCAATAAATAATATTGCTGTCCTAGAAGGTGACTCTTCAATCATATTTTATGCAGTAGGATTCATATTATTATGAGTTGCTCAGTGCTATAATATTTATTTTAGATAGAGGCTGTGTATACTTATGAAACACATGAAATACAGTACTCTCCATCCCTTTGTTTTGCCCTTTTAATGATCTTTGGCAATTGCCCTGTGATTGGTATGAGTATGGAGACTGGTATTTATCACTGTGCGTGTGTGCATGCTCATTCACTCAGTCATATCCAACTCTTTGTGAACCCATAGACTTGTAGTCCGCCAGGCTCCTCTGTCCATGGGATTATCCCAGTGAGAATACTGGAATGGACTGCAATTTCCTCCTCCAAGGGAACTTCCCCATCCAGGGATTGAACCCCTGTCTCCTGCTGCTCCTACACTGGCAGGCAGATTCTTTACCACTGAGCCTAAGGAGACTGAAATGCCAGCAATCAGTGCATTTACAATTCCATCACCCACCGCATACAGACTTAAGCAAAGCTTACATAAACTGAATGAAAGGTCCCTCAAAGTTTGCAAACTAAGTGATTCATCAGAAAAGTCAGATTGATTCTTCTACGTCAGGTGGACAATTCTGAAAACACCGTGCACTTGGAGAAATAGGTTAGTGTTTTCTTCCTTGAATTTAGTTCACTCATTTTTAAATGAGCTATAAAGTTGTTTCTGTTTTTTTTAAACAGTAGACTTCCCACTACTGCTTCCCAGCATGAATTCATAATTCTGTTTGTGGCATCATAATAATCTCTATAGCAACTAATGGTGATATCAGAGTCCAACACTGGAGCTTCAAAGAGGAAAAGGAACTGTGGGGACAGATGATATCTTGAAATAAAGATTATGTTTTCAAGCAGATGTTACTAAAAGAGTAGAAATGAATGGAAAGATTACCCACATTAAGGGAAAATCATAATTAGAATGCAGATGCTTATTAAGTAATCATTCAGCTAATGATCTCTTTTTCTAGAATAAAGGATAGAAATTGAAAAAGGGAAAAATGAGGGAAATGCATCAATGAAAGTATCTTTTATGAACTAATCTATTATTTTAAGTACAGATGGCTATGTACTTTTTAAATATAGCTGAGGATACTTAGTGCTCACTGTACATTAAGGAGATAATCACCAGGCACTGCTGAATCTATGGGGAAATTTGAGTTGTGCATTTTTCTTGAGGTGCTCTGAGGAAGGTATGCCATGGGTCATATTCATTATTAGTGATGTAAGTAGTTTCACAGTAATTAACAGGCATTATATCTCATGTTTTATCATCATGTCATACCCTTGCCACACAAAGCATACTTTATATGTTTCAGATTCATTTATTCCTTTTTGTGTTGGTGAATATACCTACGATAGCAGCAAGAAATGTTGACTTATGCTCTACGCAAAATAAAAATGTATTCTCTCAAGAACTGCTGTAAAGGTGAAAAGATAAGACAGGCGAGGATGGTACAGTAGGCGGTTTTCAAGTCAACGCACAGCTTCCTGGTATTCACAGCCTTATACAATTTCCTGTTAGGTGTGGGTTGGACTTAATTTACATCCAATATAATATGGCAGGATTGATGAGATACAGATTCTAGGCTAAGTTATAAAAGGACTACAGCTTGAACAGTTGCTCTATTTTGGGAAAGCTGGCTGCCAAGTCTTGCCAGTGTGAGCACCTATCCAAGTTTTCCTGGAATTTTCCTGCTTTTAGCCCTGAAAGTCTCATATATAGAGACTGTCCCTAGTTGTCTAGTCCCTGTTCCCACAGAATTCATTAAGCTGAAATCCTAATCCTCATGGTGATGGTATTTGGAGATGTGGGCTTTGGAAAGTGGTTAAGGTGGGGGCCTCATGAATGTGGTGGTGGCGGCAGTTTAGTCGCTAAGTTGTGTCTGACTCCTGCGACCCCATGGACTGTAGCTTTCCAGGCTTCTCTGTCCATGGGATTTTCCAGGCAAGAATACTGGAGTGGGTTGCCATTTCCTTCTCCAGGGGATCTTCTCAACTCAGGAACTGAACCTGGGTCTCCTACGCTGCAGGCAGATTCTTTACTGACAGCTACCAGGTCAGTGCCTTTATAAAAGAAACTCCACCCCTAAAAGATGCTCAGCCCCTTCCACCATGTAAGGCAGGAAGGCACTATTAAGGAACCCAGAAGTCCTCACTAAATACCATAACTGCTGGTAACATGACTCTGGACTTTCAGCCTTCACAACTGTGAAATGCTGGTTGTTTATAAGCTACCCAGTCTGCTGTACTTTGTTACAGCAGCCTGAAAGGACTTAGACAACCTCACAGTTTGCAATCTGTTTCACAGTTTTATATTTTAAACACAAATCCCCAAGTGGTCACAAAGAATGACAAAACTGTTGTGCCTCAAGTACTGTTTATTCATCTTTCCAGTCACTCTACTAACATTGTTTATTTCAAATCTACTGTTTAATTGCAGGAATATGTAACCCCACAGTGATTGAAGATACAGACTGTAACCAAAGCAAGTCTGAATGGTTCAGAACCATCAGGCTGCTGCTGCTGCTGCTGCTAAGTCACTTCAGTTGTGTCCAACTCTGTGCAACTCCATAGATGGAAGCCCACCAGGCTCCCCTATCCCTGGGATTCTCAAGGAAAGAACACTGGAGTGGGTTTGCCATTTCCTTCTCCAATACATGAAAGTGAAAAGTGAAAGTGAAGTTACTCAGTTGTATCCGACTCTTAGCGACCCCATGGACTGCACCCTACCAGGCTCTGCCGTCCATGGGATTTTCCAGGCACAATACTGGAGTGGGTCGCTGTTGCCCTCTCCAAGAACCATCAGGAACTTACTCTAAAAACCAATTTCTTTAAGTCTGTGTGTTCTGAGAATCAGAGTTTTCCAAATTAGCTTCCACGCAGAATACAATGTTTACTGAAGTATACATAATAAAACCATGCCAATCTAAAGCTAGCATATTTATTATTAAAACCTAAGAGTAACTGCAACAATTATTTTGAACCCTGACCAACAAAAGCTTTCGGTGGTGAAGTATGAAGTATATTTTTCACTGACATTGTTCAGACTTGCTGACGCAAAGTGATAATAAAAAGCAGACAAACATTTACTTGGTTTTATGATTATTTCTGAGTCACCCTAATGCCTTCATTCGGGGCAGTTTTCCCTTGATATTTACCCTTGGAATCTCCCATAAATGAGAAAAATCCTCTTTATAAACCTGGGGAGAGCAGAATCTCTCCTGTTAAATCTGGGCAGAGGGCTTCCACCATCTCAGCCATGTATGGTTGGGGAGGGGTCAGTCAAGATCCACCTAAGGCATTTCTACAGAAGCACCAGGGCTCCACAAAGGAAATCGACAAATCCAAGTCAGTCTTATCTAGATTAGGCTTCTCATTTACACTGGAAGCGAGTGAGAGTACTGGGGAAAGGCCTGAAATGCAGAGCATCAAAAACTGGCTTGTGGTAAAAGCTCCAAATTACCAATAATTAAAAACACCAAAGAGATGCAGGTTCGATCCCTTAGGTGGAAGATCCCCTGGAGTAGGAACTGGCAACATGCTCCAGTATTTTTTTTTTTTTTAATTGAAGGATAATTGCTTTACAGTATTCTTGCCTGGAAAATTTCATGGTCAGAGGAGCCTGGCGGGCTATAGTCCATGACGTCCCAAAGAGTTGGACATGACTGAGTGACTAAGCACAGCACAAAACCACTAATCGACTACAATGGGGGAAGACCAAAGCATCTTTCTACTCTCTGTATCCTTATATTCTCTTCTCTATATAAATATAGATGTGTATACTACAGTATGTTGTAATATGAAGAGTTGCTCAGAGTCTGTATTCCTAAATACAGACTAAAGAGTATCACAGAGGTATGTATGTCAGGCAGCTAACTAATAAGAACATTTTGGGCTTTTTTCTTGGACTTTAGGACGTTTTTAGGATTTGTCATTTTTTAAAGAATTGTCACTTGTGTGGCTTCTTTTTAGGAAAAAATAATAAACAGAAATCTCAATTAAACAGAGTCAGGAGACCAGATGGGGGAGCTCTCATGCTCTGTGAAGATAGCAGAGCCCGACAGGAAGAAAAAAGACTCTTTCCTGACAAGGACTCAGTCAACAAAAAGCCATGGACTCTGTTTACTATTGCCCTCTCAACTTCCATTTCCCCCAAAGTGTTCTCCTTACCTTCCTGCACAAGCACATGGACATGGCTCACTACAATTACAGACCCCATGTTGCAATTCTCGGCTGATTCCAAATAAACCCATCTTCACTAAAAAAATAATTGGAAATCTATTTAAGTCAACAAATTACATCAACTTACATACCTAACTTGCTTTTCTTAAAGAGGGTCCTGAAATTATGTAAGATTTAGATCTCTAGAAATCTGCACCATCCCTGTTGAAAAGCATCATCTGGGTCAAACTCTGTCCCTTCCTCTTCAACAATTAAGAAAATGGAGAAATAAAGATGTTTAATCCATCCTATATCTATGCAAATATTCTTATGATACATGGCAGCCAACTTCACAATTCCCAAAAAGCTTCACTTCTTATACTAAACTTTTTGTTCTTATACTAAACTACCTCAGAGGCTCCTGCTATGTCTTCAGTCTGAAGTCAGTGCCAACAATGTAACAGTGGCTCACATTTTCCTCCTGAATTATTTCTTTTTTAGTTGTTTTTCATAAAATTTATTAATTAGATCTCTAATGTATAGTCCTATTTCCCTTTTATGGACATATTCCAGTTTACGGATGTCCCTTTCAAATTGTAGCACCCAAAACTGTTGTCTATGATTTGAATTTTTATGTTTAATATTCACTAATTAAAATTCTCAACACTTCCCTTCCCAAATATTCATTCCAGTTGCCATACCACACCATTCTCTTTGAATCCAACTTTTAAAAGAGGCCCGAGGTTTAACTGGAAACATGAGGCAAGATATGGATACTTAAAACCATATCTTTCATTAAGAATAGTTTTTAAAAAGTCAACAATAGTTTCAATTCCAATGTTAGAATTATACAACAAAGGCAGTTATGGAATAGTAGTTCAGGCACGCTGGAAGAAGATAAAGAAATGTTTCATAATATATTACATATTTATATGATTACATTTCATAAGTGTATTAGTATTGTATATCACAAGTATCACATATCACACTTGCAGCATCTCAGGTGTTGGCCTACTGTACAACTATTCATGTCTTGCACACACTAAGAGACAACAAGTGCAAGGAGAAAGGATGGGAACAGGCAACTGAAGTCCCATCTTGTGCAGCTACTTTTGTCTGAATGAGGGGCCCTAAAGAGAGGATGTTTGGAAAATCAGAAACCTTTTTTAGTCACTAAAACTTTTGAACCCTCTTCCTTGTCACTGCCAGGAGAGATCCTGGACTCTTCCTTGGTCTGTAATTTAGGAAGGCTCCCATCTTTTCATTCTTCGCTTACAATCTGGCTTTGTTCTGATCTTTCTGGCAATCTCACAGGGTCTGTCTGTGAGTGACACGAAGAAATAAGGCCCAGGCATTGTGTGCAGTGCAAATCCAATAAATGATGACTGGCCTAGGAACTGGGGATGCAGAACTACACATATGCAGTGACATCTCTGAGCTCTTGGATTTTCCATTATCAAGACGGTGCCGATATAAAAATTCCTTAAATGTCAGTTATGGGTCTCCCTTTTGCAGCACTGAGTACCCAAGGGAGACACACACAGAACTCGGATGGGCCAAGATTGCCCGTGAGACTCTCAACCCTTCTTTTTGCTAACCTTTTCCCGTATAACAAGCCTGTAACTGTTGGGCTGGGGCTCTGTTGTTTTCATCTGGTTTTGGGGGATATTTTTTACCATTTATTTCCCCAGTGTTTTGGTAGCTTTTATGTTCCCCACCTCTTTTCCAAGATCCACCAACTTATTCATCTCCAATGTGTGTTCAGTTCATCCCTGTCTTCCATAAAGATTAAACTTGATGAGGTAAGGAAATAAACCTATTCCAAGTCTTTA
Source organism: Bos mutus (assembly GCF_027580195.1). Taxonomy (NCBI): domain Eukaryota; kingdom Metazoa; phylum Chordata; class Mammalia; order Artiodactyla; family Bovidae; genus Bos; species Bos mutus. The sequence goes on from NC_091624.1 coordinate 55,869,627, forward strand.
GATAGTTAAATTCAAGCAAGGAATCAAGGATGAATTGCCAATACACTTCCCCAAATGTACCTGAGAACAGTAGTTTTCCAACTTTTCTTTTTAACCTAGACCCACTGTATAAATCCATTTTGCACTGTGATGCATCCATGCATCCATATATGCAAATGAAACAAAAACAAGGAACTCATAGAACAATATCATAGAAGGCACACGCTAATGTCTTCTATTACACTTTTTCCTCCAATGCTGATAACTCTCCATCATTTTATTAATTACCCACTAGAGGGTCACAACCATCATCTGAAAGAACACTACCACAGAGGACACATCAGCAGCACTCTGTCCTCACCCACAGCTGTGAGTGCACCCTACTAGGAATTGTGCCACAGCCATGCCTAAACATACCACAGGAGATTTGAGGGATTGACAGCACACTGAGTCCCTTACCTCCCACCTCAGTAAAACAGCCTTCTCCTGCATTCTCAGGAACAATGTGATCACACCTTATGTACTATTGTGTACTCCTCTGTCCTGCTCTCAGAAATATGCATAATAAGTAAAACGAATAGCACAAATGCCATTTTGTTAAATACGTCTATTACACAGATGCTATGCTTCAGTGCTAATGGAGTTTTTTGGTCCTTTTGAGTTCCTGATGTTGCAAGCTATGGTGATTTATGGAAGGCCAAAGTGCTTTGCTATAACAAAGGTCTGTCGTATTAAAACACCCACCAGCTTCCTGCCCATTTTGTACCATGACTCATATTAATTTTCCTGTGACTCAGCCCCTAGATTCAATCCATCACAAGTCTTATTGACTCTGTCTCCAAAACACATCCTGTGTGTGTGTGTGTTAACATGGCATATCTCCTAAGCCCTCATCCTATTTCAAGCTGTCACCATCTCTTTCCCAGGATTCTGTAATGACCTCCTAATTGGTTTCCCTGACTTCAGTCTTGCCCTCCCACAATCCATTGTTCATCCCATAGTCAAATGGTGAATTTCTAATGTAAATTAGACAAGGTCATAGCCCTGCTTAAAGAAAAAATATAGAGAGATGTGGCATATGTGTGTATAATTGTGTGTGTATGTTTATGTGTGTGAAAACATTTCTTTCTCTCAAGTAGCATGGTTTCTTTCAGAGAGGAACTTCACCTAAATGTGCAGCTCTCTCAGATGTTAAGATCTGCAGTTGCAGCTGTGTACAGCTCTGTGTGCATGCAAAATAAGGGTGGGAAGAAAATGAAAACCAATCATTTGGTTGTTCAACTGAAACACTCTCTCTCTCTCCCTCTCTCACACACTCACACATACTCTCTCTAATCAGTGGCTTCCAAATCTTAAGTCTTGCCCTGATCTGGCCCAATTTCCTTTCAGCGCCCAAGCCTCAGGTACTACCTGCCCTCTCCTCCCTATGCTCCAGCTGTGCTCTATGCCATTTCATCCTCCAAACATGTTGAGCTTTCTCCAGCTGAGGGTTTCCTCTGCATGACCAGTACCTTTCCATTCCTCAGCTCAAAGGCACTTTGAAGAAGGGTTCCCTAAAGTAGCATTTCCATACACTTAAGATATTCCGTGTCATTTTCTTCACAATGTGAACCTACGTTGTTTATTTGTTTATTCCTTTATTGGCTTATTGTATTCCCTCCACCAGCATGCAAAATCTTAGAAGGCATGTTCTCCATTGAATTCTAGTACTTAGAGTAGTGGTAGTTACAGAGCAGCCCTTCAATAAACAAGAAAATTAAGGCATGTTTCAATATATGTGTTATGTTAAAATGAAGGAGAATAGCACTTAAGCATTATTCTATATTAATAAAATAACAAAAACTCATTGTGCTCTGTACATTTCACAACTAAAAGTTATTTTCAGAACATACAAAAATTCAGCTTACCAATTCGTTGATTATTCACAAATGTTGACTCTTCAAATAATTCTGCTAATTCACAGGGATGAGAGAAAATTATTTATGCATGTGTGTGGTAAAACTTAACACTGATTTAGGATTTCCAGTCTCCCCACACTGATGTTCATAGACAGCAACAGAAAACAAAGTATTTTATATGACCTGTCAATATTCTTTATAGCATTTTTTTTAGTGAGCAATATACATATCAGTTAGATACAAAAGATTGTCAACCCAGAGTCTAGCTGAATATTGACTCCTTTTTTTGTGACAGAAATATTTATTGAGAAATTTTCAAGGAAATACTATAGCATCGCTGGGTTAACAGATACCAACTGCAGCCAGGATCCAAAATTTTTAGGCTCATTTCAGAACTGTGGAACTCCTGAGAATTCTCTAAATGCTTAAGCAAAACACTATGCTGCCTGGATATCTGCAACTATTCAAAAGCATTCTTTCTGGTTCAAGATGAGCTTTCCAATAGAAGGTGGACTTCACTTGGTTAGGAAAGCAAGTCCAATACACACTCCATGTAAACTATGCTGAAGGCTAAACCAACTTATTTCTGTCCTTCATCAGTTTATTATTTTTCTATAGGTACATTCTGGTTCCAAATAGGAAAAGGAGTATGTCAAGGCTGTATATTGTCACCCTGCTTACTTAACTTATATGCAGAGTACATCATGTGAAACGCCGGGTTGGAAGAAGCACAAGCTGGAATCAAGATTGCTGGCAGAAATATCAATAACCTCAAATATGCAGATGACACCACCCTTATGACAGAAAGTGAAGAGGAACTAAAGAGCCTCTTGATAAAAGTGAAAGAGGAGAGTGAAAAAGTTGGCTTAAAACTCAACATTCAGAAAATGAAGATCATGGCATCTGGTCCCATCACTTCATGGGAAATAGATGGGGAAACAGTGGAAACAGTGTCAGATTTTATTTTGGGGGGCCTCAAAATCACTGCAGATGGTGATAGCAGCCATGAAATTAAAAGACGCTTACTCCTTGGAAGGAAAGTTATGACCAAACTAGATAGCATATTCAAAAGCAGAGACATTATTAGGCCAACAAATGTCCGTCTAATCAAGGCTATGGTATTTCCAGTGGTCATGTATGGATGTGAGAGTCAGACTGTGAAGAAGGCTGAGCACCGAAGAATTGATGCTTTTGAATTGTGGTGTTGGAGAAGACTCTTGAGAGTCCCTTGGACTGCAAGGAGATCCAACCAGTCCATTCTAAAGAAGATTGGTCCTGGGTGTTCTTTGGAAGGAATGATGCTGAAGCTGAAACTCCAGTACTTTGGCCATCTCATGTGAAGGGTTGACTCATTGGAAAAGATTCTGATGCTGGGAGGGATTGGGGGCAGGAGGAAAACGGGACGACAGAGGACGAGATGGCTGGATGGCATCACCGACTCAATGGACGTGAGTTTGAGTGAACTCGGAGTTGGTGATGGACAGGGAGGCCTGGCATGCTGCAATTCACGGGGTCACAAACAGTCAGACATGACTGAGCGACTGAACTGAACTGAACATTCCTGAATACATTAAAATACTTGACCCCTTCAAGTCAAATAGGCAAAACACCTGTGTCTCTTAGTAAATATACAGTCATACTTTCTCATCACATTACTGTTGATTAGGACAAGAAGTGTTGCCATTTTTATAATGTCTTTGCCTCCCAACATTAACAGGATCAGCAGCTGACTTTGAATGAACACTTACTAAATGCTAGTCACACATCAATTTTTATTTCATTTAATATCCCCTCAAAACTTCTGAAAACAGCTACCATTATTATCTCCGTGTTGTAGATGAGAAAAATGAGGCTCAGAGAAATTAACTAGATTTCCAAGGTCACATGGTGAAGACTCGAGCCCAGTTATGTGAATCCTGCCCTGGGCTCCTGGCCAATCCATTCTCATATTTCCACTGATAGAATCCGTGGAGGTTTATCTCTGTTCCCCAGGAGAAGCTCCTTCTTGTCACTAGTCTTCCCACTTCCTAGCTACTATACTCACAAAACAGAAGAGTCATACTTTAACTCATTGTGACATATTCAAAACTAGAGAGACAAACATATTCATTTCCTCATTGTGTCCACTCACAGGGTACTTTCTCCCAGCTTCCCAATAAGCAGAAGACAAGGGAAACTTCTGCTCTAAACCTCAGTTTCTCTCTTCCTTTCTTACTCTTCTTCAGCAGGTTGGAAGAGATAGGAATGACAATCACTTTCCTAAACCCTGAAAAGGAAAAGTGACTCAGGGAGTAGCCACTCTGCACTTTCACCACTGCTTTCCCATCACTTGTGTAAGACTGTGTTGTCTCCCAGGAAGTAGGGGCACAGAATGAGGCTTAAGTGAGAAATCGTCACAGTCTTTTTCAGTCTCACAGCTCAAGACAACTCCAAGGTCAATTTTATTCTAGTGTTAACTAAATAACTACTTGGAACAAGCAGAGGAGAGAGGAACAATCCATTTTCTTCCATGCGGATAAGCAAGCACGAAGGTTCATGACTGATTTAACATTTTGTATTTCGGTGCTGCTCTCAGCATAAAGGTGATGAACAGACTGCAAATTTATGTGAGGACGTAAATAGAGATGGCATTTTAAGGTGTGATGAGCAAAAAACCTTCAGCCTGTGACCAAAGTCATTTTTTAAATAAAATATTGACTATAATTCTTTACTAAAATAAGTAAAAATGCATTTGAAGAGAAAAGAAACCAAGCTTTGTCCAGCTTAAGCCATCCGGTTCCCCCAAGTATATTCTCCCCACAAAGAAGTGTTTATCACAGGCTTGCACACAGTTTGGAAACATATTAAGAATTCTATTTGTTTCTCCTCTATTATCCTATTCCTTTTACATATACTTTTTTTTTAGTTATATACTTTTAGAGTCTATAATTAGTGAACCGTTTCTCAAAAACACAAAGCCAATTCTAAGTAAACTTAATTTGTTATAATTTCAAAGTTTCCAACAATATAAAAACAAACCAATAACATAAAGTAAAACACTATAGGGAAGATTACCTAACAAATCAAATGGTTCAGGTAAATCAGGCTACTGTGAGTTTAGGTGGGCAGACATCCATCACATACCCATACACACATACATGCATGCATATGTCATATGTGTATGCACATATGTAGGTATCTTTTCTTAATATCATGTTTATCTTTTCTTAATGTCATATCATCTGCACACACATACATATACATGCACATGTGTCATATATGTATATGACTATATATAAAGATATTTTGCATATATATTTTTTAATGTCATATCATCTATTGCACTATGTTTTAAGATGGCAATAAATTCAAGTTGGAGGAAGAAGTTTTCCATAGACGTCCCTGAGGACAGCTGATTATAGGTCTGACCTTTTGAGATTCTGTGTATTTCCCACTTAATCAGTGCTGGAATGAGCTTCTGCTAAGTGGGACCTATAGGATTCCTATGGGAAAAGTGAAGCCATTTAAAAAATAATGAGCCTCTCTTCCACCCCCTCTGCCTTTCCATTTTGAGCTCTATTAGGCCATGATGACAGTCTTCATCTGGGCTACACAAAAGCATAGCATAAGCATATACTGTTTGCAGTATACAGGGGAACAGTGGGCTAGGAAAGGTTTGGGGAGCTCAGAATATAAATGACACTTTGCAATGGGATAAAAATAATGCTTTGCTTGTCCTTTTATAGATAGCAAAAGAAAGTGTTTGGTTCCAAAGAAGTCCTATGGGGCTTTTAAGCTCCCAGTGTTTCAGATTTTGACAGTGTAATTGGTTCCCTGTTGCCTGGGCAAGCATGCAGAATTGGAACCATCTCCATTTTGTCTGGTTACAGTAAGACATTTGATAGTTTAGACACAATCTCACAACTACTCTTGCTTGGTCACCAGTTTATTTCTCAAAACCCATGACGTGAGTGTGTGTGTAGATGTGTGTGTATGTGTGTGTGCGTGTGTTACATGCCCCAACTCTATCCCCTAATACCCCTAACGTCTTTCCCCAACCTTCTGTGAAACTGAACAGCATAACAGATGTAATTAGACCTTCAGTAATAGGACCGAATGGAGCAAGCGATGAGACTCCTTCTAGGGAAGCAATCAGTGCATTAGGTCCCCAGGACTGAAACCACTTTTAACAAGGTTTGGGGCTTAGGGAATGTCAGTCTAGGCATCTACTGCTTCCCTAAGAGGATGCTCTACCCTGAATGCAAATCTTCATTTACCATTTCCAGAAAAGGGAGGAAAAGAATATTAGGTATGTTCTTACACACATAATGAAGCAAGCTGGAGTTGTGAATATTTTTTAACAGCAGTAAATCAAATGTTCACATGTGCTCTGAAGTATACATGCATATTTCTTCAGTATTTTAAAAGCATTCCTGATGTTTTCATCACCAACTGTTAAAAGAAGATAATACCAAATTGTATTAAACAAAGTCAGCCTTTATGCTTTCAGGAGCAGGCTGAACTCCTACAAGGGTGGAAGATTTAGTCAAACAATATTCTTGAGACATACTTTTAAATAGTCAGTTTCAATAACCACATATGGGTCTGTAGACTGAATACAACATATTTGGTATTATTATTCCATTCCATGTGCACTTTAGTAAACTCTGTGGCTCAGAGGTTAAAGCATCTGCCTCTGATGCGGGAGACCTGGGTTCAATCCCTAGGTCGGGAAGATCCCCTAGAGAAGGAAATGGCAACCTACTCCAGTATTCTTGCCTGGAGAATCCCATGGACAGAGGAGCCTGGTGGGCTACAGTCCACGGGGTCACAAAGAGTGAGACACAACTGAGCGACTTAACTTTCACTTTCACTTTTTTTCTTATGAAGAAAAAATGTGCGTTCTATTCACAGCATATAATGTACCTTTGCAATGGCTCAAACTTTATCCTAGTCTAAAGGATAAAGTTCTTCATAACTGGTGATAAACCTTAAATTTTCTCATATAAAATATATTCTGTAAGATCTACATTGACCAATAGAAAAAAACTGCAATTATAATATTTAAAACTTCTAATTAGTGGATTGGGTTAGATCTGGATGTATTTTGGCTAGCTTTTTTGTTGAAAATTTCAAGACATACAGTTAAAACTAGCAAAAGTTATTTGAACAACATGAATGAACCTTGTAAACATTACCCCCTCAAGCCAGGCATAAAGGACCACGCAATATATGATTCCATGTATATGAAATGTCCAGTTTAGGCAAATCTACAGAGACAGAAGGTAGGTTAATAGTTGCCTTGGTTATGAGAGGACTGAAGGGTGATGGCTATACAGAGTTTCTTTTTGCTGTAGTGAAAATATTCTAGAATTGATTGTATTGATGGTTGCACAATCTGAATATAATAAAAAGCACTGAATTATACATTTTTAATTAGTGAATTATATAGTAAGTGAATTGTATTTTAATAAAACTGTTACCAAAAAGTTACTTGAGTGACTAAAAGGGTCCTGGAAGAACAGAATTTAATATTATAATCCTTGGCTTAATTCTTTTAGTCCATGTCTCTTCTTTTCCACTGAACTCATCCAAGTTATAATGCATTTTTTTCATTAGTGACATGAATTTAACTATGATACATTATCAGGACTGATTTTAAGTGTTTTTTCTTATTGCTTTTACAAGTATGTAATAGAGATCATGTTACACTATACATTCTGGGAAGACAATGCAAAATGTAGAGAATGAGAAAGGTGATGATAAACAAAGATACTGAGAAGAAAGCATGAAGTTTGCATATAATGCTAAGAAAAATTCAAGATAATTTAGGAGGCATATTTAGGTCAGTTTGTAGGGAGTAGAAAGACTCCTGGATGCTGTACTATCTAAGCAAAATTTCAAAGGATAAAACATAAACCAGCCAAATAAAGATTGGCAAGAAAAGTATTCAGGCAATGGGATTAGCAGATAAGACTGAAGACAATACAGAGACTGGTTTTGTTGGACCCCTGGGAAGTTCAGACCAACTCCAGCCAGAAAGCAAAAAAGCAATCAGAAAAAAGAACTGAAAGATATAATCATTTATCGCTAAATGATTAAAGTTCTCTTAAGTTCTTTCTTATAAAGAATAGAGCTACCATATGACCCTGTAATCCCACTCCCGGGCATATATCCAGAGGAAAATATGGTCTGAAAGGATACCTGCACCCCAACATTCATTGCAGCACTGTTTACAATAGCCAAGACATGGAAGCAACATAAATGTCCATTGACAGAGGAATGCATACATAAGATGAGGTACATATATACAGTAGAATACTATTTGCCCATTAAAAAGAATAAAATAATGCCATTTGCTGCAACATGGATGGATTTATCAAATATGAATGGATGGAGAGATTGTCATACTGAGTGAAGTGAGTCAGACAGAGGAGAA